>NC_079326.1:13296603-13896603 GCF_029931775.1 Euleptes europaea
TTAAATCTGGCCATCTACTTTGCTGTGTGAAAACCAAAGTGGCTAACAGTGTGTAGAGTTACCCAGAGTAAGCCCATTGATTTCATCCTGCTTTGGCCAGCCTAACTGCACAGAATTGTGCTGTCAAACACATTATTCCCATGGAAGCTTTTCAGAATCCTACCCATATCCATAAGTGCTACTATATTTCAGTGCCAGTAAAACAACAATCAAAATGTGACAGAGGCCACTTACTCATAGGATTTTCAAAAGCACCGACAGGCACAAATTTAGTTCATGGTAATGACAACCACTGTTATCATAAACCGCCTTGGGAGCTGTTTAAGGCTGAAAAGTGGCTCGTAAATATAGACTACAAATCAATAAATAAACCATGGTTATCTCCCTTGTAATGTTGCTGTGGTTTCCCTGTAGCATCCTAACATTAAGCTCATGTTTGGCTTGTTTTTGTTCCATTTGTCTGCAGTACTACATTCCTTGTTAGAGGGACTGACGCATATCATATATTTATTCTGGGGAAGCTTGGTAGAAATGGGGCGAGTGCAGTGTTTGCTTATCTTGCTTTTTCTTCCCATCATTATGTTTGTTTTCACAGGCAGATAAATTTCAGATGTATGTCACCTACTGCAAAAACAAGCCGGATTCCAGCCAGCTGATCCTGGAGCACGCAGGAACATTCTTCGATGTAAGCACTTATTGCTTCACTCCGTCAGATGAAACAATGAAACATGCTTATTTTTGCTTCCCTTTTTAAAACTGCTTTGTGGTTTTCATTTTTACAATGGCAGCCAGGGAATGATGAGGGAAGAAGGGGAAGCCCCAGCCCCCAAGGTTGCTGGATAGTGTCTCATGACATATAAATTAACTGTTTCAGTGTTTAATTCCACACACATACCCAGCCGCCGCCCCCCAAAAAACCTACCTTCTTTTGATCGTGCAAAGTCATTTTGTCTTCATGCACATGAAATAATTTTTTTGGCCAGGAGTGGCAAAGATCACCAAAAAGACAAGATGTTTTGGTACTGCTACAAAGGTTCACACACGCGCGCACACAAACTATGAGTAGGTCCAGCTCAAGTCTAGCCTTCTTGGGTCGAAAGCTCATGGCCGTTGTGTCCTGCAATTCCCCTGCGAATGTAGCGAATCTCTCCAGTCAACTCGCATGGTCATCTCCTGCCTGCATGATCAACCCACCTACTTCCGAAACTTCCCCAGCTTTTCCAATTCCTGCTTTGTCCCAATTTTAAATTTAGCCTCGCAGCAGTTGCGAGTGCTTGCTGGTGCGTTTCTGTGCTGGGTCAACTCCCCACTAGGAGAAGCTGCTGCCTGACCCCGGCAGCAGCAATATCTGCTGCCCGGACCCCGCGCCTCTCTGCCCCCTGGACCCCACGACTCTCTCTCCCCCCTCCTGCTGCTTCACCACCCTCCTCCGCCTCCCCCCTCTCCACTCCTCTCAGCACCAGCCGGGGTTTCAGCCTTCCAGAAGCCTGCAGTCCGGAGCATGGAGCCTCACCATCAGAGGTGAAGCGGTGGCGCCATCGCTGCACACTTCCAGCCACCTCCACCTGCCTTCACCTATCAAAGCCAGAGCAGCGGCAGCTCCTTCTAGTGTCAATGCTGCACACTTCCAGCCGCCACCTCCTCCAACCGCCTCCACCTGTCAAAGGCAGAGTGGCAGCTGCTCCTTCAGCTGCCCCTTCTTCCGCCCCATGCGTTCGATTTTTTGAACGCGAGATTGGAAAGCGTGCAACAGAACAGGGACAAAGAAATGATGACCTAGCCATACATTAATGGCCTATGATACATCTGTAGAATATATTTTGCATGTTTTAGAATGAGCACTACAAAGCCAGTTCTCTAAATCAAAGATGCTTTCATGCAGCAAAGAGTTTAAATAGGCAGGCTCTCCTAGAATTTAAATCCATCTGGCAGCAGTAGCTATCAGGCCACACTCAACTTGGGAGGAATACTCCTTGGAGGACTCTTCCACAGCTGAGGAGCCCCCTGTGGTTGCCACTATACCCAATGCTGTCTCTGCATCCAAGAGGTTCTAGGGGAAGATCCTGCGCCTTCTCTACCACAGCAGGTTTACAATCAGGAACCAGTGGGATACATAGACCAGGAACCCCTGAGAGGGTATGTTCACCTCCAGCGCCCCCAGAGACTCCCCCAGGAATAAAGATGAAGAATCAGCGCCAAAGCCTGGACCAGATGAAGGAGTGCGTGCCTCAGAACTAGTGGCATCCTGTGCTTCAGCCTCACGCAAGAGGAGAGCACTACTCTCTAGATCTTTGCAGGACCCAGGACCCAATTGTGGCTGCAGGAAGAAGTAGATTTATCTGCTCTCTATAAGTCTCCAGTTGAGCTCTAACCTTCATTGGCTGAAGAGCTCTCCAGCTGGCTGATGCTAATTCTGGACAGCACTCTGCAGTAAGGCTCCTGCTTTCCAGCTCCTACACCTTTGTTGTGTGACAACATACTGCGGCAAATAATTCTTTAAATACTCTACAGCTGAAAAAAGTTAATGTGAACAGGAGGGGGAACAGGCTCTCTTTGTTACTCCCATTGCACAGGTAGCATCCAGTGGTTGCCCATGATATTTGCACAATCAGCTTCCATAAAGTAGATGGTTCAGAGGGGATGAAGGGAACTTTGATTCTTGAAGCCTATAGCTCCAAAACCTTGTTGGCCTCTAAAGTGCTACTGGATTTGAATCTACCGTATATACCCGTGTATAAGCCGACCCGCGTATAAGCTGAGGTGCCTAATTTCTCCCCCAAAATGGGGAAAAATTAGGCACCCGCGTATAAGCCGAGGGTCGGCTTATAACCCCTCCCCCCCCCCGCAGGCTTACCTGGGCTCCCGGCGCAGGAGCAAGCGGTGCGGTCCTGGCGGTGGCACGACCGGGCGAGGGCCGGGGCAACCTCCCTGGAGCTGCAGAAGGCCGCCCCAGGCCGCTCTCGGCCGCCAGAAGCGGCGGCGCGGCCGGGCGAGGGCCGGAGCAGCCGCCCCAGGCCGCTCTCGGCCGCTCTCGGCCGCCAGAAGTGGCAGCGCGGCCGGGCGAGGGCCGGAGCAGCCGCCCCCGGCCGCCAGAAGCGGCGGCGCGGCCGGGCGAGGGCCGGAGCAGCCGCCCCAGGCCGCTCTCGGCCGCCAGAAGCGGCGGCGCGGCCGGGCGAGGGCCAGAGCAGCCGCCCCAGGCCGCCCCCGGCCGCCAGAAGCGGCGGCGCGGCCGGGCGAGGGCCGGAGCAGCCGCCCCAGGCCGCTCTCGGCCGCTCTCGGCCGCCAGAAGCGGCGGTGCGGCCGGGCGAGGGCCGGGGCAGCCTCCCTGCAGCTGCAGGAGGCCGCCCCAGGCTGCTCTTGGCAGCAGGAAGCGGCGTGGGCCCGGCGGCGGCAGTAAGTTCCCCCCTCCCTCCTCCCTCCTCCCCCCTCCCCCCTCCCCCTCCCCTCCCCTACCATATTGACCCGTGTATAAGCCGAGTTCGGCTTTTTCAGCCCTTTTTTGGGGCTGAAAAACTCGGCTTATACGCGAGTATATACGGTAGCCCTTGCAAGAGAATGTCTGCTTTGTGGGAAGACATCTGGATCCTTCACGATGAATAAAGTAACAGCTTCACGTTCATTACACACACAAAAAGATAGTTGGAAAAACCCTGGTGAAATATTTTCTAGCCTTATTAAAATTCTTTATCAAGAGTTAGTTTCCATATGGGACATATCCACTTAAAGATGAAAGTGCCTAAACCGCTACATGTTTGAAAAGACCACCATTCCCTCTACTTGCAGTGTCAAAGCAAAACAAGAATCAGTCTTCACTAGTGACTTTTATTATTTGGGCAGCTAAAAGTTGGAGCTGATATTTATAAAAATGTGTTTTTTCAAATGTGCAAATCAACCTTAGTTAATTGCTGTCTCTACAGAACAAAAATGCTACAGAAATTTGAATTTGCAGATTTTACGTTTAAGATTGAATAACTTAGGAACCATTCATTCATTCATTCATTCATTCATTCATTCATTTAGCTATATATCTTGGTTCATGAAGGCAGGCATTCTTCACTCCTCCACCCTGCAACCCAACCCCTGAAATCAGCTACAATACAGATGGCTCCCACATTAGTCATATTCTACCAGGGGTATTTTACAACCCAATCTTGTGCAGAGTTGCAAACCTTCTAAGTCCATTGAAGTCAATGCTTGTAACTCTGCTTAAGATTACACTGTTAAATATCCATGAGAACACAACTATTGTTCTCTGAGCAAAGGGCAGATCTTGCAGGGTGGGTCACCTGAAAACCTGTTGGTAGCCACCCCGGGTTGCTTTGTGGCTAGGAGTGAGGGGGTAAAGCTGTCGTGCTCCCATCATCTCCTGATCAAACCTGCTACGATGACGCCTTCCTTCCCCAGGCCTCAGATGGAGAGGGGAGGGGAATGCAGCACCCTCCTCCTCCATTCCTGCGTGCCTTCTCCCTTGCACTAGGAAACAGGTGTGTTCCCTTCCTCCTCAGCTAGGCCTTCCCCCAACCCCCTAAATAGGGGTGTGCATCCAGTGCAAGCCTGGTGGTCACCCTCCCCTTCTCATAAGGCTCCTGCAACCCATGGGGGTATAAAGCCGACAGCTGCCCCAGTGGGACTGGTCCCTGCTGAGGCTCCATGGCTTGCTGGCCTCAGCCCTCCCTGCTCAGCTCATGCTGATTCAAGCCTCACCCCTCCCTCATTGCATCATCCAGGAGCATCTTTGGCTGCGCCTTCTGAGCAGGCTCTGCCACAGTCACCCCCCACTACTGCACCCAGTGATGTCAGGCCACCAGGAGTCACCTTGGTCACAGTCCTCAGGGCTACCCTGTCCTCACAGGAGCTGCCAGCCGACCTGGGGGTGAGTCGTTAGCTCCTTACAGCAGATATAAGAAACCTAATAGTGGGAGCAGGATAGTCTCTTTTAATACATAAAGGTGTGCTTTATTAATTGCATCATAGGTCGATCTGTAATTTGGCTTGGTCCCTGCTCTACTTATCATAATTGTTCATCTAACCCTAAATTGGACATCTCCAATTACAAATGCAGTCCCTTGGCGGCCTTTCTACCTAGATGCAGCTGCTAGTGCTTTATATGGTTTTCTTCATTATGTGCCACATTAAATTGTCTCTATTTAATTCAATGTTTAGAACTTTTACAGTGAGCTAAGAAAAAACAATGATGATGAAGGGAATATTATTATTTTTAATTGGGCAGAGTCCCATAGGACCCTTTTAGAATAATCCCTATCCCCTTGGTGAAAACATGTATGACAATTAAATATACTAACCAGCAGGTGGCATCTCAACCCGCTCCAAGGTTTCCAGTGGGGAATCTAACATTTGAGCAGATTTCCCTGTTCGACAGAGTGTTGACACAGATTAAAAAAGCATTTGCCCAGCTAAGCTTTTCCAACCCAGCTGTGTTATGCTGGCTGGAAACTTTTTGCTATTGCTTGATACTAAAATGTTGATGTTAAAGGCCACTTTATGCTTTTCAAGCAGATAGGAGTGGGGTTTTTTTTATGCTTGTAGGATAGGGAATCCATTTTTGTGAAAAGCAATGGGAGGAAAAGAAGCTGACCTGCTTTGCATTTTGAGGGCTAAATTCTTCAGTAGACTTTATTCTAACTACTTGTACAGTCATTCAGTCATGCAAAAAAGACTGCAGATTGCTTCTGGCCTGATTTGGCATTTTTTAAACTTTACAAATTACTTTACAGATTCAGAGCAGAAGAAAATCAGAATATCATGACTGAAGTTAAGTGCTGTGGCTGCCACCTTTCGGCTCTGTTCTTAGCACTGAAAATTCTGCTCTGAGCACTGTAAACTAGAACTGAAAATCCACAATTAAGTATATTCCAGTCCCTTGTAGGGATGCCAGCCTCCAGGTGGGATCCCCCAGAATTACGACTCACTTCCAGATCAGTTTCCCTAGAGAAAATGGATACTTTAGAGGGTGGACTCTATAGCATTGTACCCCGCTGAGGTCCCTGTCTTCTCCAGGCTCTATTCCTAAATCTCCAGGAGTTTTCCAGCCTGGATTTGGCAACCTTACCCCCCCCCCCAGTTCCCCACTGGTGGCCAGGAGGACCTGGCAACCCTAGTCCTTTGGTATCTTTCTCCACTGCAAAGCTAGTCTAGAGAATCTTTTATATGGACTAATTTGTTTTGATTCCACTAACGCAAAATTTCCCTTCTCAGTGTAATTATCTCATATTAAAAAAAAGGAAGAAGAAGAACCCCCATGAATATGGTTGCCCCAAATTCTGGAGATTTGGGGGTGGAGCCTGGGAAAGGTAGGATTTGGGGAGCAGAGGGATCTCAGCAGGTCTAATGCCATAGACCACCCTCCAAAGCAGACATTTCCTCCAGGAGAACTGTTTTGTGTAGTCTGGAGAGATATAGTCTGGAAACTGGCAACCCTACCCATGAATCATATCTAGATCAGGGGTCCCCAGCCTTTTTGAACCTGCAGGCACTTGGGAATGTTGAGAAGGGCTGGTGAGCGCCGCCCCAGAAAAGCTGCCACAGAGGTTCTAGACTGGGCATACGTATTAATTTCTGATTCCTTTGCAGAGTCTTGGAGCTGTACAGGAAAGTAGTCTGCTGGGTAATCTATTCTGGGTGAATAATAATTGAAAGGGAGCATGCCATACCAGGGACTGGCTATTTCATCATAAGGTGGGAGTTGCAGACTGGGTGGTATTGCCCTGGATTCTGGCTCTTGGATTCTGCAACTATGTGCTGGGACCATGGTACACAGCTCTGACCCCACTGAACTTCTCCCAAACTCCTCAGAACATGGTGCAGTGATTCCATGGCCTCTGTAAGGGTTGTACCACATGTACAGGGCATGATAGCAATTAATAAAATTATACATGGTATAGAGACTGTGAAGAAAGAGAAATCATTCTACTTCTCTCATAATGTAGTTACTAAGGTTTCCCCCACCCCAACTGGTTGGCAGCAACCAACAGACAAAACCAGGACAGACATATTGCTACACACAATTAATTGAATTTGCTGCCAAAAGATATGGTGATGCCCGTTGGTATAGGTGACTTTAAAAGGGGATTAGACAATTTCATGGAGGATAGGTTAGATGTACATATAGATCGGTTAGATGTAATAGCTAAACGGCACAAACATGTTCAGAAATATTTTCTTAGACAGCAAAGCAGTGAGGCTAAAATCCGTGGGAAACACCGACAAAGTTAGACTTCTTTGTGCATTTCATAGTTTTCTGCATAGGAGGAACTTGTAGTTATTATACTATAGTGGTCAAGAGCTTATGCTATGAACTAGAATCTCCTGTTCAAATCTCAGTTCATCCATGATCTCTCTGAATTGCTTTAGTTGAAGCAGTTATCTCTTAGACAATGGTTATATTGCTGTACTTCACGTTATACATGTGCTGGGAAACCAGGCCCAATTGGGGCTTCTCATTATCTGTACATGATAAAATGTGTTCGGTCATCCTAAGTTAGAATCTAGACACTGTTTTTCATGTTCGTTATTTTCTTAACTTGAACAGACTGAAGATGGGAATAAGTCATAGAACAGAGTGGTGAATTAGTTCAATGTTGCTAAAGCAAGGTGATCCCTCATCTGAGGTATAGAGCAGAGCTCTCTTGTCTTGCTTGACAACATGTCTGTCCTGTTGCTGGGTCAGATTGTTTCGGCATTCCTGCTACTTCCTTATTTCCCTAGGGCCATCATCAGGAAAGGGTGTAGACCCACACACCTTACCTATGAAATGAACGACTATGTGTCATATTGCTTCTCCTGCCTGCCTTCATATCTCCTATAGGAAAAAGGTAAAGGTCCCCTGTGCAAGCACCGGGTCATTCCTGACCCATGGGGTGACGTCACATCCCGATGTTTCCTAGGCAGACTTTGTTTACAGCGTGGTTTGCCAGTGCCTTCCCCAGTCATCTTCCCTTTACCCCCAGCAAGCTGGGTACTCATTTGACCGACCTCGGAAGGATGGAAGGCTGAGTCAACCTTGAGCCGGCTACCTGAAACCAACTTCAGTCGGCACCGAACTCAGGTCGTGAGCAGAGCTTGGACTGCAGTACTGCAGCTTACCCCTCGCGCCACAAGGCTCCTCTTATAGGAAAAGATGAGATAAATATGTTAGGTGGACCCTTCTTCACTCTGTATTCATCATTATGCTTGTAGGGCTGAGAAGAATGGGGAAAGCTTTGGGGCCACATGCATGCAGTCATTGCTCTCTAAAATTCAGCTATTGGCACATCTACCAGAGCGACCTTTCTACCCCATCTAATGTTACATTAGCCTTGTACAATGTGGAGATGTTGCAGTGTGTGATTGCACTCTGGTGTGTGAGTACACCCCGGCACATTACAGACATAAAGCAAGTTTTGATTTCGGGCCAAATTGAAGAAGACAGCTTTTGTTAAGAATTGGACGGTTTTAACTGGCTCCCCCTGTTGGCTGGATTAAAGAAGTACAAATCACATTTCATTGATTTTAATGGCTCTGGATTGCTCTCAAATTTAGCAACACAAGAACTCCATTCCCAAAGTGGTCCAATAAGTTACTAAGCAATTTATATCTAAAAATATATCAAGGATTACGATAGTGATCGGCTACCATCCCATCCCAGATGTGAAATTAACCTAGGCTTCAATGGTAAGTATCTGATTTAAACCCTCATATATCAGAGGAAGTCAGATTTTATTCGGGAGTAAAAATCTACTTCAAGCAAATTGTTCATTATTTTCTTGGCAGGGCCCTCACTGTCCTGCTTTCACAGAGCTGTTCTCTCTAAATGATCACAAGGGAGGTTGCAAAATTTCTCTGTTGTTTTTTAAGAAACCGCGTAATAATTGCTAGCTCCAAAAAAGTGATCAGTCCACGTATATTCCAACTAAAATAGACTGTGTATGGCTGCTTTTGAAACTGGTAACCCTCTCATTGTAATATGTTTGTATGTTCAAAGCATCTAAGTTGTACATTAACTTTTTATTTGTTTAGGAAATCCAGCAAAGGCACAGCCTGGCCAACTCCATTTCCTCCTACTTAATCAAACCTGTCCAAAGGATAACCAAGTACCAGCTTTTATTAAAGGTATATTAATAATTTATTGTGATACTTGTTTAATGTCCCTTTACTTAGTTGATAATCGGCAGGGATGTGAATCCCAGATCAGGCCAGCCGGGGAACCCAGTCTTGGACTGATTGATAATGGTCTTAAGCTCAAATCAGGGCACTCGGAAATCCGTGACTGGGTCCCAGCATTTTAAAGTTGCTAATAGAAGCCATGTTCAGGTCTCATTTGGATTGGAGTTGCATGGGGAAAAGACAGGAAAGAAACCTGTTCAGCTATCTCACTGACACCCCCCTCCTTTGCTGCCTTTAGTTCTCAAAGGAAAAAAAAGATGGCTAACCATCTCTCTTTCCTTCTAGGCTAATAGTAGCAAGTGGACAGTGATTTCAAGAGTTGAAACTCTATTTCTTAACCCACTTGCCTCAGTTCTGCCAAACCCTGTCCTTGAAACTAGCTTTTTTTAGCAAAATGTGTTCGCTCACTGGACATGTAGGCTTCACTGTGGGACTAAATGTGACATCAGAAAATACCCTTGCTTTCAGGCTAGGTTTCAGGCTTCTCTTTCCCTGAGCATTGGGTAATCTACAGCAGTCTTTATGAGGCCAGTTTCCTTTAGAAGAGAGCAAGCAGTGGAGATTTCTGGTGTCTCTGTAACAGCTTGTTTTATTTACAAATCTACAGTTAAAGCAGGCTTCCCAAAAGGCATAAATATAAGCACATAGGGAGGCAATTCTAGTGTCAAAAGCGATGTCAGCACCTTAAAATCCACAGACCGGTTTCTCCTTTCCGGCTTTTATTGAATGCATAATTTATTGAGATTTTTTTAGTCTCCACCTTTGTGGATTATTCACATTCCGTGTGCTTGGGAACAACTCCTTACAATACATCTGTGCCCTAGTGAATACAAAATCTGTAGGACAATCCATATTTGCAACATGTCCTGAGAAAGGAATTGTCCATTTTAAGCTCAAGAAATGCACAAATATTGAATGTTTTAGACATTTACAAACCTGTTTGCATAGAAGTATCACACTCCATACCTTAACTATCCCATCTCCAATACACAGAGCTATCTAAGAGGCAGCTGATAAGTTCTTTGCTTGGTAACAGGGTGTGGCAGTCATCTGGTTGGTTCACAGGAGAGATCTAGCTGGGGCATTGTACTCATATGAATAGCTTCCCAATTTAAATGTAGCATTCAATAAAACGATCCATATTATATCAACGTTGTTTACATCTGCCTTGACACACCCTTCCCAAGAACCTAGTTCCTTGATGTTCTGTCCTGATTAGCTGCAGCTAAAAGGAGGCAATCTATCTGGGGCTCAGTTTTGGTTTTTGTTTCTCCTCAGGAGCTCTTAACATGCTGTGAAGAAGGGAAAGGAGAACTCAAGGATGGTTTGGAGGTGATGCTGAGTGTCCCCAAGAAAGCCAACGATGCCATGCATGTCAGCATGCTGGAAGGTAAGTAGATGTTGGCATTTGGGAGGAGAAGGCTATTGCATGCACAAAGACGTTAGCATGGGGTTAAAGGGGCTGAGGAACCCTTGTGTGATTTGAGGGGGTTGTAGATAGAGGGTAGCTTTTCCCAGATGCTTGTCTTGATTGAGTAAATATTAAGTGACTACTTTGTCACAACTTTGCCACCATTTATGTATGACATCGAAGGTCCCACTCATTCAGCACAATAGTTTTGTACAGATGTCCCTCACTGGTATTAATATCAAAGCATTCATTCCCTGCCTCAAAATTTTGTGACCTCTCAAAGATAAACTAGTGGCAGAAATGAAAAGAGAGGTGGGGGGACAAAGGATGGGAAAAGAGCCTGATCTGGCAAAGAGATCATGGATAACCTTCAAGGTACAAAGAATTTCACAGCATTTAAACCATTATTTCTGGTGGTTCTCAAGAAAACAAACTTCAGTTCTTAATTTTGGACTAGCAGCGTCTGAAACAGATTGCATGAGGCTATGTTTTTATTTTATTTGGTTTGTTTTATTTGTAGGGTTTGATGAAAACTTGGATGTTCAGGGAGAACTAATCCTTCAGGATTCCTTCCAAGTATGGGATCCCAAGTCTCTTATCCGGAAGGGTCGTGAGAGGCACTTGTTTCTCTTCGAAATCTCTCTTGTTTTTAGCAAAGAGATCAAAGATTCTGCAGGACACACAAAATATGTTTACAAGAACAAATTACTGGTATGTCTGTTTTGTGGGTTTCAGGGTCTTTGTTAAATACAAACAGAAAATAAAGGTGTGCCAGGTTTGAAAGGTGTGATCAGGGCCAGATTTAGGTTTGATGAGGCCCTAAGCTATTGAAGGTAATGGGGCCCTTTATATGTCCAGCTGTCCTTTGTCAACAACAAATTGTCGCTGTTTTTTGTGTTGAATATATACTATATGGTAATTTATGGACCTAATAGGTATCTAAAGCCATTTGCACATAACAAAATATGTATTTTATCAAAGTAATTGTTGAACTGAAATACAATTTTTTTCCTTTAAATTTTTTGGCGGGGCCCAAGAGAGTGGGGCCCTAAACTATAGCTTGTTTAGCTTATACGTAAATCCGGCACTGGGTGTGATCTAGTGCCCATCAGGACTAGTTTTATCTCACTTTACCAAAAGGCAAAGTACAAATAATATCTGAAAACGTTAGTGATTAATTGTGGCTAAATGTGCTGCTTAAGGCTGAAATATGACCCCATATGTGAGCTCCTTCTTCCTCCTTCCTCTTCTTCATCGCTGTCGTCGCCCTCCATCTTGGCAGGCCTTCCTACCTAAAATAATTTAAAATATATATTTTTAATAATCTCTTCTTTTTAATAGACTTCAGAACTGGGAGTGACGGAGCATGTGGAAGGAGATCCCTGCAAGTTTGCCTTATGGTCTGGGCGGACTCCCTCCTCAGATAACAAAACGGTGCTGAAAGTGAGTCTTGGCACTTATTTGCTCTACCCAGCACATTTTTGTCAAAAACCTGGAATGCTATATAGATGCCCCTCAGCAGTACAGTGTAAAAAAGATGGTGGTTGGTTCTTGAGGAGGAATTTCATAGTTCGATAATGTATCAATACAGCTAAGTTCTTCTGACTGGCTCCTTAGCAGTCCTTTTATCTGTGAGCTGCTCTGAGCCCAGCTTTGGCCGAGAATTGAGGGCAGGGTAAAAATATATAATAAATAAATAAATAAATAAATAAAGTCTTCATGCAGACTCCAACAGACAATATTTCATTCATGATTGAGCTGGATTTGAATCAGAATGCTGCAGCAATGTATGAACACAAGTAATAACTTAGCACAGTGGTTCTCAACCTGGGGGTCGGGACCCCCAAGGGGGTCACGAAGTGTTTTCTGGGGGGTCGCCGCCACTGTCCTGGGACAGCCCCCATCCCGGGCTGTCCAGGACTAACCCAGACACCCTGTAACCCTGATCCGTCCGTGAGGGCAGGGAAGACCCCAAGCAGAGAGGTGAGGAACTGGCCGACTGACAGCCAGAAGGAGCTGGGCTGCAGAGATGCGGCTGTAGCCCTGCTGCCCAGCTGAGAGGCGGGCGGGCCAGCCCTGGGCGTGGTCGCACCTGCGCCAGGCGGATGATGCGGCAGGATGTGTGGGAGGCCGAGGAAGCTCCCCTGGCTTGGCCAGTTCAGGTCTCGGAGGAGAAGAGGGCGGTCCCCCTTGAAACCGCTACAGCCACGTTGTTTTTACTTTTAGCCACGCTCGGGTGGGGCGGGAGCTTCAGCCTGGAATCCAAGTGCGCATGTCTGTAGGGTGGCTTCGCTTTTCTGCCCTGAGTCATCAGTTCCGCTCTGGCAAGGCCAAGGGGGAGAGAGTCTAGATGCATGCGCAGTTCGGGATTTCCCCCTCGAGCGCACAGGTTCGGTGAGGTGCAGAAGGAGCGGTGACTGGCGGAGGGGAGAAAAAGGCAGGAAAAGTCCGAGCGGGAAAAGCAGCCCTCGGCTCTTTCCTGGCCCTTCTCTCTCATGAGGTGATTAAACGGAGCTCCGCTTTGAGGGATAACTGCAGTTCTGTGCACAAGCAGTGTCCCAGTCACAAGAGAGGGGGTTTCCTTGCGAGAGCCCCGGCCTGCTTAGAAGAGTTTTTGGGGAGAGAGGGGAGGACAAGGAACGCAGTGCATGCTCAGAGGCACTCTTTCCTCCTTGCCAGGAAAGGTTGCCGTGCCACACAGTCACAGCTGCTGGGCAACACGTGGTAGTACCATTTGCTTGCTTGTTTTAAACTTTAAAATTTAAAGTAATTATATATACGGATACCCTGGACTGCCAAAAAAACAAATGTGTTTTCTTTATCCTATTGAAAATGTCATTTATGCAAATTTATGCAAATGTGACGAGGGTCGCAGGTTACTTGGCAATTGTAAAAGGGGGTCACAACTCAAAAAAGGTTGAGAACCACTGACTTAGCAGGAAGTGATTTTCATCTGTTCAGTGGGCCTTGCTGTTTATTACTGTTCTGAGGATTCCTGTCTGTCCAAGTGCCTGTTTGTGTTCTTGCTTTTCTTCAGACTTTTACCTGGCTGCCTGTTCCACTTCTGTCCCTGTTCCTGGTCCTATTGATTCCACTCTGTTCCTGCCAGATCTCTGCACCTAATCCAGATCTTCCTACTGGGACCCCATTTGCTAATTTTTATGTCAGATTTTCCAGTAGGGTTATGCAAAAGAACTTTGGTAAATTTCAGGCTCGGGTTTATTGGTCCCGATTTTTTTTGGGTAAACCCAGAATAAGCTGAATATCCATACTGGTAAAGGGGTATTTCAGCTGTATTACAGTCTATGGGGATTTCTTTCAAAGCTCCTGTGGGGGCAGTTTTGGAGGTAGAATCACCAAATTTGCAGCATGGCTGCAAGGTACTCTCTTTAGGCAGTCACCGAAGTTTGCTGAACTTTGGGTCAGGGGGTCTAATTTTATGGGCCAGCAGAAGGGTTGCCCCCATCCTCCAGGCATTTGCGAACCAAGCTGACCATCAGTTTTCAGGTTCAGAAGTTCAGCATTGCCAAGGACTGGTGGAAAGAGCCAATTGGCACACTGGCGCCTCAAAGTCTGGGGGCTCCCTTCATATCTGGGGCGCATAGCATGATGTCTATACTGAGGGGGAAAGGCTTAAATGCAAGAAAAATAAGGCACAGAAAACACTTCTTTTGGTGGCAAATGACATCCTGTGAACAGTCCTTTATTATAGTCATCAAAAATCTGATTTCAAGAGATGGTCATGTTGCTGGGAAATGAAGCCACTACTTGGAGTGACCTTCAGTTTCAGAGCAAGTTTTCATGGGGGGAGGGGGTGATATCAGAGCCAGCCGAAGTCTCGACCAAGGGGCCTGTCTGAAGGAGATTGCTCATCCGCGTGGGAGAGGAAGTCTCCTTCGGAAGCCTGGTGGTGTGAACATCTTTGAAACTGGCTATTTTTAGTTGAAGGGTGTATCCATCCGGACAGGACTAGGTGAGCCCCATCTTTTAAAAAACCCTTATGTTTGATCTAGATCAGGGGTGGGGAACCTCGGGCCCGGGGGCCGTATGCGGCCCCTGAGGACATTTTTTGTGGCCCTCGGGAGCTTCGGGGCCCTGCTGCAGAGGTGGGGCGCAGGCCGGCCCTCCCAGAGGGTGTTCCTGGCGCCACGGCTTACAGCGGCACTGCGGCGCCCTTTGGACCTCCTCTTGCCGACTGTCGGCTGTTGAGCAGCGAGAGGGAGAGGGAAAGAGGCTGGCGGCTCCCGGCGGCAGAGCATGCACGCAGGAGCCGATTGGGCTTTGGGGGGGCCCTTTTGTGGACTCTGGGGAGGGCATGGAGACTGGGGCCCGGTCGTGCGGGGCTCTGTGCGCCGCCGTGTGTGTGTGTGGGCAGCGGAGGCTAGGGCCCGGTCGCGTGGGGCCAGCGTGCACGGGGGTATGTGTGTGTGGGGGGGGAAGGCTTTTCTCTCTTTTCTTCCTCTTTTTCTATCACTCTTTCTCCTTTTTCTCCCTCTTTTTCTGTCTTTGTCTCCCTCCGTCCTTTTCTTTGTTTCCCTCCGTCCTTTTCTTTCTTTCTCCCTCTCTCTCCATTTCTTTCTCCCTTTCTCTCCCTTTCTCCCTCCCTCCCTTTTCCTCTTTCTGTTTTCCTTCCTCCCTTGCCGATCAACTGTGGGCTGCGCCCCCCTGGCACCTCATTTGCTCAGGCCCACTGCTGGCTGCCCTTCTGCCTGGGAGGGGGAAGTGGGGGCACCCTGCAGGCCTTCTCTGTGTGGCCTCCAGGTGGTGGGGTTGCCAACCTCCAGGTGGTGGCTGGAGACCTGGCAACCCTCGCCTCTTTCTCCCCCACTGGGAGATCTACACCTGGTATGGCCCCTGAATGATGTCATAAATGTGCAAATGGCCCTTGGCAGGAAAAAGGTTCCCCACCCCTGATCTAGATCAACCCACTGAATGGTGATGGATAGTTTGATCTGACCAAGTTAGCTCCGATTACACGACCCCTTCTTCAAAAGAGCCCCAACTATGGGTCCTAACAAAACCAGTCAAAAAAAGGGGAGAAAGCACAGAGCCGTGCATCTGAGCAAAGGCGAATAGCCGAACCTATTCGGCTTCTTTTTGGTATTCAGTAAAACCGAATCCCGAATATTGCCGAAATAGCTAATTTCGGGTTTATTTTCGGTTCGGGTATATCGATATGCACAACACTATTTTCCAGCATAGAACATTCCAATAGTAATGTTTGTTTTTATTTATTTTATTTTTATTTTATTTTATCCCACCCTCTCTCCTGGCCAAAGGCAGGCTCAGGGCAGCTTTAACATAAGGTCTAGGAGTTTGATGAAACTAGGAGAAAGCCCCTGTGACCCAAATGAATACGGGCACAGAATACCTTGCTAATACAGGAGGAGTAAAATGAACAATCAAGTACAGTTGTGTTACTAGCAATGCAAACTAAATTATTGTAAGGCAGTTTGCACTTCTGGCATGGCCTGAAGAGGAGACTGTTTATGGAAAGGTCCTTTATAATCATCTTGTTCTGCAACTACTACCCATTCCTGATAGATTTCTTAGCTGTAATGATTTTCCTCCCATCTGACCAAGCTAGTCATTTTTGTTGATTGATTTTTTTAACAAGGACCTTTTCTGGTAGATGTTTTGTTTAAACATCCCATTTCCCCTGCATAGGCATATTGTATTTTGGGTACTGCATATATTTATCCAGCACTTATCTGACTTGCTCTTGCTAGTGCAGCTGCCTATCAACATTTGGCACTTGAACTTCTGATGGCTACAATGCAGACAAAAGAGCGACCAGAAAGTACTCCATCACAGCACTTCAAATACTTGCAAAATGTCATAATGATGACTTCCTTCTCTGTTGACATTTTAGGCATCCAGTATTGAAACAAAACAAGAATGGATTAAAAACATCCGGGAAGTGATACAGGAAAGGATGATACACTTAAAAGGAGCTTTGAAAGAGCCAATACAGCTCCCCAAGACTCCATCAAAGCAGAGAAACAACAGTAAGAGGTAATCTTGGTCAACCCTTGCAGTCTTTGTCCTGTTTAATGAGGATACACTTCTTAGCTACACAATGAGGTTTGTGCAGATCAGCCAGCAGGGTAGAAATTACACAAATATCTATATCACACTATAAATTGGACAATTCCTGGGTCCCACTAAGCTGTGCATGCCCCCCTTTCAACCCAGAAATGAAGAAGACGAATGCTGGGAGCACTGGCTGTTGCAATGGGATTTGTCAACAAGACAACAGAGGAGGACTTGGCCCATCACTTTGTATCTCCCTGTCACAGTATCCCTGTCAGTGTGATATGATAGTGAATTACTCTTGTTCACTTGCATGAGAGGAAATAAAGAACATAAGAACAGCCATACCAAAGGCCCATCTAGTCCAGCATTTTGTTCACAACTTGGCCAGCCAGCTACCTCTAGGAAGTCTACAAACAGGAAGACTGCAACAACATCATCTTGCCTGTGCTTTCCAGAAACTGATTTAAAGAGGCATACTACCTCTGGTACTGGAGAGAGTAGATACCCATCATGATTAGTAGCCATTGGTAGCCCAGTCCTCCATGAATTTGTCCACTCCCCTTCTAAAACCTTCTAAGTTGGAGGCCATAACCACATCTGTGGCAGCAAGTTCACACTGTACGCTGTGTGATTAAATACTTCATTTTGTCTATCCTGAATCTCCCACCCTTCAGCTCTAGAGGATGGTCCCTTAATATTATGGACAAGGGATAAAAGTTTCTTCCTGTCCACTCTGTCCACATCATGCATAATTTTATAAACCTCTATCATGTCTCCCCTTGCTCTCCTTTTTTCTAGACTAAACAGCCCTAAGCAATTTAACCAATCCTCATAGGTCAGCTGCTCTCTCCCCCGGATCATTTTGGTTGCTCTTTTCTACATCTTTTCAACCTCTACAATATCCTTTTTCAAGTAACCAGAACTGCATCCAATATTCCAAGGGTGGTCTCACCACTGATTTGTATAAGGGCAGTATGACAGTGGCAGTTTTATTCTCTATTCCTGTTCTAATTAGGGCCAGCATGGAATTTGCCTTTTTCACAGCAGCTGCACACTGGATCGACATTTTCATTGAGCTATCCACTGCTGCCCCAAGGTCCTTTTCTTGGTCTGTTGCTGCCAGCTCAGATCCCATCAGTTTATATGTGAACTTGAGATTATTTGCCCCAATATGCATCACTTTTTACTTGCTCACTCTGATCCTCATTTGCCATTTTAATGCCATTTCCCCAGTTTGAAGAGATCATATTGAAGCTCTTTATGACCCATCTTTGTCTTAACCACCCTAAATAATATGGTGCCAACTTGGTGACCTCGCTACTCATCCCTAACCCCAGGTCAAAAGAGACGAGGAATTATGGACAAAATCTGCTCCCGTGATACTAGTGCTACTGAAGTCAGTAGTAGCCACTATGGAGAATGAAATGGCAGTTCGGAACTGAGAGGGAGGGAACTGAGTCATGGGGGAGAAGGGAAAAAGGAGCTGTATATCATGTTTTGCATACAGAAAGTCCCAGATTCTATGCCTAGTATTCTCCAATTAAAGAATCTCTGGTGCTGGGAAAGGCTTTTGTCTGCCTGAATCCCTGAAGAGCTACTGCTGGTCAGAGCAGGAAAGTATTGAGTGTACATAGAACAGTGTTCTAGTTTGTCAGAAGGCTGCTTCATATGTTCACATGCCTCCTATGAGAGGGGAGCAATCCTAGCTTGACCAAACTATGCTAATGAACCAGCATTTGTATATATTCTTTGTTTTACACTGTGGTAATGTAAGTTTAATGGTGTTATTTCAGAGTATGGTATGTGGTGGCTAAAGTGGCCTTTAGACCTGTTGGCTTGGAAGTTATATGTTTGTCTTATACTGTAGATGGGTGACAGGTCATCCCATAGGTGGCTAAAATGTATATTTGAACTATTAGGCTAAGGAATAGAGATGTCTATGCTGTTGCAGCAAAGATCAATAGCCAGGAAACATTGGAAATGGCCTAAAGTATGTACCTTCTGGAAGCATAACAATTCATTTTACCTCAATGGGACAAACTATCAGTTGTTACTAATCTAGAAGAAAGTAACTTTTCCCTAGATACCCTTGTATTTTAAATGTGTTCTAGGATGCAGTAACAGGAACCAAATTGGATCCATATCAGTGGAATGCAACTTCAGTACTCCTTGAAATGATGAAAAATATTTCATACTCTTTTGAGCTCCAGGAAATATATAAAAAGGAAGAATTGACATAGTTGTTCTGTTTTTCTTAAAGATTTTATGACCTCCTAATTTAAGCCACTGAAAATGTGGGCACCTAGAAATGACCCTTAGCAATTGACATAAGCTTTTCAAAACAGCAAGGCTATAATTTGGATGGCTGAGTTTGGTTAAGTGAGAAATCCAAGCTGAATGGGCCATTGGCCGGCCACCCTCATTATGGAGCTATTTTGAGACTTGTTGCCGTCACCATATAAGTCCCAGAGAGTCAGTTTCCAAGAGCAAGTGTGCTTATTATGTGCTAAGCTCTTGGTAGAGGTGACATCATTCTAAATTACACATTGAGTTGTAACACAAGCATGATCAGCTAAGCAATTGAGGACATTTCACTGTTTGTTTCCTACAGAGAGGGAGGAGAAGATGCCGACAGTCAAGGAGACGGGAGCAGTCAGCCCGACACCATTTCAATTGCATCCCGGACCTCTCAGAATACAGTGGACAGTGACAAGGTAGGATTTATTCCTGAAAAATGCAACTCTGCTGAGGCACTCCTCCTGCCCAGTCCCAACCGGCCTCAGAATTGGAAGCAGAGGGGGTTGCTTCACCTTGTTCCTCCTTTCCCCAGGCAGCAGCTCTCACAGCTTTGGGCTGAGCTTGCTTCTCCTCCTTGGCCATCATCGGAAGTCTCCCTTTTAACCTCTGTTGTATACTTGACACACTGGCACTGAATCCCTATCTGCTAATTCTGGCTTGAGGAATTTGAAATATGGACGGGAAAACATCTAAAAGAAAATGAAGTATTGTTTCTTTTTGAGGTTAAACTATACTGAGTTTAGAAACATTACCTGGGTAGACTAAAATGTAGGCTTCATGTATGCCAACAGTGAGTTCTGGTGTATACATCCTTTGTGATCGATGTGAACTGCCTCTAGGACACTGAGGATCTAAAACGTGCAGGTTGAATGCGCAAACTGGGGCCTTCTTGTGTGTACTGGAACAGAGGCATTCTATTCACAAAGTAATTGTTCTATCAAGAGTCTATATAGCAATAAAAATAAAACAGCTGACCTTTGCACTGGGTAACACTAGACAAGCAGAAAAAGAAAAAGGACTCTTCTTTCAGTGTATTGGCCTTGGGGTGGGTGCTTCTTCTACTCAAGAAGTACAACAGGTAGAGAAGGAAGAATGGTGGGCAGGTAACAGGAAAATGAAGGCAAACTGATAAGACCTGCTAACAGGCAAGTAACCTAAGCAGTCACTCGGTACAAGAATGTTTGTTAAGGATGACAATGACAAATATTACAAAAAAGTCAGATTTGGCTTTGATTCTTACGTTACTTTGAAAAATTGAGTTAGTTTTAACTTTGGAACTGAAGCATGGAAAATCAATTAGGAAATCAGTCTGATAGTTGTTTCCATTGGCTTCATGGGGTAACCCTCCACCCCATCGCAAGTGAGAATTGCAATTACTTACAGACCAATACTTTCTTCCATTTGTCCAGAACTTGGGAGGGAGGATCCTGCAGCCCTTTTGCAAGGGATCCTCCCTCCCACGGTCTGGACAAATGGAAGAAAGTATTGGTCTGTAAGTAATTGCAATTCTCACTTGCGCAGTGAGCATAGGCAGGAGTGAACTGATGTGTGAGTGAGGTTTTTTCTTCCTTAGCCAGGATCCTCAGATGAGGAGGGAAATGCTTTAACCCTAAAAACACTATTGGGATGAATTAGCTATACCAATTGTCCTTTTTTTTTGGGGGGGGGTACAATTCAGAGATAAGAATTCTACCAAGAATCCTAAAACCTTTTTCTATTAGGACATTATCACCTGTACAGCAGTAAGTTATGTCTTACAGCCATTTGTTACTTTCTGGGGAGGGGAAACAGCTGAGTAGAAAATAAATCCCAGATAATCTATGCATTTTTGTTATTGGGATGCTTTTTTAATCCCATGAGACTACTAAAATACCCCCATTGAGGTATTTTTCTACTCCATGAGTATATTAAGAAAACAGTGATCCAGGGAACCATTTTTAAGTGCTCCAGAGAGATACAGTTCTTCATGACAACACAAACAAACAAACAATTCCCCCCCCACCAGCATTTTTCTCCTAGCCCAGCTGAGATCCCATGTTGGATCATGGTTGGGAAAAGATACACTTCAAATAGCAGAGTGTAGCAATAACATAGGGTGTTGGGTGGCAGCAGGTTAGCTTCCCCTCCTGTGTGCCAAATTTGTTTAAAATTGGCCCCATTTTTTATATATGGGCTCATGTTTGTCAGCATGCAGTGCTTTTAAATGCAGTAAAATGTTCAGGTGATATCATATTCTGAATTAATGGTTTTCTCTTTTTAATAAAGAGATTATCTGACCTGTCACTGCTCTCTTGTGTCTCATGCATGTTTGTTTATTTCTCCTTAGCCTTGCAGGGGGAAAAACCATAATCCTGTATATCTGTTCCCCATCCCAGTCTGCAGGACAGACAGACAGCTATCACTAGAACAGGGCAAAACCTGATCCTCTATTTCTTTTGCCCTCCAGTTTCTACTGTGCTGCCAGCATGTGCCAGCAAAGCCTTTGCTTCTTTTCATTGCTGCTCATGGGCTTCCTATCATTGGGGGGCCAAATGTAGCCTGAGGCTGAGCCTTTTCTGTCTTCCCACCATCTGCCCTGCCTTACAGTATGTGTAAGCAAAATGTTTGGTCCAGCCTAGCAGGTGTCAAGTGTAGCCCCAGGAAAAGAAACTACTGACATAAACAAGTCCAATGCTTATATGTGCTGTGATTTACAGAAAGTGCAAATACTGAGTATAGAAACACCCACAGGGACAAATATGTTTGGCGGAAGACAGATTGTTCTGGTCGGATTGCTCTATCAGGCACATACCTGTACCTCTCTTTCCTTACTCTTTCCACTACCTGCAAAATCAAAACCTGGCAGCAAGGTTCAAAAACCGCACCACCATTTTGGGTGACAAAATGTCTTGAGCCACCTCTTCAAGTCCGGCAATATACAAGGGGTTCCAGAAACAGTGGGAGAGGATAGGGAGTCACGTGTGTCCAGGCCCAGAAATGAGGCATGGGCATGTGAGGAGGAGGAGGAGACTGTTGGGGCCCGTTGGGAGTTAGCAAGCTAGAGCCAATAGACACAGTGAAGCTGTAACAACTAGAGGTGGGTGAGGCTCCGTCAGGAGTTGATAAGCCACGCATGAAGAGAGGCTGCTGGGGGCAAGAACTCTCAGGACTGCAGAAGCAACAGGAACATTTTTGATAAGATTCTTAAGGAATCAGTTCTAGACTGTATCACTGGAATGGTTGACAAGAAGTCACTTTTTTGGATTGGGAGGCAAGCTAGAGTCTGGGATCTGTAGCGCTTTTCTCCTTACCATAGTGGAATGCTTATGGTGTTCTGGCTTCATTGTACAGTGAAAATAATTGTTGAAATTTGGATTTCAGGGTGTAATTTTTTTTAATCTGTAAGAAATTGGGGGAATCTGACTAATACCACTCCTCTTCCTCCAGTTATGATCTTCTGCTATATTTTTCTCGGCCTATACACCATATAGAAGCAATCAGTGAGCTGTAACTTTTAATAGCAATAATTTATATATACTTCATGCTCTAGATCTTTGGTCATATGAGCTTGATAATAAAGGAAAGGAATAGCAATAATTGATTCAGGTACAGGCGGGTCTGTTCTGTTACCCTCTGTCCCCCTGGCTTTACAGCACGTGTAAGCAGAGCCTTTGCTCCAGCCAAGCCAGCGTCAGGAGCAGCCCCAAAGAACCATGTGGCTTAGCTGACCATCTCTGTTAATGCCCAGTGCTGTTAGGTTTGACTTACGCTAAAAAAAAAAAAAAATTGACTTATGCTGTTGAATGTGGGTTTCATTCGACCAAAGAGCAATAATATATACATGCTTCTAAACTGACTCGAGTGACTATTGTGTGTGGTATATTTGGAGGGCGTTATGGTATCTGCCATGCAAACGTATTCCCTTCCACAAGCAGGACAAACATTGTAAGGAAACTGTATTCCTTCCTGCTCCAATATTGTTGGGAGAGTCAACCTGTAAAACAGGACAAAATCTTAAATGAATAACTTTTATAGGAGCCAGGAGATAAACAAGTTATGTTTGCCTTAACGGCAAGTTCAAGTGTTATTGCTTTCTTTTCCTGCCAGCTGGGCAAAATCTATTGTTCAGATGCAGCACAAAAGCCACCTATGTGTTTTAAAATTAGCAATGCTCTAAATAAATGCTCCAGTTCATTATCATAGGGCTGTTTGAGGATAAAGGTGGAGAAGAGAACAATGTAAGCTACTTTGAGAACCCTTTGGGGAAAAGGCAGGGTATAAATTAAATTAAATAAATAAATAAATAAATGTGTTTGTCTGCTACATTTTGCAGTGGGAGCCTATGTGAATGTGGTAGTCTTGTCAACAACCATGTTTGTATCATGTTGTAATAATTGTTGTTGTTGTTTTGCCACAGATGACTTATGGCAACCCCACAAGGTTTTCACGGTAAGAGATGTTCAGAGGTGGTTTGCCATTGCCTGCCTTTGTGTAGCAACCCTGGACTTCCTTGGTGGTCTCTCCTCCAAGTACTAACCAGGGCTGACTCTGCTTAGCTTCTGAGATCTGACGAGATCAGGATAGCTTGGGCTATCCAAGTCAGGGCACAGGTGCATAGCAGTTTGATTAAAATATTATAAAACATTAAGATAACCAGTAGTTGCCATTAACTGCTTGGTTGATCATCCTGTGGATGATCTTTAGTCCTGTTCTTTAGGTGGGGTTGCCAGCCCTATCAACTGTTGGGAGGGATGGAGGCAGGGACATGGGTTGGGATGACACTTCCCAGTACAACCATAGTTTCCTGTGTTTCGTGGAGCTACCTGCAGTCACTTCCGGTTTATACCTGGAAATGCCTTAGCGACATTCCTGGAAATGCCTTAGCGACCTTCTTCACTATAGCCAGAGACCTGGCAAACCTGGTTTTAGTGGAGCTGAGAAACAACTCCTGAAAATGTTTTTCTTTATACCCTCTCTGTACATAGACATTATTAAGAAGTGGCTTTTGAGCACACTTAAGGATTGCAAGAGTAAAAAGGATAGAAACTGTCTTTAAGGTGAGCAGGGACAGTATAGCTTTTAATCAGCAAGGCTGGAAGCATTGCCTGCCAAAAGGTATAGCAGGAAGAAAGGAGAACTGCCCAGGCTTGCAGAGAGTTGTATAGCTAGGTAGCATTTGTACTGGTTCTCTCTTTGTAAAGAAACCTTAGAATGAGATCGGTGCTTCAGTTACATTGTAGTGACAAAGATAACTCTTCTGCCTCTGAATGTTCTGATGTAGCTCTTAGCATCTAACATATGGACTGAAGGCCTGTTGGAGAAATCTGGACGCCTTAAGATGTGATGTATTCCCTTTAGTGGACAACCCAGGAATATCAGGGGTATGGAGGATATTGCAATGGCATCATATTTGGGGGGAGGGGGGTTAGGACCTTGGCCCACTTCTGCTCACTCCTGCCTGCATTCCTTTTAAAAGTTGTTGACAACGTATCTAACGTCTGAGCATTGTAATGATTTTCAGTATGTAACATAAGCATGCATAACATCCCAAACATTAAGTGCAACTAAACTTGCCCAAGGTCAAACTGAAAATCTTTGGCAGACGTCATGGCTGTATCCATCAATATATCCAATTGGGGACCATGTTTGGGTGGAAAGATAGCCTAGAAATTTTTTTAATAAATACATTAAATTCTCAAAATGGCCAAAGCTGTGGATACTTAAATCCAGAGATTGGTGCCCTGAACAAACAAGGCGCATCTTTCTAAAAATTTGAGAAAGCCCCAGGTTTGCAGAAAAATCTCAAATCTAACAAAGGACATGGGGAGTTAAAACCCCCAAAATAATTGAAGCAATGGCTGTTGCTTTAAGAAACAAATGCCATCTTAGTGATGTTGTAGGGTTTGCTAGGCAACCACAACAGTATTGCCAGCCTTCAAGCTTGGTTTCTGTCAGTAAAAGGCTGGGGAGAGTGGGACCCTTTCCAGGGCTGGTTTGGTCTTTGAGGGAGGACTCATCAGTGCCAGGCCCAGCAACAATCATTGGGCAACCTAATACCATGCGACTTGCATGACTTCCCAAGGACTGGCTGCTTGCTACTGTTCAACAGAGACCATGCTACAAAGAGCCATTGTGGTATAGTAGTTAGAGTTGCAGTCTACGATATGGAAGATCCAGATCTGAATGCCCGCTCTGGCATGGAAGCTTGCTGGGGTGACCTTGGGCCAGTCATACTCTCTCAGCCTAACATACCTTAGGGTTGTGATGCTGTGAGAATAAAATGGAGGACAGGAGAATGATGTAAGCTGCTTTGGGTCCCCAGTGTGGAGAAAGGTGGGGTACAAATGATGCACATTTTTTATTTAAATGTAGCTGAAGACGGGGAGAAAGTGGGTTGGTTGGTGAGTGGAAAGGAGAGAAAGAAGTGGGGAAAGGGAGGATATATGAGTTTTCAGGAGGAGTAAAAAAGGAAATAGTGTGGGAAGTGGGATGAGGGGGAATTCCTTGTGGGTTCCCCACTTTGCTGCAATATATATAAAATGAGAATGAGATGCACACGAGTCATCATTTCTACTGTTTGGCGGCGGATCATCCCAGTCTAAAATAACCTAGTTTTTTTTTTAATCACTGCCAATAAAAACCTACAATTTCTGTTTGATCACACTGCTTTATTTGAAAGTTATTCGCAGCCCGGTTCTCAAAGGATTTGTCCAGGTGGAAGTGGCAATGCTGGCACCCCCAGGAGCTTTTGAGGATTAGCGGAACCACATTCCTTGATTTCTCTTAACATCACTCATTTTCCTTGCTGAAAGCTGTAATTTTTCCCATCTCAAAGCACACCTTTCAGCCTTGAGCAAGCTTCAGTGGTTCTGCAGGGATGATGTTTGAATGGTAGTGCTGGTTTTATACAGCGTGCACAGGGGGCACTTGATTTTATGGGTTTTTGAAACAACTGTGTTAAGCTTGAGAGATAGCGATGTCTAGCGGAGGAGAAAGAGAAATGGTGTATGAGTTACAGTCTAGGCTCAAATTCATCTACTGAAAGTAAATTACTTCTCTTGTACCTGTTAATATTCAATTCCACTGTAAGCCATTCAGGGTGGCATTTGACTGTCAGTACAGTTTCTGTATACCTACCAACACAGTTAAGATAACAAACTATTGTTATTATTAATCACTTATGTAAGACTTAATATTCTGTGCTTAGCATTTTGATTTTACCTTGTCTGCAGAGCATCCTTCAGTGGCAGGTCACTATTATATTTATTTAAATTGAGGCTGGGTGCACATGTTGCTCCAAAGTTATGTAAATAACTCCCGGGGGGTGTTTCAGTGTCTGAAAATGGTGGGGGGGAGACAGGAGCCCCTCCTCCCCCCAAGAAGCAGTTCAAGCAAAAAAAAAGATATTTAAAATGACATTCCTGCAGCTGATGTGTGGCTTCAGGGCAAACACGTTGGGTTTTCACAAAACCCAGTGTATCTAGCGAGCACATTTATATTGGCCCTTAGTGAGTCTATGGTTGGATTTGTGCCTAGGTGCCTCAGGTCCAAGCTCGCCTTTTATCAGCTGGTGCAGACTTGGCCAAGTTATTGCAACAAAGTGCCCCTGAAATGTCATGGGAATGACTTGCAATAGAAACTGTTTCCTCTTTACAACCTCCAATTTCCCTGTAATCTAGGCCAGTGTTGCCCTTCATCAACCTTGTTAGCTCTAGATATGTTTTCATTAGTTCACGGTGGGCTGCTGGGTATGCCTCAGTGCTTTCCTTCTTTTTCTTTGCCATGCAGATAATTTGCTCCTTTTGAAGCCCATAGTACTGGTAGGCTTCTCAGAAATCCAGTTGACACAACCACCTTTGTGGTGGTATTATCACTTGCCATAACCATAACCATGTGGGGTTATGTTTTAATAGTTCAAGTTCTATTTTTTTTGTAAAAGAGTTTGTGCAGAGTTGATCAAAATCGCGGCAACTGTCTAGGGAGCTACTTCACACAAGTAGCTTCCTATGTGGAACAGCACCACTGTGTGTTCTTTTCAAGGGCAGGCGGTGCGACAAACTGGTGATGTGAATTAGGCCAAAGAGCAGCTCACGGGGTGTCAGCAGCCTCATGAACAGTCCAGCTAAATATGTGCACCTCATTGATCTGTGGAAAACTCTTTTTTTTAATCAGTAACATTATGCAAGTCAAAGCTAGTATACTGTCAGCACAGTATTCAAATTATAGGGGGAAAAGTAGGGAACTCTTAATGAAATTCATAAGCTCCATGCCCTCTTTTTAGCTCCTCCCATTAGCCCTCATAAGCCACACCCTCAGGTGATACCACACCATTCATATAAGCAGATGATGAGAGGGAGGGCATCTTGGCCAACTTCTGGGCATGGAGTAGGGGTCACTGGGAGTGTGGGGGGGAGGTAGTTGTGAATTTCCTGCATTGTGCAGGGGGTTGGACTAGATGACCCTGGTGGTCCCTTCCAACTCTATGATTCTATTCTATGAAATCTGTGGTCATTGTGAGCCAGATTCAAGAGGCATATGCATCACAATCCCAAAAGTGCTTGAGAATCTTATACCCTTTTCAGTTGAGGCTACAGACTTGAGACTACAAACTAAACCAAGACCAATAATCTTCTGTGCCTGCTTAAATGCACTGATATGAGAGAACAGGCAGACTCATTGCTGGATATTGTGCTATTGTAATGGTTTCCCTTCTGGAGTTACCTGCCTGGTAGGAGGTGAAAATGTAGGAGGTGAATGATTACGATAGCACAATATCCAGTGACAGGTAGCTGTCCCTCTCAGTCTGGATTCACATGACCATTATTATTTTTTGTTCCTGTTACCTCTCCCAAACTCACGACTTACAGCAGTAACTCTTTTCCTGTTTGTTCTCACTATGCTTGGGAAAGATGGGGTCCAGAAAGGGAAATATTCCCCTTCAGTGCCAATCAAAGCAGAGACAACTCAAGGAAGAGGTATTAACTGAGGCAGGAGAGATGGCAAAGGAAAACGATGCATAATGGATTATTCACTCATCCCTGATTAAACTCCCCTGATCAATGAAAAATTTGTCACCAGTCTGCCCCCTATCCACACTAACTAACATTCATGAGGCATCATCTTATTCTGGGATGGCATCTACCATTCTCCTACCCATTAAATCCAAAAGGGAGTTTTCAGGTTGTTGTCTGTTATATTCATTCCAAAAGATGTATACGATCTCAAGAGAAACCAGAGTATTCCTCATTCCTCATTTTGGATCTTCTCAAAGCAAAGAGATGAGCTCAGTCTCAGTGTTTCTTCTTGGCCTAATGGACAGAATACAGTCCACCTTTGTGTGTATGTGTGTGTGTGTGTCTGGCTCCTGATGGCCATTTGAGTTGGACTCCATCTCCTATCCATTCTCCTCTTGGAATTCATGAACATGCAGTGCATCCCTTTGGGGCCAGTGTAATATTGGGGAGCAAGGAGACCAATAGCAGAGTTGGGGGGCAAACAAGGATCCCCAAATTCTTCTAATACTGCAGCTTATAGGGGCCTTGGACAGGCAGTACCCAGACATGTTGTAACTTAAGCACTATGTTTGAAAGGAGATTGGTGGGGGGGTTAGGAGCTTTTCAGGGCTCTGGAGTTATAGATTATGATGCATAAATGTGTGACTTTTCTTTTTAAACTTTACAGTGAAAGCACAGGATTGCAAATCATGCAATTTGGATGAGAAACTTATTTGTAGGATGCTTCTAAATGCAGGGGTTTTTGTGGGATGCAGCATTTTAAAATTAGTTATTTTAAAGTGTGAGCAGGAATCACCTGAGGCTTGAAAGCAGCTTGGTTTTGCACCCTGAGATGTCATACCAATTGTACTTTTGGGCCAGATCAGCATTCACTAGTTGATGAAATGAATAAAATACTTCTAACACTCATGAAGCTCCCCATTGTTTTGATGTCCTGTTGATTTAGGGGTTACTTTAACCCGTTCTTTAAACTTTAACTATAGATGCAACAACAACAAAAATACCCTTTGTGCATATAAAAGATACCTATTCTGGAATGTATTAAGTATCATTACAGTTAGTAACCATTGGCAGCAGAGCAATTAAAAATGCTTCAGGTCCTTAAACCATTAATTTTCCACAGTGGGAGATCACTTCCTGGCCTTTAGTTATGAGGATTTGGGAGTAAGCAAGGAGATATTCTGCCATTGCTTATGATTTTTTTTCACCATTTATGAAAGCAGCCCATCTAGTGCATGTGTCAGTGGTGTAAATTTAGATTACACCCCCCCCCCCCGCGTGCGCCTGTTTCTGAGCAGAGTTCAGCCAGAAACTCCCACAATGTTCAGCACTATCATGATAACTTCCTCCTCCTCTCTAGGTCACCCACATAAAACTGTCCATGTGATTCTGCCCCTCCTCCTCCCTTGAGCGTTCTTGAAATGACTGTGATGCATAAAAGGGTCGCTCTTCAAAGCAGTCACCTACATGGAATGATATACACAAAATGAATCAAGAGCACAAAGATTTTGTGTTTGCTTCCCACACTGAAGGCTCTAAGAAAGATTCGTTTTTCCATTGCCACCTTTGGGGTTCTGTGCTGAAGGGGACAGGTAGGCGTTTTCAATACTTGTAAAGTTCAACCTTCAAGTAGCAGTAATTGGTGCATATATGGCCCTTGGCATTTACACTGGTGGAGGAGAGGGGGAAGCATATGTGAATCAAAGCTGCAGCATTTTGTTATTTTCTGTTGTTGTTTTAAGTATCTGAGGTAAGTCCTAATAGTTATGGAACTGGGGAAGAATGCAGGGGAGTAAACAGAGGTGGTGGGTGTGGTGACACTAGTTCCTGATGTCTTTCTTCCCATACAATGCTTCCACAAGGTCAAGACACTGGGTTTCCCTGGGTCTGATTTTCTTCTGAACATGCCATACAGAATATGTATGGCAAGGGTGTAGAGGAGTTTGTTCTGCAGACATTTTTGCAACCATCTTTGTCTACCTCTCATTGCATGCCTGTACAACATCCATTTATGCAATTAGTTCAGGACTGTACCACATAATGTAGAACGGAAAGTATTTTGGGGAAAGAGAGATATTTCCTTCCCTCCCTAACTTGAATGCCTCCAAAACTGACAGTGGACTACTCCAAGTGCTGGAACAACTTTGCTTTTGCAAAGTACGGTCATGTGAGAGGAGTGTAGACAGGTCTGCCTCATTTACCTTTCCCAGGATGCAGTTTTGGCACAAGCTCACCTTTTTGCATTGCAGCTGCTGAAGCAGCTGCAAAGTACCTATCTGGATGCTAAGTTTATGAGTAACAGGGTTGCTTAATGTTGAGCCACCACAAAGGCTAATCATAGGACTTTCTGTTGCAGCAGACTAATGATCTACCCATCTGTAATGTATCATTAAGTCGATTGCTCAGACTAATATGTCCTGTAGAAAAGGAAGTGTTACTATTATCTAATACTTCCCCTCCCTTCCTTTCTTCCTCCCTTGCTCCAAGACTGCGGTCATAGACCTAATAATAAATTATTATTATTATTATCTAATACAGGGAGGGATGGTTCCACTGGCTGGAAGAATTTTTGGTTGTTGCTGCCAAGCATTGAGAGTCCTGTCGCTTGCAGGAAGCAGAGAAGCTAGTGGCCATGTTCCATTGGAAAGATAAATACCAAAGATCTAGGCACTTTCATTTGCCTTGGTGGAACAATCTCTAACAATTATTAATTCACAGTACTCCAGTGGAACACTTTGCTTATCAGAGGAATAAAGCTTGCAGTGAGGGGCTGGCATCCAAAGCAGGTTGATCTTATGCTCTTTACCTCCCCCCCCCCCCATTTGTCAGCTTTTTTTCTGCTGGTGGTGCACTGATTTCTCATTTATGTCATCTGTTAGGGAGACATTTTCACTTTCTTTGTAAATTGTATTGTAAGCACTGATCTGTTTCTTAGATGAGGTGCATATCAGCTGGTTTCTGAGATGAGAAGTGTATCAGTCTGTCTACTTTTCATATTCACCCCCCCCCCACACACACACACCAGTTGATTTAGGTCATTTGGTCAGCCTACATGTATGAAATTATTTCATTTTTGCTATGTATACTTGTACCTGATGGATATGTCTGGGCTTGATATTAGGTGGTCACCTGTTATATATCTTCAAAATGCTTATCACAGAGAGCATTCATATTTTTGGCTATGATATATTTTTTTCTTCCCATATATAAGGAGGGCAGCAAGGGCAGCCTTTAAAGTCACTCTGAAATACCATGTAAATCACCAATGTTTTGATAGAAATTATAATACCGATTGTGCCTGGAGAAGGAGGTGGGGAAATATGCATGTTGGGCATCAGGAGAGTTTGGAGCCAGACATGCCCTGGCCCTGGTGGTCCCTTCCAACTCTATGATTCTATGCCAAGGTAAGGTATGAGGGAGGAAGGGGTCAGATGTTAATTGTCTATAATAATGGAGGGGTTGTCAGTGATTATGGTAGTTTTATCAATACCTTATAAATATATTGAATGGCAGGCTGGTTCTAGGGAAAATAGCTCATCTAGGATTTGATCCTGAATGAACAGGCCAGTGGTTAGTTCAAACCAACAGCTTCAGATGCCAGACAATAGACGTCTTAGTTCTTTCAAGTGTACTAGCCAATGCTTTTCATATTCTTTGCGCTGATTTGTTTATTTTGTCTGTAGCAAAAATCTGACGTATTTCATTTGCTCCGACCTTTGCAGCAAATAACATATAAACTATAACTTTTATTTATGTGTTATTGTATTGCATTTTCCAAATTATATTGCTGCCAAATCTAGTGTGGTATTGTTGGATTGTATTTTATTCAAATGGACAAATTGTAAATAAAGGGGGGGGGTTTATAATCCTAAAAGAGTTATGCTGAAAAGCCTAAAATGAAACGAGCATTTAATATTCACCTGGTTTGCTTGTGTTTCCCAAGCACCAGTAATCATAAAAGCCATTTCTCAAGAGCTAGATCAACCCATCCCTCTGCAAACACGCCTAGTGAAAGATTGCCAGAAAGATTTTAATGGTTGTAAAGGTGTACATGTAGCAAAATGAAGGAGAGGTGTCCTTATGGAAAACAGCTCTCATTTCTTTCGTCTGGACACTTGTTTAGATACGAAGTATGGGCTGGCAATTTCCACCAATTCTCCCTTCCTGCTGCAGACACCCCCCATGTCATTCCTCTTGGCCCCCTATTCCACAGGAGCAGCATTTAATGGAGATTAGTGGGCTGCAGTGGAAGGGGGGAGGAAGGAAACTTCCATTCTACCACAGGACATTTTAGTCTGGATCCAACCCATCATGTTCTAAATGTAGATCAAAAGAGTATTGCTAGGAAGACAGTATTACATAGTGATTTCTATTGTGAATGAGTGACACTGTGATTTCTATTGTGAATGAGTGACACCTGGACCAGGAAACAGCATACGTCTGCTTGGAGGGCAGAGTCCCCTGATTGGGGGGGTGTATGATGAGTGGTGGTCCAAACCTTATTTTGGGGTGCAGAGCTTTTAAATTGTCCTCAGGATTCAGGAACTAGGAAATGTGAAGAAGGAACTGGGAACAAACTGGGAACCAACTTCAGCCTCGCATAAACACTGAAGCTGCAATCAAGTTCTCTTAAGCAACCAATGATAACAATGCCTTGTTACAGTCCAGAAAACTTGAAAAAGCAAATTACAAACTTATTATCTTCTAAATGTCATCTTTGTGAATATGCTGTGGCCATTAAGCTAAGCCTCAGGTTAGTCAGGGATATTTGCCGTTACGGTTAATTGTGTATTCAATGTCCGTACATCACAAGATGCTCCTGATGCACATGTGATCTTGCTGTAGGCAGAATCTTTCAAGGCATAAGGAAAGCCCAGATCCCAGCACACAACTTGTCAGTGGGACAAAGTCTCTGTTCAGAATGACAGCGTGGTGCTAAATTGCAGGGAATAAATCACGTTGCAAACCTATAAAGCTTCATTAGAAAATCAGACAAGAGAGGGGGAGGAAAAGAAAGAGACGGAGAGAGAAAAACATTTTCAGTTTTGCCTTCAACTGCAAAGAGGCCGCAGCCAGCAAAGGAGCAGAATGTTAAAATGGATCAGTTCGAATCAATCAAAAAAGATCAAGAAGGGAGTGAGTATGAACTGAATCCCTGCCCCTTTTTCTTACATCACATAAGATCAAAGGGATAATAGCAGAATCATACTGGTAAAAATTGATTGTTCAGCCCCAGCTGGGGAAGTTACTAAAGGCGTGTTGTTTTAATTTCTACCTAGGAAACTGACATACCATTAACATCTCCTTTGTTGCGGCAGTCAGATTTTTTTTCCGTTAGTGAATGTATAGTTTTTGAATGGAGCAAGAGCTTGCAGAGCAGACTAGCGTTTGTGTAGAAGCAGGAAGGGTTTAGAAAGCCGCTCCATGTTAAGGAGGGCATTCACTCCCATGCTATTTGTTCTGTGGAAAACCTTGCTGAGGAGAGGAGAATTTTACTGGACCAGAACAGACCTGGCCAGCAACTGCTTTTCGTGGGAATGAAAAACTGAAATTGAAAGAATATTGCATTTTGCTACAGCAGCTTCTTAGATCCCACCTGAGTGTTTCTGAGTGAGCATGGAAAACAATTCCCCAGTTCTCCAGAGTATGCAACTCATATTTTCTACAGATTCCTTTGTTATGCAGTAGTTGGGGACATACTTCCCGAGGCTGTTACTGACACTTTGCTGTTTGTAAAAAGGGGTGGAATGTGCAGGGAAACCGTTTTTGTGTGAACTCCTTTTCTGCTTTCTTCAGAGCAAATTGGCATGCTGAGGTTCAGAGCAGGTACTTGCATTTAAACAGGTTTCCATATAACGTTGGCAGCTATTGAACGGGTAATTATTGGTGTATAGTCATACAGTTAATGGCTGCTTTTGTAGTGAATACTTTTGTCACTTTAAGCAATATATGTATTTTATACTGTACCTAATATTTCCCATGGAAATCTCTTTTACCTAATTAGTTTAAGATTGGGGAAGAAATAGGATATGTTGATCACCAGGTGTACATCTGGTGCCATATCTGTGATTGTGTGGGCTGAATCTGGCTTTGGATTGCCACTATTCTTGCAGTGGCCTGCCAAAAGCCAAACCATGATCATGATGCTTCATGTGCATAATTGGCGCAGGCTGTGAAATGGCTGGAAGTGAACATGGGCTGCTCTTTTCTCAGGCTGAATTGATTTTGTTATCTATAACTTTCATTCTTTATTGCTCACTCTTACTTAACCTTCACTGGACTCCTTTATTCTTGAAGATTAAAACAATGCAAGTAAATATTGGGCAACTGCTAATTCAGAGTGTTGCAAATAATTAGAAGCCTTTCATCTTGAGGACTGCTAAATGTGGAGAAATTCCCTCTCATTTTCAGTGTGTGTGATTTTCAATATTCCTTTTTTTAAAAGTATAGCCCTAAGGTGAACAGTACACTTGACAAATACCTTCAGACATGTAGCGACTGATTAAGGAATGTGTAATATAATTCCAGCAAAGCAATTACAACTTCACTAACAGCTTTGTTAGTAATAATGAATGACAGGCAAATCCACAAAGCAAGGGAAAGTGCCATAATTGACTATACATTGTTAGCGTGATAATTGTCCTGCACTGCAAATCTGCAAGGAGAGCGAACAGTTTTAACGTTCTGGGATGAGACATTGCTTCTCTGCAATATTTTGACAGGGAACTTCATAATTCTTTAAGCGTTGCAGTTATTCATTGAAATCTTTGTCTGAAAAGAGAAACAGTTGTTTAATTGATCAGTCAAGGTTGTCCTGAGGACATCATTGCGGGCAAAGCAACATTGTACAAAGTCGAAGTTGTGCTATGCCACTGTAGATAAAAAGGAAGTTCAGATTGCATCTTGAATCCCCAAGGTTCTTCCTAGTGATGCCTTCTGGGGTTTTAGTTTCAGGAACTCTGTTGTATGAAACATTCATGAGGTTGTTACATGGGTAAGAAAACAAGCTGTGGGTCTCCCTTTAATGAGAAATGACTTCTGTGAAGGGTGATTCAGTTATCTAAGGTTAGGAATGGGGTGGGCGAACGAAGGGGAGAAGAAGGAGGGAGCAATGTGCTTTACAAGCCATTCTCATTGTGCATTCCAACTGAATGTTTGCACACGTGTGGCAAGATTCATTAGCACTTGCTTCAGGTCAAATGAGTTCACTGGTTTTTATTTTGTTTCGGAGACACCAACACTCTAAGGGTGGTCTCATGTCAAAGAGGTCTCTTCAGGCCACACAGAATGTAAAAACAATTTATTAATTCATCCTCATAGAAATGACAGCTCTATCTAAATTCTTCCTTTGAATTCTACAGACGCTGAAGATGGTCTCACTTCCATTTTTTGTTTGTTTTTCATTTACTTCTTGTGGGTAAGAGGCATGCTGTTCTCTAGATACTTTTAGCAATATTTTATATGATGTACACCCTGTTTAATTTGCATAAATAAGAACAAGCATAGCATAATAGGTAAGAGACTGAACAGTAAACAAGAAAGTCCTCAGTTCAAACCTTGTCTGTGCATTGACTGTGTCCTCTGTGATAAGATCACCATATCATGGGATGTATTAAAGTTGGAACGTTTTCCAGAATGAGGGAGAGATTGTACTGCAAGGGAATTACATGCCATTGCCACTTGGTGTCCTAATTCACTCTTCTATACTTAAGGATAGATGGACTCACATTCTAGCTGTATCTGAAGAAGTGAGCTGTGACTCACAAAAGCTCATACCCTGCCAGAAATGTTGTTAGTCTTTAAGGTGCTACTGGACTCCTACTCTTTTCTACTGCTACAGACAGACTAACACGGCTACCCATTGTGATCTATCTACAAAGGAATTAATTCACAGAATTCACGAAGTGGTAAGCTGCAGTACTGCAGTCAAAGCTCTGCTCACGACCTGAGTTTGATCCCGACAGAAATTGGCTGCAGGTAGCCAGCTTAAGGTTGACCCAGCCTTCTATCCTTCCGATATCGGTAAAATGGATTGACTCAAAGGAAGCCACAGCCCTCAATTTGCAAGACCTGAGCAAGGCTGTCAAAGATAGGACATTTTGGAGGACTTTGATTTATAGGGTCGCCATGAGTCGGTGGTGACTCGACGGCATTTAACACACACACACAGCTTGCTGGGGGTAAACTGTAGATGAACGGGGAAGGCAATGATAAACCGCCTAGTAAATGTCATGATGTGATGTCACCCCATGGATCAGTATTGACCTGGTGCTTGCACTGGGGACTACCTTTACCTTTAGTACCTTAAGACTAACAACATTTATTTCAGCATAAGCTCTCTGTGAATCAGACCTCACTTCCTCAGATACATCCATTAGGACTGGTTGAAATACACAGCATGGGGGAGGGAGGGAATGTTACAAATAGAGGCTTATGTAAAACAAGATCCAATAAAAAATCAATCAGTTCAACCAGAGTAGATGTGAGACACCCCCAACTAACAGGAACATAGCAGAATAAAATCAAGTCTAATGGAGGATTAAATGAGCTAATAGAACAAATTAACATCTATTAGGATAGTTTCAGAGGGTAGCCTTGTTGGTCTGCAGTAGAACAGTTAGATTCCATTCACAATCTCAGAACAATGAAACCCCCAGGGCCGGATAGGGACACAGGATTCTTATCTCACTTCAGATGCTACTTTTCTGCCCCAAGCATTTCTGATCTACTCTAATCAAGCTGTACCTTTGCATCCTTTACAAGCATTCTGTACAACACCCCTCCTATCTTCTGACTAGGGTAAAAAGACTGATCTCCATTCCTGCTCATGTCTGACAAAGGGAGCTTTGACTCTTGAAAGCTTATACCCTGGAAATCTCGTTGGTCTCTAAGGGGCTATTGGACCCAGATCTAACTGTTCATCTATAAGGAGTGTGATATGCAAGACTAGTAGCTATAGTGATGTAGGAATCCAAGGTCTCCATTAAGCTTGGGGGTACATTGTCTTGGATTTGGTAACAAATTCTAATTCAGCACTTATGCATTTGATTGTACCTGTGAAGTTCTTTTGAAGGAGAACAATACTATCAGCATCAGTATGTCCTGGAAGGTTAAAATTTCCCCCCACTAGTCTCTGAACACTGTATGATCTTTAATGTCAGATTTCCATTGGGATTGTCCTGTTTGTTCTGTGTAAAGAACAAGAGAATATTGTTGAACATGATGGCATATATTAAATTGGAGGATGAGCAAGCACATGAATCCAGTGGTTCTTGTAGGTTATCCGGGCTGTGTGACCGTGGTCTTGGTATTTTCTTTCCTGACGTTTTGCCAGCAGTTGTGGCAGGCATCTTCAGAGGATTAACACTGAAGGACAGTGTCTCTCAGTGTCAAGTGTGTAGGAAGAGTAATATACAGTCAGAAAGGGGTTGGGTTTGAGCTGAATCATTGTCCTGCAAAAAGTATCAAAGGTAATGTGCTAATCATTGTCCTGTAAGTATCAAGATAATGTGCTAATGAGGGTGTGGTATGTTAATATGGAACCATTGTATCCTGAAGTGATCTGTTAATGTGTGAAATCCAAAGCTAATCTGCATGGCTATTGTGGACTGTAGTCTTTGTTAGTATGGAGGTTTTCAGGACAGGAAGCTAAGCCTTATTCATTCTTAAACTCTCTTCTTTTCTGTTAAAGTTGTGCTGATGTTTATGAATTTCAATGGCTTCTCTGTGTAATCTGACAAAATAGTTGATAGAATTGTCCAGTCTTTCAGTGTCTTGGAATAAGACTGCTTGTGTCAGTCCATGTTCAGCCACTGCTGACTTCTCAGGTTGGCCAAGTCTGCAGTATTTTTCATGTTCTTTTATCCTTGTTTGTATGCTGCGTTTTGTGGTCCTGATGTAAACTTGTCCACAACCGCAAGGTATACAGTATACTCCTGCAGAGGTGAGGGGGTCTCTTTTGTCTTTTGCTGATCGTAGCATCTGTTGTATTTTCTTGGTGGGTTAATCCTTCAGTGTTAATCCTCTGAAGATGCCTGCCACAGCTGCTGGCGAAACGTCAGGAAAGAAAATACCAAGACCACGGTCACACAGCCCGGATAACCTACAAGAACCAATTAACTCTGACCGTGAAAGCCTTTGACAATAACATGAACCCAAGATTATATGGTGGATGTTATTAGGTCTTGTAATGATCTTGCCTGAGCATATCTGGGGATAAATCTTGAATATAGGTTTGTTTCAAGGTTTGGATCTTGGGTTTCTATCTCTCTTTGGTAAGAAGCTTTTTTAGGTTTGGAGGCTGTCTATAGGCAAGGAAAGGTCTGCCAGCCAAGGCCTGTGAGAGAAACATCTCATTGGGGTTACAAATAATTGATCACATGACCCAGAATGAAATTGCATAGGTGCATCAAATGCAGGTTTTACACTGTAGTCTTGCAGATCAACCATGGTCTGAGTAATCCCTGCTGAATGAAGGACGGAATTGCAGGTGGTTCCAACTGGGTGACTCAGAGAGCAGCCCAAAGTCCTTTTGATCTTGGGAGTCTAGTGCCAGTTTCTGATATAAAGCTCTGGGATTGCTGCCTTCAATCTGAGTAAGTGTGAGCGGGGGGGTCCACTAACCTCACTTCCCCAATAGGTACTGTCTTCCAATGAGATCCTTCCCCAAGACCTCAGTGCGAGAGGGGAAGGAGTTAGATGGCACCCTAGGTCCACTTCCTCACTTCTCCTCTGGGCTAGGAGTGAGAGTAGGGTTACCAACCTCCAGGTACTAGCTGGAGATCTCCTGCTATTACAACTGATCTCAAGCCGATAAAGATCAGTTCACCTGGAGGAAATGGCAGCTTTGGCAATTGGACTCTGTGGCATTGAAGTCTCTCCCCTCCCCAAACCCCATCCTCCTCAGGCTCCACCCCAAAAACCTCCCTCCAGTGGTGAAGAGGGACCTGGCAACCCTAAGTGAGAATCTGAGGTGTCCTTCTTGGTTTGTTCTCACTCAGCTTTAAAGACAGCCTCATAACCCAACGTGCTCCATTGAGACTCCTGCTCCTTTGTGAGACAATCCTCTTCTCTGAGAGGCCAGGAGTGACCACCTCAAGCCCCTGTCCTGGGCTGGCATAGGCTGGCTTTTCTCCTACCCCCAGGCCACACCGGCCAAGAAGGCAGCAAGCAGGGAGGTCTCAAGGGGCTCCACCCAGTGCCTCCAATCAGCTGGGAAGCAGGAAAGAAGGCCTTCAAAGGGAACAGTGTTGTGCCACCTGTCCAGCCCTCAGAGCTTCTCCTTCGTTTGGTCTACAATCCTTGCACCCCAACCGTAACAATAAACATGTATATTAACTAAAACTGTTGATATTTGCACTTGTTTAAACATGTCTTTTATTCATACTATCAACAAATTAATCAATTAAAGTTAAATAAACATGCATATTATAAAGCCCCTACATAGTAATCTTTTTGACATTAAAGGAAGTACAAGATAATATGCAATATAATAAAAACTAGCACTCATTATTAGAGCCTATCTTTAATCATGTAATTTTATTCTGTTACAGAATCAAAAGAGCCTAAAAATAAGCTTGTTTCAGCCACATTGACTGGACCCTGTTGATTAATATTTTAGTTGATTGATCTACTGATAAATGTTTGGCAGACTTAATATTCTTGATTCAAGAGTTTATTATATTCTTTCAGAGTTGCCATCTGGACTGAATGGATTTGCTCAAAGATTTTTTTGAGGAAAATGAAAAAAATTGTATTCTTCCACCCTTCCTTTCTAAATTCTTCAGTACAGTCATATCATGTGCTAGCCCATAGTTTAATAAATGGACCAAGACATATCTAAACTGGCCTCTGAAAGAAACCTATCCAGTCTTAAAGATTTCTCAAATTGACATCTGGCTAGTCTCTGATGTGAATTCTGAAGTTCGGTCCAGCAAGGCTGTTGTGTTTTTCCCCTCATTGAGTCGTTGGTCCTTTCAGCTTGTTTTCCCTTGATGAACAAAGCAGGTCATTCTCAGAGAGACCAGCAGATTATTGAAAGAGCTGATCAGTGATAATACATTACCAGACTATCACCAAGCCCCAAGTGAGCACATAATATTCACTCTCCTAAGCTTTAAAGCACACAGTTTAGTCAGCCAGTAGATCCTGGAATGGAACCTGTACTCCGTTTTTACATGCGCTTATAATTTTTCTATATTCATTGACTGAGCTTTTTCGCATACCCACCCATAAGTTACTATGACGACTGCCAGGACATAAAATAGCAGCTTTCAGACAATATGGGTACTGCTCTACAAAGTGTTTCTGGCTTGTAAGAGATGAAGTGATTGAAGTGCTGAATTATTCATTGTTGTTCAAAGAGATTACCCACAGATTAATGAACTTCAAAAATTATGGACCAGAATAGATGCCGCAGAGCAGCACGGAGAAAATTTCCAAAAATGGTGGTAATGAAATAAAAATGTGTGCAATAGATGCATTTGCTGTGCTGGTGAGGCTGGATACTTGCGGGGGCTGGGGAGGCGGGTTGATGTGCAAGTCCACTGTAAAAGCATCTTGTGTATATGATGAGAGAGAAAGAGAGAAGATGTGCCTGTATGTTTCGAGAAATATTAACAATAATATTAATATCTATAGTGTGTGTTGTTATCCTGAGCCCGGACTCGGCTGGGGAGGGCAGGATAGAAATTTGAATTATAAATACATACATACATACATACATACATACATACATACATACAAGATTGCTTACTTATCATGCAAACATTTGCTCCCTTTAAAAAAAGAGTTCACAGTGATTGTCAATTTTATTCTTAATTTGGGGTTGTTATCTTGGACATATTATTGATAGGAATCTGACCTTGTGTTTAAGGTTCACATTTGTTCTGTATTTAAGGTTTGCATTTGTTCACTGTTGTAGTTCAGATGTTTGTTTTGTCCGCAGATGCAGACAGAAACATTCAGTTTCTTCAGAAAATGGCTTTAGGAGCCAAGCACTCTTCCACCAAATTGATGGCATATATAAAATTGGAGGAAGAGCAAGTAGATGAACCCAAGATTATGGGCACACTACAAACCAGGAGACTTTGCAAATTGCTTCATTTGAACTGTATATTGCTATGGGTCTAACTTGTAAGTGGTTTTGGGACCAGTCTGGTTGAGAGGCCAGATATAAATTTAACAAATGAATTACCAGTCTTTGGTTGGGATACTGAATATCTTTACTTAGATTTTCCCAAAGACCTTATTTTTCTGTAATTAAAGGTAATGGCTATTTAAGATTGCCTAGATCAAGGGTGTCAAAGATCAGTCCCGTGGGCCAGATCTGGCCTAATGAGTGCTGTTATCTGGCCCAGGAGCCGAGGCAGCCACCCCCACTCCCCCACTCCCCCCCCACCGCTCCTGAGGACTGCAGATTTTGTTTGCTTTTGCAGACAAAGAAGCCTTCCCTTAGTCTAGATTACAATCCTTTTTGGCGGGGGGCTGAGGGTGTCTTTTGTGTGCAAGAGGCGAACTGTGCCTGTCGACCCAGACACTACACAGGGTGAGTCACATTTAGCAAGAGAATCTGCTGTCTCTGCCCCCCTTCCTTTCCCATCAGCCAGAAAACCTTCCTGTCGATCAGCTGTTTGGTGGGTTGGTTGCCGGGCAGGGTATTGGGGTCTGTGAAGGGAGCATCAGCCTCTGGTTTTTGGCAGGCTCCTCCTGCTCTTCTCGTGTCTATGGCGCTCAGTACCCCCCCCCCTTCCCCAATCCTCTGCCGGGAGGATGAAGCTGGATGGGATGCAATGCTGTTTGGCTATGTACAGAGGGAGAAGCTGAAGGGCAGCAGCAGCTGCTGAGGAAAGGGTCCAGAACGCCATGGTAAGTGAGTGAGTAAAAGAGGAGGAAATGGGACACTGCGGCCAAGGAGACAGAGTCTAGCGCCGGCCTTTCCTAAGTGCCAGGTTGGGTCACATGTAGAGGTCCATGCGGAGGACCGAGCCAGCAAGCGGCATGGATCTGAATACACCTGCAGTACCTGTATCTCTGGTACCAGGCATTAAGTTTTATGGTACACATGGCCCAGCCTGACCAAGTGACATTTATGTCATATCTGGCCCTCCTAACAAATGAGTTTGACACCCCTGGCCTAGATAGCACGCCCTCTCATTCTTCTGGCCCTTCTGTTATGAAAGATTCTGGAATTTAAACCTGCACAAACATTATGCCTCTTCAGTTCTTTAGCATCTAATCCCAGATTTTTTGGGGATGGGAAGTAGATGATGAGAGCATTTTATTTATTAGAGAGTAAAAGAGGCATGCATTCCTTTATGCAGGAAACTAATTTACAGTTAATGATTAAATCCAGATACTCAGTTCATTCATTTTTCGGCTCCTCCCAGGGCCCCACCTACTCCTGATACAAATTTCCTACTGCAATCAATTTATTTATTTATTTAAATTTATATCCCGTCCTCCCCAACTCCTGGCTCAGGGCAGCGCACAACATAGTTAAAACATCATTTTATAATTTAAAACATTCTTAAATATTAATTCTTAAATAAAAATATATAAAATATAAAAATAAAAATTTGCCCTGAAAAACTCATTTTGGCATCCTTTGTGGTGCAGACTACAGCAGAATAATCAGCAAACACCCCCACAACAATGATCTACAGAAGGAACGGGGGATTGGGAGGTCAGCGATATATATATATATATATATAATATTTTTTTTTTCTGCCCAGCATTTTTACGTACCACTGTGGGCATTAAAGAAGAGAGAAACAAACAATAAAAAAGTAAAGCACCCAGAGAGAAAAGGTGATGGGACAGAGTTAGGTGAGAATGAATTTGGTCAGGGGGGAATTAAGTGGCTCAGCTCCAGACGGCTTGCAGCTTCCTTTCCCCAGTTGTTTCCCAGGCAGTCAGAACAGAAAATAACTTGCAAGCATTGCCTTACATCTCTGCAACCAACAGGGCTAGAGATTTGCATTTAAAACAATGAAGCCATGGGACTGGGATTAAGTTTCACTCTTTACTGCCACTTCTTTTATCCTTGTCATTGCCTCACCCCTCTGGAACTGTGTCCAAAAATAATGCTGCAGATGTGGCTTTTTGCATGACATCTACATTAAAACAAGGATCTCCTCTTTGTGCAGTTTCAGAATAAGATGCCCTATCATTGCCCTGACCTGGATGGCCCAGTCTAGCCTGATCTCGTCAGATCTCAGAAGCTAAGCAGGGTCCGCCCTGATTAGTATTTGGATGGGAGACCACCAAGGAATACCAGGGTTGCTGTGCAGAGGAAGGCACTGGCAAACCACCTCTGTTAGTCTCTTGCCATGAAAACCCCAAAAAGGGGTCGCCATAAGTCGGCTGCGACTTGAAGGCACTTTACACACACACATCATGAACAGACTCCTATCATAGACAAAGACTCCACCGTCTCCCACACGTGTACCTAACTCTGAGAGGTTTGTTGCCTTGAGCTAATAATTTTCATTTGACATCTGTTCACGCACAAAACATAATCTGAAGCAATTTATTACATTGATGTAAACCCAGCATGCACTAGGAGACTTTTTCTGTTTTCCATGCAAGCCAGCAATGTGTTCAAGGTGACAGGTGCCGTGGGAATTTCATCTTCACCTGGCATCCTGAGGCTAGCTAGCCTTGTTTGATGGCCGGGTGAAGGGCTGTAGCTATTGTGGAGTAGAGTGGGAAAGCCCATCAAATCCTGCTTCCACCTCTGCAGCCTGTTGGCCGTGACTATCAACGACAGAGAAATTTCTTTACCTTGAAAACTCCCTGATGCATATGGAAAGCTGTGTCCCTTATTAATCTGTGCAAAATCTCTTCCAAATCATACAAAGTTCAGACATCTGTTAGCTATTATGAGCTCTGCTTGCTAGAGATAATAATAATTCATAGCCATTGGGGAGGGGAATCCTCAAAGTGTTAACAATATTTTTCTCTGGTGCTTACCAAGTTGGTCCTTTGTTAATTTGGCTACAGCTCCCCAATTTTTTTTTTAAAGTACATTATGTTTTGCGTCATAAAAGTGAAGTCACAGGAGAAACAGAATGGAAAGTGGGGGCAGGGGTGAGATCAGTAAATAACTTTGTTTTACTTTTCCAAAGTGCATAAAGGAAGAAGTCGGATTTCAGTTCTCTGTGCTTCCAGATTACTAGGTGGGTGGCTTCCATAAAACATGCAGGGGGAAGAAGTGGTCTTGAGGCAGTCTCAGAATAGAAGGGGGTAATAGATCAGCTTTCAAATTTGTCATGGAAATAATCTTGTCAACCCCGGTAACGGTGAAGTCAGTGAAGCTGTGTCTCTGAGACCAGTGTTACTTTGTTCAGAACACACCTGTTCAACAGCAGGAGGGCAAGGTACACAGGGTTTCACATTTTCCATCCATTGGTTAGACAAAATCTGATTTTTAATGGCTTTCAGAAAGCAAGAAGTCCTATGTGTTAGGTCTCAATAAATTTGGTTCCCTGCGGAAGCCAGGACTGCTTTACTGACACGGAAAAGTAGTTAATAGAAATGTTACAGTCAGAAAAATAATCTAAACTTCCTTGGCTTTGGAAATCAGTGATATTATTCTGTTCACCCTGCAGGGGATCTCTTTCCTTCAGCTTTATTTTTATTCTTTGCTTTATTTTAACCCTCTTTGCATATGGGGAAAAGCTATTAATTTCTGTAACCGATGTAAGATTATAGCAGCTGTTAGCAGATGTTCAAGACAACAGGGTCACAATAATGCCTCCGAAACTGAAACCTGGTAAGAGTGAAATGTTTTCACTTCAGTGTTTATAGGGAGTTTGCTTTTCATATCTAATATATTAACTACTTAAATGGCTAATAACAAGTGAAAAGTGACCTCTGTGCTTTGCATTCTTGCATGTTGTATTCCACATAACCATGGTGGCATGACACTTACAAGATACAAAACACTGGTTCAGTTTTCTGGTAATTAAAGCTAATAAATAAAACAACTTTGTATCTGTTTTGCAGGTAACAATTTTTCAGGTACCTTGTTCGCAAGAGTATACAGTGATTCCTTTAAATTTCACGGTGTATTGTAGTTGAGAAACTGTGGCTGCAATCCTAAGGACACTTTCCTGGGGCTAAGCCCCACTGAATAACATGGGACATACTTCTGAGTAGACCTTCTTAGGATTGAGGCCTGCACGAATGAAATTGATAAATTCCTAATATACCGTTTGCATGAAGTGTAGAGAGATTATACATACTGGTGTGATATAAATCTGCTGTGTAAAGAAATGTCACTAGTTGAACAGATTAAAGGTTGAGAAAGGGGGGACAGGGAGGACATGTGTCTGATAACATTACTGTAAACAGATTAATGGCACTACAAAACCAATACAACTTAGGACACTGCTGCTGGGGCTGAAGCATAGGGAAGAATCACATTGGATTCTTCCAATGACGATCTAACAAGTCTCATTGGGTGCAACCAGTGTATGGAGTGATTATCTATGTAAACAAGGACTTTTAAAAAATGTGTGGCACTATTAAGCCACTAGGTCACTGGTTCCCAACCAGAGGTCCGTGGACCCCAAGGGGTCCGCGAGAACTAAAATAAGGTCCGCAAAACAAAGTTATAAACCCATAATAAATTAATACTTTCAATTAAAAGTTCTCTATTGTAAAATATATATATTCAAATATTATTCTAAGTTTAATGTTTAACTAACAGTTATGATTAAAGTTTATTTTCAAATTCTCTGAATTTTTATTTTGAACCTTGGGGTCCCTGCACCGAACAAAAAAGTTCTAGTGGTCCCTGGTCAAAAAAAGGTTGGGAACCACTGCACTAGTTAAAGGTCCCCTGTGCAAGCACTGGGTCATTACTGACCCATGGGGTGACATCACATCACGACATTTACTAGGCAGACTATGTTTACAGGGTGGTTTGCCATTGCCTTCCCCAGTCATCTACACTTTACCCCCAGCAAGCTGGGTCCTCATTTTATGGACCTTGAAGGATGGAAAGCTGAGTGAACCTTGAGCCGGCTACCTGAAACCGACTTCTGTCGGGACTGAACTCAGGTAGTACAACATTTTTATTTGATAAGGAGAGAATGCTATTCTGCTTGTTAATTCTTCAAGGTGTTCTCCCTGCCCCAGGAATCTCATCAAAGAAATCAGCTACCACTGCTCTGTCAAATCAGTAGACTGAAAACTACTAAATGAAATTTTTTCCAGGCTTCCCTTGGGCTGAACTGGATGTTGGGCCCTAATTTACGGTAACTGTGCCTGAGGACAGGAAATAAAAATGAAAAATAGCAACAATCAGATTCATGGATGGGGAAACAACCTTAAAAAAATGACACATCCAAAGAAGCCTCTCCAGAAAGGGGCAAAAGGGAGCCTGACTTCAAGAGCCAATTGACTTGTTCGTAGTTTGAATAATCCCTTCCAATTAAAATTAAAACCAATTTAATATAAAACATCTGTTCTCCGAATTCAGGGTTTTAGGGAAGGAAGGCATCAGGGAATAATTTGGATCCATCCATCAGGGTTTTATTTTACGCAGTCAGGTTGCTATTTGGTTGCTCAAGGTGATACTGCCAAGTGTGCTCAGCAGCTCTTACTGCCTTTGCAGTTTGAAACAAAACAGGTTTTTTATTTCAATTTTTAAAATCCTTTTGAGAGTTAATGGGTTTTGTCATGAGTTGGGCTTCCAATCCAGATTGTTTTTTTCAGTGCTGATGACCATGAGCAGAGCGGTTTATTAGGATGAAGCCCGTGCAAATCTAGACCACCCTAGTAGAGGACGGGACAGTACTTGGGGAAGGTTCTGAATCCAGCCTACCAGTCCATACTTTAGAGATACTAATCTGACTACAGTGTAAGGGACAAAAAAGAAGAAGAAATGCCTCCCTCTCAGCTGGCACATAAGCTCTGGCGCATATGAGCACCATTTAAAAACTATTATTTTGTTGCTGTTTTCATTTACAATTATTTAGGAATTATATTTCATTTGAACTTTATTTTAATCAATGTAAATGTATGCAGATTAGCATATTTAAATGAATATGATTGAGTGTAAGTGTTCTTTAATTTCTAATATTTACATAGAGCAGGATTCTGGGGAAGTGGCATAAAATAAATATATAAATAAAATAAATAATACATACACAAGTACCGTCAAGTCGCAACTGATTCATGGCGACCCCAACAAGAGCCTTTCAAGGCAAGTGAGAAGCAGGGGCAGTATGCCATTCCCTTCGTCTGCAGAGTTCTCTTTGGAGGTCTATCATCCAAGTACCAACCCTGCTTAGCTTCTGAGATCTGATTAGATCAGGCTAACATTCTACCTTCCCTAAGGTGAATAATACCTATATCAGTATTATGCAATGTTCTAGATTTTGCAGTCCTTTCATCCCTTTATTTTAAGTAGAAGGATGATTTATGGCTCAATTATCACAAACAGAGGATGGCATAAAAGTAACTGTATGCATATGCATACATTCCAGAGAGGGGAGGGATGAGTGCTTTGCATGGGTAGGAGCGAAGCATAGTGATTTCCTTCATATAGGTTTTGAGTGATGGATTTGAAGTGGAGCAGAGAGTATATAGAAGTAATATAAGCCCCCCAATTCTACAACATGCCTGCTACAATTTCATTTTTGATTTTACTTTGAATCCTGCTTGCTTCCAAAGACACCTCAGTAAACTTTGGGCTATCCTAATTAGGCTACAGTGTCAAACTGGAGTTGCCAGCTCTGGGTTGGGAAATACCTGGAGATTTTGGGGGTGGAGCCTTAGGAGGGTAGGATTTGGGGAGGTGAGGGGCTTAAATGGGGTATAATGCCATGGAGTCCAACTTCCAAAGTGGCACTTTCTCAAGATGAACTGATCTCTGTTGCCTAGAGATTGTAATAGCAGTTGTAATAGCAGGAGATCTCCAGCCACCACCTGGAGCTTGGCAACCCTATGTCAGACCCATGTGTTTTAGGCATACCCCTAAGATATATTTTACTTTACTTTCCTTATTTCAAGCTCATCTGAACAAAGATCTTGAGCGCAACATACATAAATATATATACTTCACTTACATTTGCTAGGGGACCATGACTAGTTCAGATAGCTAGCGAGTGTACCGTTGGTTTAAAAAATGATCAGATTAGCTTTTGCTCAGTGTATGAAATGGCTGGAAGTTGCCTATTCTAATCCCAATTTAATACTGTATTTTGTTGCACTGTAGTAGCAGGAAATAGCATTGTGGGGAGGCCACTGAGACTGTTTACAAGCTTGTGGATGTTTTGTGTAACATTTATTCTTCTGCTAATACATACTAAGGTATTTCGATACAAAGCTTGGAATACATATGATCTGACTATCACTGAGGATTCTGAGAACTTTGCAGAATCAGGCCTGCACTGACTTCCTTAAAATGGCTCTGACTTCTATAGCCAGATGTTGAGTGAAAGAAAGGGGGGAAATAGCAAGCACTGGGCCATATGGAACAGTAACTATTCCAAGTAAATTTGGATATGCTGCTATTCTGGGGTAATGCATGCATGGCCTTCCTTTCCTGAAGTACATGTGAAAATCTTTTAGACAGAGCTACTCAAGCTGTGTAGCAGATGTCTTATGTGTGTACATGCTGCCTGCATCAGTCCAAAAATCAGCAGAGTCAGGATGTAGTTTAGATCGTCTATTAGGGCCTCCTGAGGAGCCACAATCTGCCCAGCAGATCTGGAACACTGACAGATGCGTGTTATCTGAGCTTGCAAAAACAGATTTCCTTTTACCCAATGTTTCTGTGTGTCTCTGCTCAATTGTAGTTGTCTCTTCCACCTGTTATAGAACATGCTGGATGTATCTTGATTTCTATGACTGCATGCACTATAGTACTTCCTTGGATATTTTCTCATTGTCAGTGGCAAAACTGATTACATTAATTCATTCTCTCTCTCTGACTCTTCAACCAACCAACCCACCAACCAGGCAGCAAGAGTCCTGTACCATGAACTGACGTGGAAGCAGGCGGATTAGCAGTTATCCAGGACACACCACCGGAACTCCTTGCTTTATAGAAAACAGTGTTGTTTAATTTACAGTGCACAGATACAAAAGACAAACCGTCACGTACACTTCTCTCCACCAAACTTCCCAACACAGAGTTACAGTTACATAGGCTTATATACAAAACTCCACCTGAAACCAATAAGGCCACCTGTAGACCTGGCCACAGTATTACATCATCCTTACTGCTTCAAACCGGTTAGTTGCAGTTCACCCTAGAATCTGCAAGGCTATTGCTGCCTCTTGCATCATCCTAGATGCCTCTGATCTGACAGCTACCTGTCAGCTGTCTATGTCAGATTATTATGGGCAACTTGTTACTCTGACATGAACATGGGTCCTTAGTAGGGTTGCCAACCTCCAGGTACTAGCTGGAGATCTCCTGCTATCACAGCTGACCTCCCGCCGATAGAGATCAGTTCACCTGGAGAAAATGGTTGCTTTGGCCATTGGACTCTATGGCATGGAAGTCCCTCCCTTCCCCAAACCCCGCCCTCCTCAGGCTCTGCCCAAAAAATCTCCTGCCGGTGGCAAAGAGGGACCTGGCAACCCTAGTCCTTTAAAGGATTGCCTGAATAAAGTTAACACAAAGCCATCTCTATCTTTGCTTAAACACACTTTTAAACAAATCAATATGGATCCTGAAATCACTTGGGATTTCACTATGCAAGAACTGAATACAGTCTTCTGAAACAGTTCGGATGAAGTGGAATTACACATTATGTAGCAGATGGGCCTGCTGTCAAAAACACAGTTCCTATATGAGTTCACGTCTTCCAGATTGTGTACGATTACTTACACCATGACACTAGTTTGTCACATTTTTCCCCTGCCTCTGTTTCAAATTATTAGATGCTTCTGGTGTGTGTGTGTGGAGGGTACAGAGTGTGATATTATTGCACATGGTAATTGTTCCTACTCATTGTGGGGAAGGGAAGAACTCAACATGGGGTTACTGTTGTTATTGGCAACCCATACCACTTATAATATGTAATTCCATTTGTAGTGGAATGGTTTTAATTATACATATATTTTCATTTCTGATGTCCCTGGTCACTCAGATAATTTAATATATGCTCAGTCTTGCTAACTTTTTATTTATTTTATTTAAAATATTTCTACTAACCCACATCCTCTTGTGGTTGTTAAAGAACAATTTTAAAAAGCCGTATAAAAAATAAAAAGGTAAATACAAAATCATAACAAGAAAAACAAACAACAGAATCGACAAAGCAGATACCAGCAGAAAACTATCAATAGACGGCAGCAGAAACAATCATAGGTTCCACGAAAAGCTTGAGTAGATTAAAAAAATCCTTTCTCCTGGTATGTGAAGTTCAACAATGTGAATACCATGTAAACGGCTGTGAGCAGTAAATTTATTTTATTTATTTACAAAATTTGTACCCCGTCGTTCTGCCCATTAGGGTCCACAAAGGTGGCTAATTCTGTAGGTGTAACATTGCAACAGATTCTTCCCTGTCTCTGGTTGTCCCCTACCTCAGCATTTTTCAGACTTGGGTCTCATGACCCCTGGATGTATGTGAGGGTCTGCAACCACTTGGTAAGGACAAAGGACAAGCCATTTGTGCCATCCGGATAATGTGAGAAAGGAATCCTCTCCTTTTTCTAGGAGAGTGGGTTGGGTCTTGTAGAGTTGCTGTTGGATGCAGTCACCTGGGTTCCAGGTCACCTCGGAGCACTAGCTAGAAAACGTGCTGATTGACTGCTAGGAACTAATAGTTCTGCCTCAGGAATTCCAACTGGTTAAGCGGCATGGAAGATGTATAGCTGTAGTGCACAGTTATTTCTGGTATAAAATTGAACTGGTTTCCACTCTGTTTTCCAATGCAGAGGATTTCAGCATATGCACATGTACTGGGCGGGGGAGGGGGGGGAAAGAGATACTATACCTTGTCCATAGTCAATAATAGCCAGTGGCAGTTTTCAGCTGAATTCCCTAAGTTCAAGTTTTGTGTGATGCTCTGAAGGCTCTTTCCCATCCTGGTTCAGCTGGCCTCTATCTAGAAATTATTAACTAAACTTTTTTTTTTGGCTTTCTCCGGGCGTTCAACCATAGAATTTTAGCCCAACTTGATGGTGTCATTTCTGGGTCGCACCAGAAGTGATGCCATGGCATCCCAGGCAACATTGATCACCCCCTTTTCTCCCTGCAATTTTACCTCAGGTGGAGCTGGCAAGGGAGATGGACAGTGGTAGACCTAGCCTCCCAGGAAAAGGGGGCATCGAGTGTGTGGAATGTGCTGGGCCGAGAAGAGGAGAGGGCTTGGGAGTCCACAAAAAATGTTTCGTGAAATTGGGGTACTTGGGCAAATGGGTTGAAAACCACTGACCTATCCCACCTCCCAAGTAGGAGAATACAAAGCAAGGCTTCAGAAGAAGATTTGTGCAGGCCCAAGTGGAAGCAGGCTGTTCTTACCTGGTATCTGTTTCCAGACAGGGAAGAATGGACCAGTGACTGATGTCAGCAGTTTTAATGAGAAAAAAATAATTTCTCATAAAATTAGATAGGGAACATTGTATAAATTACACAAAGAGCATTGTGTCTCGCTCTTTCCTTTTTACCCAGGTGGGCTCCAGAGCAATTTTATAATTGAACCCTAACAACTGTGGAAAACTTGATTTTCCTGGCTGTGTTGATAGGTTTGATATTTCAGTACAGACAGAACCGAGAATCTAATCCCTTTTCCTCCTGTGTCGATGTGTCAGTCTCTCCACCATTCTCTGCTCCTTCTGATCTCTGAATTGCATGCTTATAGGAATTGGCTGCCATCCAAGCCTGATGGGCAGGAATTCTAAAAAAAATGGCAGCTAGCATTTTGCATTCAGTGCAGACCTGCACTTTGTTTAAAAATCTGCATAGAGGTGTGTCCTGTTGAATGTATATGAAGAGAGAGCTATTGTGGGCAGTGTGTGTTAATGGCATTTGCTTATTTACCATGATAAATTGCCTGGGCTTTGAGCACCATTTTTTACAGACATGAAAATAAACTACATCAGATATGTACAATGGGGGTAGGGGCAACTTTTTAACAAGAAAATCGCCACCTCTGTCTGTAGAGTCTTTTTTATTTTTCTCCAGGAGCTTCTATGGTATAGTTCAGTATTACTCATGAGCCTTGACTAGTAAAGTATCAGGAATAGGTCAGTTGTGGTTCATCTGCTAGCCATGATGAACTTGGGATAAGGTTTTGGGTTGCTGAGAAATTATTTGAACAGGTTTATGTAAGAATAAATAGCTCCACTCCATCATGTCCTTTCACCTTTCTGGTCCCTACTGGTCAACACAGCTGCACAGGAACCAGTATGGGAACCAGTCAGTGGCGTAGCGTGGGTTGTCAGCACCCGGGGCAAGGCAAGTAATTTGCGCCCCCTAACCCGTGGATTTTAGCACTCGAGTCTCTTCCACTAGATTAGTTAAAGAAACCCTTACCCCCTAAGCACATGTATTGTTTGTGCTGATGTAATTAAAGTAAAATGACTGAACCTGGGGCCTTCGGTATACCAAGCAGCTGTGGGACTTGCAAATACCTCTGTACTTAATAATTTGTGTTTAAGAGGTGTTTGGAAGATGCAATACAAACCTTATGCCTGCTTGTCTTTGGGCCATACTCCTCCTGTGTTGTTTAGGTGGAAAGCAGCCACTGGCTTCCTTTTGGGACTTCATGTACCCCCCCCCCCCATTCATTTTCATATGCCCAAAACATATATTTACTGTTTACTGATATGATGCTTGCTATACACCTCTGTGCACATCCTGGCCACAGGAGGCAAAGATGTATAGTAAATTGGCCCATGCTGCAAAACTAAATTAACTGTATACAATTCAAATTCACCAATTAGTAATAAGTGGAAGATGAGTTTGAAAAAGAAAAGTCCAGGAGGCAATTCTCACTAAGCATCAAATTCTAATCCACAAGTGGTTTCTCTAACAATGTGTGTGTGTGTGTGTAAAGTGCCGTCAAGTCGCAGCCGACTTATGGCAACCCAGAGGCCACTTACCGGCATCATCTTCGCCCCGAACCGCATTGAGGCGGGTGGCGCCGGCTCCCACCACCCGGGACCGAGGCGGAGACCAACGGCCGAGGCCTGGAGGAGTGCGGCGGCCTCGCGTGCCCAGGAACCTGTTGCAGGCGGCGCTCCCGGGCCGGTGGGACGGCCCTCGCGGGACCGGCGCCTCTCTCAGGGCCCAGCGCCGCCCCGCGCCCTTCAGCTTTGTCTCGCCTTCGCCCCCCACCCCTCCTTCCCCGCCGCCTCTGCTCGCCACAAACAAGACGGCCGCCGCCCTCCAGCCTCCTCTGAAACTCCCCCCCCCCTTCCGCTGGCCCGGCAGGGAGGAGCTGCTGAGTCCCACCCCCAAGGTGGGCTGGGCCGGGTGAGGCCGACGCTGTGGGCTCCGCCGTGCGGCCCTGCCTCAGCGGCGAGGGGGAGGGAGATTAATGCCTGAGGCGGCCCTGCCGTGAGTTGGGGAGCGGGGCCGCGGCTTTCCCGCCCCCTGGAGGCCTGCTGAGAGTTTGAAAATGTTATACAAAAAACACCGCTTTGAAAGGGTTTTTTGGATACCGCGGCTTATGAATGGTTGGAAGACGTCTTCACTGCAGTGAGAGAGAGTGAGTGAGTGAGCCAGGCAGGGGCAGAGAGCTGCGAGTGCGCCCCCCCAGATGTTGCGCCCGGTGCGGCCGGCCCCCCCTGCACCCCCCACGCTACGCCACTGGAACCAGTATCTCCAGGATAAACCATGACATAATGGCAAATCCTCCCACTGGCACCTCTGTTGGTGATATACCTCCTTTATCCTTGTGCTTATCATAGAACTTCTGCATAAGATTTAGGTACAGAGGATCTTGCTTCAGTATGGGAGTCAATACTAGTCCTAAACTACCATGACTTTACTAGAGCAATCTGACTTTTGCACCAAAATTCTTGATTCTCTTAAAGGGCAATCTTGTTTCAATTACTCAGAAGACAAACCCACTGATTTTAATCAGGCTGACTCCCAAGTAAGTGTTCATAGGCTTGCAGCTTTAAAGCAGCCCTTTTTCTTTGCACACGTTGTATTTGGTTATTTCTCTATTCTTAAGAGCTAATTGTGAATCTAATTACATGCTGAAAGAGCAGTATCATTTTCCTGAGGTCTGTAGGCTTTGTCTTAAATCCAGGGTTTTTCTTCTCTCTCCCCCCTCTTCCTTTTCTTTTCTTTTCTTTTTTTTTTTTTTTTTTGGTTTGTTTCTGTTGAGACTCATGTTAACATTTCCTTCTTCTTTACTGAATGCAAACATGTGGGTGCCTTGTAAGCTGCGAAAGAAAATGAGTAAAATTTAATGGAGGAATTTATTGCAAAGATAATGAGATGCAAGCATATTGCAGATAATGGCACTAACCCATTTCCCTATGAAATATGGCCACCATGGCATTATGTATTTCCTTGCTCTCATCACCTTGATTGTTATCAGGCGTAGTACACAGGTAAATAATAATTTGCCAGCAGTCATTTTAATCTGCATATCACAATATCCAGATTAAAATAATGGTTTAGGATTAGAGATTAAAGCAATTATTTTTCTAATCAACTCATTAAGAAGTACGAGCTATTGCCACAACCTAGTAGATGACTAACAGTGCAGTCCTAAGCAGTGTCATACCCTTCAAAGGTTACTGAAATCAATGGAAAGAAAGACCTGATTAAGTCTCTGGGCATGCAAGAAAATCAGGTGGGTAAAGATCTAAATTGGTGCAATGGGATGTACCCCTTCTGACTGCAGGTAGGCAGCACCTTTTTTAAAAAATAAAAAAAGCTCCCCTATAGAAAAAATTCCCTGCAGGTAAAAACTAGAAGGTTAGGGCTGGGCCAGGGCACTTCTTCCTGGTATAGTTTTTCACCTGCAGAAGATATATTGTTTTTTAATGTGGGTGAGTGTTCAAAAATGGGATGCAGTGTAAAGTGATGCTGATCGTTCAGCCACTTCAAGATTCTGCTACCTTGTTCTGCTGCTTGTGTAGACCAGGCCTCTTCCATTGCTTTCAAAGAGATGCCATAGCAATTTGGTCCCAAACTCTGCATTATGGGAAGATATACACATCTCTCAGTAATGAGTGGTTGAAAGATTATGTGATGCTATCATGCTTGTTAAGTAGCATGAAGGGGAGGCCACGTAGGACATACATAACCAAGAGGAATTTTATCTAAACCACAAAGGCACACAGGAGGAAACTTTAAACTGAAGTGGCTGTTAGCAAGAGCAGTTTTACTTTCTGGTTCCAGCTCAGTTTGGCGTTTCCTAACAGACTGAATTCCAACACTGGCTGGTATGACAAGCCAAGAGAGCCAATATGCTATACACCTCCCCAGTAGCTCAAATAGTCAGGAAGTACTGGGGATGGGCTGTTGTGCAAGGTGTGCTGACCCAGGTCAGGTATGGAGGCTGACAGAGGGATGTTTGATGCCTCAGTAGGCTCTGGTTCTTTTGGTTCTGTGTCAGGCTTGGTGTCAACGTGCCCTTGGCTGGGTTCCTGGGCAGCCTGTGGCTCAACCTTTCCTGCTTCTGGAGCATGACTGGTATTTGCCAAAGGTGGTGAGCCATCTGGTCCACATGTCATCCCGGCACATCACCAATTGGTGTCTCAGTCTGGTAGGATAGCATGTAGCTTCAGTTGCAGTAGCTGGCATCCATGCTGAGCTACATCCATACTTGCTAACACAGACAAGGTTGTCTGGGGCAAATGCACGCACGGGCCTTTGAACTGCACCTGTGACAGAGGCTCCATCAGCATTCCTTGGTTAATCCTCAGTCAATTCAGGGTGCTGATCTAGCAGAGCTGCCAAGCAACTGCTCATTAAATAGCTCAACAGACTCCTGCCAGTAGTAATTTATGGTGTTTTTATGTCAGGAAGAAACTTGCAAGATGACAGTCTATCATCCGGAATAATCCATTTGAATGCATTTTATTATTCTGACCATCCACTCAGCCTGGCTGTTTGTCACCAGATGGAAGAGGAATGGAAATATACCACATTTGCACATGCTGTTGGGCAGGCTGGGGCACTTACCTGTGAGAGACTGTACTTTTCAGACCTCCATGCTAAGAAAGGAGAACATCTAGAACAGTGAATAAAAATATTCGTCACGTGGCTTTAAGCATTTGCTTTCCATTTAATAAATTATAGCCTTGGGAACTGCCCTTCGGTATAACCTTCCTCACTGGGTGTTTGGGGAGATAAAAACTGCATTAACATATACAGTGCACTGAGTTCCAGAGGAAGAGTGATAAGGGATAGTATACCCAGAAAAACTGGAGCTGTGGATTATTCTTAAGACAGTACAGCACAACTTGTCTTTGCGCCAGGTGTTCCCTGTCTGTGAAATGGTGATAGGCTTTTTTTCATGCAGTCTGTTCACTAGTGTGATTTGGAGCAGTGGCAAAAGAGGACTAAATAGTGGACAGGATCAAAATTTCAGGGGAAGGGGGATGTTTCATCAGTGTTCATCACAGAATGTACTAATGTACCTTTGAGACAGGTTTGTTAAAATATTTCCTCAGCTTTCCTGACTGATTGAGCTATATGCAAGTGATGGTTTGAGTGATCTCATAATCATATGATGGTTTCATTCATTCATACTAGCTGTTAATAGCTCTAAATAATTTTATACATAAATCCTTTCCGTTATCATTTACACTTAGCTGTTGTTCACCTGATGTCCTAAGCTCAATCTAGCTAATACTCAAAATGCTGGAAATGAGCTATTGAGGCAAAGGCCTTTTCTAGGCACAGGTGTGTAAAGGGGGTTGGGAGAAAAGGGAGCATCACTTGCCAAGGCCAGTGTTAACTCTGTGTTATTATGTAGTCTACATAGTTGGTTTAAGTTTGGTTAGCAGAACAAACATTCAACCATGTTTTTTTAAAATAGATGTTCTTCTTTAAACCCCTTCTGAAAAAACATTCTGAGTAGCAGGGAAGCTTCATTCCAGCATGATGAATATGGATGGGTCCAAGATACAGTATCTCTTCACTCTTGTTGTATGGGAAAGCGCAGCCTCTAGGAGTCTTAAATGGTACAATGTGTGTGGCTGCCTGTTTACTTCATCTAGTTAGTTCGTTGCCATTTCTTTTCCAGTTGGCCAGGGTGGCATTTGTTCATATGCTGGAAGTCACTGTATCTGTTTGGAAGTGAACTTTCATCACAAATAGAATAAAAGTCTGTCCCCTCTGTGTGCGTGTGTGTGTTAAGTGCCATCAAGTCGCTTCCGACTCATGGCGACCCTATGAATGAAAGTCCTCCAAAATGTCCTATCTTTGACAGCCTTGCTCAGATCTTGCAAATTGAAGGCTGGGGTTTCCTTTATTGAGTCAATCCATCTCTTGTTGGGTCTTCCTCTTTTCCTGCTGCCCTCAACTTTTCCTAGCATGACTGTCTTTTCCAGTGACTCTTGTTGTCTCATGACGTGACCAAAATATGATAGCCTCAGTTTAGTCATTTTAGCTTCTAGGGTCAGTTCAGGCTTGATTTGATCTCTAACCCACTGATTTGTTTTTCGGGCCGCCCACGGAATCCGTAACCCTCTCCTCCAACACCCCATTTCAAAGGAATCTATTTTCTTCCTATCAGCTTTCTTCATTGCCAGCTTTCACACCCATACATAGTAATAGGGAATATGATGGCATGAATTAATCTAGACTTGGTGGCCAGTGACACATCCTTACACTTCAAAATATCTGTCCCCTCTAAGTGACCCAATTAAACCTTAGATTTAAGTTCTCAGTACTCATTGTGTGTCTGATACCTATCAACTTGCTCACAAAGCTGAGTACTTCAGGGGAGGCTGGAAGTACAGCTTGTCTGTCATGCTGAAATTGAGCTCTCAAAATGCTCTTTAAAAATACTGCTTTCTGTCCTTGTTGAACTTCTGTTGAATCTGGGTGTTCCCCACTGTGATGAAGCCATAACGTAGCTTGCACCTCAAGTGACACTTTTTTAAAAAAATGAGAAGGCTGTAAGAGGTCTCTTGTTAGTAACATTATGTGAGAGTCAAAGGGTTCAGACGCTCCTTAAGTACCTAAGTGTAAGATATGCTGCCCTCCTGCCCAAAGCGGCCTTTGTTATCCCAGTGCATTAAGAATGTATTAATCTGTGGACACAAGCAGTGCCATGAATTGATTTTTATGTTAGCCCTTGTCTGAGACACTGGGTCACAAATAATTGAAGGGAATGTTTTTGGTTGTTAACCGTACTGCATCTTAACTCAAAGTAATGTTCCCAGCAAGCCTCCAGGGGATGCAAAATTCGTCTCGGGTGCCCAAAGGATTTAGTTAGCTGATGCCTTACAAGCTCTTAGCACTGCCTCTTTTTTCTCTAGACCCACAAGAAAATTAACATTTCAGACATTTGCCTCATTTTGGTCTAGAAAGTTAGATGCTGAGCGCTTTGTGCATTTGTGGTCCTGTGGATTACAACATTGGAGTGGCTTGTTTTTCAATATGTTAATGTTTCTCTTGGAGATTTAAGGGGTACATTTCCCCCTTTTCCTAGACCTTCCTACTATTTTTTCCAAAGGTTGTATGAAGCATCTTAAGAAAGACTCCCTCTGCCATCACAATGCCCTTCAGCCCACTATAAACTACTGTTACCTTGTTCTTATGGAAACATGCAGAATGTGACAAATTAAATTATTGTTCTGGATAACTCGGCCAAGATATGCATTCTGTCTTGGTGTGCACAAGTGTACACATACACCATACCATTCAGTCCTAAACATAGTGTTTTGGTATGGGAATGGAACTTGCTAAAAGACAGCAAACATGGACACCTTGTGGTCATATTGTGCATCACATATATCTATATATACTTTTTTGTAGATCACGATGGGTAGCTGTGTTTGTCTGTAGCAGTAGAAAAGAGCAAGAGTCCAGTAGCACCTTCTTCAGATACAGGTAGAGTTTGGGTCCATCCTAGCTGTATCTGAAGAAGTGAGCTGTGACTCACAAAAGCTCATACCTGGCCAGAAATTTTGTTAGTCTTTAAGGTGCTACTGGACTCTTTTATATTTTTCTGTAGGAATGGATCTCAAAACATCACTTGGGTGATGTTTGTGGGTAGTAGTTGTTGTTTTTAAGCGATTAAATGAAAAGGTTCTTATGAGGTGACTTATCTTTGATACACTTGCACTTTGCAACTCACTACTAGTAGGCTCAACCAACACTGAACACTTTCCAGTACATGGTCCTTATCTAAACCCTTGACATGTCAGGGCATTCATAGGATTGGGTGCTATACTGAAAGCACCTAACCAAGCTAGATTTGTGGTGGCTTCAGCAAGTAAAAGTTACCTGGTTGAAGAAAGCATCCCTAAAGTGGCAGGGGCTCTCAGCCAAAGGGCCTGCCAGCCTGTAGGTCAGTGATTCTTAATGGGGGCCATAAAAATCTTGGGGGCCATCAGAGATTTCAGGGGCAAATAGGGGGAATTTGGGATTATAGGTAGTGCCTCCCCTTCTCTTTCAATGGCTTCTGACAGCCTCCAGAGGAGAGTAATTTTTTACTGGTCATTCTTCCTGAATTATAGATTTCTCTTCCAGACTTTTTAAAAAGGGGGCATACAGCAGCTATGAAGCAGGCCTAACATTAAGGAATCAGCTGACAGCCATCAGGCACAAAGGGTCTCATTGAATGAAATACCTAAGATCTGTGTATCATATACACATATAATAAATAATCCAAACAGTTGCCTTTTCTAGGGTGCTGGTTTTATTTCCGAATTTCTTAGTGGTTGCTTGGGAGGCATTTTGTGATTATGTTGCTTACTGGGTGGGCATTAAAGACTAAGAATCACTGCCTTAGATATACATTTGAAAGGAGAGTTTTTTTAAAAAAGTTGGAAATCATAAGGCATGCCACTGAACCACCCATTCAGTTTGGGTTTATTGGACCCCATTTTTTTCGGGAAACCCGAAATAAGCCAAATATCCATACTGGAAAATAGGTATTTCGGCTTTATTTCTGGGTTTCGTGAAAAAAATCAGGTCCATTGTAGTATTAATGAAAAACTTTTGAGGAGCTCAGGGGGGGTGCGCATTTCTCAAGGTAGGGTCACCAAATTTTTCAGGGTAGCTGCAAGGGACTCTCCTTTACAATGTTTTCCTATGAAGAATGGGGGCGACCCCTTCGGGGGCCCATATAATTGGACCCCCATCCCAGACCTTACAAAACTTTGGGGTTCATGCAAAGAAAGTCCCTTGCAGCTACCTGAAAATGTGATAACTCTACCTCGAAAAATGCCCCCTCCAGAGCTCCTCAAAAAATTCCCATAGGGAAAACCCTGGGGAAAGCTGAAGCCGAAAAAAGCTGAATACATATTTGGCTTTTCAGCAATCTGCTCTCCAGCATAGGCTTGATTCCAAGTTTTAATATTCAGCCAAAATTAAACCCGAAAGAAGCTAAAAAGACCTATTTCGGGTTTATTTTCAGTTTGGTAAACCTGATATGCACAGCCCTACTGGCAAGGCAAGAAAGTAGGAAGACCGCAGTGACCACTGGTCCCTGTGCCTCTAGGTTTAGTGCATACAGAGTACATATGCAAGTGACAGCTCCAGAAGCTGCTGGTTGAGCACCACAGATCTAGGAAATCTTCCAGCAAAACGCAGACTTCCCCACCACACACCCATAGCACAGCTATGCCCCTTATTCCAAGCCACAACATTCATGAACTGGGTGGACCAACTAGGGAACAGCAGAACTTGAAGCATCTGATACCTCTGAGAGTTTTCCATAGATCACAGGCTTGTATCAGTCTGTTGGGGGTAATATGGCATAATGTCTGTGTATCATATACTCATGTCTGACTTTGCTTTTCCTTGCATCTATTCAATTCCATTATTTATTGAAAGATTGTATGCCATTCTCTTTTGAATTCAAAAGGTTTACCATTTTAACCAAAAGTCATAATAAAAGACAGAATAAATGTATAGACAGAATGCAAATTGAAACCATTAAGTCCTTTTAAAAGTCAACTGTGTGATACATGTTTGTCTTTCTCGGCTACAATTACTAAAGAAGCTACTATCTCTGTACCAGGACTCTCCCCCTTGCAATTCAGATGTCAGTTTTCTATGGTGGTGGTGGAAATTGCCATTTTGGGGTTTTCAAAGCAAGAGATGTTCAGAGGTGATTTGCCATTGCCTCTGCATATCAACCCTGGACTTCCTTGGTGATCTCCCATCCAAGTACTAACTAGGGCCAACCCTGCTTAGCTTCCGATATCTGACAAAATCGAGCTAGCCTGGGCCATCCAGGTCAGGGCCAAAGTGGCCTAGTCATTAGGAGCGGTGGACTCTAATCTGGAAAACCGGGTTTGATTCCCCACTCCTCCGCATGAAGTCTGCTAGGTGACCTTGGGCTAGTTAGTCACAGTTCTCTCCAAACTCTCTCAGCCTCACCTTCCTCATAAGGTGTCTGTTGTGGGGAAAGTCTCCTTAAAACGTAGAGAAAATTGGTGTATAAAAACCAAGTCTTCTTCTTCTGTAAATTAACTTAAAGAGGAAAAAGAAGTTAAGTGGAGCCCGTGTAATCTATGTGAAATCTAAGGTGTTGGCTCTATGGTATGGGCATCTAGAAACATACTTCCATCTCTGCTACAGATGTGACATTCCAGATCTTACACCAATTATATTTATAAATATTAATCTGTTTCCCCCCCCCTAAGCACTTCCTTGTTATTTTCTCCCCTTTGTCTCATTCTTGGATGGCAAACTCTTAATGCAAGTGTCTGCTTTATTTACTTTGCAATGCACCATTTACGCTGATGGCATTCTTTAGCTAACAATGACTGTAATAATCATTGTCTATCTCTCCCAAAGGGAACAGTAGTCGCCTTATTGGCTCCATCCTTTTAAAACAAACAAACCTGCAATAAATGACATTTTGCCAGAAAATACAGAATATGGGGAACTTTGAGAGGCAACCTTAGCAGGCACATCAGACCCCTGGTCAACATGGTAGAAGAGGGTAACCATAAACAGAGGTCTTGCCCAAGTATATGCTATATAAAGCATTAGCACTCTTTTGTTTCTTTGGCTGAATTCATATATGCCACTTTAAAGCAGTTTTCAGCCATTTCCACCACAATTGGTGTGCATGTATGAGAAACAGGACAGCAGCTTTAAATGCACTAAGCTCCAGGTCGACTTAACTGGTTGGCTATACAGGAAAGTTGATTTACAATCATATTTCAGCCTTCCTGCTCTTCTTGCACATAATGCACATGTACTTTTGGTCTTCCATCCAGACAGCCAGTGGGTACACTGGTGTTTAGAATGCCAGAATAGGATCTGGGAGACACAAGTTCAAATCCCCACCCCATCATCAAGCTCACTAGTTATTTTCTGCCAGTATAATCTACCTCATAGGATTGTTGTGAGGATAAAATCGGAAGAGAGATATGCTCCCCTAAGCTCCACAAGCTGTGTGGGCACAGGAATCAGTGATATTAGATCAGTAAGTGATCTTTTCAGATTGGATGCAGGCAAGAGTCCTGAGAAGCTTCAATAGGAATCATACACATCAAAGATTATGGTTACTTGGAACCAAATGTATGATCAAAGATCATTATTTGCTTCTTGACTCAATTCTTTTTTGCCCTTGTTTTTTTCCCTGGCAGCTGTCTGGAGGATGTGAACTGACGGTGGTGCTGCAGGACTTCACTGCCACCCATAGCAGCGAGCTGAGTATCCAGGTGGGACAAACTGTGGAGTTACTAGAAAGACCCAGTGAAAGGCCAGGCTGGTGTTTGGTCCGTACAACAGAGCGGAGTCCTCCTCAGGAAGGCCTGGTCCCCAGCAGCACTCTCTGCATCTCTCATTCACGGAGCAGTGTGGAGATGGACTGCTTCTTCCCTTCAGGGAAAGGTAGGCTGAAATCAAGCAGGATCTCATGGTCTTCACACTGTCATTTCACGAACAAAACTTTAATTGATGGCCCCGTTTACACTCCCATGTAAATAAACTTGTGCTGCTGTTCTCTGATACACAGAATTTATCTGATAGATTCATCTTTATCATGGCTACCAGGACAAATTTGGCCGTGAAAAGTCACAGCCAAGCCCTTTCCTCTTGAGAAAAGAGCAGAAGATATAAGGCCTAAAATTCCTCAGCCTCAAAGATAAGTCAGAATGCAGGATGTGCAACAGACCTATTGTGGTCACCAGTAGGCATGGTTATGGCCACATCCTTCAGCATAATAACCAGTGGATTTGGTCCACTGCGGTATTTTCACAAACAGAAGGATTTCTGCCCATAAAGTCTGGCTTCCTCACCTCCCCCACTTGCTGCAGCCCAGAATGCCATCTGAAATGCTGCTCCTTGAGGCAAGAAAATCATACTCTGTAGGCAGAAATCCTTGGTGGATCCAAGCCATTACACTGTCTGTCTCCTCACTGATACCAAATCTAATGTTGTTGTTGTTGTTGTTGTTGTTGTTATGCTATGAATCTTAGCTCCCTTGCCATCCCTCTTTGCTAGTTCTAACCACTAGAAAAGGTCTTACAATATTTCAGGATAATACTCAGGCTCAGACTGGTTGGTTTGCAAGAAGTGAGAATTCTGTTATAAGCTTTTCTCCAAAACTTGTTTGAGTGGAGCAATGACTGCATGATATGTCCTCTTTGTACGTCTAAACAAACTATTGTGCTCAAAAGATTAGAGGGCCGATGTGGACTCTGCATTCTGTTCCAGTGTCTAAAAAGTTATGAAGAGCCGTGATGGCTCCCCATCTGTGAAATGGGCATTCACCGCGTGTCTCATCTTTTTAGTTTCAGTCACCAAGTTAAATCATATTTATGTACCTAGACATTTGATTGATTTTTGTTGTTGCTGTTGAAATTGGTTTCTCTCCCTTTCAATCCTCCTTATAACATAATATTTAGTATTTAACTGGCTTTTTCTGGTTTTGTTGCCATTGGCTTTTACATGCTGTTGTGTGTGTGTTTTTTTAATTATGGCTGATTTATATTGTAATTTTAATCTTGTATTTTGCCATTTAATGATTGAGGATCAGAACAGGAATCTGTTAAATAAATTAAAAGGTGACTATTTATCAAGTGTCCTACTGCAATATAGCTTTCATGTTATCAAGACATGAATTACACGTTTCTAGGTCAAAAGTGTGTAAAAAGTGATACAGCCTCTCCAGTAGCTAGAGATGGAAAGCACTCCTTGAATGTTGGACCATTGTGAACATTATACAGCCCCTACGTCAGGGTTGCCTGCCTAAGGATAGCAACTGGCTGGAGACTTACACTGTGGTAGGCCCTTGCCAGAGCTGTCATGACATCGCATGACCAAAAAGTGGTATCATCACATAGGGGCGATGCTCTAGCATTCACCCAAAATCCTGTGGTGTAACCACTGAGTTTTAGGCAAATGCTAGAGCATCACCTGATGTGATGATGTCACTTCTAAGTCATGCCAGAGGTCACATCACTGCAACAGTACAATGTCAAATCACTTCCCTAATTTCCTCCAGAATCCCCCCTCCCGCTGCCCAGCTGAGTGGCATTGGACAAAGCCAGCAGGGTAGGGTTGCCAACCTCCAGGTACCAGCTGGAGATCTCCGGTTATTACAACTGATCTCTAGCCAATAGAGATCAGTTCCCCTGGAGGAAATGGCCACTTTGGCAATTGGACTCTATGGCATTGAAGTCCCTCCCCAAACCCTCCCCTCCTCTGGCTCCACCCCAAAAACCTCCTGCCGGAGGCAAAGAGGGACCTGGCAACCCTACAGTAGGGATACCTGGCCTCCCTAACCTATGTACAGACCACAAATGTACAAACCCTATGTACAAACCCTAACCTATGCGACCAGAGTCTGACACTATGGTAAAGTACAGAAAGGCAGCAAAGGGCCAGGCTGCAAAGAGGGGCCTGGGTGAGCAAGATGTCCCATGAACAACAGTGACTCATCAAGGCCTAGAGGCCAAAGCAAAAGACTTAGGCCTGGTTTACACATGCAGCAGAATGTGATGGAAGAATTCTGACATGGTAGAATCTCTTCAGGTGGAAAATTTTTGTGCTTTTAATGCTCCCCCATGAAATAACTTATTGTAAATAAAAGCTGAGCACATCAGGGAGAAGGGTTCTTCCCTAGCTCTTCACATGCTGTGCTACCTTTCCACTTATAGGAAATTCTAATGTAGAGGGATCTGGAAAATGTAATCCCTCACCTGCAGTCCAAAGTGGTGCAGTCCATTCTGTGACTTCAGCATGCCTCCCTCTCATTATCACCTCATTCTGCTGCATGTCTAGGCCAGACCTCAAGCTAGCCTACACATGTAGCAAAACTAGGTGGTAGAATTGTAAAGTGGTAGGAGGAGGGGGAGAGCAGTCACATTCGTAATGCTTCTCCATGTGAAAGCTACGCAATTTTAAAAAATGGCACATCTGGGGAAATAATTAGAACGCTATTTCAGTTTGTTGTATTCAGGGAATTGTAGGGGGACTTTAACACATTCCCTCCAGTCTGAAGGGGTTGCAGTTCATTCTGCCACCTCAGCACTCTGCTCCTTCATTACCACCTCATTCTTCAGCAGGTGTAGACCAAGCCTTCAATGGGAGTGGAAAATTTTGAGTCGCTAGTGGAGAGGGGTGGGGAAAGCTGATTGGCCTAGCCCCCAGAATGGCCCAGGAGCGTTAGACAATTAGACAAGCCACAGGTAGGGTTGCCAGGTCCCTCTTCACCACCGGTGGGAGATTTTTGGGGCGGAGCCTGAGGAGGACAGGGTTTAGGGAGGGGAGGGACTTCAATTCCATAGAGTCCAATTGCCAAAGCTGCCATTTTCTCCTGGGGAACTGATCTCTATTGGATGGAGATCAGTTGTAATAGCAGGAGATCTCCAGCTAGTACTTGGTGGTTGGCAACCCTTGCCACAGGAGCGTCGTACTTTAAAGTATAGACTGGAGATGTGCACACAGAGCTAAAGGACTCCCACCCACCACCATCACCTCTCCAGTCTAATGAAATTAGTTTCATGTCCTTTCACAATTTGCAGTTGTTTCCATGGAGAAGGTGGAATTTCAATCTTTTCTTGATTAACCAGAGATGTATGGGAGGGAGGGGAAGCGTTCGTGTTTTTCCTCCCAGCTTCTAAGGGGAAATCTTTTCAATGAGTAATATTCTGTCCTTTGTCCCTTGCCTGAAGGTCTGATTGCTACCCTCGAGGTCTTGGGGTTCCCATGAAAGGATTGTTGTTGTTGATTTAAGAGAAAAGTTTACTTCCTGCATTTTACTAAAGATTTTGACTGATGTAATTAGAAACTTGTCTGAAGCAAAAAGAAAAGGACAGAAGGTAGCAGTCAGCATCTAGACTTTGTTGTCTGTGTTATGTTGTTCTTAAAATGCCTCAGGGTATAGGGATGAAAGAGGGAGAGGTGACAAAAAAGCACCCTGCTGCTGATAGAAGACTGCGCCCAGCAGCTTGGATGTTGTGCATCGCTTGTGCAACCTGACCTTGATGAACCTGATGTTTGTCAAGTAGGGCTGGAGGCAGACAATAGTTTAGTATCAACTTCAGAGAACTGGATGTAATTTGAAAGAAGGAAATCACTGCTAGTGGTGTTTGTATATGCATCCCACTTCTCCTCTCTGGTAAACAGATTGTGCAATTGGTTCTTGTAGGTTATCCGGGCTGTGTAACCGTGGTCTTGGTATTTTCTTTCCTGACGTATCACCAGCAGCTGTGACAGGCATCTTCAGAGGAGTAACACTGAAGGACAGTGTCTCTCAGTGTCAAGTGTGTAGGAAGAGTAATATATAGTCAGAAGGGGTTGGGTTTGAGCTGAATCATTGTCCTGCAAAAAGTATCAAAGGTAATGTGCTAATCATTGTCCTGTAAGTATCAAGATAATGTGCTAATGAGGGTGTGGTATGTTAATATGGAACCATTGTATCCTGAAGTGATCTGTTAATTGTGCAAGCTTTGTATTGTTTCAGAAGCCTACAAAACCTTTTGACAGTGCAAGGATATGTATTTAATGCATGTGCAAAACACTGACAAGTCACAGCCAACTTTTGGCAATCCCTTTTGGGGTTTTCAAGGCAAGAGATTAACAGAGGTGGTTTGCCAGTGCCTTCCCTCTGCATAGCAACCCTGGTATTCCTTGGTGGTCTCCCATCCAAATACTAACTAGGGCTGACCCTGCTTAGCTTCTGAGATCTGACAAGATCAGGCTAGCCTGGGCCATCCAGGTCAGGGCATGAATATAATACACCAAAAAAATTTTTAAAAACCCTATCAAGCTACTCAACTCGTTTAAGAATTTATTGCCTATGCCCTCTCCTGCAGTGGCAGAAATGCGCTATTTCTTATTTGCTCACAAGAGGGTGCTCCTGATTTCCATTGTCAGAAATGTACTCTAACTATTCAAACAAATGAAAATGTGTGAAACCTAATGCCTGTTTTCACTGAGGAGGTAAATCAGTTTCTCACCCATAACAATTAAGAAGTGAGGCCTCACGTGATCGAATGCTGTTCCATGGTGAAAAGGATTCCCTCTATATAGAAAAGTACATCTCAGGATGAAGGCCAAGGCTAGAACCCTTCTCTATGTGATGTAGTTATCGGCGTGAATAGAAGCTTTTTGTGTGATGAGGTTTTGCTACGTTACGTGTTTTTGTATTGATTGCATATGGTTTTTAGATAAATTTAATATTGACTTATTTCCATTCAACCATTATTTAGAATGTTAAATGAGAGAAACAGACAGTGAGAGCCTTGTTTCCTCAGTTTTCCTGATATATCTCCTTTAGTTTAGGATGGATAGACTGTTAAAATACTGGGACAAATTCCTCTTCAAAGGGCTTTTCTTCCAGTTGTGACCTTAATCTTGGGACATAAATCAATTTTCCATCAAGAAACCTGCTCTGTTTAGAGTGTAGAAAAGTCTCTTTCCTTTGTAGCTCACTTATCAGAATTTAAGTGATTTTATTGTACAATTCGCCACTGCCCTCAGTCTGAGTAAGGCTGTTAACGATAGGATGTATTGGAGGACATTAATTCATAGGGTTGCCATAGGTCGGAAGTAACTTGACAGCACTTAACACACATACACATTGTACAATTCAATTGTTGACTTAAAGCCATCTTTGACCCAAATCAAGTACGAGTTATAAATCAACCATTTATCAGTTCAGACATCCAGTACAAACATGTTTAAAACTAGCTTTTTTCACATGCCAGAAACATATTTAAAACTGGCTTTTTTCACATGCACAATTCATGTGTGTTTCTTTAAGTCCCACAACAGCAGAAGGGCTGAAATGCACTAGAACAGACAAGAGTGAATTTCGATTTTGTCTTCCTGTACTTTTGTCTTCTGGTTGTTTCCTTGTGGCACCTGAACTCAGTGAAAAGAGATGGCAACTTGTCTAAATTGAATTGACTGATAACTTTTAAGCCCCTCCAGCCTTACAACCAGTGGTGAGTTGCTAGTAGCTGCAAATCTGTTTTGATTCCATGTCAACCTCATTGAAACCAATGGGATATCCCCAAAGTAGAAGAACCTTCAAGTTCTTTTCAACACTGACAATCCACTACATTCACTACATTCTTTATTTCTTCTGTGAAGATCTCAATAAAACAAGAAAGGCTGTTTTAGGGAAACAATTTTTTACTGTTCTATTTTGAACACAGATGAGTTTATTTAGAGAAAGCACATACCCTGCACATTTCCATTTTTATCCAATTGCCATCTTAATCAAACTTCAGGAGCCATATGGGTCCGGACCAGTGTTTATGCTGGGGAAAAGGGAAAAAACTCCAACAGTATCTTTGTGATGTTAGTGAAAGAATATGCTGCAAAAAGCATTTCACTGAGTTTTATGCTTTAATCTTGACTACCACTGTATCTTGAAAGGGGCACTGAAGGAGGAAAAGTCACCATTTCTGCTACACATTGCGCTTAGTTTTTGTGGCTTTAACAGAGTTCTACATTGGCACACATTCAGAGATAAACATTTCTACAGAATCTGGTTGCTGAGAGCTAACCTCATCTCCCCCTTCCCCCATAGGACAGCTTAAGATAGGCTGATGGAGAAACTTGGATATATTGAGGTTGACAGAGTTCACAGTTCACTGTTAAGTCCACAAAAAACAACTTTAGAAGAAGAAGACTGAGCATTTTAGCATTTTCCGTGTGCAAAGCACTTTAATTAAATTTTCTTGCTCTGATTCGTACAACAACCTTATAAGGTAGGCCAGTATATAAGGAATTGGGAGAGGGACAGTGCTTCTAGACAGTGACTTTCCTAAAGCAACATGGTGAGTTTATAGTACAGGTGAGATTGGACCTTCTGTATCATGGCTCATTCTCTTAGCCACTGCGCTATACTTGCTAGAGTGGCTAGGTTGTCAGTCAACAAATCCAGTGCTCAGTAGGATTGCCAGCTCCAGGTTGGGAAATACTGGGATATTTTGGAGGTGGAGCCTGAGAAGGGTAGAGTTTGGGGAGGGGAGGGACTTCAGTGGGGTGTAATGCCATAGAGTCCACCTTCCAAAGTGGCTATTTTCTCCAGATGAACTGATCCCAGTCACCTGGAGATCACTTTAATAGCAGGAGATCTCCACCCACCACCTGGAGGCTGGCAACCCTGGTGCTCAGACATCTTTGAACCATCACAGCACTCTCAGAACTTGAAGTATTGTGGATTCACTCATGAAGGAGCTATGCACTCGCTGCATTAAATTCTCATGGCTCCCAAGGACACATCTGAATTGAAAACAAACAAACAGGGAATGGTCTCAGCAAAAGTAGACTATCATGGCTGCAGATCTGATGGATATCCCTAGTCTCACCTCTCCTGCAAACTCATTAGGGATGCCACTCTCTCAGAGCAAAAGATACATCCTGGCAGCAGAAGGAGAACATTTCTCAGGCTGTTGTCTGTGCAGAATTCCCTCGTTATCAATCAGGCCTTCTTACAGAAAACAGAAAAGCTTTTCTAAAGTGTATTTACAAATTGAGAGCCAATGTGGTGTAGGGATAAGAGTGTTGGACTAGGACAGTGATGGCGAACCTTTTAGAGACCGAGTGCCCAAACTGCAACCCCAAACCCATTTATTTATTGTGAAGTGCCAACACAGCTAGAAGTCCACATGGGGCTAGGGGTTGCCAGGTCCCTCTTTGCCAACTGTGGGAGGTTTTTGGGGTGGAGCCTGAGGATGGTGGGGTTTGGGGAGGGACTTCAATGCCATAGAGTCCAATTGCCAAAGCGGCCATTTTCTCCAGGTGAACTGAAATAGCAGATCTCCTTCTACTACCTGGAGGTTGGCAACCCTGCATGGGCAGCCGAGCGGGGGAAGGAAAGCAGCTGGAGCATAGCCCCCACCTCTTCAGTTTGGTTCTTTTTCCAACTGTTATCTTCATACGAATTAAAAAAGACTGTTATGCGGGGAGGGGCTGATGGTGGGGACAGCCCTCTGAACGCGCTCAGAGGCACCTTCGGTTGCATGAACGAGCAGAGTGGAAACCCGAGCTAAGCGAAGGGCTTGGCTCCTCCAGCACAAACGCCCGGTGGGCCCCAGTTTGGCCCTCACCTCCAACCAGCCCGCCGCAGATGGCCGCCCAGGTGTCCCACTCCCGGTCCAGCCCTGCCCCGGCTCCGCCTCTTCCAGTCCTCGGCAGAAGGCTCGTCGTTGTCTTCACTTCAGGAGGGCGCAGCCGGTGACTGCAGAGAAGGCACTGGGAAGGAGCCCGGCGCTTCCCAGAGGAGCTGGGAAGGAACCGCTGGTCCCCAGCCTCCTCAGCCGGGAGAATGAACTCAGGCAAACTCTGTGCTGGGGCGACGGCTCGCGTGCCCACAAAGAGGGCTCTGAGTGCCACCTCTGGCACTCGTGCCATAGGTTCGCCACCACTGCCTTAGGCTTTACTGTATTGTCAGGGAGTACTGGCACAACCACTTTGCAGTGTACTGATACATATCACCTGGTAGCCTATTAAGTGCCTAACTGCATGGCTTCTGATCCTTAATTTCAACCAGAATTGGCTCAACCTACCAGAGAAGGAATAGTTCCTTTTTAAAGAGGTGACTGCTAGTATTTTTAAATTGACTCACATGTTATATTTATCAATGCTACTTTGTGCTCACGAAAGACTATTGGGGGGCGGGGCGGGACTGTATAGTGTAAGATAGTTGTAGAGAAGAGAAATGTCAGAACACATATGTATTACTTTTGTTAGTGGTGATTTTGCTGCACCTTAAAATCAATCCTTGTTTTCCAACCTACTTATGTGCTTCTTAATTATATCATACATTTCAAATAAAATTTCTCTATTTTCTTTTACTTTGGCCATGAATTAAATCTAGCACATTAGAAAGTCTGGACTGATTTGGTTTAACCATGAGGAAAAATTAAGCATGGGGCTCCGATCACCAAAATTAATATTCAGCACCTAAACTCAAAATCTTTACGATATTGCTATTGCAAGTTTGTGACATTTTGTTTATTTGCTTACAACATTTATATCCTGCCTTTCTGCCCAATCAGAGCCTCATGGCTGTTCCTCAGTAGAATGCACAGGTGGGCCACAAAAACTATCTATCAATCAATATTTATTAAGATACAGAATCAGCTCCATACATAAGTAAAAGGCAATGAAATTAAAGTTAGATTAAGAGTATTAATAGCAGATTAACAATATTAATAATAATAGATTTAAACTACTCCCACAAGCAGCTTCCTTTCTCTAGAAGAAATCACAACCTACACTGCAGGTAGATGGCACCTTATTCCCCTCCCTGAGACCTTGCAGAGCTGCTGCCAAGCAAAGTAGACCATACTGAACCAGATGGACCAGTGTCTGATTTCTGTATAAGGTAGTCTCATATGTTCAGTGCAAAGGTACAGGACTCTTCAACTTCAATGCAAAACTTTCTGTGATTAAGGCACACAGATGCAGAGGGGGATAGGTCTCCTGTATCTTTAAACACTGTGGACAATGCAGGTGTATCCTAGCTAGTGAGAAGAAATGAACCTGCTTAAATGCCATTTTTACCTTATTTATGAAAGGCACAAGAGCCCTTCTTTTCTGGTAACCTAAGCAGATATATGTTTTGCCAGACCGTCTTTACAGACACAAACCACTCTCACTGCATAGCCATAATTACTCATCTTCCACAGATTACTTTTTTATGCACAAGGCTCAAAAATAGTCTGTGGTTTTGCTTGGTTGGAGTGTTACAGAAGCATGCCTGGTGCGTAATTAAAACACTAGGTTTGGTTAGTCTGCTCTGCCGGTAAATAGTTTACTTTCAGGAACTATAGGACTGATGTTTAATATAGCCTGAACCTACCCGGTTAGGTTAGGTTTTTCTTTCCCTGTAGTCATCTGAAATAACTCCACAAGCCAAGAAGTACAGTTAGATTTAGCATTACTGGAAATATTGCTTACAGTCAAAGGAACCCATTTCCATTTCCTCTGCATTCCTAGAGCTGCTCATAGCACCTGTACACTTCCTCAAAAACTGGCAGTCCTTATAATGTATTTCTTCCATTAGTCTTAAAGATACAAGTAACATGTGGATGCTGGAAATTTTGTAATTGGTTCCTTGACTAAGTGTTTTGCTAAGGGAGGTGTTATCTTAGAACTCACTGGAAAAAATTATTTCCATGGTGGTTTCCACACCAGCTGTTCAGTCTGGAATTGCCATCATCCATTCACTCAATTTTAACAGAAAATCCAGATAATGTAACCAGCAACCATTCCATTATAGTATTTTCTTTGTTGTCTTCCTACCTTTTTGGAGACCTGATTACAAGTGATCTTTAGAGCATAAAAATAGAAAAGGAACTCTAGCCTGGAGAAATCAAAACATATAGAATATTCTCAGAGCTACTGGCCCTTTAATTTTTTCTTCCGTTTCCTTCTGCTCCCTGTCTAATTAATTTGTTCCTGTCTTCTTCAACCTGCTAGCCACTGAACTGATGAATCCGTTATTAAACAATCAGTTCTTTGGAGGGAAAGGGAACTGAGTATTCCTTTTCACTTTGCAATCGAAGCTACTTTCTTTTTTATTTTCATTACCATGCTAGTATGACATTTTAATAATCACAGCAAAGGTATTGTTTGGGCTAGAAATCAGCACCAGGTGGCTAATAACTGTTGTTTGGGGGAAAGAACTATTCTCTTTACAGGACGCTTTGAAATGGGGGAGGGTCTATTTAAAATTAGTAATATGGACATTATGATAACCTACTTGCAGGGCTCAGAGGTATCTGAAGAAGTGAGGTGAGGCTCACGAAAGTTCATACCCTGCCAGAAATTTTGTTAGTCTTTAAGGTGCTACTGGACTCTTGTTCTTTTCTACTGCAGAGCCCAATGCATTACAGTTAGAACTCAATAAATGGAGTTCCTTTACCCATCATTGAATTTCTGTCCCAGGAAAAATTTCAGTTCCTGGTTTCTGCGTCTGTTGTAGATACACCCCCACCCTCCATTTCTAATGGAAGTTGAGGCATCCTGAGGCATTGATGGCCAATATTAATATATTTTTTACTGACTTGCAAACAGTAGTTCTCAAATGATTTTATAGGAACTACCAATGCTCAGAAAGCACTGCCCTATCCTGATCTAAGCATGGGAACTCATAATCAAGTCCCCCTGAGTTTGGCAGAGTTTATTTCCAGTTTAGTGAACATTTCATTGTAGTTCAGTATTCCTCTTATATTCACCAGGGTAGCCAAATGCAAAATATGTCAAGTTTTTGTGACGTTCACACCAGCTTCCATAAGTTTATTTTACTAGAACATCACACAAGCCTGCAAGGTAGTTTACATTGAGAGACAATGATTTACAGAAGGCTACCCAGACAGATGACAAAGAACTTGAACTTTAACCTCCCTGATCCAACACTTGTAATAGTGGAGTGCAGAAGAGAGAATTTTAGCACTTGATTTTTTTCACACGTTAATGATATAGCAACCTTTTGCCCCTTTGTATCATTTGTCATAACTGGAAATACAAACGTACAGTTTTCTAGAGATAAGAGCTATTTTCACCAAACTCAAAGATTTCTGCCACATAAACATAAATTTGGAAACTTTAGGAAACCAATGGCATGAGACTTCTTAAAAATGAAGTTGTCAGAACTAGGAACCAAGAGCATGCTTTAAATAATAGTTTCATTAATGCATTAAAATAAATGTTTATTCCCATATTTGTTTATCAAAATTTAACAGAATTCTGTACCAGGCTAAAACTCAAATACCTTTCTGTGATAAATACTCTTCGCAACTTCGATTGTATGCTCACTGTGTGGTATATCTCCACAGAACTATTAAAAAGCGGTGCCACCTTCCCCTCCCTCCAGCTGCCCCTGTTCCTGTGCTTTTTAACAGCAGCCTGCTAGCTGGAGAAGTTTTTTTCCTACTTTATTTCCATGACCTGCAGAATGACAGCAGGTTAGACTGCTATTAGTCACAGGATGTAAAAAAAGTAAAGGTAGTCCCCTGTGCAAGCACTGAGTCATTATTGACCCTTGGGGTGACGTCACATCACAGCGTTTACTAGGCAGACTATGTTTACGGGGTGGTTTGCCATTGCGTTCCCCAGTTGTCTACACTTTACCCCCAGTGAGCTGGGTACTCATTTTACCAACCTTGGAAGGATGGAAGGCTGAGTCACAGGAGCAAGGTGTGTAATTAACATAGACAACTCTATTAATGATTATTAATATTCATTGTGAATTGCAGTAGGTGTAGGTTTAAACCCACATATTTCTCATTCACCGTAGTACTGGAGCCCACTAGCCAGCTGCTAACCTTAAAACCTGGGCATGTAAATCTCCAAGGAAATGTTGCCAGCTTCCCCCCCCCCCCGCTACTAGAGCCAGCTGGTATCTTCAAAAAGTGAAGGAGCTATACCTTTTCCCTAAACCTTTCCTACTACTCTTCCCCTTGGCTCCACAAAGCAAAATTTTACACATTGCTTCCTCACATAACAAAATTAATGTAAAGTGTGCTAATGGCCACTAGTTTAGTTTAAAAAAAAAAGATTAGGTGAAGTCAAGGAAGCATGGTCTATCAATAGTTCTTAGTCCCAACAGATAGGCCCCAGACCTCCATGTTCAAAGGCAGTCTACCAATAACAGGTGTAGGTACAAAAAGCCTAGAAGACATTCATGTAGCTCACAGGGGCATTCACATTACTTTAGTCTCAGTTTTCTAGAGGGGAAGAAGAGTCCTCCCATTCAGGGTTTCCCAACGAGGCAGCCTGTTCCTGACACACCATTGGACTAGCTGTTTTCTGTGAGGGGGAGAAGGGGTGGGGGGTTTTAAATATGCAACTGCTGTCTATTTTATAGCCACCCACCAGTGCCCCAATGTGCCATCAGTTTCCACCACTTACCCCTTCAGTGCTCAACTTTAGGAACATGCAACAACAGAAGCCTCTTGCTTCAGAGCAGAACCTCAAAAGCCATAGTACAGAAGCATGCAGGTGCATTGATTTTAACTATTGTTATGTTGCACTGGTCCAAAAGAGTGTTAGTGTAGCTAAACAGAAGAAGCCTGAGGCTCAAGATACATGTCACTGATACTCCCTAGTAGGTTTTTTTTTTTTAAATAGTATCTATAAGGAGGGCTCCATTTAGGATTGGAACTGGGCACAAGGCAATATGGATACCCCACACACAACTTCTTGGTGTCCATCCAAAACAGAGGCCTATCTGACTGTTCTTTAAAAAGAAAAGAAAAAACAGTATGGGTTACGTGTGGCTTGATCCTGTCATGCACGATTAAGCAGATGAAATCATTTCTCATCACTGTTTCTGTGCCAGAAAAAACCTTCACCTGATTAATTTCTGTGTGGAGCTGCTGTAAAAGACATAGGAGTAGTGCCAAGTAGCCAGATTGTGATATAATACTCGCTTTTATTTTATTTTTTAAAAAGCATTCCAGTGAAATGTATAGTCCAGCAGCATCACACCATAATAAACTAAGAAAAGCAAATAGCTCTCTGTGGTATCCTTCAAACTAGATAAAATAGCTGCCTCTAAGAACAAACAAGGAAGGGAGTGGCATGAAATCACAGCAAGGGTTGAGAGTTCTCTTCCAGAAGCCTCAAGTTCAACATTGCTCAGAGATGTCAGTCACACCCTTTTGGATTAGAGGCTGCAAAGCACCCAATCCACAGGAGTGCCGCTGGAGCTAATGCCTTGAAGTGACTTCTAAAGCAAATTCAGTACTCCTATTTAGGAGTATTGAATATGAGGTCTAACAAACACAACTTTGTTAAAGAAGAGTAGAAACAGCAAGCCAGCCAATTGCATACAAATACTTATGTATACCATCTGATTCCCCCCAGGGAAACAAGTTGGGTGGCTCATGAGTATGTCCCTTGACAAGAGCTGCCATCTGTACTTCTGGCAGGGCTCCTGTGAGCCACATTATGGCTGAAAGCCAGCAGGGAATGTTCTCCCCAGGGCTGTGCCCCATGTCACACAGCTGAACATTGCACAGCTCTGCCAGGAAAAAAAAGGTGTGTTGCATATAATAGCTGGCTAAATCTCCTGTTATCACACAGTATTTCAACACGCAGCCACAAAAATTCCTTTTGTTGTTTTTATAAATATTTTTCTTATGCTCACATAGACAAGTACTTTCAGTTCACAGAATCATCATTATAAACAAAGAAACCTTGTAATATTACAACTAACACAAGCTTATCAAATAACTATAAAGAGACAGGATCGAATTACTGTTCATCAGAGTCACACAAGTCTCTACAGCAACACATTCACTTGCTGCGATCCTCTGTGTTGTATAAGCACTGGGCTCCTCCGTAGTCAGCTGATGGTGGCTGACCAATAATGTCTCTTTCTCGCTTTCTCAAGGCTGTATCGTTGTCCGTGTGCAGCAAGCACCGTGGTAAAAATCACAGCCAGAAGTTATGTCAACAATATGACAAGCCACCGGTTTAAGCTTTGTTTCGCTGGTGATTGCTTCATCAGATTAATAATTTCTACATCCGACCACCATTTTGTGGTTCACACATCCAAATCTGTCAGCCTTGTAGGCACCTATGTCACACAGCTGTACATTGCACAGCTCTGCCAGGAAAAAAAAGGTAGCTACTATTGCCTTTTGATTCTGAAGAGATTTTTAAAAGAATTGTATCATCACGGCAAGCCTTAATTCAACAGCGGCATGCTGATGCTGAGGAAAGCTGGGCTAGACCTGTTTCCGTTTCTTTCCAAAATGTAGTTCTTGAAGGCTCAGAAGAAACCAACCCTGCACGGCTGTCAATAAAATTGCAAGCTAGGCTGACTACTTTGGACACGTACTTAAAATGGGCATCTTCCAGTTGCTTTTTTGCATTAAGAATATTCACACCTGACTGTTCCTAAGAGGTGTTTTTAATATCAAGCATTCAGATGGCTATAGAGAAGAATCAAGCCACTGATACAGCCGCGGTCCCTAGCCGCTTGTATCCACCCTGGCGTGGTGCCCGCTTTTAACAGCTACACTAGTAGTAGATTGTTTCAGAGGGTGTAGCCATGCGGGTCTGCAGCAGAACAGCTAAATTCGAGTCCAGTAGCACTTTAGAGACCGACAAGATTTTGGGGGTATGAGCTTTCCAGAGACAAAGCTCCCTTCGTCAGATGTCTGAAGAAGGGAGTTTTGACTCTCCAAAGCGTACACCTGAAAATGTTGTTGGTCTCTTAAGGTGCTACAGGACTCGAATCTAGGAGTCGTAGCATAGCGCCACTTGAAGCGTCTCTTGGTAAATTTCTGTCCTCTGTAAAAGGCACAGGAGCCGTTCGACAACACAACCAGGCGACGTGACTTCAGAACTAAAGCAGTGACCGTGTTTAGCAAGAAGCCTGACCCCCAGTTAGACTTCGGTGTTGGAGGTTTTGGCTGTTACCACACTATTCCCAGCGATGTATTAAGAGTTTGAAAATGTTATAAAAAATACTGTTCGCACTTTGTTTGGCCCCTTTAGCTGTGAAGACGTCTCCCAACCATTTTTTAGCCGTGGCATCCAAAAACCCTTTTAAAGCGATGTTTTTTTTTGTAATATTTTCGTTTTCAAACTCTTAATACATCGCTGGGAATACTAGTGCGGCAACCCCCATTTTCAGACTCTTAATACATCGCTGGGACTACCTAGTGCGGTAACTTCTCAGGTAAGCCGCATTCTAGCTATGTCTGAAGAAGTGAGCTGTGGCTCCCGAAAGCTCCTACCCTGCCAGAAAATATTTTTGTTAGTCTTTAAGGCGCTACTGGCCTCTTGCCCTTTTCTACTACTGCAGACAGACTAACACGGCGACCCATGGTGAAAAATATTTTCCGGTAGGGTATGAGCTTTCGTGAGCCACAGCTCACGCTGTGGCTCACGAAAGCTCATACCCTGCCAGAAAATATTCTTGTTAGTCTTGAAGGTGCTACTGGACTCTTGTCCTTTTCTAGTATCTGAAGAAGTGAGCTGTGGCTCACGAAAGCTCATACCCTGCCAGAAAATATTTCTGTTAGTCTTGAAGGTGCTACTGGACTCTTGCCCTTTTCTATTACAGAAAACATTTTTGTTAGTCTTGAAGGTGCTACTGGACTCTGGCCCTTTTCTACTTCTCAGGTAAGCCTTCAACTCTCAAGTGGAGCGCCGCCTACAGGCCGCACTCAGAATGCATGCTTTCTCTACGGCGATCATCGCTTGAATCCGAAAGGGTTTCTTTTTTGTTCTCAGGGTCTTGCCGGGGAGGGGGAGAGGAGGCGGCGAATCTATCTTTTCCTTTTATCCCTTAGAAGCTCCTTGATCCATTGATCTTGAGCAGCATATATCTAGTGTTGGAGGGATATAAGGACCGAAACAAGCCTTGCCACTGACGATGTAGCCTTGGCGTCCCTGTCGCTTAGTTAAAAAGGGCGTCATGTCGGTCACAGAGGCATTGGGTTTGCACATTAAAAGGGGTGGGGACCTATCTTTTGGGGTTTCCTGACTTGCTTTTTAAAAACAGCAACTAGGGCACGACGAAGCCCCGTGGGAGCTGCAGTCGGAAAAAAGGAGGCGTTTGCAAGTCGAGCCAAGACCAAAAATAATAATAATAATAATAATAAAATAAAAGCGGCTCCTTTGCCTTTAGGAATTGCAGCGTCTAGGACGGGGGGCCGGTGCGGTCATTCGCGTGCTGGAGAAAGAGAGAAGGCAGCTGGCCCGGCGCAATGTCTTGGCTGCGGTGTCCTGGGGAGGTGTGTCCTGCCCTGCCCGGCCCTTCTTAGGCAGGCTTCGCGCCAGCCGCAGCAGCGGGAGAGCCCCCAGCCGGGGCCGCCCCTCTCCTTCCCCTCCCCGTGGGTAGTGGCCCGTCTCGCCGGATCAGTGGGGCGGGGGGCGCTCCGGCGGAGGGGGTCTGCCCGAGGCAGCATGAAGGGCGGGCGGCAGGCGTACGCCGGCACGCCCGGCTGGGGCTGGGGGGCGGCCAAGCGCTGCTGCTGCTGCTGCTGCTGCCCGACGTGCAAAGGTGAGTTGCCGCTACTACGGTCTGAGCGTTGGGGGAGAGTAGCTAGGAGTGGCTTTCCGGGGGGGGGGGATAGTTGCGCAGCCCGGCTTTGAGGGCCGTTCATGCCTGCAGGGGAGGTGTTCGCCTCGGCTTGGCCGCTTTCTAGAGGCGCCTTTTCCCCCCCCCCCCCATCCAAACTCTCCAAAGTTCAAAAGAAGCCCCCCGTGCAAAGGTCTGAGAATTGGTAGGGGGGAAATGAGCATTGACCGAGCGGCAAGTCCAAGGCATCGCCTCCCACGCACCATGGCCATGGGTTGGACGTTGACCTCGCTTGAGTTGACCCCGGGTTGTAAGGTTGGTGTGCGTTTTCAGGAGGCTGGGGAGTGGATGCTGGGGATGCTTTATGTAGGAAGTGCAGCCCAAACAACACATGGGAGCCTTTCACTTTATTCCCCCCCCCTTTCACTTTATCCCCCCCCTTTCACTTTATCCCCCCCCCTTTCACTTTATCCCCCCCTTTCACTTTATCCCCCCCCTTTCACTTTATCCCCCCCCTTTCACTTTATCCCCCCCCTTTCACTTTATCCCCCCCCTTTCACTTTATCCCCCCCCTTTCACTTTATCCCCCCCCTTTCACTTTATCCCCCCCTTTCACTTTATCCCCCCCCTTTCAACTTTATCCCCCCCTTTCAACTTTATCCCCCCCTTCCAACTTTATCCCCCCCTTCCAACTTTATCCCCCCCTTCCAACTTTATCCCCCCCTTCCAACTTTATCCCCCCCTTCCAACTTTATCCCCCCCTTCCAACTTTATCCCCCCCTTCCAACTTTATCCCCCCCTTCCAACTTTATCCCCCCCTTCCAACTTTATCCCCCCCTTCCAACTTTATCCCCCCCTTCCAACTTTATCCCCCCCCTTCCACTTTATCCCCCCCCTTCCACTTTATTCCCCCCCTTCCACTTTATTCCCCCCCTTCCACTTTATTCCCCCCCTTCCACTTTATTCCCCCCCTTCCACTTTATTCCCCCCCTTCCACTTTATTCCCCCCCTTCCACTTTATTCCCCCCCTTCCACTTTATTCCCCCCCTTCCACTTTATTCCCCCCCTTCCACTTTATTCCCCCCCTTCCACTTTATTCCCCCCCTTCCACTTTATTCCCCCCCCTTCCACTTTATTCCCCCCCCTTCCACTTTATTCCCCCCCCTTTCACTTTATTCCCCCCCCTTTCACTTTATTCCCCCCCCTTTCACTTTATTCCCCCCCCTTTCACTTTATTCCCCCCCCTTTCACTTTATTCCCCCCCCTTTCACTTTATTCCCCCCCCTTCCACTTTATCCCCCCCCTTCCACTTTATCCCCCCCCCTTTCACTTTATCCCCCCCCCTTCCAACTTGGGCTTGTGCCTCTGTTCGCATGCGTTGATATCTGTCAACGGTTTCTGCTTATCAGTCATGCGGCTCCGTCTCTGGGTTTGCCCATCACCTCGGATGGCTTGAGCAAGAGAGAAGCTTTTCCCGTTTCTATCAAACAGTACGGCTGCTTGTGGGGGAGGCGTGGGCAAAACGTTTTAGGCCGGCATCCGCTGTTTTGGGGACGTGTAAGTCGCTTTGCTGTTGTAGTGGCGTGCCCCCATCTGTATTAGGTGGCACCTGCGGTGTAGGTCTACATACACATTACATTGGAGTAAGCCCCAGCGCGTGCAGCGGCGATTGTGTCCAAGTAAACTTTAATACAGCTGTTCGTGTCCCTCGCTTCTTGTTCTCAAGAGGTGGCTGTTGCCAGCGAGCTTTTGCAAGAGCGGGAAACTCAGTCCACTGAACTATGGCTGTGTTTTGTAAATAACTCTGAGATTAAAAGGGTGAAGAACTAACAATTATTTTCCAGGTGGTTTTGTGACTCTATCACTCTGAAGACACCCCTACCCTGCTGAGAAATTTACTATGTAATTTTTAGGCCACTGTTTTCTCTGCAGCAGTATTAAAACTGTGAGTCAATTTAAAAAATATATAAAACCTGTGTACATATATGAAAGCAAAATTTGTCTTTTTGTAGCTGCTGGAAGCAAAAATAGCAAAGAGTATCTATTTTGAAAACAATGTTCGGCACTATATAAAGCGCTGTATAAACAATGTTCGGCACTTAATTTAGACAATTTCCTTCTGATTGCGAAGTATGTATAGTTCCTCTTTGTCATAAAAGTTCTTTGTTAGTGGTGTCTGTTGAGCATTTACTTGATGAAGCCCCTCAACTGCTTGGCGAAGAAGGGCACTATTTCCCAGTTTGGGGGGTGGGGGGCATCTGAGACTTCTTGTACCGTGACCAAGATTTGGGGTTCTGTTGCGTGTGCTATGGAGAAAGAGTGTTGTGTCCAGTATCTGGGTCTGTGTGTGCCATGCTCCTTGCTCGATTGGGGCCAGACTCCGGTCATCTCTGAGGGAAGGACAACTTAGACACCTCATCACCCTTCTTTTTCTTCCAGGATGTCTATTTGTGTGATCTATCTCATGGCATGATTTGAGTTCTGTATTTGTTGTGTCATGGAGGATTTTAAAGGCAAACATTTCGAACTCAGGTCGTGAGCAGAGCTTGGACTGCAGTGCTGCAGCTTACCACTCTGCGCCAAGGGGCCAGTTGGGACTTTTTGCCAAATATGTGTGGCAAAATAAGCAGGTGGCCTCTTCTCACAGGTGGCACAGTATGGGAATGGGATATATTACAATGTCATCTCCAAGCAAGTTGCATGCACTTCATTGTGTAGGAAGCAGATCTCGGTTCTCCATTAGAACAGCTCTTTTTCAAAAGATGCAGCTTTTGTCATAAGTACTGGGTAACAAAGTACTCCTCTTCTTTGTCCTGCTCTTCAGATTTTGAGCCTGTGCATGAAAGAGCAACACTTTTGAGGGAATCAGTCCTTTTGAAATTTCAGAGAGGCTAACATCTCTGAATAAAATCCGGTCTATTAGACTTGATGATATATATTCATTGCATAGTTGCCAACGTCTGCTTCACTTTTTATTTTTATTAAGGCCCCTTGGTAGTTGGATTTCTTACATGGCAAAAACTTGTGAAGCTGAACTTCAAAAGGGTGTTCTGGTTACTGCCTGATCTAAAGATTCCTATCCATTCATACTCCTAGGAATAACTGTGTTTCCGCTGGCTATGAATAAAAAGTGATGGGTTTCCAGAAACTGCCTTCTGAGGCTCATAGGGCATGCTTTCGTGTGTTGCCTTCAGTCCTAACCCAGTATTGCCTTCCTTATGAAAAATTACCAGGGTCAAAAAAGATACATCCTCCTTGACTTACCCCTCAGAGTCAGCGGCTATGTACATTCCAAATCTGAGTGTATGCTTCCATTGTTCAAAAACTCAGTTGCAGAGAAACGCTTATGAAGTGGCAATATCAGGGAGCTTGATCAAGTGCATGAGAGAGGGTTCAGGCAGGCAGAGTTCAGCATGGTGGCTTGGTTGTTGCTACGTTAAGTCATTTCAAAGGTCACTGAAGTGAGTGGTTTTATTAGCAAAACAGAATGGATGTCTTCATGCGTTTCTTCAGATTAGTTTATCAGTGTGTATGGGAGGGGGAGCTCTTGTATTCTTTCCCATTCTTGCCCAGACCATTACAGTAGTTGATAGCAGTGATCTCAGTTGGACAGAGGATGAGGGAGGACAATCTAGTATAAAATACTGTCTTTTGATGGGAGTAAGAACAGAGCAGCGCAGTATGCTCTGTTCATCATTGTTAAAATGAAGAGAAATGTGATCCAGGTAAAAGGATGCATTTTATTGTAGGGTGTAGGAAATATTTTTGGAAATTGAATACCAATGTAGGGGAGCTATTTGCTACTAGAAGTTCTTAACCTCTTCTCCCCGTCACCCAAAGTTCATGGAAAGGCAAGAGGAGCAGGTGATGTGGGGCATGAACATGTGAGATTTTGGGACTTTAAACATCTGCATGTTAGGGAACTGTATGACTTGATGGTAGTGCACCCGCCTTTCATGCAGACAATGTCTGATTCAGTCCCTGGCATAAACAGTTAAAGAATCTCAAGAAGTTCTTCAGGCTATTAGGCTAGACAGTACTGAGCTTGATGGACCAATGGATTAATTTGATATGTGGCAGTTTCCTAGATGTTCTAATCTCACTTACCCTATGGGTAGCACACTCAGGTAGGCTTTAGGTCTAGGACCATCGTGCCTGCAGGACCGCCTTTCCTAATACACCCCCTAAAGAGCACTGCTGGTGAGAACCTACTGGTGATCGCTATCCTCAACCAGGGCCAGGACTTTTTCAGCCCTGGCCCCAGCCTGGTGGAAAGCTGTGTCTAGTGAAATCAGGGCCCTGCGGGACTTAAAACAGTTCTGCAGGGCCTTTAGAACCTAGCTGTTCTGCCAGGCCTGTGGTTGAGGGCAGTGATGGTTTCCATCTCACTGGCCTCCCTCTCCCTCCCTTTCCTTCTTTTGATCAGGAGTTCTTTTGTTTGGCTGAAATCTTCCTCTGGATGGCTGCCTGACACTGTTTTTACTGCTTATAGTTTCGACAGCACCTGTTTTTAAACTGATGTAAATTAATTTTTAATTGTAATTAATATATGGTATTTTTATTGTATTGTATTCTTGTTGTGAGCTGCTCAGAGCCTGACCTGGTCATGGATGGGTGGCATACAAATCTAATCAAATAAAAAATATCACTTTCTCATTTTTAACAACTTCACATGTGGCTTTACTGGCAATCCTGGGACTTCTTGACCTGACACATAGGTTTCTTTCCAATGGCTGGCTTGGCTTTCTATGTTTATGGGGTCAGTTAGAGGGATGGGCATACTTTCTATAATCATCTGATGATCCAAGGATGAGTGACAGTATTTCTTGCTAGCTTCAGTTGCTGCTAAACCTGGAAAACTATTAAAATGTAACCCAGAGGTCCCCAAACATTGAAATGTTGACAGTGGATGGTAGATGCTAACCACAAAATAGCTGCCATAAGTGGAAGTTCCAACCACAAAAGGCTGCAACAGATAGCTTATCTTCAGTCATACAGTGAAGATCCTTGTGCTGTTATGGCAGCTGCTGCCAAAGCAACTTTTAAAAAACCGACATAGCCAACCAGAAGACCTGCTTGGCAAAAACCTCACCCACTTTCTAAAAACACTTGGCGGGCACCAGGAAAGGTTTCCGTGGGTGCCATGATGCCTATGGGCAACACAGTGGAGAGCCCTGATGTAACAAATGTATAAAAGTGATCACACGCTTGTTCCAACTCCTAACTGTTTGGTTTGGTGATGTCCGGTTGCCTGAGTCAGAACTCTAGTTCCTGATCTATAAGATCATATATAAGTGTTTCTAGGTAATGAGTTAATCAGTGCGCATGCAAGTAGAGATGTTTAGAGTTGTGGAAGTGTAAAATCAATCCATGGTCAAAGCTATAGATGTGCCTGTGTGTGGTGGGTCTCCTTAAGTAGTAGTAGTATCTGGTATTTCTTTATGGCTGTGCCTTTGGCAGTTGCTTTAACTCTCCCATGACCTTGTTCTTTAAGTTGAGATAAGCAGGGGCTGTGATTATCAGATTGCCAGTTCTGGGGAAGGTCAGTAGCAAAGAAAAACTTAAATAATTGGAGAAAATTTGAAAGCAAACCTCTCATGGGAGGAGTGTTTGACTTCATCATGAACATAAAGCTTGGGCTCCTAATGCTTTATTTCCTCCCTTTTGGCAAGAGAGACCCAGATTTTGTACAGATATACTTAAGTATGAAGATTACAAATGTGCTTCTCCAAAAACAGACATTCTTCTCCAAAAACAGACATGCGTTTAGTTTCGTATGACTTCACAGCATGTTGCAGTATACACCTGTTATGTGGAACCCATGATTGCTACTGATCCTGCCCCCCACACTCGGTTCAGTCCTCTGCATGCCTTTCCTTTTCTTCAGTGTTTAGATGTTGACAAAACAAGGCAGGCTGAGCCCAGCTGAAAGGTACAGTTGTGTGTGTGTGTGTGTGTGTGTAGTAAAGTGCTGTCAAGTCGCAGCCGACCTATGGCGACCCCTTTTGGGGTTTTCATGGCAAGAGACTAACAGAGGTGGTTTGCCAGTGCCTTCCTCTGCACAGCAACCCTGGTATTCCTTGGTGGTCTCCCATCCAAATACTAACCAGGGCTGACCCTGCTTAGCTTCTGAGATCTGACGAGATCAGGCTAGCCTGGGCCATCCAGGTCAGGGCGAAAGGTAAAGTTAGCTTTATACAAAGAGGCTGCACTTAGGTTGTGAACATGTGTGCCGGCGTAGGCCAAGGGCCGGCCGGTGCCTGCAGTCCTCAGACGTGAGGGAGGTATCTAGCCCCTTTCGGAGCAGGTGACGAAGGTTATGCTGTCTACCGAGGTCAGAAGTCGGAGGCGTCGTCAAAGCAGGCAGGAGTCAATGGCTGGAGAGATTAATCATGAGCGGTAGCTGAAACACAGAGAAACTGCACGGTTGCTTCCACAAAGTGAAAGCACGCCTGCACTGCACTGCACTTTATCAGTCAGTGCACTTCCAGGCTAGGCTTCATCCTGAAACGACTTAGCACCAGTTCTCTGTCTGCTTAGCCTCTCCAAGCGAGCACTTCTCCTTCTACCTTGCAGAACCACACGCTGCTGAGTCCTGATATGCCTATTAGGTTCAGGTGAGCTTGGTGGGGTGCCATTCTCAGCTTCCACTGCAGGGGTTGGGGGAAGAGTAGCTTCTGTCTGCCCTTGTTCCATCTCCCTGCCTAGCTGTGGTTCCTGCTGAGTTGTTTCAGGCTCTTGTGCTACTGGCTGCAATGGAGGTACTGAGGGCCCAGAGGCAACCTGTTCCTCCACTTCAGCTTCAGAGTCCTCCGAGTCCTCAGCTCCCAAGGCAGGGCCCATGACAACATGTGGGGTTCATGATGATACAAGTTTGTGACTTATGCGGCTTCCAGATTTAGGCTTAGTAGAACCAAATATCTGTGTAACCTGTACAGTATCTGCACAATAGGAGGATAGAGGATAATATTTCTCTGACAGCGAAGCTAGCATGTGTTGTATGTCTGGAATGCAAACTGGTTAATGTTTGCATTTCTTCTATGCTCATATGGCAACAAAAGCTTTATTGTTCTGCTGGTGGTTCTATATCTTGCAACAAAAGATTTATTGTTCTGCTTGCGGTTCTATATCTGACTATTTTGACCCTGTTGATTATTCACCTTTTCTTCACAAGGTGCAAGTCACGTAGAAATTGATACAGGTAGCAAGATAACTTTAATTAGAAGGAAGGGTGACGATCACATGGTAGTAATTTGCTTACATATCTATAAAATATATTTATGGGCGAGCATTTGGGAACCATGGTGATGAAAACCACAAATCATTTGTTGGTTTGTTCTTCACACAGTTACCTGCTAAAGGCTCTTCCAGTGACTTTAAAGAAGTAAACAACTTAAAGAAGTTTAACAACTTATATTGCTTTTTAAACATTTTTTTTTAAAATAGCAGTAAATACAAGGAAGAGCAGCAACAATGAAGAATCACATTTTGGGAAAAAAAACCACCTCTACTCCAGAAGTCTTAAAAAGGATTCCTAAAAAGCAACTCCTTGGATAATTTCTCAGTTGATATGAAAGTTATCCAGGTGCAGTTCTTTGAGATGCACCACAGAAAGAGCGCCACTCTAGAGGAGGTTTGTGATCTTTTCTAGATCCAAATTTGATGCATATTTTTTTGTTCCTCTTTATTATTTTGCAGTGATAATTGACTCTTCAGACAACTCATAGGAAAACCATATAAATCATGACAAATGTAATATGTTCAAGCGGAGGAGGGTTGGATAAGAATTAGGGCTGCAAAATTTAATCAGTAGCATCATCCACTGAGATTAATCAGTGGAAACCAACTTGATTTGGAAACTCCCATATTAAAGGCGCATTGAGCTATTTGGTTCCATTAGGCTACCAAGATACAGATTATTAATGAGTAATTGCAATCAGTCCTCAGCAAAGTAGCTAAGTCTTTCTCCAGCTCCTTGTATTAAAAAGAAAAAAATGAATTGCTTCTTCTGTTGATTCTCATTCTTCTAGCTTCAGCAGAGCAAATTTTAGCTAAGTGGCTGTGAACGCTTTCTCCCTATCTGGTATCACATGGGACTAATTGTCATACTGTGTAATCCAGGGAGAGGTGTAGATGTAGGGAGTAGGTGAAGCCTCTGCCAGCAGCATCTTTGTAGCTCTCTGCCACAGAATATTGTACAATTCCGTTGTGGACACTTTCCCTTTAAGGCTATGCATTGACATGTCACTTTGATCGGAAGTGGCAGAGCTTACATATTTTTAGGCCCTGTGTTGACTATCTCTTAAAACATTCTGCTCTCAAACTATTTTTCCCCCCGGTAATTTTTTGTAAGTGAGTTGTATGCAATGTAATATGACAGCTGTAGGTTATAACTGGTTTTGGATCTGGTGAAATAGATTCCCTCTAGTCTACAAAAGCTTATGTTATAAGAAGTCGGCCTTTAAGTTGCCACAGGGTGCCTTGGGGGGGGGGGGGCTATTACCGCTGTCTGCCGAAAGCTTCTGCAACTTGATTTCCAGATAGGCAAATTATCTTCTGTCTCCTCCCTTCCACCCCTCTGTTCCCAAATTGATAACAGATGTTTGTAGCTTAGTATTTGGCAATACTTGAATATTTTGCTGTGCTGTAAATCTTTTGCTAAATGGTTTATGATTTGAGAAAACTGGCGGTTTTGTACTTTTTTTTTTTTTTTTGTGCCAAGCAGTAGTTATATACTTAAGGGTGTGATGGTTAATATAAATAATCATTGCAAAATATTGGGGTAATAGGATAAGAAACTGGTGGCTGAAGTTCATATTCATTTGTTTGCCAGAAAATATTTTGGTATGGTTACTTGTTGAACTTCTATTTCAGTTTGGTCTTGGTATGCCTTTCAGAGTCCTGTCTCTACTCATTGCTGATGTTAATAAAGCCTTTCAGAGTGAACAAAGCATGTAGCTGTGTAGATGAACTCTGGTTGATTTCCAGAATGTTCTGGCAATGAAATTGGCATCTAGTCATTAACATAGATCTTTAAGGTGTTCAGTGGTTAACGTTTGGAAGGGCCTCTGAGTCTGAGTGGGCATTTGATATATCAAGGGTAGAAAATTCTGACTGACTTATAGAGTGAAACTAATCATCCCTTATAAGATGATTAGTAGAACTGTCTCTTGGTTTGTGTCTTTCCATATGAAGAGAGATGCAGGAGAAACTGGTATCCACCATTTGGATCTGACAAGTTCAAATTACTTGAAATCTGGCTTCTCCCCATTCTCTGTTCTCCCTCCTAATATCATCTTGTGCTCAGTCAGCTTGGAAATTGTAATAGCATGGCAGTCATTGTTATTGTTTTCTATTCTTCCTCCACTCCAGACAGTCAACAAGGAAGAAGGATTGGTGGGAGGCTGTAGATAAGGGTTATGTGCCAGGTGGAGAGGCCTCCCTTCAGTGAAGCTTTCACTGCCCCATATCACTACCAAGTTACATTCCTAGTTGGAAGGTATCTAGATTAATTGAAAATCCATTTACTTGAATAGTTTTGCTGTGTAAGTACACAGATCCTCCTCATAGTCACTATAATTAGATTAAAGTATCATACTTTTTCATAAATGGGCAAGTTGAGACAGGATGCTATGAATTGAAATGTGTATCAGACTCCAAGATGAATTCAGTGGCAGCCAATTCTGTGTGGCTTCCATTATTCTTGGAAAATATGTCTTGAAGAACTCTTGCAGTTAAGTTTCATAAGCATGAAGGTAGTTACAAAGTAAACTTGGAATTGCCATGGTAGTATAAATGGGGATTTTCACATCCTATACATTTTGTTACTCATTATTTGATTGTTAGTGCCTACTCCAATGATTTTTGTATAGTTATGTATATGAGGTTGTTGTACATGAAATGGGTTCATTGAATTTTTAAAATATTTTTTAAAGGTAGCAAAAATGATATTTGCAGTGTGCTTTTCTGTACAAGGTACCATACTGATAAGAGACTGTCCACTATATTAAACTCTCAGTCTGCTTTTACGGTTTGTTTTAAAATGGTGTTAAACAGATGGGGGAAATTCCTAGATGAGAGTCCCATCAGTGTCAGTCTTAACATGAAGGAAAATGATGCTAGCTGGGTTCTGGGGTGTGCATTCGGTAAAGCTGAACCTGGGGGGAAATGGTGGTGATTTAAGGGAGCCAAAAAGTGGATCCACAAAGATACTGTTTTTCCCCCCAGCATTTTTCAGGCCACTTTGACCCCACCGCCATTAAAAAAAAAAAAAAAAAGACTGGGGGAATCCCCTCTTTCCCCCCCCTTCCCTCCCTCTCCCCCTCACTTACCTGCTGGCTGGGCCCAACATTCAGCTCTGTGCTGCCTGCTGTATCTGAGGCCCACGTGGAAGGCTGCGTGGAATTGTTTTGGTTTGTGCTTAATAGACCTGAAAATTTCTGAATTTCAAAGGTGGGAAAAAACCCATACCAGTATGAGGGTTAGGCTCCCCCCCCCCCAGATTTTCCAAAAAAATGAGGGTTAGGCTCCCCCCGCCCTGGATTTTCCAAAAAAATAGGGCCTATTAAACCCAAAAAATATCAGGAACAAATGGTGCACGCCCCTACTGGGCTGCCTAAACAGTTTGAGTAAGAAACAAACAATACTCTTGCCCTGATACCCCGTGAGAATATACCATGAGCAGAAAGTGGCCAGTGCAAAGAGAACGCTTGTTCAGCATGGTAAAATGTGAGAAATGCAAAGTTATGAGGATAACGTCTAAGTGAGTTGTATACACTTGTTTATCATGTTCTTCAGTTGTGAAAACGAACCCTGATAGGTGCTGAGAAGGGGGGAAGAGAGGAAGAGTAATATCAAATAGAAGCTGGGATGCAGACTATACTGTTGAATGAATTTGTTCAGGCATCTCCTGACTTCTATAAAAGCTAAAAACAAACCAACTAAGGGTTCTGCTTTGTGTTCTCAGACTTGAATCCAGACAGATTTATAAGGAATAAGGACCCACAGGGCTCACTACACTGAGGCCCAGTTCTTATTCAAGTGGTAAACAGGTATATGGGCTGTACCTCTAGGCTGCAGATGAAGGCTTGCATGATTTTATTCCATTTAAAAAAATGTGCCTGCCTGCAGGCCTCTAAGTAGTTCTACCATTGCCTTCTCCTAAACATGCTGTGTGGGAAGAATGTTTTAAATAGAAAAACATGCAGTCATGTCAGGTTCCACCTGCAGATTGGTGGGACAGACCCCACCTTGAGATGTATTACATCACCATTAGTATGTTTTGGATTACTTTCAGGTTTCCAATTGAGCTATAATTGCAGTATGTAAAGTAGAAAGGCATATTCAAATTGGCTGGGCTGAATTCTGTGTGTCAAGGAAAATGACTGAAGATTAAGGGCCTGAACAGGTTTGTCAAGTTTCCTTGTGTTTCCTCAATGATAAACTATGAGGAAACTGCTGGAATTACTGTCTGGGGAAAGCTCATATACCAACCAATAGTAGTTGGATCATTGCTTACACTACTTTTCTATATAAGGCACAATAGAAATAAGTTTATTTTGTGGAGGGGGAATGAGTTATGTGTTTATGGACAAATTTGAAACTTGATGACTTAAGGGTTTTATCAAGCTGGTGATCTGAAAAGCTTACATGCTGGTTGCTCCCAAACTCTGGTTGCGAATGCACTGACCAAATATCAATTAGTTAATCGTGCCATTAGCCACTGTTGATGGTATGGAAACCTTCCCTATTGTGGAAACTTGCATGTAGTCCTCTTATCCCTGCCATTCTGATCCAAACTGGGCCTGGGCCTCAAGTTCTGACCATGGGTGCTCCTTGAGCATATCTGGTCTGCTGGGCTGGAGTAGCAATGCAGGGGACATGAGGACTTTGTAACATATAGTTAGGCCCCAAGTATCATTGGCTTCGGAAAGAGAAATGCAAATTAGACGAAGAATCATATGAACATGGACTGAGATCATCCATCCAGACAAACAGATCACTGGTAGGTCTGTGAGTGGACATTGCCAGTGTCTTTTAAAGCATAATGATTGCTGGTTGAGCTGTTCAGGGAAGGGCAAGGGGATTTGACCTCCTTACTGGTACACCATTTCACAAACGGAAAATGAGCTGTAGATGGGCAAAAGAGTCCTCCTTTACCCCTTTAAATAGCTAATGACCACTTTGCTCATGGCTGCACTCCTAGTTGGGCCTCTGCCTGGCTTTAACTTCTCCTTAAGATGTGACAGATTCATGGTAATGTCTAGTTTAATGATAAGACCACCTGGTGAGTTCAGAAGAGACGGAGGGCAAAACTAGACATTTCAGCATCATTGGGTTGGACCCATGGGCGCCATAACATCTAGTTTGGCCCTAAGTAGATGACTATTTAGAAGGTCAACCATTTAATTTTGCTTAACAAGTTAAGCTGTATGGAGAAAGAAGATGCAATTAAACTTAGCCATCTCTGACTCCAAGAAAGAGAATGCAGCTGAACTGGTATGTTTCATTTCATAGTTACAAGCAGAAGATGTGTCTAATCTGGTTTGCATCAGTTTTTAATAAAGCAATTTCTCTGTATCATGTTGATAGAGTTCAAAGTGGCATTTTTTTCAGGCTGAAGGTCAAGAAGTTAATTCAGACATGTTTTCCTTGTTCCTGAGCATGCAGGTGGTTTGTGAGTGAGGCCTTAACAGTGGATGGACAAAAGAGGATTTCGGGTGGGTCAGACTGTGAATAGGTATTACACGTTGCCTAGAACCAGAAGCTGAGGAAGTTTTGCATTAAATGAGCTTAATCTAGTTCATTACAGGTGAATGTTCTGCTTCAGTTGTTGTGAAGATGTGGCTTTTAGAAAGCATTCTGAGGTCAAAAAGTGCCACAAAAATGGTGGGTGTGCTGCTTCTGAGAAGCTGCTTTTGGCAGGTGCTCTTCATCTCTTTTTATAAGGATTTCTTAATGCCATCACAGACTCAGTCAATTGTTCCCTCTTTCCCCTCCTCTAAAGCAGCTGCCTTTGCCTTTAAGAATCACAAATATCCTCATCACAGATCTCCTGCATCAATTGGGATTGTGGCCTAAGAATCCTGCTAACCTGGAAGACCTGTGTAGCCATGTGTTTGTGCCAGTGTCTAGGGTGAAGCATAGAATTGGCACTGAGGAAAATATCAGATGCAGTTTACAGCATCCCCTTTATGTCTGCACCAGTTGAATATTCAGAAGTAGTAACTGTACTCCCTCCCACTAAAAGTTTGCTTGCTGCAAGTATTGAATATGCTTTTATTTGACAACTGGGTGCCAGATTTTGGGAGGAGGGGGATGTTTGCAATTCACATCACAGCTTTGGGCAGTGACTCACCCCCCACCCTTGTCACAGAATTACTGTCAAAATTCACATCCAATCAGGTAGTTTAATTATTAGACTCCCTGGGTGGGGTTCCCTCCAAAAACAGTGTCATTGTTTCCCTGATTTCACTGAACTAGAAGATCACCAATATCCGGTTTTTAGGGAATTCCCTTTAAGATACCTGTGGGAGCAAACTTCAGAACATGACAGGGCAACTGTTCACACCAGTGCCATTTATCACATGCCTGTGCAACTTGTGACTCACAAGCCAAACCCTCGTGCAGCCCATTGTGCATCTGTGGTGGCTTAGTGGGAGCTCAGAACGCTGTTTGTCTGGGAAGGCAAAATGGGCTGTGAAGCACCTGACAGGCTACACTAGATGGACTGCCTGGCTACGTGGGTCGTTGGCAGTGAAATCCTGTGAAGCGTTGCTGCAGTTTAAAGTCCACTGAAATCAAATTTACACAGGATTGCCCTTGAACTGTGCAGGACTGGTCTAACATTCTGCTAAAAGCACTGGCAAATAAAGCAAAAGAAAATGGGAAATACAAGCAGACTGGGTCACATTTTTACACATCTTAACTCTTCAGGCTAAACAACAAAGAGTCTTGTGGCACCTTAAAGACCAGCAGACTTACTGTGCAAGCATATGCGTAATTACTCCAGCGTATTGATTTCAGCAGGCTTCCACTAGAGTAAGTTTGCACAGAATTGTGATGTGACATTACTGGAGTCGACCCCTGGTGTTACGTCTGCACCTGCTTCTTGAATATTCAGAAGTAGTAGCTGTACTCCCTGTACATATTGCAGTCTGGCTCCCTAGCTTGGGGTCTATCTAGTGCCTGCTTCCCGAGGGGACAGCTTTAAAGGCACAGCTTTTCCTTCGAATTGTATGAATTCCTTCTATACTGTCTAGAACTAAACCTGGTCTGAATATTAGTAGGCATTATTTTCTTAAATTGCCTTATGGCAGGCAACCACAAGCTGACCTCTCTACACAGCTTGCTTTTCTGTTTCTTTTATTGTGCGGAGTTTCTCTTAAAATATCCTTTCTGCATTAATACCCAGCAAGTCCTATACATTGGCCACTGAGGTGGTAAGGTGGAGTGGTGAGAAAACAAAAGAAGAGGAAGTAGTTTTTTTTCCATCGTACTAATATGGTGGACAAGATAAAAATGTCAAAACCTCTATTTTGCATGCATGTTATAACTGAACTACCAAGAAACCACTTAGTGGCCTATACATTCTGAATGGTTAGACAAATCAATTTTCTAGTGAGGGATTTGCGAACCTAATGTTACATTTTGAATTCCACCACTATGGAATGCTCTACAGAATCCATAGAAGTGTCAGTCTTAATGCTATAGGCATCTGCTTATGTGATTCAAATCATTCTGGACATTCTGATGGGGGAGACTTGTCTTAGCAGTAGTGTGTGCGAAAAGGATCTTGGGGTCTTAGTAGACCAAACACTGAACATGAGTCAGCAGTGTGATGCGGTAGCTAAAAAGGCAAATGTGATCTTGGGCTGCATCAACAAAGTATAGTGTCCAGATCACGTGAAGTGATGGTATCGCTTTACTCTGCTCTGGTTAGACCTCACCCTAGAGTATTGTGTTCAGTTTTGGGCACCGCAATTTAAGAAGGATGTAGACAAGTTGGAACGTGTCCAGAGGAGGGCAGCAAAGATGGTAAGGGGTCTGGAGACCAAGTCCTATGAGGAAAGGTTGAAGGAGCTGGGTATGTTTAGCCTGAAGAGGAGAAGACTGAGAGGGGCTATGATAAACCATTTCAAGTACTTGAAGGGCTGTCATATAGAGGAGGGTTGTTTTCTGTTGCCCCAGAAGGTTGGACCAGAACCAACAGGTTGAAATTAAATCAAAAGAGTTTCTGTGTAGAATTTAGGAAGAATTTTCTAACAGTTAGAGCAGTTGCTCAGTGGAACAGGCTTCCTCGGGAGCTGGTAAGCTCTCCTTCCCTGGAGGTTTTAAAGCAGAGGCTAGATGGCCATCTGTCAGCAATGCTGATTCTGTTACCTTAGGAAGATCATGAGAGGGAGGGCATCTTGGCCATCTTCTGGGCATGGAGAACGGGTCACTGGGGGTGTGGGGGGGAGGTAGTTGTGAATTTCCTGCATTGTGCAGGGGGCTGGACTAGATGACCCTGGTAGTCCCTTCCAACTATATGATTCTATGATGTGAGGGGATCTCATTTTTCAAGTGTCTGTACAATTTCTTTTGTTATATCTTCAAGATGTGGTAAAACTCATCATGCCATTTTTATAATGTTACTGTTAAATAGCACTTCAAAGTTGCATTGCAGTAATTTCTCTATATAAAAAAGAACTTAATGATTGAGCCTCAGTTCCTTGCTGTGGTCCCTAGTTTTTCTTCAGCCAACTGTTCCCTGCCAAAAGTACACATTATACTTGGTGAACAAACATAGACCAATAGATGAGTATCTACTAGCTTTCCACTCTGACAGAGGCAAAATCAACAACTAAGTGAGCATATAGTACATCTACCTCTTGGTCACTAGCACACTACAGATGTTGACTATCAAATTAACATTTAAAAATAAAATAAACAAATAGCTTATTGATATAGAAGCCTAATACTCTTCCATATTTGAATCAAAGCTGTAAAACCTTTCAATAAAATCTTACTTCCAGCTTCCAAACAAAGCAATTGAAGCTTGCCGAATACTAATAGTATTAGATAAAGGCGAAGAATAACGAAGGCTTGAACTGTTTTGCCAACTCTTGATTTCTAATAAAAATGTCAACATGGCATAAAACCCCACCATAACCTACCCGTTTTCCAGTGTATTCAGTCACAGTTACATCTGGTACAAGCACAACTCCTATATGTGATTTCTAAGCAGCTGTTTAACTCAAGACAAGTTCATTTTTTGACAGTATTGGGGATCATCATCTTTCATTAGATCCCAAATTCAGCTTTGAAATCCCTTACCTTTCCAACTTTTAATGAAGTCTCTTATTTGAGTATCTTGTATCATTCCTGCCCTAGTCATCAGTTTTCTATGTAAAGCCTAGCAAATTCACGAGGGTTACTTGGCAAGAGTTACTAAAGCAGCACTCTGATAAGCTTAATGCATGGAGTGCTTACAAATCAAACATGGAAGCAATTTTTTTCTTATTTTACAGTATCGTGGCTGTCTGTCACTTATAAAGGAGCCAAGGCAGTTTTATAAGCAGAATGCCCTATCAAAAGCCCACTTGTGAATGCTAGATCACAGTGTATTATATTTTTAAAGTTGCCAGTGGTATGTTTGATTGGAAGTTTGATTTGTTACTTCAAGTGGTGAAATGCCCAGAATCTCTGCTTCATCCTCTGAAGAAGTTTAAAGAAAGGTAGGAATCAAATGCTTGGGAGTTATATGGTAAAAATGTCTCCTTAGGCTTTACTGTATTTTCAGGGAGTACTGGCACAACCACTTTGCAGTGTACTGATACATATCACCTGGTAGCCTATTAAGTGCCTAACTGCATGGCTTCTGATCCTTAATTTCAACCAGAATTGGCTCAACCTACCAGAGAAGGAATAGTTCCTTTTTAAAGAGGTGACTGCTAGTATTAGGTAGAATCTGGTCATTCAAACTTCGGGATGATGTTTGGTAGGCAGACTTGGGTATATGAAGTAGGGGGAATTTCTGTGACTAATAATTCTAAGGCACCCAGCTACCTCCCTGAAGCAGATTTCCTTCTTCTATGTACCCCTCCCTAGCCACAATCCAACAGACAAAAATGGCTAGTTCTACTCAGTTCCCCTGAAAGGCTACCTGGATAAATGGCCTATGTCTGTATTCTTTCATGGGGGTTCCTATATGAGTCAAAGCCGCCAGTTACTCTTTTTTTTAAGTTCATTAAAAAAAGTTGAATATAGAGCTTTGCAAATGCATCTTCAATTCTATAAATAAATCATATAGACTTTAATCAGATTTTTTTTTTGGCCGTTAAGTCACTGCTTACTTCTGATGACCCCATAGGGTTTTCAAGGCAAGGGACATTCAGAGTTAGTTTCCATTGCCTGCCTCTGCACCACACCCCTGGTATTTCTTGAAAGTATCCCATCCAAATGCTTGCTGGGGTTGAGGCTGACAGTGTATGGCTGGCCCAAGGTCACCCAGCAAGTTTCCATGGCAGAGTGGGGATTCAGACTTGGGTTTCCCAGATCCTAGTCCAACACTTTAAGCCTTATATACCATGCTGGCTCTCGCTAGTCAGAATAACACTTAATTTATCATACTTTGTACCATGCAACATTCATGTTAGCTTACTCAACTGTACACACTCCTTTGGTTTCTCCAACCATTCCATCTTGCAGAGGTTATGGCATTTCAAACAAATTCTGGACTTTAGGGGAGAAAGGTAACTGTTTACCTTTTCTTTGGAAAATGATTTCTAGAGCTATTTCTCAATGTTCTTCTACATATTTATAAAGGTGGCGTCAACAACTCCACAAATCCAACAATCACCTTTAACCTCTTGATTAAAAGGTAAAGGTCCCCTGTGCAAGCACCAGGTCATTCCTGACCCATGGGGTGATGTCACATCCCGACGTTTCCAAGGCAGACTTTGTTTGCGGGGTGGTTTGCCAGTGCCTTCCCCAGTCATCTTCCCTTTACCCCCAGCAAGCTGGGTACTCATTTCACCGACCTCAGAAGGATGGAAGGCTGAGTCAACCTTGAGCCAGCTACCTGAAACCAACTTCTGTCGGGATTGAACTCAGGTCGTGAGCAGAGCTTTTGACTGCAGTACTGCAGCTTAACACTCTGCGCCACGGGGCTCCTAACCTCTTGATTAATTTTAGCTAATTTATGAGGGGCTAGATGCCACTGATAAAACATATTGATCATGTTGGCTTTAGCCATGAGATTCACCAAAAAACTTTAAGTCATTTTTGTAACGCTGATATTTGAAACTCAGGTTCAATTACAATTCCAAATCCTCAGTGCATAGCTCTACAAATTTTTTATTGCTATCTAAATCTAACCACCAGTTACTTTTCTGTCTTGGTGAACATGAACTTCAGTAAGCTGCCAGTTGGTAAAGAAAATAGTGGACATTCAGTCCGTGAAGGCATTGGCTTGCTAAGAAAGGAAGAGTTAAGTAGCTTCAAAAAGGGAACTGTACTCTTTATGTGCTCTTGTACTATGAACGCCTGCCAGCCAGTCTTTCACTCCTGATTTCACAAGTAATGATTTTAGGTTGGCCCATTGTCCCTCTAGCTGTCATTCATAACCACTTTAAACTAATTATTGTACTCTCTGCTACTCTTGGCTTAAATGTTCCTGTGGTATGTATTATTCCAATCTGCAAATGGCGATATAAGTTCCTCTTTTATCCTTAGGAACTCCTGCAACTTTGGGTAGTTAATCCCAAGTGTAAGAAACTAATTGGTTCAGTTACTCTTTTTTCAATGCTGCATTGAATAACTAAGTTTAGCACAGCAGTAACAAGCATAGTTTTGAGTTCCACAGAGTCAAATCAACTTGGCCTTGTAATGATTATCTTGCCCAGCGTATGCCAGATAATTGGGGACTTTTCCAGACACTCCTTCCAACATGAATAATGCTTTTATCATCACTATGTATTGAGGATTAGCCACATGGCATAGTATCTCCAGTTATGAAGTTTTGCTCCCGGGTAGGCTTGTATAAGAAGCAGACAAAGTTGGGGTTTTAAAGTTTTTAGAAGTACGACATGTGCAGAGAAGAGCTTGGAAGGGGTAGTGCAGAGCCTTGGAAAAAGGAAGAAGACCAATAAGCAACTAAAAATTGTCCAACTAGCTATTCAAAAATGTATATAATATGCAAGATCTAGCTGTGAGCTCACAGGCATACTCCCATAGATGCCCATGACACTGATGCAATATAAATCCACACACAAAAGGGTCATTCATGCTAGGTAGTAGGAAACATTGATTAGAGATGAGCTGATGTGGCCCTTGTGTTTTATTTTTGGGTTTGTATAATGTCTGTTGCATTTTTTTCTCAGTTGCATTTGTTCCATCTGATTATTCTTTTATGCATTTGTCTGCAATAGGTGCCAAAAAAGTCAATGCATTATTTTGTTATTGGCAAAAATCTGGCATGAAATAAAGTTTTATGTAGAAATGAAGCTGTGATTAGGGCAGTCAAATTGAACCAGGCAGCATTTGAAGTTCAGTCTCATCTCCAGTTTCAATGCATATAAAATAGGAATACTTCCAGAGGTAATGGCCACAGGAAAAGGGCAGTCTCTGAAAAATTCTTCTAAGGCATGTTTTTTCTGAACGTTGTGCAAGAGTGAACCAGTGTGCCATGGGAGAATTTCTAGTGTGCCATGAGAAATAAACCAGTTCACAGTTAAATAAGGAGAGGCTCCTATGAGCCAAAATATTCACCCACTGAGAGCTGTATACTGCATCTGAATGATTCACCTCTTTGGCCGTGCCTCCTTCCAGCCAACCTCTTCCATGGGTGGGCAGTTCTGCTGTTTCCCCACACTGGGAGCATTTGTATTCAGTGGTTCTGATGCAGAGATGCAGCCGAGGTGCCTGTCCTTGGAGGGTGTTGTGGTTCTGCATGTATCATTGCTTGAAATTAGGCTTGGTTTGTGGGCGACAGAACACCATATTTTATATTTTCTGCCAATTGCAAAAAAAGAAAAGAAAAAAAGGAAGCATTAGAGCTGTGCACTGGGGAGGTAGCAATGTGAGCACCTAAGCCCAAAGCTCATTCCTGTATTCATCATAGTTTGTCATTACATCTGAATGTTTCCAGAACTTTATCTTGTAGTGGACGCACGTTTTCTGAAGAGGCATTCAAGAAGTATTGCCAGATAGCTGCATGTGACACATCTTTAACATGTAATACCATTCTTCATTGTCTAATGGCAGTGAATCTAGAGGTGCTGGAAGCACCTTACATATTGGTTAAGTAATGAGCTGCCCTCAACACAACATTGGTGTTAGTCTATATAAGGCAATGCTATTCATTGGGTCGCCCTGACCTGGATGGCCCAGGCTAGCCTGATCTTGTCAGATCTCAGAAGCTAAGCAGGGTCAGCCCTGGTTAGTATTTGGATGGGAGACCACCAAGGAAGTCCAGGGTTGCTGTGCAGAGGAAGGCACTGGCAAACCACCTCTGTTAGTTTCTTGCCATGAAACCCCCAAAAGGGGTTGCCATAAGTCAGCTGCGACTTGATGGCACTTTACACACACACATTCATTGGGTCAACTAGCTTGACTCAAGAGGTTTCTTAACCTGATTCTAACGACTTCCATTGGAAATGCCAAGGCGTCATACAAAACATGTGCTTTACCACTCTAAGGCCTTGTCCCTTGGTCTGTTAGAGTCTGTATCAAGTAAATAAAAGCATACGTTTACTAACTGGTGATGGCTTGGATCTAATGGAGCACAGTGTTACGTGCCCCCGTTCCTTCTGCACCCCCAAAATGCCCCTGAAATGCTGTTTCTGGGTACCCCCAGGAACAGTATGAGGGGAGCATTTTGGGTTGCATCAGGAATTGGGAGGAGAGAAATGAGAAAGCTCCATTGGATCCAACCCAATGATCCAACTTTCCCTTTTTCTATTGCTTCAGGTCTGTTTTCCTGTGCACTCAGAGAAACGTGTCTGAAACACAGTCTGGGGAATTACTGCAGGATGAGCAGAGGACATTTAATAAAGGCTCTCTAGTTAGAAGAAGAATCTTTGATGTTAATCCCATAATCACATTCTCTGTTTGGGGGGGGGTGTTCTTGTGCAGCAATGCTTTGATTGGTAAAACTACTTATTGACCTAGGCAACCTGGACAGGATAAACTAAACATTAGAATTAAACAAGCTTTCTGTTCCTTTCTGAATCTAATAACAGGTTTGAAAACTTTTCCACTTTTTAAAAGTCCATCACTTTGTATTTAGTCTATTTCTATTTGTGGATGTTTATCCAAAGCTCAGAGTTGAAATGGATAGCCTGAGTTTTAGGTTTGGGGTAAAAATTGAGATGCTTTCAACCTGACTTACTGCTTACTCAGTAAACAGTGAAAGCAGCCTATTCTGAAATAATCACAACCCCAAATCCACAGGTCAGTTGCATCTGTAGCTGAGTACACATTTTAGAGTATTTATAAGAACAAGTAGCCACAGATTGGTACACTTACTGCAGAGTTAAAAAAAAAATCCCTGTTTTTTTTAAAGGCTTTGTGGTATAAAGGGTGTCCATTAAGCTCTGTAGTTATGATATCTAAGCAAAAGGATGCCCAAGCAAAAGGATCTTGCAGCCTCCACAAACCAAAAAGGAATACAAAGTTCAGGGGAGCTAGACTGTTCCCTGCTCCCCATTCATTTACTCACCATGTTTCATGTCTATTAGCAGACCAGAAAAAAGCAGTTGTTTCTTTAAAAATGCACTGAGATAAGGTCTGGGATGGGTAGGGTTCATCTTCCTAGGTTCTTAAAAAGGCAAGCACAGAGCCTACTTTGTCTGCATGGGAACGGACCGATATCAGCTGGCGGAACTTGTACTGGGAAAATGTAGGCTGACCATACGTACAGTTTTGAACGGTACAGTCCCGTTTTTGTCACATTTCCTGGCCGTCCCGTCTTTTTCATTAAAAAGTCCACTTTGTCCCGTTTTAAATAAGCCAAGCCAGTTTTGTTGCCTTGCCTGCACAGCGCAGCTTTATTTTACAATTGGAAAGAAAAGGCACAACTTTCCAGTGATGGGTAGAAGCAAAACGTCACATGCCCCATCAATCAACACTTTCCCACCCACTGTGCTGTTGCAAGCCTCTGAAGCGACAGGCGCGCGCCAAAAAAATGCATGACCCAGGGCCCTTTTCCAGTGAGGGACAGTAGAGCGCAAAAGCAGCAGCCAGGTAAGATGCAGCTGCTGCTTCTTTTTGTCAAAAGAAGTAAAGGGGTTAAGCAATTGTCCTTTAAAACTGTGAAAATGGAAGCCTTGTGTCCTCCACAAGAGGCGACGGCTCGCTTGGTTTCCGAGAAGGGACAAGGCTTCAGCTTGTTTTTCAGAATGGTCATCTGTCTCTGAAAAAGGGCGGGGAATTATGTGCTGCAAAAACTCCAGGCCACTTTTATTAAATCGTGTTCTATTGATGTGAGTTGAGGTTGGGGGGGGGGTGCCGCCTGGGAGGTTCTGAAAATACACCCACTTGCAACAAGACATAGGAATTTTGTGTTTGTATGGGAGCCCTGTACATACATTACAGTGAATTTTTGTATATCTTCCATGCCCCTAAATCTTTTTGAAAGAAACAACCTGTACATGATTTCATTGCAAATAATAATAATAATAATAACACCAGGACCCAACAGTATCTGCAGAAATGTCCCCAGTTTTATTTAAAATGTGGGGTTTGAATTGCACATTCAGCAGATGCGTTAAATGTGAGATGTAGTAAAACGAATGACAGGCTAGCCCATTAGAAACAATGGGAGAGACTGCACAGCCCATTGAAAATACTGGGAGCCTGGATTGCCAATTGGCTTGCATGGGCTCCATTGAAATACATTACGGCACAAAAAGAGTTGCAAAAAAAATGTGGAATGGATTTTCCAGGCAGCGTCTCTAAGCCCAGATACACTACTCTGGGACTGGAATGACAGCCCATGGGACTAGCACAAGTGTTCTGGGACTGGAATGACGGCCCCTGGGACTAGCAGAAGTGTTCTGGGACTGGATTGACAGCCCCAGGGGTGGAATACGTGGGACACAGCCTTGGCTACACCTGCAGTTTTAGTTGTGGTTTTCTACATTAAGGTGCCTAATTCTGCTGTTAGTTGAACATTCAAAATACAGTTGACCATGTTCTGCTTCAAATTCCTTATTGCACATAAGAAGAACATAAGAAAAGCCATGCTGGATCAGACCAAGACCCATCAAGTCCAGCAGTCTGTTCACACAGTGGCCAACCAGGTGCAACAAACAAGATGACTGTAGCAGCATTCTCCTGCCTGTGTTCCAATGCACCTAATATAATAGGCATGCTCCTCTGATCCTGGAGAGAATAGAAATGCATCATGAGTAGTATCCTTTTTACTAGTAGCCATGAATATCCCTTTCTTCCATCAACATGTCCACTCCCCTCTTCAAGCCTTCCAAGTTGGCAGCCATCACCAGATCCTGGGGCAGGGAGTTCCACAATTTAACTATGTGTTGTGTGAAGAAATACTTCCTTTTATCAGTTTTGAATCTCTCACCCTCCAGCTTCAGCAGATGACCCCATGTCCTAGAATTATGAGAGAGGGAGAAAAGTTTCTCCCTGTCCATTCTCTCCAAACCATGCATAATTTTATAGACCTCTATCATGACTCCTCTTAAGTCCCTTCTTTCCAAGCTAAACAGCCCTAAGCGTTTTAACTGCTCCTCATAAGGCAGTTGCTCTAGTCTCCTAATCATTTTGGTTGCTCTTTTCTGCACCTTCTCAAGCTCTGTAATATCCTTTTTTAGGTGTGGTGACCAGAACTATACACAGTATTTCAAGTGTGGTCTCACCATAGATTTGTACAAGGTCAGTATGATATCAGAGTTGCCAACCTCCAGGTATTAGCTGGAGATCTCCTGCTATTACAACTGATCTCCAGCCAACAGAGATCAGTTCCCCTGGAGAAAATGGCCGTAGCCAAAAACATAAGGATGCTGAAAAGACTCTTCCTTCAGTTAAAAACATCGGCTCATTTATGGTGAGATGTGATAGTGAAAGCGATAAAATTGCAGCAAGAGAAGCTCTTGTTGCTTATCATACTGTGCATCATGGCCAAAGTTTTCGCGCAAATGACTGCTTGTCATTAACCAAAATTTTCTTCAGCACGTACCAAATCAGAAGCAATAATTACCAATGTTTTATCACCATACATATTGGGTGAAGTAATAGAGGATTTGAATAAAACAAAAAGCATTACAATCAGTTTAGATGCAAAAAAATCAAGCTTTTTCCAATTGTTCAATACTTTTTGCCAAATTGTGGTGTTCAAGACAAAATTATAAATTTTATTTCCTTACCTGGTGAAACATCTGACCTACAGTGTGCTATGTTGAAGGAAATAAGTGACAAATTTGCCTTAAAAACCAAAAACGTTGCTTTGTGTGGAGATAACACGAACACCAATATTGGTGGTTGCAAAAGACTTGGCAAAAATAATGTGTGGCGAAAACTTGGAACTGAACTGAAGAGGCAGATTATTGGTATTGGTTGTGGGGCACACATTATACACAATTGTCTCCAGTGCGCTGTCGACTGTTTACCAATTGATATTGAATGTTTTGCAGTGAAAGTATACAAATACTTCCATATATACACAGTCAGAGTTGAACTGAAAAACTTTTGTGACTTTGCAGGAAACAATTACGCTAAATTGTTAGAGCATGGAAATACAAGATTTTTGTCCTTGGGTCTATCAATTGATAGAATTTTAAGCATGTTTGATGGGCTTCGTCCTTATTTTCTTAAGAAAAATGCCCTGGTATGTTGCAAAAATTGTTTGAAGATCCCTGTTTGAAATTGTGGTTGTCATTTGCAAGAGATCAAGTGTCTACATTCCAAACACACATTAGCTTAATTGAAAAAGATAATATTTCAGCTACAGAAGTAGCCATGATCATTGAAAATCTTGTAAACAATTTAGAGTCCGGAAAAAGTGAAGTGTTTGTAACAACTGATGTCAAAAAACAACTGAAAATGTTAGTAGATTCAGGAGAAATTAGTAAGGCTACATTTTTTGAGGTAGTTGAGAATTTCTATGAAACCAGCTTAGCGTATGTCAACAAATGGAAGTGCAGTTTAGGAAACACTGAGAAGTTGAAGTGGGTGCTACTAAGGAAGACACCTGAATGGAAAGAAATACAGGACAGCCTGAATGAGGAACTCATCACGCGCACAGAAACAGAAGAAACTCGTGTATCTGATCAGTGGACTCTCATAAAATCTATAATTGTGAGGCAGTTGGATACATGGAATAAAGAAAATACTCCTGTATCTGATAGATGGGTACAGATTTTTTCTGAAATGATGGAAAAACACCTAGACTTTCAAGACTTTTGTAATATTGAAGAGTTTATTCTTTGTATTCCAGGAAGTACAGCACCTGTTGAGAGAATATTTTCTGTTATGAACAGTATGTGGTCAAATGAGAAATCTAGGTTAAATGTTGAGACAATGAGGGCTATGTTAGTTGTTAGACAAAACTGTGCCATGGAGTGTGAGAAGTTTTATGATAAGGTGTTGAAAGACCGAAATTTGCTGCGCGAGATTACTTCATCGGAGAAATATTCATGGTACAATCATGGTGAAATACGGTCTCCCTCAACGTCTACCTAAACTTTTGTATAGGTTCTGTCACTGAAGAAGCTCAATATGTTTATGTAATAAAACCTTTTCAAAATCATCTTGCTTTTTCATGATTACAGAATATTACATAACCCCTGTCCCGCTTTTGCCATCCCAATGTCCCTTTTTTGTCTCAAGGAAATATGGTCAGCCTAGGAAAATGGCATGTGGGAGAACTGTCAATCTCTCCAGTGTCCCCACAGGTAGTTTAAGGAACTGGAAAAAATCTGTTTCTTGGATCCTCATCTCTGATCTCCTGCATCTCATCTGGCTTGGCCATGACCAGCTGCCTACCTCACTCATGTTACTGATTGCTATGGACGTACCAAGGAGAGCACTTTCCCCAGCACTGCTTACCTGAATGCCTTAGCATATGAGGACTGCATCTGTTTCTGTTTGTTTGCTGTTGGAGCAACAACACACTTATCACTGGAAAGGGAATGTGTGCCATTTCTCCTCTTCTCCCCCTCCCCCAATTTGCAATGCTACCACCCTTTATGTCAGCATCTACAACTGAAGTGTTTTATCCCTGTACCAGCAGATGCACTAGTAGAATGTCCTGTGTTACTGAATACCGGTTTTTCAACTGTGTCATCTATAACTATATTAACAGGGCATTTTGGGTTCAGGGTTTGATTAGCTAGTAGGATTATGCATTCAGTTAACTAATACACATGCATGTACACAGGAAATGAATAATAGTAGTAAATTGTTTTTTGCTTTGCCCCCTAAATTGTGTGTTGTCACCAATTGTCACCAAGTATTCTGTGAGGTAGCTCTTCCCAATTAAGACTTAAACCTCCACTTGAACCAGGAACACAGTGCCTCTTAATACAGCTTATAATACATGGTCCAAAACTGGATGTGTTCTCAATGTTGGTTTCACTATTGAATGTGAAATTTTGTGTATACATGCCTTAGGTTTAGAATGAATGTCCAAAAGGAGGTGACTTGTCTTCACTGACTTGTGAATTTGTCTACTGCAAACAACTTGTATGAGTGCTAGAAAATTGGTAATGGTTACTGATAGTTCCTAATGGGGAATCTCTGTCCCATGTATTTTTGTGTATAGCAGAAAAGTACAAAACACCACTTCCAAAATGTTGTGAATACCTCCAAATGGACAGTGTTCACATGTGAATTTGGAGACTCACTGAAATGCATACACATATGCCATAACCTCTTGTAAAGCATTATGACATTATAATTTGTGCTACAGTAAGGATCCTTTCATTCTAATTTTGCAGCTTTTCACACTGACCAGCCCCTTACAATCGCTTAACTTTCAACCACAGAAGTTTTTTGTCTTCCAATGATTGTTCTTTCATTTCCTTTCAAGCTCCCATGATCCAAAGGTCTTGAGCAGTAAACAGGGAACCTTTATTTCTTTAAGGAAAATATGGTGAAGAGATACTTGGCCACCCCCAATGTTGTTCTTGGCTCTCTATCCTTTCATTACCTTTCTGCAAGCCTGTTCATAGGAATAAAACTGTGGTGTATCAAAAAAAATTTTTTTACAGATAACAGATTGTGGACAGATGGTCTCTTTCAGAGAACTCCTGTTTCACCAAAACCTTTTCAGTTACTAAATTGGTTTGTGTTCAGTAGTGCAAGAACTTCAGGTGTTCATTGTGTCTAAATTTGGCTTCTTATTTTGACAGAAGCTCTGCCAAGCTCTGATAACCAAACCCAATACTGACTTTTTGGGGACAAACTAGATTTCAGGGGGGCGTCCACTGGTATTCTCATCTGCTTTATTATACATTTACCAAGTGAGTGATGTGGTTCCTTTTTCGTACACAGACTAGAATGTGAGAAGACCTGAAACTTCCTTTCCATATTGTTTTATATGCTTCAGGCTTCCTCACTTTTACTTATCTTAGCTTGGTTTAGAGAGAGATTTTTTAATCAGTGGAGCACTATGGAAGGGCAAAGTTTAACTCCCTTTATAGACTTCTTCATTTTGTGAGGATAAAGAAGAAGAGTTGGTTTTTTATATGCCGACTTTTCCTACCACTTAAGGAAGAATCAAACTGGCTTGCAATCACCTTCCCTTCCCCTTCCCACAACAGACACCTTGTGAGGTAGGTGGGGCTGAGAGAGTATGATTAGACCAAGGTCACCCAGCTGGCTTCATGTGTAGGAGTAGAGAAACAAATCCAGTTCACCAGATTAGCCTCCGCCATTCATGTGGAGGAGTGGGGAATCAAACCCGGTTTTCCAGATCAGAGTCCACCCCTCCAAACCACTGCTCTTAACCACTACACCATGCTGGCTAAATAGACTCTGCATCTCCCATTTCAATAGGTCTGACTCATGAATAAACAATGGCAATCCCATCATGTGTATATATTTGATCCTTAGTTAAAATAAATAATTGAGGAGCTATTTGTTGCTGAATTTCTATATGTTCTTGGGTTGTAAAAAATGTCATTGCTTTGGGGGAGATGGTGTGTATGCTCCAGAACAATTGTTTTGGAGTGCATGAATATGGAAGCTCGGTGTGCATGAGGAGCAGTTGGTCAGGTCTGTGGGATTGGTGCCATTAAACAAGCTGTGTGTTTTTGGTTCTGTGATCATAGAATGTTCACTCTTCTCCAAACTTGAAGGACATTAACTTGTATCCTGAATATCTCTTCAGAATGCCAGATTAACCAGTTTTAGACCTTGGAATTTGCCTACAGACTTCTGTTGATAACTGCTTATCTCTCTTATTCCACTACTGCTGCCTCCAAATCATGTGGCTTCTGTGAGTGGGAAATGGTTGAAAGCCATAGCACATAAGATAGTGGAGGGGAGGGGAACAGTTACTAGCAGTTTCTTTATCTCTTGCCAGTCTAATGCTGCTCAGTGTGCACAGACAGGCAGAAAATAACACTGGCAGGACCAGCTATTTATATTGATAAGAAAACTGCAGTTCTAAGGCAATGTAGGCCAACTAACATAGCAGAGATCAGAGTGCACTTACAGAACAGGTAGCATTTTACATAGTGTGTGTGTGTGGCGCATACATAAGAACACATGTTCTGTTAAGAAATGTCTAAGTAGGTTTCTGAGCCTGAAAGAGAGCACGAGGTGTCAACAAGTTTTGGCCACTTGGTCATTTCCAGAAATAATAGTCCATTTTAAGTGAACTTAGTATCCTTGTTCTTTTGGCAGATGGCTATTCTGGCTCCTCTAATGAAAATGGAGGGAAGTCTGAATCGGTGGCAAACTTACAGCCTCAGCCATCCCTCAATTCCATCCAGAGCTCACCTGGTCCAAAGCGTTCAACCAACACCCTGAAAAAATGGTTAACAAGCCCTGTCCGTCGGCTGAACAGTGGAAAAGCAGACAGTAACATCAAAAAGCAAAAAAAAGTACGTGAAGGAAGGAAGAGTTTCGATTTGGGATCCCCCAAGCCTGGAGATGAGACTACACCTCAGGGAGACAGTGCCGATGAGGTATGATGGATGTTCGGTGCACTTACTTTAATAAAGTTGATTCAGATGTAGCATTTTTTCATTTCAGTATGTCCTGAGTAAGTTTTTAAGTAATGTCTCTGTCTTTGCTGTGTACAACAGCTTACAAGCAGGCTAGCTGCTTCTCTCCCTTTGTATTCACATCTCATCATCTCAACTTGGGCATGTCTACTGTTTACTGTCTTTATTATGTGAGTTAAAGGCCATCATGCTTCTTGAAAGAGCAGGCTCTCCCTTCTAGTATGTTTCTTCTACTCATGTTGTAGCAGAGTCTGCATGCATTTACTGTGTTTTGCTTCTGATGTGGATGATTGTTTCAGTTCTAAATGTTTGTTCTATTATGGGTATCTAATGTGTACTGAAGTGTGTTGATCCCATTTTCATAGCAAGGGAAGTGACTTATCCATGCTAGAGATAAATACTTGGAACTGGATAATTGGAAGGGACTATTGTGAGCAAATATTAACCTTCCAGATTTTAGCAAGACTAAAAAATGGGTTGTCTGCCATACCGAACTCTTGATCCACCTCCATGAGGACACTGTAGATAATGCAATAAAATGTTGAAGTGGCAAATGACCATTGTTGTGCGTAAAACTAGCTAAATGGCCAAATCTGAGAAAGTAGCTTATGTTGCTGGCTGAATATTGAACTTATATTGGTGAGTATTGAATTTACTGTAGATCAAAATATTGTCGAAGGCTTTCACGGTCAGAGTTCATTGGTTCTTGTAGGTTATCCGGGCTGTGTAACCGTGGTCTTGGAATTTTCTTTCCTGACGTTTCGCCAGCAACTGTGAGACATTGTCCTTCAGTGTTACTACTCTGAAGATGCCTGCCACAGTTGCTGGCGAAACGTCAGGAAAGAAAATTCCAAGACCACGGTTACACAGCCCGGATAACCTACAAGAACCAATTACTGTAGATCCTTCTCACCTTGAAAAGAAAAATGCTAAAAATGCACACTGATGTTAAAGTAAGCCTTTTGTCTGTATTTGTTAATTGCATACTATATATGTAACTCTTTTGCTCGGAGTAAGACAGTCTGAACATGGATTTGTAGTAACATAAAAATACCTGAGGGACTCTGATATTAGCCTCCTTGTACTGTTTGTAACGCTAATTCTCTTGCTTTCAGAAGAGCAAGAAAGGTTGGGGCGAAGATGAACCAGATGAAGAATCTCATACACCACTCCCTCCTCCTATGAAGATTTTTGATAATGATCCCACACAAGATGAAATGGTAAGGTGCTAACGTCTTCAGAAAAATTAAGCTTGCTTTGAAGATTCCTCCTAGGAGCATGATGATTCATTAGGCTACTATATTTTTCAACTGGGATTTGGTTACACATCCTGACTTTGTATCTAGAAGGAAGATTGATTGAGTAATCCAGCCTAGAAGTCTTTCCTACAATCCTTATGGATATGAACCTCTGCTTTTGTGGTTATGAGAGTTTTTGTGGTGTTTCCCTGCTTACCTGTGTTGCTTGAATTTGTGTGTGTGTGCTTCATTAGTTTTGTGTTTCGTAATTTTTTGCTGTTGAGCAGTGGCTCTCAAAGTTCTTTACCATTAGGAAATATTTCCATTATCACCTTATCTCTGAGTGTTGCAGACACTTCTGGAGCATATTCGATGGTGAATGCTGAGTTCACACAGGCCAACACTGTGATTTCCCCATGTGAACTGAGTGTGCACTAAAACATGCCTTAAGCTCTCTCTTGAAACTGAGTATTTCAGGGGAGGTCAATAGGAGGCAAGCTGTCTTTAAGGAAAGCTTGTCTGGCATGGATTGTATCATTCAGGAAGATCATAAGCTTTCCAAGAATACAGTGGGACAACCGTTGCTGAAATGCAGCAACCATGCATATGGTGTTGCATCCACTTGTCTTGTAGGGAAAAAGTTAGCTAAGGCGAATTGGGAACTAACTTTCAGTGGTCCCATGTGTAATGTTGGGAGTGCTAAGGTTTAGGGAAATGTTCTCACATCTATCAGCAGTCCACTGAATGTTGTTTCAATAGTCTGCATGGGATCTGTTCATGTCAGAGGATTTGTTGCCACAAAGTACATAGCTGGGTTTCTTGGCATCATCCAACATAGAGCAATGCATGTGGCAAACCCACTCTTGCATGCAAACGGAATCTATGCCGTTTTTCATAATATGATATCCAGAAAGCTGCCTCGTGGCTATTTGGTTAACTGTAGCCTTCTGCTGTTTGCCCTAGGCTAGGTTTGTCGTTGTATCAAAAGTGGTTTTCAGAAGGGAAGACTTGTAATCATAGGGAGTCTCTCCTGTCCTCCAAATAAGATGTACCACTTTTAGCACAAATCTTCTTGGCTGCCAATGCATACAGTGACACATATAGGTGACATAATGATCCTCATCAGATCTATTCTAATGGAAATCTTGGCACTTCTGGATGCACTAGAGCAGCAAAAGTACCTCCTCCTTGCATATTATGTTGCTGGATGCTGAATAACTAGTATAGGGTTCAGAACTGAGGCTGAAATCTTTATCAGTTGCAAAAACCTGCAAGCGAAGCTTTGGGCGTTTCCTGCCGGTCATGAAAGTTGCAGCTTGATCACTTGCTTACAGGCTGCATTTGCTGTGTTACTGCGTAGCACTGCATAACTGAAAAATGAAAAAAAGTGAATGTTATGCTTACACTGCCGTGTTCCCAAGTTACGATGAATGCATGTGCAATCTGCGTAGAATGTGGAGTTGGTTTTTCTTTATAAGTATGTTAATTCTCACGTTATGTTCAGCTTTTCTACCGCTGAACAAGTGATTCAAACCCCACAATTTATTCAGGTGCTGGTCCATGGTTTCACTTTTAAAATGACTATGTGTTTGCTCTGTTACAAAGATATGTATACATATACATATGGAAGATGTATATGGGTTAACTGTAACATGCGAACAGGGCTACTGTGGTTTAGGGAAGGAACACAATGAATTTATAGAAATGGCAGCTTTAACAGTCCAAGGTGAAAATCGCAGTGCGTGCTTTCAAAAAGATGCTCCCAGTATTCTTTCCTTAAAGATTTTTCTTAAAGACTGGCCCCTGAAAGTTAATTCCTCTGTTCTGAAATCACTGTCCTGTTTCTTGGAATTATTTTTACTGACTTAATTCCAGTTGTTGATTGGCTTTAAGTGAATGATAAGTTATCAGAGAAGGCAGACAAAATGTCCAGGGTAGGTATTCTTAAGGATAACGTGGCCTGGATGGGGCATCACTCAGCAGCAGTTCTAACCAGCCTTCACCTGCCAGAGCCGGCAGACTCTCACACAATGACCTGCTTATAGAGGTGACTGCATGGCCCTAATCTTCACTGTCACTTTTCAGGGTCTGGTTCAGCCACACTTACTAATTTCGTAATGCTTTTTTCTGTGGGGCTTCATTGCTATTACTCTTCTACTTCCCACCCACCCACCCTGAGAGGCTGTAAATCTGCACCTAAGGAGAGAACAAAGGATTGTGTAACAAAATGTTTTAAGTAAATAAAGCCCAACAAAGTAGCTTTTTAGTTCTGTCTGCTCTTCGAGTCCATGCAAATATGCAAACAGACTGCAGTCTCCAGACCACAGTTAGACAATGTCCGTATTCTTCTGCCCATTCTGTTTCTTTCCATATTGGTGGATCAGGTTGTGTAGTGAACTTTTGGCCTGGAGTAACTACTCCAGAGATGTTGGTTAGAAATGTCAAACCCATGGAGGTGTTGGCTTCAGGTCAGTGTTCTCTGGCTGGGGCTTAGTCTTCTGGGGCAGGCATGAAGCATGTCTTGCTCTTCATCAGCGCTTGTACCCTTGGAGTATCTTAGGGTTCTTCTAGGAGAAAGAATGGGTAAAACACAAGTATCACATACAGGCCACCTTTTCCTTGTATCTTGCTGAAGAACTTTCAGGATGAGCTGTACCTTGGTCATCTTGCTCTTAACTTATTCCACAAGAAAGGTGGCTTGTGGAAAGGAGCCCAGATAACGTGGGACAGGCTTACGGAAAAATTTGTGATTAGGGAACAGGCGTGTAAACTGGTAACAGTGTGTTTTAGAAGGTACATTCTGCTTTCAGGTCTTGACATTTCTGAACCATTTTGTGAACTAGAAGATGAATCCGGAGGAAAGTTGCTTTTACTGTCTTAGGCCTGAAGCAGAAATGGAGCTAGGCATGTCTTTGTAACGTATAATGGATTGAAATGATCTTTATGAAGACTGGCATTTGAGACAGTCTGATATTCAAAAGATCTACAGGAGGTTGTACCTTTGCCACTCGTGTCTTTATGATGGTAAAGGGAGTTGGATCTCACCAAGATGTTCAACACCTAGCTTTTGTTTTAAAGCTTTAGTAATGGTGTTAGCAAGGAGAAAAGTTCCTTTCTCTTCTACATGCTAGTAGCTGAGACATCAGCGTCCCAGAGATATGGTTCAGGATTGCTCCTTCTTTATTTTTTCTCTAGAACTTCTACAAAGATTTAACATCTCAAGATATGAAATTGTTAGTAATGGTTCAAAAGATGCTTTTCTACTTCTTTCATGGTCTTATATGACTGGCTCTTATATGACTAGATACTGACGGAAAAATTCCTGAACACCTCCAGATGTTAGTTCTAATGATAATTCCTCAGCTGGTTCTCTGCTTTGCCAGTACGAATGCTAAATGTTGCCTTGTGCGTGTGACAACCTCCCCCTGATCTCTCATGCTCCTGCTGTGTGTGTTCCTGCTTGTTTCCCAACGTGTGACTTCAAACAGCTGGCCTGTTGGCTTTCCTAATTCCTTCTCATCCCTGCTAACCTGCTGTTCCTTTGCACACTGGTGTCTTGCAGTCCTCCTCTTTGCTAGCTGCTCGACAGAGCACCTCCGATGTCCCCACTGCTGCGGATCTTGTCAGTGCAATAGAAAAACTGGTCAAAAGCAAGCTGGTAAGTGTGGAGTCCTGGGATCTTGCCTAGAGAAACATCCTGGAGGGCAACACCATAAATTGACAGCTTGTTCTTCTGCTCACTGTCCGTGCTCTCCTTGCTTTCCTTGCCATTGTTGTTACCCTGTGTAGATGCTGAGTATCCATTTTTGGTCTCGTGCTGGTTCCATATTCAGTTGGTTGCTAAAACTGCGGTCAGATATTTGTACCCCACTGGTACCCCACTGGTTTGTCCTGTTATGCTGATGATGGCCAGGGGTTATAGTGTAATCCAGTATGTTCTGTAATTATCTACTAAAGCTTTAGAACAGTACCGAAACTGGTTGTCCTATCATGGTGCCAGTCTTTAGTAACATTTTTCATATACCAATGAACAGCTACACTGGAGAGAAGTTTTCTAAAAGACGCTGGGAAAACTTGATGTCTTAGGTCTTAACTGCATCTTATGGTGACAAAAGGTGGGTGGGGAGGGAGTGATTTTTCAGCAATCCCCCCTCTTCCATTTTGCTCCCAGCACTGTTCCTGGAGCCACCATTTCAGGGATGATACAGGGTTGAAGCTGGGTGGGGGTGTCGAGAGTTCACTTCTACAAGCACTTGAATCTGCTTGTACTAGATAGAACCTCAGCTGATGCCTTCTTCACTTACGAGCATGTATTTTCTGGATGAGGATTCAATTTGGGGGATGCTTTAAATGATGGTCATTATGTGGTTCATGAAGCCAGACTTTCAGCATAATAGACCTTTTTACAAGAACTTTGGGTGGCAATCAAAATACAGTGATGGATTCATAAATATCTTATGAAATGTCCTAGACAGACTGACAAACCTTTAGCCATTAAAGCTCAAAGGTTATTCAGTTCTAAGTATTTCAAGGCCTGTCTAGACCCATGTGAATCCCTGTGATTTAAGATGAGCTACAGAGGCTGTGCTGCAAATTCCATCGGAGAAGGCAGGTTACCCTCACAGGTAGTGGGGCCTTTTCTGTGATTCCTCAGAACTCTGGAATTTGCTGTTTCATTAAATCCTCTATTTCTAGAAATATTTTGTAAGTGCCTAAGCTTTTACTTAGAACAACTTGTGAGCAGTTAACCTCTAGCTCTTGCCTTGTTGCTGATGGTGATGATAGAAAGCGCAGTCAAGTTTGTCAACTTATGGCGATCCTGTAGAATTTTCAAGGCAAGAGATGAACAGAGGTGGCTTGCCATTGCCTGCCACTGCATAGCAACCCTGGACTTGCTTTCTGGTCTCCCATCCAAGTCCTAACCAGGGACAACCCTGCTTAGCTTCCAAGATCAGACTAGCCAGGACTGTGTTTTAACAAGTTAACTTTATTTAACTGTGTTTTAACAAGCCTGGCTAGATCTGACTAGCCTGGACTATCCAAGTCAGGGCATTGTGTTTTAACAAGTTAACTTTATTTTTCCTAGTTTGCTTTTTAAAAACCTGTACACTGTTTTGAAATATGGAAACAGCATACAGATTTTGTACATAAGGATAGGATTGCAGATTATTTTTATCTTTGTTCATTTACCAAATGTGAGTGTGTACTTTCAATAGCAGTTTTCAGAAAGATGCACAGTTTAAAGGCAAACTGGTTAATTTTTGAATCAATAAAAATATCTAACAATATCAAGTAAAAAAGCAAATGCCATGGTTGCTCAGATTAGCCTAGTTTATTGTTTGGCCTAGTTTATTGATTGACTGATGTGGATTTTGATTTAGAGACTTACTGCGGCTGAATGTTTAGTAATTGTTAGTCAATTTTCAAGTTATCAGTTTAATAAACCTGACGTTGGCACAGGTGGCAGAAAGCTAGAGAAGAGGTACTCTGGGTACTCCTGGACCTCCAAGTAACCACTTTGCCCAGGATGGCAAGCCTGATCCTCCAAGGAGAATGGGCACTTCCTAGCTTGTCTGCTGAATCACCACCATAATCTGTATCTTTCCCAAATATGGGCATAATTGGCATGCTTATGGCTACTCATTCCCATATCTCTCAGTCCAGCTCAGTATTGCCATGTTGATATTTAAAAGATTTGTTTTGTTTTTTTAAGATACATTTGTTGAAGTAGACTTATTTCTTAATGAGCTATATTTGGGCTTCCAGGAGGGAGGGAGAGTCTACAGTATAGAGGTTTTTAAATATCTTGAACGCTAACTTCTAAAAGATGCTAAATCAGACCATTGGCCCATTGAGCCTAGTAGTGTCTTGGCTGACAGGCAGTGGCTGCCCGAGACAAGCAGGTGTACTATTCAACCGTGCCACTGGAAATGCATTGGCTTCATCCTGGGGCTCTGTGCATAAAAAGCACGTGCTCTACCATTGAACTAATATCTCCACTGTCTATCTTCCTGAACTAATATCTTCCTGGGGAAAATCCCTCTGTTTCATTTTAATTGTTGCCTTTGCACTTCAAATAATGATGAGCATTACTTTCAAATGTTATCACCTACGTGGGTAGCAGCTCCGTCTCTTGCTTCCTAATGTCAAAATAGTTCAGGATTTGTTCCTGTGCACAGCTGTGCAGAAATCCAACTTAAAAAACTGACTGCATATTTAAATAATGCACCCGAATAATAAGCTGCTTCAATAAATCTGCCTTTAACTACAGATTGGATACTGTTTGCTGTAGAATACCCCAATCATGACACTGCAAGCTAACCTATGACTGCTTCTACACAGGGTTTTTACCCTGAATGGAAAGCAGAATGCCCTGGCATTGGGGGGAGCTTCCACATGTTGTCATGCTGAACATGACTTATGAGGCTCCCAGAGCTTCCCTGTTCGAATCATGTCAAACAAAAACCTCCTTTGATTAGGTTTAAGTAGGCAAATATTGGGTGGCTGCAGGCAGGGCTTCTATGTGGATTTTCTGCCCTCAGCCAATACATGGAGGAGGGGATGGAATTTTGCTGTGCCTTCAAATTGTGCACAAACACAAGGGAGGAAGAGGTGCGGAGGTGGCACTGGGAGAGAGCAGTACAGGGAAAGGCATGCAGATATAGTCTCTGCCCACTTCTATAGCAGGGGTACCTTTTTCATGCCTCCATGAGGGAGCAGCCTTTATCTGCATAAAATTGTTGCAGAGCAGATCAGAGGGTGAGATACACAAAGGACTAGAACCAACCTGCAAGAAGTTCATAGAAGAGACCTTACCTGCTGGTCATATTTAAGACTTCAGAATATTCTAAGGAAATACTGTAGTAGTTGAGAATGCATGAAATGCTTTTAGAATGTGAGTTCTGCTGTGCTGAATATGTCTTCTGCTGTATGGTATTCCAATAAGCCAAGCACAGATTTAAATGTAATTGGGGGGAGGGTAATTTTTACTGTTTTTCCCATTACCCTGAGAAACAAGGTAGCTCTATACTCCATGGATTGTTTTTCTGTTTAATCTGTTGTGGTTATTATTATTTTTTACTTTTAAGACATTAGAAGGAGGCTCCTACCGAGGAAGCTTAAAAGATGCTACTGGATGTTTGAATGAAACTGTGACACCTTCAACTCCTCCTTCAAGAAACCTTGAAGAGGAACAAAAAGCCAAAGCTATGCGAGGCAGAATGTAAGTCATCTAAAAAATCTCCATTGTACTATGGAAATATGTCATTATGAGTGAATTTAAGGCTGATAAGACACTACTGTATGTGTGGTCTACTTTTAGTATACATGAATAATGCAGCACTAGGTGAATAGACGTAATGCTTTAACAGTGGGACTTTGCAACTATGATAAGATCCCAGTATCATGACTTATTGCTTCTTTTAGCTTGCCATGGTGTCAAAAATCAGTTAGTCCCTTGGGCAAGGAGGCTGCCCCATATGGATGTGTATTGGTCACCTGCAAGTGTAGAGTCCAGATGTCTGTGGATTCCCCCTGTCATAGCAGAAGCTCTGAAGTGCAGCGACCAGTGTCCAATTACACAATGGGAGGAGGGAGATAGTGGCTGAGTTGATCAATATGCTTAAACAGAGCATGGATTTTAGTTGTTCAGTGTCCATGTTTGTCTCTTACAGTGTACTGGACTTTTTATTCTCTAGCCTACCAAGTACACTGCCATTGTAAGTCCCTTGTAGATTCTTTAGGGGATTCAGGCATCGGCAGATCTTGTATATAAAACTAAACATCATTTGAAAGCACCCAAAAACTACATACCAAAAAAATCCAGTTTCTACACACAGACAAGCTGTATCAGATACTCTGCAAGATTATAAAAACCAAATTTGTATTGCATAAATCTACTGCTGGTAACCATAGCCAAGGAGATTTGCAGATCCCCAAAGGCCCTTGACCCTTTTAAAAGCTAAGTCCTACTCACTCCTCTTCCTGTCTTTTGTGACTTTTTACATACTTCTTATTATACATTCACAGCCTTAAGATCCAGAAACTTTTAAAAAAGTGAAATGCAAGCTGAGGTTCTGAAGATCCTGAACTCTGGGCCCAGTACCAAGTACCACGCTTGAGCCATGCACCCTTAGAATATATGTATCCCTGCTTAACAGGAGTGTCAGGGAGCATGCCTGTAATCGTGGTTCCCTTCTTGCAAACTGTGGAAAATGTAAGTTGATATCTGTAGGGTCAGTCTTTCATTGCCAGAATGATGAGAGCTTTGGCTGCTTGGTGTATTAGTGGAAACAAAATGTCACTTGACCAGAGTGAAGGTCAAGAACATTTCAAAAGTATAGCAGCAGTCCTGGCCAGTGTTAGTTCCACAGCAGAACTGCCCTGAAAGTCTAAAAATCTTGGCAGGCACCTGGCTTCTCACTTCTCGCCTGGCCTCTGCTTCTTGGAACAAACCTAACTTTATTCAGCCCATATCAGTGGGGATATAACTTCTGTGTACCCCAGCTTGTCCACTAAACAAGGATCCCTATTAACTTGAATTGTCCTGGTGTTGCCCTTCTCTAATGAAAATAATTCCAAAAAATCTCTACCTGACAGGTACTTACCTTGACCACTACAACATGCAAATCTTTTGAATTCTAGGTTTGTTTTAAATGAACTAGTACAAACGGAGAAAGACTACGTCAAAGACTTAGGAACTGTGGTGGAGGTGAGTTAAAATCTACACTGGATATATTTCCATTGTGACTTCTCAAATTAAGTGTTTCTTCGGTAAAGGAGTGACACTGCACGCTTGTCTTCTTCATGAACTGAAAACGGCTAATTTATCTGTCTTCCGAGGGGCAAGCAAGAAACATTTTGACAAACTGTCTGTGCAAACTATTCCAATCACACATTAATAGTTACTATTAAAGTTCAGTTGCTGACTTGCTCTGTAGGTATGTAGCGAGTCCTTAAATTTCACTTGAACATGATGTGTAACCTTAATGTTCTTAAATTAGAAATTGAAATTATGACGGTATTTACAGCACTGCAGGAACTCAGCAGGGAAAAGAGCCCACTTAATAGCACATGTAGCTTATTCTTCCCTGGCATAAAAAGTGAACTTAATTACTGTTCCTGTTCCAGTCTTGTTCCAGTCTGCATAATCGCTGATTTTCTATTAAAGGGATTCATGAAAAGAATAGAAGAAAAGGGTGTCCCTGAAGATATGAAAGGGAAAGATAAGATGGTATTTGGAAATATTCACCAGATTTATGATTGGCACAAAGAGTAAGTTTATAACATTTTAAAGAACTGTTTCTGAATGTGTAGGATTTCTTTCTTCAAATATAAAAGAATATTTTTTTCTGACCCGAAATACTGGTCTGTATCCAATGAGGTATCCTTGCAGAGCACAGCTCACAGATACCTCTGAAATGGTGTGTGTGGGGGTGGTGGATGTTGGACCCTTAGGAACAGCATAAAGGGCAAAGTGGGGTCCTGAAGTAGGAGAGGGGAAATAGAGGTGGTGAGGGGCCAATTTTGGCTGAACCACTTTCCAGCAGCACCACCCCCCACATACACACACACACGTACGTACGTTCCTCCTGTGTGGTGCTACAAATACTGGGATGGTTGAAGTCAGAGCCATGTTAGAAGCTTCTGAACACTTGGAAGACTTCAAAATACGTAGTCTGTCAGGTTGGTGTGTGATAGTTCCAAGTTAGGGGTTTAAAGAACCATGTTCATCCATATGGGTTTGAAGTACTACAGATCTGACATTTGTCCCTTTAATCTTCATTAGGCTAGATGAGTGGATTCCATATTTCCTGCCTTAAGGGAGCCCTGTCCACAATGCTGCTGAGGGATTGCTCTTCTGCCCCAGGATCCTCTGCGAGGAGGACTCTGAGGCCCTGGACAGGCTGCCTGGGTAGAGTTGCCTGCTCTAGCTTGGGAAATTCCTGGAGATTTGTAGGGTGGTACCTGGGGAGGATGGTGTCTCAGGAATGGAGGGAGCTCAGTGGGGGTCTGGGCATAGTGGCCTCCCTTGTCGGCACCATGCCTGGCGTGGACCTGGACTTCAGAGCCATGGGGGCTGAGGCAATCGTCAGCACCCTGCCGTCCCTCTGGGCGGTTGGGACGGGGCAACCCAGGAGCAGGCCCAGGCCCCACCGGGAGAGGACCGGGGCGATGGAGCAGAGAAGGCTGGATAGCTCCAGTTGGGTTTACACCACTGCGGCAGGCTTCAGGCCTGCTGATTGGCAGGTGGGGTGCATCGCTGGTGAGGGAGGCAGGGCGCAAGGGGTGAAACATTGGCCTCTGAGGCCCTCTTCCGCCAGCTCACACCCTAAGGGAGGGGAGCGGACAAGGGGCCGGTGCTGGGGCCAGTGAAGACACCTACCTGACAGAGGCCCCAGGTCGAAGCACTCCGCCAACACCGTTGCCCCCTCCACTCCTTGCCTCGATGTCCCGGGCGATCGCTGGCCCCACCTCCTCACAGCTGGCAGCCCAACAAACCCACAGGCAGCCAAACGGGGAGGGGCACCAGCAGAAAGCCTACACCTGGGAGGTAATGCACCAGGTGGCAAGGAAGGGAGAAGGACCACTGGCAAGATACTCACAAGTAGTCCCACAACAGAAGGAAGGACCAGGTCCTGCCCCTGAGGAGACTGGAAAGCTAGGGCGGAAGGGTTAAGGGGTGAACACCTGGGTGATGGGTGTGGGGGCTGGGAGGAGCCAAGGGAATGGAATGAGAACAGAGATAAAAGGGAGATAAAGGTCAGCCGATAAAGGTCTCTGTGGCCTGGAGCCCAGAGAAAGTGACAGGCAGAAAGTCCAAGGGCAGAGAGGGGATGCAAGGAGTGCTCTCCAAGCGTCCCTGCCCATTCTGAGGCTGACCTAGTTCTTCTGCGGGAGACGCCAGGACGAAGGCAGCAGGTAAGAACCCTGGGGGCGGAGCCCAAGTGTACAGTGGGGAATATGATGCCATACAGTGTAGCCTCCAAACATACCATTTTTTCCAGGGGAACTGATGCGTAGTCTGGAGATCAGTCTGGATTTTTCTTTAATTCAGAAAATCTTCAGGCCACCCCTGGAGGCTGGCAGTTCTACTTCTGGGCCTTGCAGTACTATGAGGCACAAAATGTATTTGAGTGTTCTCTGCAGCTGTGCAATGTGAAATAAAATCGATAATGGTAGGTAAATCTTTCAGGAAAGCTTGTAATCCATCTTCACATTGCGTTGAAATACGCCAGAAGCGTCCTAGGGATGCAGTTTGAAAATTATGGTTCACCCTGTTCTGACTGATAAAATTATTTTTTGTGGTGGAAGGCATTCTTTTCTTTTTGCTGCTGAAGTGAACGGGATGAAACCCGGGGATTTTTAAAGAACTGTATTAATGGAAAACTGAATGTTTTAAAAATCAGAACCTTTTTTACAAGCCCAAATTCAGCATGCCTAGTGTACAGTGCATGCAGATTTCTCCATGATGGCTTTGCAGAAGTTCTTCCGGGCACAAGACCCAAATAATAACAATTAAATGCCCCCAAGGCATATGCTGTGGCTTTCAAATGTGGTTTCTCTGTAGGGAACATGCCATGAGGAAGCTGCACATAGACAGCTGATGTCTCTTTTCACAGTTCACAAGTTTTATTAATTGTATTTGGGGAGGAAAATGCTCCTGGAATGAGACTGCTCCCCTACAGTTTTAGATCATGCTACATTCTGCCTCCATATACCAAAGATTACAGCAACTCACAAAACAAGGCAAAGGAGATGTTGCATAAAGGGGGAATGATTAAACACCGATGACAGGAAGCTACTTGGCATTTATGACTGGCCAAATGCTTCGGTACAGGAATACTGCAACACAAGGGTATGAATAAGCAACTGGTTCACAGTGTCAGTTTATCCATCTGTTAAGGCCATGTAAATGGGGGAGGGCAGAGACCAGCCCCTTCTCAGGTCTTACTATGCAGAGTAATGGCATTTCACTGGTCTCCAGCACATGGTGACCAGAACAATTACTGATTACATTTCAGGACCTCCTGTTTTTTAATCATGTACCTGTAGTCATGGGGGGACCTATGGACTTTGGCATTCAGATCAAATTATGGTGTTCAATAATCCAGGCTTGCCAATTGATTTGAAAACTTCCTGTAAACTTGGAGGATACTGAAGGTGATAGTCCAATTGAAATGGGGATTTTTTAGCGTGCATAGTGAGGAAGAAGTAAAATGCTGTCATCGTAATATGCAGGATGATGAATGACCAGAATGCTTCTTCTCTAAGCTCTCTCTACTTTCTCAACCTTCTGTAAAAGCAGTGTGCATTTAGCACTGTTTATTTGCAGGCTAGAGGTGGTCTTTTCTTTCTTTAATAAGGAAAGTAGCTGGTTTTTGGCATTTTGAGAAAGGCGCAAGACCCTGGACTTGAAACCCATTATTGTTTTATTCTTCACGACACTTCAGAAATTCTACAGAATTTCCTTTTCTTCATGCTTCATAAGATTCTATGTATGGGGTCGAAGCAGCAAATAGGAGCCATGCTACAGTTGTTTTCCAGATTTGGAGAAATTATGCTTGGGAGTTGAGGAGAGAGTGTAGATGGATAAGCACTTTCTCACACAGCTGCAACTGATGGGGGTGGTCAAATTCCTCTCAAAAATCCAGATGAACAAGCTACTCCGAGGTCATATGCTTTGTTCTAGAAATTCAGAGGGCTTCAACTCTTCTGCTGTGGTGCAGCTATATAAAGCCATGTAGTATTTGAACAAGAAGTATTGAAAAGAGAGATTGAAACTACCCCTCCCTTTCTCTTTAACTGCAGCTTTTTTCTAGCTGAACTGGAAAAGTGCCTTCAGGAGCATGACCGATTAGCACAGCTGTTCATCAAGCATGTAAGTCAGACCTTTTTAAAAAAATAATAATAATCACTTCCTAATATAGCCCTGTTCTGACTTGAATAGTGTCATAAATTTTAAAACAACTAAACATCGATCTTGGAATTAAGTATACTAGAGCACTGAATGTCTGGATTGCCTTAAAATCATAAAACTCTGTGCAAGCCCTTGTGCTTTCTGAACAAAAAATAAAATATGACAAATATCGATGTGTTAAATTATTACACTTATGGTTTTGGCACTTCAACAGAATGCATGCGGGACTCAGTGGGGAATCCTGGCTTGAAAGCCCCCCCCCCCCCGCCCAGGAAGCAGCTTCAAATGTTGTGTAGGGTTTTCCTTCCTGACTGGAGCTGGTGTGCGTACATGCAGGATGTGTGTCTTAATGAAAACAGCTAAGTTAAAACAGATGTATACCCTCAAAGAAATTAAAGACCATAACTTCCAATAAAGTTCAGCTTTTACTTTTGCTGGGGTTTGAGAACTGGCATGCCCTTGTGAATGGCTTGATGGGCTTGTGTCTGGATTCGGATCACCGATTCGTCATGCACTTGCTAGATGGCCTGAGGTGTGTCCCTGTATCTCAACCTCAGGAAGTAATAGTAGCTTGGAGGCTGTTAATACAGGAGACTGTGACCAAGCATTGTCATAAAGGAGATTCTAGCTGGCTGGAACAATTGTTGCCTTTTACAGTTGCTGTGGTTAAGCAGAGAACATATTCTAGGCCTCTCGGTTAGCAGCACTGTTGCTGCTGCTCGTCTTTTCACCCTTCTCAGTTGTATGCATGAGAATACACAAAAATCTCTGCAGCGAATGCAGCAGTGCTGTGTATTAGGTACATGCTGACAATCCAGTTCATGCCATCTTTCCTTGCCCAACAGGTGGAATGGTGTCAATCGGGCATCCATGTGGAATGCCTGTGTAGCCCATGATGCTAACTGCTCTGGGGAGCGATGGGGTACATCCACTCATTCCCTGCAGGGATGCTCTTTCTAGTCCAGTATATACCGGGCCTTTATTGTTTCTGGTTTTCTTAGCTTTCTGCTGCTGTTCATGCAGTGATACAAGTCAGTGGCTTAGTCTCAAGCAGCTGTGTAAACTTTGTTTTTACAGGAGAGGAGATTACACATGTATGTGGTGTACTGTCAAAACAAACCAAAATCTGAATATATAGTAGCGGAATATGGTCCGTATTTTGAGGTAAGTTTTTGGCTTCTTCTTCACTGGATGCCTCATGTTACAGGTTAAAGGTATATGACTGGTGGAATCTCTTATTTCTGATCATGCTTGCATGTGTAGCCTCCAATAACTGTTAGCCAGCATCTTCCTGCTTGGGTTGCTGGATTTGCCCTCTCTTCTTTGCCTTTCTGTGAACACTGACTCATCCTCAGGAGCAGATTGCTTCTCACCTCTCTCTCTCTCTCTTGCCCAAGCAGACAGCTGGCAATTTCCATGGCATCACTAGTTGACTGGTCCTCCCTGATTCTTTCCTGTTGCTTCAAGCCTTCTACCTTTAGCTAACTATCTCTCTTTTCTGATCAATAAAATGCAGACACATAAATGCAAGCTGGGAGGAACCAAGAAAGAGCTTTGTAATCTATCCTATGAAAGTCAGGTCAGCCTTGCAAGAAACTGTTCAAAAAGGTGTCATTCATGTAATTTCTCTAATACTTACAATAGCTCCAAAAGCAAACACCAGTACTTTGTAGTAAGAGATGTTCACCTCAGGAGATGGCTATATATGTGCATGTGGAGGGGCAGCTCCCCAGTACTTCCAATTCTTAAACCAGCATGGGATAGTGGTATATATTTTAATTTGATGTTAGTTAGATGGAGGAGGGCAGGATAGAAATCAAATTTTAAAAATTGTTGGACTAAAATCTAGGAGACCCAGGTTGGGATCCTCAATCTGCTATGAAACTCCCTGGACTTTGGGCAAATTTTTCAACCTGACTTCCCCTCACAACATTTTATCCTCACAACAACCACTCTGCGAAGTAGAATGATGTTGTGAGCTGTTTGGGAATTCCCATTGGTGAGAAAAGTGGGGTATGCATATCTAAATGATTCTCAACCATCAGGTACAGAAATCTCCTGTAAATTACAAGATTCCCTCACAAACCATTGTGAATACTACCAATAATCTACAAAATGTTTGTGTTTAAGGAGGTTTCAGGCTTGAGTTGAGTCACTTAACAATGTCTCTGAAACAACAGTGATTGTTTAGAAGTTTTCTGTATAATTCTAATTACGAATACAACTGCTTGGGTCTCTTTCGCTAATGCTTAAATTGGTGGGTTTTGCTAACACCGCTATAGGCCAGTTCAGCTTCTGTGTTCATCAAGATAGTGGTGTTATCCTGCTATCATGAAACAACTAAATATTGATATTGCCTACCTTATTTTACAGGAAGTGCAACAAGAAATAACCCAGCGGCTAACTCTCAGCGACTTCTTAATCAAACCCATTCAAAGAATAACCAAGTACCAGCTTCTGCTCAAGGTGAAATGAAATATGCTAGTGCTGTTATGTGTCTAGCAAAAAGGCCATCCAAACATCTGTATAGCAAAAGGGCCATCCAAACATCTGTATACTGGTAATGGTAACGAAGAAAAAAGCAGTTGCCAACTGTAGAGATTAAGAATCAAAATGCACCCTAGATACATGTAGGAGTTTGACTATGCATACTGGAGTGTGGTGTGTTCATGCTGCATTGGAGCCATTGACAAAATTTCCCACGCGTTTGGGAGTGGAACATTGGGTCAGTACAGGAGCTTCCATTCAGAAGGCAGCAGGGACACACGAACTGAGAGCCCCTTACACATGCAGAAATATTGCAAGTGGGAAAGGATGATATCTAATGCAGAGTCCAAAGCAGTACTTGGGGTTTACTCCTAATTAACATAAATACAGAACTTTATAATGAAGTATTAGGCTTATACCATTTCCTTCTAGCTTTCTGTCCATATCAGCTACATATACAAATTGACAATCAAATATTTTATGCAACTGTAATAAAATGTATGTAGCACCAATATCCATTGTGTGGTAAAGTTCTGTGTAAAGTTCAAAATATATCATATATGCTAATAAACTTTCATACATAAGCAATCAGCCAAGTACAGCTAATGTTGTGTATAGCCCTTCAGACAACTTTATAACCATATTCAGATAAGGAATCATGCACAGATTTGTCACTAAAACATGGAAAATATTGAAGCTGAAGCTTCAGAACCTCTTGTTTCCTTTGGCCGGATCGCAGGAAAAGCCTTGTGTCTTTGACCTGTGGGTTCTGTATTTCAGATGCAGTGTCTTGATCCCTTATAGGTCAAGTTTTGATTAGCAAGTTTTGGTTCTTGTTTCTGTTATTTATTCTCCCAAGTGCATAGAAAAGTCTCTCCCATTCTCTGTTTTCATTTACTGAAGTAGTGCATTTTATGAATGCATGCAATCAACAAGACAAGTGGACCTTATTCTCGGATCTTTTTAGATAGCTTCTCACGAATCATTTTAAGGGGAAGTTTTTTTCTTTCCTGTAGGACTTCCTAAAATACAGTGAAAAAGCTGGGCTGGAGTGTTCAGAGACAGAGGTATGTTTGTTGTATTCATACAGTAATTTTAAACAAGTTGATGAGAAAATATAATGAAGATCCATTTTTCGTCATCATTCTTGAGATACCTATTTCTTATGCTGCATTGTTTTCCAGAAACATTGGATGCAAAGTGACTGAAGTGGTTAAATTTAAAATCTAGCCTTATGAAAAACCATTTATATTGCAATGTATCTGGAAGTGCAACCCTAAACATGTTTACTCAACGTAAGTCCCACTAGATTCAGTGGGACTCACCAGTGTCTTTATGATGGCAGTTAGTGTGCTTGCTTTAAATCTTCCTTCTATTATTGAAGATTCTCACAAAACAAAACTAGGTGAGATCTGTAACATAATTTTAAGAGTGTGTTGGAAAGAACATAGTTCTGATGTCAGCAAGGAACCTGTGTGGCTTTTGTGTAGGCCATTATTTCTCTCATGCTCAGGTCAGAAAACAGATGGCCTCGGTGCACATGTGTTCATAAAATAGCAGTCCTAAAAGCATTTGACACCTTAAGCACATTGTACTCTGAACTTGTGGGTAGATTGAGTCACCTGTAAATGGTAGTTCTGCTTACATCTCTCCACAATACACTTGCTTTCTCACTGTGACCTGTATTCCATGGGTTGAATGGTGGTGGTAGGGATGATGTATGGGTGACCCTACTAAAATTCTTCCTTCCGGTTCTTTCTTCTTCTTTTTTCCAACAGAAAGCTGTGGAGTTAATGTGCCTTGTTCCTAAACGCTGCAATGACATGATGAACCTGGGCCGCCTTCAGGGCTTTGAGGTACAAGTGTGAATCACTTTTACTGAAAGCCAGACCACTGTGGGGAAGTCCTAGTCATTTGGGTGTTGTTTTTTAAGTGCTCAGGACCCTGAGCACATTGTTCTCTGAACATGTGGTTAGGTTATATGTTAGGGGGGATGGACTAGTAGCCATTTCTGATATAAATTTTGTCCATTGAGCTTGTGGTGATTCATCATGGACTGTCTCATGCTTAATTGCATCCACATACAGAGCTGGCATAAACATATTAAGCCCATAAAACCAATTGATGGACAATATCCCCCCAAGGGGAAATGGATATTCTTTAAACACTTGATTTGCTTTAGGTTTACACACACCTCAATGGTGAAACTAGCCTTTTTTGTTTTGTTTTCATTATATTGTCATTGTGAACTTAAGTGTTCTGTCTGCCCGTTGTCATTGCTCAGATTGAAGATTAATTTTTATCATTTATTTATTTTGATGTAATTTATAGACACAGTAAGTTGCATTCCTGTAAAATATACATATAATACTGATTTGTTGACACACAAATGTTGGAAAATCCATACATTTTATGTGGGGAAAGTTGGTGCAAAAAAAGAGTGAAAATATAAAACATTGCATTCCACGATCTGATACATGTGGAATGGAAGCTGTACCCTCATGGAAAATCTGTGTGTTGCCCAATTCACATCATAAAATGATTGTGCACATTCCTGAAATGCACAGCTGGTGAATTCCCAGAATGCAGCATAACGTCTGCAGAGGGCTAAAGTCTCATGGATTCTGTCTGAATAAGCAAAAATGAAACAGGAATATTTCTATCAAACCAAGCTTACAAAATTTTATAGTACCCTTAGTGGAAATACCCTCAACACAGACAGTTTCAGGCACACCCATCACAAATACAGCAGTATATATGTGTATGTGCCATATTTTGCTGTAATTTCATCAGTGCCTGGAAGATAAATTGATAATCTTCCTTGTGACACTTAATCCAACCATGAGGATTGCAGGCCCTTTGAGGAATCTCCTACTGGATAGCAATTGATAGATATTGGATATCCAACACCTTGTTCATGCTGCCTGTGCCTTATCATTTAACCTCTCTCTTAGGGCAAGCTCGCAGCTCAAGGGAAGTTGCTGCAGCAGGATACATTCTATGTAACGGAGCAGGATTCTGGCGGGCTGTCTCGACCAAAGGAACGCAGAGTTTTCCTCTTTGAGCAAATTGTCATCTTGAGTGAACTTCTTAGGAAAGGCTCTTTAACACCTGGGTACCTTTTTAAACGGAGTATAAAGGTAAGATCCTATGATCAGTGGCAAGCTTCCTATGTTGCGTGGTATGCTTCCTTGAGTCATTTTGAGGACTTTACTTAAAAGTGCATCTTTTCTGTTCTTACTTTTTGATGCATTGGATAATAAAAGGTGGTTACAAAAATAATGTTTCAGTGGAGGCTGTTCAAATACGATCGCTGTTAGAACCTTTCCAGGCCTATCATTCTTTGAAAATATGACCTTGTCTAACCCAGATAACTTCAACAGTGAGGAGCCAGAGAAAGCTGTGCAATGCATGTGTGTGGGTCGTGTACGTGTCATTCCATGTGCACTTGCAAATTTGCAGGGGATAAAGAGATAATTAGGCAAATGGCCCTTTGTAGTAATAGGAGCCAGGCGACAGATCTCCACAAATATTTATAGTAGTAGTACTGTGGTCGTCTTCTATGCAAAACTGAACTGGAAGAAACTGAATTGGGGCAAAGGAGTGCTTCCCCTGACTTCTTTTCCCCCATTTCAGATTGCTCCCCACCCCATGGCACTTCTTCCCACAGGGTTCCAACTGCATGTTTATAAGAGTGCAAATAAGATTAAATTGGTGATAGGCATGTTACGAGTTAACAGGTAGGGACAGGATGATTAACTATAACCAGTTTTGGAATGACTTCCCTATAGAGGTCAGGACTTTTGGGACTTTCAAGACTGAGTTATTTCAGGTAGTTTTTAAAGACTGGGTTTGATTTGGTTGGTTGTGTGTTGCCGTGTTTACATTGTTTGTGATAGTGATGTAATTGTGGTCTTTTAGCCTTGGAAGAGTGGTACACACAGTTAAATTACTAATGTGTTTGAAGCCCTGTAGGGTGGGGAGGGAGCCAGTTGAAGGGACTTGGAAGAGGAAATACTGAGCAGGTGATGGATGTTTCTCTTCTTCCAGTTCTTCTGCCTTGGAGACTTTTCATTGCACAAAAAGGGCCCTCGGGTTACTATTCAGTAAATTGGGTATGCTGGATTGAAACTGTTCTAACTGTGCATAAAGATCACTCCAGGTATAAAGTGGTTTCTCCTCCTTCTGAAATTGCCTAGTACCACATGATTACAGCTTGAAAACTAGCTGCATATGGCCGGAGACTTATGTGAAGCAATTCTCTGAATTGGACCTGGAGGAGAACTAGACTTTGGTACTTAGCAAAGTTAAACCAGCCATCACTTTGGACAAAAATTAAATTCTCTCTCTCATCCCATAGTGGGGTAGCAGAGGCTGTTGTGGATATGCCAAAGCAGAAAAACTATCTGAGGAAATTTCCTTGATATACCCTAAGTTTTTTTTTTGTTTTCAGGCATCCATGCAAATGCTTGCTCTTAGGGAATACTTTGCTGATGGTCATATTTATTTGCAAGATGCCAAAGAGCATTTTTTTACTTTTCAGTAACTCCTTGTACTGCAGCTGGGTTTCACTAATTATCAGCAGTGTTGACCATAACAACATTGCCTTTTAAAGAAAGCCATAATTTGGAGTTGGGATACTTAATGTAGCATGTGAAAACAGTGCTGAAAGCCAAGTGTTCTTTGACGATGGGATGTTACTCCCACATAATTCCTTATCTGGAAAGGCAAACTTGCTGTTTTGGTTTTGGACTGCCTTGAGAAGGCCATTTTTGGGTTTGCTGCTATACAAGAAATCTGAGCGTGACTCTTCCCTCTTAATTTGCTGTTGAGAAATGGCTCTGAGCTTTATCTGGCTGTTTTCAGATGACTTACCTAATTCTCGAGGAGAATGTGGACAATGATCCCTGCAAATTTCTTCTGATAAACCGGGAAACGTCAGAGAGGTTCACCTTGCAGGCAGCCAATCCTGAAATCCAGCAAGCTTGGGTGCAGGACATCAATCAAGTATTGGACACACAAAGGGACTTCTTAAATGGTAGGTACTTTACCTCTGTAGCTGTAAAGCCAAAGGGCCTGATGGGTTAAATCTCTTCTTTTCCCCACCATTCCTGTTGCAGGCCTTTCCCGTGTCTGTCTCACACGCTGACTTGTTGCTAGCTTCTCTTTACATGGAACATGATATGAGTGGCTAGATGTACACTGAACAATGATTTGCTTTAAGATTAAACTCTTAACTGAAATACTTATTTTGCTTTTTAAGTCACCTAGCTAAATTTTCCAAAATATGGCCTTTATTTTTTGGAGAGACCTGTGAAATCACCCTCTTTCTCGTGTAGATAATAAATCTGTTTAGCCAGTACTAACTTTTTTCTTTGTCCTGTTCAAAAAAATTTCTTCTTTACTGCCTTGCAAAGTAACCAAAGTCATCCTAAAACATTATTTAAAGCCTTAAATTTTTGGAGCTCTTATGCAAACCTGTCTTTGGGCTTTGGGCTTCTGATGCCTTTTGTGTGAGGCACTGTGGTGTTGCAAATGGGGAGGTCTGTACTAACACCTAGCATTTTCCTCCAGCACTACAGTCACCTATAGAGTATCAGCGAAAAGAGAGCACTTCTGCAGTAATGAGACCCCAGACCAGCAGGGTACCTCAGCCTATCACCAGGCCCTATTCCTCAGGTCCAGTAGGGTCTGACAAACCTTTGAAGGCTACAATGCATAACCCGTCTCTGCCACCTCTGAAGATATCTACCTCCAATGGCAACACAGGGCATGAGCAGCACCAGCCTGGGGACAAATATGAACAAAGCAAGGTACGTAACTTCCTCAGTAGAGACCATGCATCATTGCCCTGGACTTTTGACATTTGGCTATGTACTCATCAGTCCTGTGACAAAAGTATGAAAACAAAGCCAAGTGGTCAAAAGATAATGAGCTCTTTTCCATTTTCTCTCATAAAATGAGTGGCAAATGGGCATAATGCAGTCCCTGTGTGTGTGTGTGTGTGTGTGTGTGTGTGTGTGTGTGTGTGTACGAGAAGCAGCCATGAAAATTTGTGGCTCTGAGCTGATGGTACATCAGGGCTGGGGATGGAGCACTTAACGTTTTCCTCACGAGGCCCCTTCCTGAGCTGCTTTTTCTCTGTGGGCTTCCACATCCATGTTTACCCTGGCAAATTCTCAGATTTTTACACTGGAGCAGGTGAAGATCTTGTTAATTTATTTAATTCATTTGTACCCCGCCTTTCTCCCCAACGGTAACCCAAAGTGGCTTGTGTCATTCTCCTCTGATGGAGTTCAAATTATTGTCTGCAAGCCATATCTGCTTAAAATAGGCCTCTCTGAACAATTTCAGATCGTAGTAGTCATTGGCTTTGGTTTTCACCCTGCTGACCTCTACACATTTATTTGGCTGCATTTCCCTCTAAATCAGGGGTGGGGAACCTTTTTCCTGCCAAGGGCCGTTTGCACATTTATGACATTATTCAGGGGCCATTCCAGGTGTAGATCTCCCGGTGTGGGGGGGAGAGGCTATGGTTGCCAGGTCTCCAGCCACCACCTGGAGGTTGTGAAAACAGCAGCACAAGGGCTCACAATGATATAAGTATTTCTATTCAACTTATTCAAAAAAAATTTTTTTCAATATTTATAACTCAAAATAGAAAAGCATTACATCATGCATAAATATAAATTCAACTCAAGGTAAGTACAAGGTGCAAAACTACACCAAAATGAAGAACATGCTTAAAGAGCAATGGTAAGTCCAAGAGAAAGTCCACCACAGACGTGTGAATAGAAATACTTATATCATTGTGAGCCCTCGTGCTGCTGTTTTCACAACCACCTGGAGGTTGGCAACCCCAGGGGAGGCCACACAGAGAAGGCCTGCAGGGCACCCCAGCTTTCCCCCTCCCAGGAGGGAGAGGGGGAAAGCGGTGGGCCCGAGCAAACGAGGTGCCAGGGGGGCACAGCCCACAGTCGGTCAGCAAGGGAGGAAGGAAAACAGAGAAAGAGGAAAAGGGAGGGAGGAAGAGAGAGAAAGGGAGAAAGAAATGGAGAGTGGAGGAGAAAAAAAGAAAAAGACAGAGAAGAAAAGGACGGAGGGAGACAAAGAAAGAGACAGAAAAAGAGGGAGAAAGAGAGGGAGAGAAAGGAGAAAGAGTGACAGAAAAAGAGAGAAAAGAGAGAAAAGCCTTCCTCCCCCCCCCACCCACACACCCGCGCACACTGGCCCCACACAACCAGGCCCCAGCCTCCCCGCCTCCCCCCACACACACACACCCGGCGGCGCATGGAGCCCCACATGACCGGGCCCCAGTCTCCATGCCCTCCCCCCCAGAGTCCACAAAAGCCCCCCCTAACAGCCCGATCGGCTCCCGCATGCATGCTCTGCCGCCAGGAGCCGCTGGCCTCTCCCCCCTCCCTCTCTCTGCTCAACAGCCAACAGGCAGCAAGAGGGGCTCACAATGTGCTGCAGCGTTCCTGCACGCCACGGCTGTAGGAGGCAGCCTTGGGGGAAGCGTCCCTCCCCTCTCGCTGACCAACAGCCAACAGTCGGCGAGAGGAGATCCAAAGGGCGCCGCAGCACCCCTGTAAGTCGCGGCCCCAGGAAGACCCTCGGGGAGGGCCGCCCTGCACCCCGCCTCCGTGGCAGGGCCCCAGAGCTCCCGAGGGCCACAAAAAATGTCCTCGGGGGCTGCATACGGCCCCCAGGCCTGAGGTTCCCCATCCCTGCTCTAAATGTCTGAATGGTGAAAGTACCCTTCTGTTTCTTTTTCACCTTTGATCAGAGATAGGCTTTCCCTTGTTTTTCTCTTTTCTGATTATATCCTGGTACAGAATGTCTCTCAGCAATAAAACACAAACAAATCTGAAGCATGTTTTTTATCAGCACATATGGGTGGAATACCAGGCACTTCTCGGAATCCTGCTAGGCAGAATTCGTCTGAAACGCTAGATGTGTTTTTTTAGGTGAATGTGGGTAGCTTGATGCATGTGTTGACCACATCTGTCCTGGATCAGCTGTCTAGCACACACCAGCTTGTTAGTATTTGCAGTGCCACACAACTACAGTGTTGCTTTGTTGTAATGCTGAATGGAGTGAAAAAGAGCTACATTTCCCCTCTACCCTGCAAAACCTACAGTCTTATCTTCATTGGCCAAAGAGGCAGCTCAGTGGATCTCTCATTCTACCCCCTCCATGATTATGTGTACAATTGTGAAAATTGTCCCACCATTTTCAAGAATAGTAAAATTCAAAAAGTTTGACAGCTGCTTGTATTCTTCCTATCTGTGGCCTTTTTACCAGCTGTGACTGGTTAGTCAGCTGCGGCCTTTCCAGGACAGAGAAGGTCTGGCCACTGTGGTACATGCACTGGTGACATCTATATAGGATTATTGCGGTGTGCTCTAAATGAGGCTGCCCTTAATAAGCATTTGGAAACTTCAGTTGGTACAGAATGCTGCAGCCAGGATGTTGTCTGGAGTGGGTCATAGGAACCATATTGTTCTAGACTTGGCCCATCTACACTGGCTCCCAATTTGCTTCCTGGCTCAATTCAGGGTGCTGGTGTAGACCTTCAAAGCCCTATATGGTTTGGAACCAAAATACCAGAAAATGTGATTTTATTATGTACATCTTAATTTGTTAGCTACCTTGGTGGCCCTTGGTGGGGGCAGAAAGGCGGGATATAAATTTTGTAAATAAAATAAAAATACTAAGTATTGCTTGCCTTAGAGCCTTTCTCCAACTTAAGTAGCTCTTCCATAGAACATCCTCCAGCCTAAGACAGAGTACCTCCCAATGGCTCTTTTCCTTTACCTTAATTATCCTTTCCGTAACGCTAACTATAAAATACAACTGCTTCACTTGGTAATACAAAACGGATTTTGTGAACTGATGCATTTGAATTGGTTGATCATCTTCCCTCCCTCTTGAAAAAGCCGCTTTTCCTGATTCAAAACAATCCTTTAAAGTTAACCTAAAAATATTCTTTTTCCAAGCTTGTACTTCAGTTGCAAGCTGCTTATAATGGAGTGGCTTCCTGCAGTAGTAAGCACAGACAACAGAGCTTTCTCTCTTAAGGTATCATATTCCTCATCTTTAGCATTCTAATGAGACAGACTTGCCATCACCTGTGGAGCCAACAGGCCACCCTTAATTCTGCTGTGCCTGTCCTCTTCCTAATGGTGAGGAGATTCACAAGGTATTGAAAAGGGGCAAAGAAGGACTTTACACATCTGGCACCTTGTAACCATTTCGTAGGAAAAGGCGAATGAGCCCACGAATCTTGTACATTTTATGATAAAGTCCAAGTTGGTAATGGATTTATGGTATGATGATGGGAAATACATATGTGTTTTAAATACAGTGTGCTGAGTTGCCTTACAAGGGTATGAAAACCCTAGAAAACTCTTAGCACTTCAAAAAATTGTTTTATTTTCATGTAGGGAAGGGCGTGGTTTTTGTTACCTTGAAACTTTAAGAGTGCTGATACTGTTCTGGAAATCCATTTTGGGCATATTTTTCAAGTTCAGGAATGTAGCAAGGCAGCAGGGAGACAACAGGCGCTCCCCAGCTGAGGAGTATTTGCTCTCCTCCCTCTTCCTCTTGTCCATGGCACATAAGCTCCTGTAAGCACCCTTTCAACTTTAAAGGACCGTTATTTCATTGGGTGTTTGACTTGTTGGCCAGTCAACCCCCCCTGTAAACAAAGGGTATTTAAAGGGGTCAGTGCACCAGACCAGGTGGAATGTACCCCCTGCTCTAACTGCTGGCCCAGAATCTGAAACATCCCCAAATTCCAGGAAATAAATTTTTGTTCATTTTTATTAATTTTAAATATCTGAGTTGAACCAAAACCAGGAATTTCAGGCTTAATGTCTGTTCAGGAAAATCCAAATGCCCACTTCTACTGGGCACACTTAATAAATGGTACAGAATGAGGACGATGCAGTGTTTCGGGGCTACTTTTTCACTGTTGCCTTCTGTGTTTCCTTCCCAGAATGACTCGGGTGGGTGCAATGGGACCTCTTCCATGGTGGTTATCAAAGATTACTATGCACTGAAAGAGAATGAAATCTGTGTCAACCAGGGTGAGGTGGTCCAAGTACTTGCCATTAACCAGCAGAACATGTTCCTTGTGTATCAGCCTGCCAATGACCATTCACCAGCAGCAGAAGGATGGATCCCAGGGAATATCTTGGCTCCCCTCACTAAATCAGCTACAGATAATAGCGACGGAAGCATAAAGTAAGTGCTGTGTTGGATTCCCTGGGAGCAGTATGTGGATTTTTGAGGAAAAGTAAAATCCAAATGGTAGGATTTTTTTCTGCTTTCTTTTTCATTTTTTTTTAAATCTACAGTGCCATTGGAACAAACTTGCTTGATGCACAGCATGGGGGTCTCCATGTTGGGTTTTTGTTGACTTCTTTTTTGTTTTGGTTTTTTCCCCTTATAGTTTGTAAAGAATCAAAATCCATAGACAGTTTAAAAGGCATGTTTTATGTTTTTCCATCCTTTCCTAATTATGGACATGATTGGACTGGATTTCTATTTATCTTGTGTTTAATTTGCTTATACGTATATATATATATATATATTGGTTGATAATGGCACACAGCAAAAAAAACACACACACACACACACACACACAACAGGCCTTGTATTGGATTGAGTCCTGCTTCTCAAGGAAGAGAGATTTTATGTTGTCTGTGGCAATTTCTTGTACATCTTGTAACATTTTTATTTTGAATTTTTTCTTCTGTTCACGTAATATTTTGTAAAGAGAAAATGGTTTGAGAAATCCCCTTTGGAGTACATTCCTGTAAAGAATTTTGCACTATTTAAAGAATCCCATATTTGAAGTCAGGTTGTGCAATATTATGGATAGTCGCAATGTTCATCATTGTACCTGTAATGTAACTAATTTTAAATGTACTATTTTAAATATGTAAAATAAATTTTCACCATGAGCATGTTTTAACAAGGTTAAAAAGGACCAGTTTTTGACCCTCTTTGGTTCTGCTTTTTCTTACAATGTTTTGTTGCTTATTTAACAATTGTGAATACTTTCCCCTTTTTTGAGATTTGTCAGTTTGAAATAACTAATGCAAGAATGTTTTGATATTAAATACAGAAGGTACAATCCTTTTCCCTAAAATCTGTTGGTTTTTTTATATATGTAATTGTCAACCTGTTGCAGGGACTAGCTGAATGAAGTCCTGACAATTAGGTGCTAACTAGATTTGAACAGTGCTTCCAAGTTGGCAACAAACTTACGCTTATTGTAGACCAAAAGCTGCTAATCCCTTATCCATTTTAAGGGAGACGGAGCAGATTTCAAATTTCCCCCTGCTCCCCACTCCTCTTCAGAATGGATTTCACACCCCTTCCCTCGGACAGCCTTAGCAACAGTTTCCATACATGTATAGATATTCACCATCTTCAATATTGATCAAGGTTTGAAGTGAGTTTTGCAAACCCTGGTTAGTAAGGTTCCTCTTTAGCATTAACATGGTTCATGCTAAACCAAGGTTATACTCAAAGGGGAGGAATCCGTTCAGAGTTGGAACTCATCAACACAAAGCCATCAGCAGGCCAATGAGACGGCACTGAGCTATTGTGGGCTGCAAGGGGGTGTCAAAACTTGAGGTATTTGGGTCCTATATGTATCTGCAAACATTCAGGAATGGTAAAAGCTGCACTGATGGAACTCCCATGCTTAATTTCATGCGATTGGAATCTTATTGAGAGTTACTCCCATCGGATTAGGGTCAGCCTGGATGACCCAGGGCCACCAGAGGGGGTGGGACATGGAAATGGTCACTCGTTAGCTTGTGTGCTGGGGGCTGCTTCAAACATCATGGCAGTGATGCATAAGGGCCAATAAAAAATCCAAAACCTTCCATTCTATTTCTTATTTGAAACTAGCCACTGAAATGAATTTGTGCACTTGCATGTATCAGTACACTATTTACCACTGTAACATTTAGTCTGTCACTGGTCTCACTCTACTTTTGAGCATGGTTGCAAGCAATTTCAGGAACGGTGCACAGTCAAAGTCTTTTATGTTTTCTAAATTTACCACTGACCTATCTGAAACTAGAGTGAGAATCCCTACTCTTAGCCCTCCCATGTATCCTCTTGCTTGTTCAGATAGTATGTTGAAGTCTGCATATAACCTCGGAGCAACTTTTTTTTCTTTTGAGGCCAGTGCAGACTAAAGTACAAGTTCAAATGCTGCCACCAAATATTTCACCTGCTAGCAATATCTATTTTGTTTGTTCTGCAAAGCGTGTGTGACTTCTGCAGCTCCATGTAGCTTCATAGTGTATAAAGTGCTGCTGAGCGCAGTTCAGGTAAAATTGGTTTAGCCATGATGTGGCTTGTGCTTTTTCAATATACTGTGGTTTAGCTAATGTGATAAAGGGTATAATAAGCACAAGGCAGTTCAGTACTGGTGCGAAATGTCCTTAGATGAGAGGTAAAGTTCTAATTAGGTAATACACTTTCTTGTGCATTGCTGCTACGGAATATCCAGCGTGCTAATTTGAGCAGCTCTACCCTTTGTGATGCTTGTAGGATTTACGAGTGTTTCCTGCAGCAACCTTGTAAGCAGGGGAGTCCTTATTAGGGCTCCCAGACCCCTGTACCTGCACTGGTTAAAGCATCCTATTTAGACCTGTATGCTGTTTGCTACAGAATGTACTGATGGTGCATCAACTCCCTGTGGCAATTATAATGTGAGATGCTGCCGTACCCTTGTAACACGTGCCAGGCATTTCATAGCTGGAATTGGCCGAGTACAAGATTCCTGAGCATAGTTGTAGCAATTCTATTTTCATTTTTGAAGACTTCATTCTCATTCAGCGGTATACATAAATATATATAAAGTCTGGAGAGAGACCCACATTTCCACTATAAAGTAAAATGGAATGCCAGACAAATACTAGGCACCCCTGTTATGATTAAATGTTCTTAAACACATTTTTGCTGTGACTTGGTTCTGTGGCTTCTAGCTTTCATTTTATGCATACCTCCCCGTCCCTCTCCACACATAAAGGGAAACACTTTGAAAATGGGTGTTCCATACGCTTCTTCTTTGGACCAGAAGTCTAGATGTGCTAGCCGAATTGTACAACTGGGCTCATAAAACATGAGCAAGTTTGAAGCAACAGAAGATCCTTGGCTGAGAAATATAGGAAAACTTCTCTTTCCATGAAACTACTTATCTCAGTCTAATAAAACAGTTGTTGTTTAATCTTTGCTTTATTTTGAGACCTCTCCTTGAACTCTGAAATATGTAAATCTCTTGTTTTCCCCTAATCAATCTGGCACATGGGTCCTATCTGATTTTGCATTATTTTCACTGCTTTAACTGGAAGTTAATGGCTTGCATGTCGCAGATTGTATTCGTATTTTATGCTGTGTGCTCTCACTTGCAGACTGCAGTCATCCTTTAAAGAAAATGCCTTTTTCAAATGGCAGGAGTAACAAACCATCACTAGTGTAGATTGAAATTCTGACTAGAATGTTTATACCTCAATAGACTGGTTGGCTTCCTCCTCCTGGGGGGAAGCTGCAAGTATCAAGACCAAGTATGCTGATTGCCTTTCCACATCCCTTCCTCTTCCTACTAAGATATGCCATTTGATTGGTGCATTTTTTGGTACAACAGGAAGTCATGTTCATGGCATACCCTGCGCATGAGAAAGCGGGCGGAAAAAGAAAGTGGCAAAACAGAAGCCAATGGCCTACGTAAACCCATGGATATTCTGGGCAACAAAGTCTCTGTTAAAGTGAGTAAGGCCATCAGAAGCCATATGCTGCCTCCTGCTTCTCATCCTCACTCCCCTTGCAACATCCTTTCTAAGGACAGGGGTTGACATCTGGCTTTGGTTTTTTTTTCTTCCTTTTGGCTTTTATTTTTAATTTGTGTTACTTTTTGGTAGTAGTAGCCATTTTGGCTGGATTTTTGCATGCAAGATACAACACAGCTTTTCCCCTCTTCACCGCTGGCAACCAAAATGTAAGTAAGCAGTGAGTGTGTGTGGTGTGCATAAGTTTTAATTCAGCATCAAACATGTGTAACTAAAGGAAAAGCAAGAGCTGGACAAAACTTTGCTTTGAATGGAGCAAATCCTGCCAGCTCAATCAAGACAAGAGCATCTCTAAAACTTAACAACTTTTGTGGAATTTTATGGGTTTCTTTACTTGGTAAGATGCAAGTTCTCTGAAGAAGTGGCATAGAATTTTTTAAAAATAAAGCAAGTACAATTTCAGCAGTTAATGATTCCTGATCTGTTGCCAACAAATTATCCCATGAAAAGGATGCCTTGGCCATTTATGATAACTTTTCCTTGTGTTAACTTGCTCAAGTTTACCATAATAGCCTCCCAAGGCCAATGGTGGAGCTGCTTCTTATGCTGTATCTATACATTTAATACTGACTATCAACTAACCTTTCCAAGCCTTCTCTGCCAAAATGTTTTATTGGAATCCTTGTGAGGGTTTTACAAGTATAAGAATAGAGTTCCCAGGGAAAACATGATAAGTAGTGCTCATCCGTACTATGTAAGTTCAACGAAAATTATAAAAAAGCCTGTACTTGGCTCTGTTTCTAGAAAATGTGGATAAGAAAGAAATGTCTTTTTTGGGGTTCACAACATTTGGTTCTGTAAGGATGCTATTGTAGTGTCCTTGATCTTTTTCATCCACTCCTGCAACTTATAACTAATATATAGGGAACAGCAAACATAGATATCAGGTCTTCGGTAACAGGTGAGGAAAATTCAATCAGTTGCTATCCTCCACCATTTATCAATGGACCATTTGGTTACAGGGAATGATTGGTGAGGGACATCCTCATCATTTTAATGAATCTGGCTAATTGGTAAAGTATCTTAAAGATTTTCATCCTGACAATTTTCAGAACAATGAAATGCCGATCACAGATACCTGTCAGATGGAGAACTGGATCACTTCACTAAAGCCAACTAGTGAAGTTATGACTAAACAATGAGCATAGGTTTTGACTGCCCATCCTGTAAGGGATACCACCCTTCTGTTCACTGGGTACTATAATTAATTGCTTGGGCAAGGTTTTTTAAAGCTTGCTTGAAGACACACAATCCTTCATTAGGGCATACTAAAACAACCCTATAGAAAAGCTGTACAGCGTGTTCATTTTGAGTAAAATAATGCCATGGTTATTTACTGTAATGAAATAGAAACATTGTGGGTATCTGACTGACATGCACTGATTTGAGATATTGTTGATAAAGGTCTACATTTTGAATACTGGAAGCTGACATTGTGAAAAAAATTCTTTGATATAGCAGATCCTGTTCCTTCTCCTCACCCCCATGTTTCACCAGATTAGACAGCATCACTGTTTCAAGAAATTGCCACCCAATAATTCTGTTGGTGTAACAGTTCATATTAATGTGTTTATTGTGTTCTACAGTGCATAATTATAGAACATTTATTGATGCTCTAGCATCAGCCTGTAGTCAAATCACTCTCTGGCAGCCCTCAGATATTGTCAACTGTGTATACTGATCTGGCTCTGTCCTTGTCAAACAAAACTAGTGAGAAAACTACCTACAGTTATTGGACTTAAAAGTCCAACCCACAAAAGCATCTGATGAAGTGAGTTTGACTTATGACAGTTTATAACGTGGAAGATGTGGTTGGTCTCTAAGGTGCTACTGGACTCAAATTTTGTTCTACTACAGACTAACATGGCTGAAACTAATAAGGGCACTTTCACACAGCCCAAATACTGCACTTTCAATCCACTTTCAATGCACTTTGAAGGTGGATTTTACAGTGTCAACTGGCAAAATCCACTTGCAAACTATTGTTAAGGTGCAGTGAAAGTGGATTGAAAGTGCATTATTTGGGCTGTGTGGAAGTGCCCTAAGTCCAGTCTAGTCCTTTGTTACAGTGATCAGAACACAAAGATCCCAGATCAAGTTGAAGACCTTCAAAAAATCTAGTGCTTACCCACATACTGATTTCAACAGCCACTTGGCTCAGGCTCTTGGGACCTCAGTTTACCAGAGCACTTGGGGCTACCAAGCTATTGAGCTTCCTGGGGCTAAGTCGATCAAATTGTGATAAATTTAGAAGGTTTGGGTTCCAAGTGAACACAATGGGTAAGTCACCTATCTCACAAGTTTGGCTGAGATGGTATCTCTTCAGAGGCTGTTCAGCCAGCCTGTGTGCACTACTGATTGTTGCAAGCCTTCTTATATTTCTCATTCTGGTTATGTCACTTGGCCACCATATCAAGTGATTTTATAATAATTGTCTTGAACAAGAAGGTATTAGAACTTTTCAGTAGGACGTGTCCCCTGGGTCTAGAACCCATTACGTTATTCTGTTTTTCATCTTCCGTGACTACAAAATCCATGGGCAGACTACATGGCTCCCTAAGAATGGACACGGTTTGTCCTTGTGTGCCTTGTTGCACTGGAGCCATAATTTGTAGTGAAATGTCTTCTCAGTGATGCTGCCAGTTCATCTTCTGCATGCATTCTTAAATAAGAGATTGCTTGTTTTCAGTTCTAACTTTTTGTCTGTCAGCTCCTGTGTGAGTGCTAACTTCAGAAGATCTTAGTTTTCTATTAAACTTTTCATTCATTCATTAACCTTTAATAGGCATAGTTCAAAAGACATCTCATACAGATTCTCATGATCAAAATCAAATCACACCAACCCAAGATAAACAGCAGGGCCCCTGTCGGGCTCAGAAATATGCAAAATATATAAAATACAAATAAATATAGAATATATAAAATATACCATATAGAAATTAAACAAAGGTTAAAATGATCTGCCTATCCAGCTGGACAGTAATACAATAAACAATACTAATCATAGTCATTGACCATTCACTAGATAAAGCCGCAATTACAACCGCAACTTGTAATTGACAGGCTTCATGGATCCACGTTCTCAATAAAGTTACCAATATTTTTGCAGCCAAAGCAGTTGTTTCAAGCTTAGCATCAGACAATAGAACACTATTAAACTAAAGATACAAAAAGCCCTAGCAGTAATGGAGAAGACTAGGCCAAAGATGTAATGAAAAAGACTTTAATTACTACAAATTATTTGATGCCCTTCAAGCCTATACTTATTCTTAAATCATGAAAAAGCTCAATTGGTAAATATTAATATTACAATCTTCCTGTACTGCATGTGCGCTGTATAAACTGTACTGATTTTTCATCATAAAAACAGTATTTCAATTTATATGCTTAGTTTAAAACTTAAATAGAAATCCCTCCATGTTTTAAAAGACTATTACAAACCAAAGAAGCCTGACTAGCCAAGCTTAGCAGCTTGTCAGAGCTCAGCAGAGTTTATTTTTTTGTTTTTTGCCATCAAGTTACGGTTGATTTAGGGCAACCCCTGGGGGGTTTCAAGAGGTAGTTTGCCTCTGTGTCATGACCCTGGTATTCCTTGGTGATCTCCCATCCAAATAATGACAAAGGCTGACCCTGCTTAGCTTCCGAGATCTGATGAGATCATGCTAGCCTGAGCTTTCTAGGTCAGGGCAAGCAGGGTTAGCCATGGTCAGTACTTAGGTTGGAGACCATGAAGAAAGACTGGGATTGCTGTGCTGAGAAAGTCAATGACAAACCACCTCTGCTCATCTCTTGCCTGGAATGCCCCATGGATGGCTTTGCCACGAATCAGTTGTGACTTAATAATGCGTTCTTTATTACAAACCACATACTGTAATATTACTATGTATTGTAACATACCACTCCGTATGCACAGAGAAGCCACTGAAATTCATAAACATCAGCACAACTTTAACAGAAAAGAAGAGAGTTTAAGAATGAATCAGGCTTGGCTTCCTGTCCTGAAAACCTCCAGACTAACAAAGACTACAGTCCACAATAGCCATGCAGATTAGCTTTGGATTTCACACATTAACAGATCACTTCAGGATACAATGGTTCCATATTAACATACCACACCCTCATTAGCACATTATCTTGATACTTACAGGACAATGATTAGCACATTACCTTTGATACTTTTTGCAGGACAATGATTCAGCTCAAACCCAACCCCTTTCTGACTATATATTACTCTTCCTACACACTTGACACTGAGAGACACTGTCCTTCAACGTTACTCCTCTGAAGATGCCTGCCACAGCTGCTGGCGAAATATCAGGAAAGAAAATACCAAGACCACGGTCACACAACCCGGATAACCTACAAGAACCAAAAGAGTAGCTGTTCTACATTTTGTGGGGGGGGGGGGTTTAAGTTAGGTTGTATATCATGATCAGGGAAAATTTGCCTATAATTCATAACATAATCTGAGGTGACCTGGAAAACCATATTACAATGCAAGTTAGGGTTGCCTCCCTCCAGGTGGGGCCTGTAGATCTCTTGGAATTAAACTGATTTCCAGACAGAGATCAGTTCCCCTGGAGAAAATGGCTGTTTGGGAGGGTGGATTCCATGGCAGGAATTTCCCAACCCAGCGCTGGCAACCCAAACCCAAGTTCTAATGTGCTTCTCATACCTGTCACTATGGCAGAAAATGATCACCCACAGATCAGGTAGGGAGTTTCTGCGTAGCTGGGAGGTTTCTTTAGCATATTGAAAAATAGTATTCCAATTAAAATAATTTCTCCTTCCCTGCCCAAGCTGGTCAAATGGGGATTGTGTGTGCTCACTGCTTTCTAGGGGAAATGATATGCTGATGGTGGCTTAACATCCCTTCCATAAATAGGAAAAAAAGGGTGGGGAACTGGCCTGTTTCAGCTCCTATCATACCATGGAAAGGGGGAGGTCGCCTAATCAATCTCTCCCTTTCCCTCTGCAATCTCTTGGAGGCCTCTAATTTGCATTCTTTTACACATGGCTTTTCTATATGCCTATAGATTGTATGAAATATTTGCATAGTCCAGAAATATAATAAATATTAATTTGAGATGTTTTTACCATAGCAATTTTTCATGGAATTTTAAAAATACTTGCCAAACTTGAGGTTCTCAATCAGAAACTCCCTTGGCAGATTTGGAGGGAGAGACACACAAAATGGCTGTGCAATTTTTGAAGGCCTATATAACAGCGTGTGTGATTAAATGTGTCATTAATTGAAATGCTGCAGTTCCCATACAGGTATGGTATAATTATTTCCCCTTACCTGCCAGATCAAGATAAAATCTCTTAGCTACTTTACTGCTTAGCCAGCATTCTAGCTGTTGGAGGGGAGAGCACCTATGGCTCATGGTATCTGACTGTCACAATAAAATCACAATATAGCTACCACCTTGCCCTAACTAATCAACCATCCTTTTAGGACATATGCATCTCTGCATCTCTTTTTCACCAATAACGCATGGCATCAATTCTGTCCTTATACCTTGAATTGTAACATTGCGCACGAGCCCTGTAATGTACTGAGGATCACACCTTGGGGAAATGTGTTTTTGTTTACCAGTGAATCTTAGAAGTCTGCAATGGGGGGGAGGGGGCACAGCCACATCCGGCACCCACAAGTATGCCTGGAATTGCACTGCTTGTGTATTGCCAGATTGGTGACCAGTTCTGTCAGCATTAATAGTACTGATTAGAGCTTTGGGGTTGGGAAAGTCTGGATTAAATCTGGTGGCTGTGCTCCCCTTCCCCATTCCTTCTGACGGATCACTAATCTAGAGGGGTGTTTTTTTCAGTAACAGGGGAGGCATCCTTGAATGAAGCAGCAGGTGTGTTATTTTCTGCTTCGTTCTAATATGTCTCAATTGGGGCCTGTGAGTATAAAAAATAGAAACAAAAATGGCATATGGAATTTGCTGCATTCGATTCAGATTCTGCAATTTGCATCCCTTACGTTACATTTATCTAAAGCTGTTTGATAATTTCCATGTAAAAGATTTAAATCTGATACACGTTTTAATGGCTCAGACTTGAAAAAGCTGCATTTCTAAAAGTCCAGAGCTGCAAAGTGATTGAAACAAAGCACTGGGCTCCCAGTCCCCATTAAAACAAAAGATGAGTTCAATATGTTTTCAGTTGTGCTGAATGCATGAGAATTGGATGTTCAATTTGTGAATTCTCTGTCTGCCTAACACTGCTCTGGAGGCTTAATAATCAAACTAATTGCAGGACCAGCACAAGAACCTTGCCAAATTGCGGGGGGGGGGGGCTGGCAGAACAACGGTGCAGAGATCTTTCCATACTAATGCTTCCATTAATGCATTTTGTTTTGCTGAAATGGTTTCAAGGCTGCTGCCTTTCTTTTCTTTTGCTGAGAAGCCTACTGCTTGCCTTCTAGTGCCTTTTCTGTTTTTCAAAAGCATTTCTGTTTCCAGTGCACATTTCCTTGTTGCTCTTTAACTGCTCTGCTGTTCTTGTGGCTTAACCTCTCTGCTTATTGTAATTCTGTTCTCTTTTGTCCATGCTGCCAAAAAGGAGACAAACAGTTCAGAGGAGTCAGAATGTGATGACCTTGACCCCAACACTAGCATGGAGGTAGACAACCCTTTCTTCCCTGCCTGACTTGCTGCCCAATACTACTTTCCCCAAAGCATGGTACCTCTTTATAAATGGGACCTGTAAAATTCTGCAGTGTTCATTCTTCCTCCAGCTGCTACTGAGAAGCATGGGACCTCTGGGAATGGCAATGGGTGCTGCAGTAGGAAAGGGGAATCAGCCAATCTACATCTACCAAAAATCTTCTGAATACAATTTTTAAAGATCTAGCATCCCTGTTTCTATCATTTCCAGTGACACACAGGCCATGTATTTTCTACTCAGGGTTAAGGAAAGCACCAACTGACTAGCAGCCTGAGGTCATAGATAATGTCTAACCTGCAAGGCACTAACAGTACAAAGAAATGGAGTAAGGATCAGAGGAAGGGATGTTCCCTACACCTAGATACTACTCATAATGTGCTGTGAGAATCTGGTGTGGCCCACCAAGTTATTTGGGGAGTATACTGCTGCTGAGAACACTCTGAAGACTAGGCAGCATGCACATTACTTTCCCTCAAAGCCAGTCAAAAAAGTTGTTGATGGCCTCCCTGTTGAGTCCATGTTTAAATTAAGGCTTCCTGCTTGTTGCCTGACCCTCAAATCGCGACACCTCTCTGGGTCTACGTCTGACTTGAGCTAGCTCTCACCTGATATTTCCATTCCTCTACTGCCCATATTGTTTCCAACTAAACTTGTGACTGCACCTACAACTGAATAGCCACTACTACACTGGTTAACATTTGCTAAAATAGAGCTCGCCAGACTGAAACCTGCAAAGAGTATGCCAGCATGTCAACAGTAGCAGCAGCTGCCCGCAGTTGGGCAAATGTGGCATAATGAATTCTGGGCAGTTGCAGGTTCTATTTAGTACATATTAAAACCCCATAAAAACTGCAAGGCAAGTTTGCTTGTGAAACTTCAACTTAAAAAGCAAATTACATGCACAATGAGGCACTCAGTTCCTACCTCCCAACTTCCTTTACTGTGTCTGCTTTTGCCTAAACAATGGTATGCTGATACCACAGTACTCTGTTCCTTGTAATTCTAGTTTATTTTCTCATCCTTTTAATAGAATAGCCATTGTTGCTATTGTTGGCCTTGCTACTTTGTTTACCCATGTGCAAGACCTGTGGACAAAGGAAAACTGAGCCAGGAAGAGAATGAGATGCTGCAGTCATTTTTGGTTGGCAGAGGTCAAGGGCAAAGCATACAAGCTCTACATTCTAATGCTTCAGCAACAATAGGCCCTCTTCAAAATCAGCTCATGTGCTTGCATGCACACACATGCATGTGTAGGCGCATGCTGTCCACACTGCCCTCATGAAAAGGGGATATGTCTTTTTGTCCTGCAGCTAGATCTCTTATCATTTTGCAATGGGTGGCTGCTGGGATTGTGCATTGACATTGGGATGTGCCTTGCTCCGCAGACAAAGCAGTCCTACACCATTCCTGAACTTGCATCTACCCAGTTGTCCTTGATTGTATTGCTTCCAGTAATCCTGAAGTTACAGCATCCAGCCATCTTCCTAGCAGCTCACTTGAGAGTCCTCAATTCTACTTGCCTGCCCCTGGAGCATTCACATTCCTCACTTTGATGGATTGGTACAGAGTGTCCTCTAACCTTGCTAGTTACGCTTCGAAATACCTCCCCTTGAAAGCCACAGGACAGTCAGATGTGTTTGTTTTAAGTGATAGCTGTTGGATAGCCAGATGTGTTGATGTGTGATTCAGAAGAAAATGTCTCCTGTCAAGTTCCAAACTTTGTCAACAGTTGTGTATTTGCCCTAAAGGCATCTTCCTAAAAAGGATAATGAGTGAACATAGGTAATCTTTTACTAGAGAGTAACCTTACCAGTGTACTTCTGCAGGACGTGCTAGATGTATATTCCATCCTGCCAAGTGATGAAATGATTTTTTAATCACACATCTGCACTGAACTAGAAATCTCGCCTTGCCAGTAAGCCAGAAATGATTTATATGCTTCACTTTCACTAATGCTAATATATTCCTCTAAAAGTGCTAGAATTTTCTCCCAAGTAGTCATGCAGTGCTTTTTAAAGAATTATTTATAACCATTTATTTCTATTGGTGTTTTAAGCCAAAGTGCAAGCACTATATTCAACACAAAAGTACCTGATAGCACCAAACCCTGCTGCAAAGCAGACTGTCCTAGGCTCACAGAAGATGTTTCTTAATCCTCCAAAATACTCAGCAGCCAAATGTGTTTTGGCCTATGCATCCCTTCTTCAGGGACATATCAACTGTTTTAGCTGTTTTGGATATCAGGATGTCAAGTTTATTTATGGTCAAAGACCAGCAACAGTTAACATAGTTCCAGCCATATTAAAATTATTGAATATCACCATTACAATAATACAGCACACATCTGCACACAATTTGTTAATATATTGCATTAGCAAAAAGTACATTTAAAACACCTAAACATCTATGCATTAATTATAATTAATAAGAGTGTTTAAAATTTAAGCTGCCCTCTTCTGTCTTATTGAGCATGCCAGTGCACAAAATTTTGCCACCTTAAGGGTGGTTTCATTGGAGCAGTCAGCAAAGAGGAGGTCAGTATAAAAGGAATTTAGTCTACCTGGATTAGCTGTTTTGAAATAGGTGAGATGTTCTCATCAGCTGGTCTCTGACAGTAGCCAGGCTGCTGTATTCTGAACCGGTTGTAGTTTCCAGATGGTCTTCAAGGGTCTCCCAAGATAGCATGTGTTACAGTAGTCCAACTGCAAGATTACAAAAAACATAGATTAGCATTGCCTCCCTTTACTGGCATTTCAACCTGAGTCCCGATCAGCCCCCACACCCTCCATGGCTATTTTTAAAGGCTAGATTACACACCTGGAGACCCAATCATAGAACTCCAACCTTGTGTGCCATTTGGCCTTCAGACAGCCTTGACTATAAGGGCACTTCAGTCATCATGATCTGGTTTGTCTCTCCCCCACCCCCAGTCAGGCAAGAATTTGATGACAAAGTTAGCTTGCTTTTGATTTAGTCTGTGTACCTGTCCATTTACAAGAACAATGTACAGAGAAAAGAAAAATGCTAGTTGGGATTGCTACTTTTTTTTCTTAAGAGAAGACTAAGGGCAATGTTTCCAGAAATGCCAGTATTACAAAACATGGCACAAATTTAAAATGTCAGAATTTTAAATACTGCTCAAGTTTTTATTTTGAAATTTGTTCTACACCATCAATGTCTTAAGTTTTGTTGGCAGTATAAAGGCAATAAATTGTACCATTAGCACTGCTTGTAAAATCCTGAATAATCAAAGCAAGAAGTTCTCACCTGGATACACCTTAAATAATAGTATAATCCACTGATTTTGAATGAGCACAGAGGAGTTTAAAATGGATCTGCATATTTTAGCACAAAGCTGCCCTCTACTGCTGAAGCAAACTCTGCTTCCTACTTGAAAAGATCAGCGTTTCACCAATAAGCTGAAGGTGGAATTAACTGGGGGAAGCTTTTAAAATCACAAAGTTGAATTGTAATGCAAAATTCAACTTTATATTATACTCTTGATTTTTTTCAATATTATTTAGAGATTGTATCGGAGTTGAGATTTGTTAAAATGTTGACTCACTTGTACTTGGTATGAAAAGACTTGTTTTCTAAAGCCAGTTTCAAAAATGAACTCTGAATAGTTCAAGAACTTCCAGCTTCAAATTTGAAATATTAATGTTCCCATTGTGGCTGGAGTTTTCCTTTGAGCTTAGTGGTACAGTCAAAGTAGCTCAGGATCAAGCTCCACATGATTTGGGATTTCTATGCTTGGAACTCCAGATGTGAAAAAGTAGGCGCAGGGTGTTTGTGATACTATTTTCCCCTCCCACGTTGTTTATTCTATTGAAAATGCCTCCCTAGCTGCCTTAAGTCCCAGTAGGGGAAAAGACAGGTGCCTATGCCGTGACTCTCTTTTTCCCCCCTACAAGAGATAAAGGTTTTCACTAGAGGAAACTCTCAGGAACAAAGGGTGAATTATCCTGCCCACCCATACACTCCCAGCTAAATGATTAGAGTTGCCAGCTCTGGGTTGGGAAATACTGGGAGATTTTTGGGACAAAGCCTGAGGAGGACAGGGTCTGGGGAGGGGAGGGACTTCAATGTCATAGAGTCCAATTGCCAAAGTGGCCATTTTCTCCTGGTGAACTGATCTCTCAACTGGAGATCAGTAGTAAGAGCAGGAGATCTCCAGCTAGTACCTGGAGGTTGGCAACCCTATAAATGATGCCCAGAATTCTAGTCATGGACCTCCCAAACTGCACGTAATTCAGACTTCAGTCTTTGATCTGATATACCAGAACTTGACCAAGATGATTTTTAAGCAGATATGCTTCCATTGCAGGACAACCTTACTGTGTAACCATGGAAGAAAGAAATTTAAACCAAAAAAAAAGGTAACGCCTTCGATAATTGTAGGAGCCTCCAGAACTCTTAGAGCAGATTGCAATAAATTGCATTCTAACTTGTGCAGCTCATTCACCCCAGCTAAATGCAGAGCCAATCACACTACAAAAATGTAATCAAGATTACTTTTGCTCAGGAGCTGACATCAAAGGCATTCTGCAGGCATTTAGCTGTTGCTAAAAATGGGTTAGTCTCTCTTAAATGCAACAAGATCATTCTAGAAAGTAAAGCTCAATAATAGCAATAAAACGAGTGTGCAGCTGTTCAATAAGTAGCTTACTAATATTCTGCCCATGATGATGAACAGCAGCTCCTCATTAGGCAGCCTACAAATGGAAGGATGGGAGGATGCCTGGAGAAATCAACACAGCTTTTTCATACAGCATACTGCCACAAGATGTAGGGTTGACTAGAATTCTGGGTATCATTTATAGGGTTGCCAACCTCCAGGTACTATACAAAATAGGCACCTCCGTGCCAATACCAATGGTTAGAAAATGGTTAGAAAATCTGCAACGGAGTCTCCAGTACAAAAGTAGCAAAAAATTCTTATTGGTGCTTACACATATGACATCAACAATACAAGAGTGAAAGATACATATAAGAACAATCAAAGTTATATACAATATGTACAATCTAAGTAAGGTGCAGTCTCAGTGCACCAATTGCCATGTTCTTTCAAGTAAATGTTGTATTTTCTTCAAAAAGTCCAATAGTAGGTACTATCCCAAAAGCACACCCAAAAAGTGTGCTTTTGGGATAGTACCTACTATTGGACTTTTTGAAGAAAATACAACATTTACTTGAAAGAACATGGCAATTGGTGCACTGAGACTGCACCTTACTTAGATTGTACATATTGTATATAACTTTGATTGTTCTTATATGTATCTTTCACTCTTGTATTGTTGATGTCATATGTGTAAGCACCAATAAGAATTTTTTGCTACTTTTGTACTGGAGACTCCGTTGCAGATTTTCTAACCTCCAGGTACTAGCTGGAGATCTCCTGCTATTACTACTGATCTCCAGCCGATCAAGATCTGTTCACCAGGAGAAAATGGCCACTTTGGCAATTGGACTCTATAGCATTGAAGTCCCTCCCAAGGACCTGCAGGGGCCATCTCATTTTCCCCTCCCTCACTACTTCCTCTTTCCCTTTCCTGAAAGCCCCCATAGCCTCTCACTTTTCCTGCTTCCTTCTCTCCTTTCCACTCACCAGTCAACCTCCCTTTATCTGCCCCCATCTTCAGCTTTCCTTCATTTCTTCCCCTGGCAGACTCTCCCCAAGAAAACGATGGCCTGTTGCATTGTGCCAGCTGAGCTGGGCCCATTTGCACTGGGGGGAACCAGCAAGGACTTGTGGGAGGTATCTCACTTTGTCCTGCATCCCACACACACTATTTCCTCTTTTCCCCCATCCTGGCAACTCCCATATCTTCACCTTCCCCTACTTCTTCTCTCCTTCTCACCCACCCACCAGCCCACCTTTTATCTGCCTCCCTTGTTATTTACTTCATTTATATCCTGTTTTTCTCCACAATGAGGACCCAATGCAGCTGACGTCATTCTCCTCTCCTCCATTTTATCCTCACAGGAACCCTGTAAGGTGGGTTAGGCTGAAAACATTAAGTGGTGCAACAAGGTCACCCGGTTTTCACAGTAAAATGGGGATTCAGGGTCCCAGACTGAAACTCAAACCCCTATGGTGTTTTATGCATGGTCGCTTTAACCTCCTTTATTCCCCGTTTCAGCCAGGATCAATTTTTTCAGTATGCACGATACCTCATTCCTTGGAAGCTCAAAGCTGTTTCGATGCAAAACGAATCCGGATTTTCCCATTACTCTTCTGGCCTGAACTAAACCGTTCATCCTGGCTTATTCCGGAGTCACAGAGTGAGACAGATCGAGTGGACTTCAGTGACTCAATCGCAGCGTGTCTTGAAGAGAGTTAGAAGAGGCACTCTTGCTTTCATCGTGGCCTCTGTCAGAAGACATTACATTTTTAGAAATGACTCAAAAACCATTATAATTGTACCTACCGTTATGTTTGCCATAACAGTAAAAGAGCAGAACAGATGACCGATCTATAATTAGAGACTACACAACTCTGCCCTGACCTGGATGGCCCAGGCTAACCTGATCTCGTCAGATCTCAGAAGCTAAGCAGGGTCAGCCCTGGTTAGTATTTGGATGGGAGACCACCAAGGAAGTCCAGGGTTGCTGTGCAGAGGAAGGCACTGGCAAACCACCTCTGTTAGTCTCTTGCCTTGAAAACCCTCAAAGGGGTCACCATAAGTCAGCTGTGACTTGATGGCACTTTATGCACACACAACTCTATCCAGTCACAGTAGGGTTAACAGCTTCCACGTGGGGGCCTGGAGTTTTCCCGGAATTACAACTGATCTCCAGACTACACAGATCACTTCCTCTGGGAAATATGGCAGCCTTGGCGAGCATACTGTATGCTGTCACATCCCACTACCTCCCCCAACTCCACCCTTTTCAAGCACCACCACCAAGAAATTTTCCCAAGCCAGAGTTGGCAAACCTAATTCATAACCCTAATGAAAACATGACGGATTGCTAGGAAAACACTGATATCTTGTAAGGCCAGCAGTGAATTATCTGTGTAGCTAGGGTTGCCAGGTCCCCTTTTGCCACTGGCCGGAGGTTTTGGGGGCGGAGCCTGAGGAGGGCAGGGTTTGGGGAGGGGAGGGACTTCAATGCCATAGAGTCCAATTGCCAAAGCGGCCACTTTCTCCAGGTGAAGTGATCTCTATCGGCTGGAATTCAGTTGTAATAGCAGGAGATCTCCAGCTAGTACCTGGAGGGTGGCAACCCTAGTGATTGCTGCCAGGCCTGGCCCTGATAACTCCTCCCTCAAAGGCCAAAACAGCTGCCTTTTACTGACAGAAGTCAAGACTAGAATGCTGCAGTTGCCTAGCAATGGCTACTGAGGGCTTCTGTTTATTAAAGCCACATGCACTCCTTTTATTATTTTGGGTTTTTTTTTTTTTTAAATTTCAGTGTGTTTTTTTAGATTTCAGATTTTCTACAAATCCGGTGTGTTTTTCCAGATCTGTCTTGTCTGTCCACAGCTCCAATCACCGGCCGGACTTGGCCCACTTGGCTATTAAAATATACAAATGGGGGCCTGCAAAAAAAAAAAAAAAACTTGCAGGGAGGGGGCATCCCATCCCTCCACCATTGCTCCTTTCCCCCCCCCCTTCACAAATAATTTTCCACCTTTTTCTCCCCCTCCCCTTCTCTGGCAATTTGCCCTCACTCTTCCCCCCTACTCTCCTCTGTCAATATTTCCCACATCTCTTGTTACGCCTTTTAAGGAGGGAAAAGACCAGTGCTGGAGCCAGTAGTGGCTAGAAGAACTGTGTTTATTATAACACAACAACCAACCAACTCGATGGGCCACAACTAGGCCCGTGTAACTCTAACCCTCCTCCAGTTATAGTCACAAGACCTGGGGCTCTCTGTTCTCTTGATATGCCTGTATTATTGTATCAATTCCCAAAGACAGTAACACAGTAGGAGGTTGAGAGTTCAAAGCAGTTTGTTTATTAGGCCCAATAGACACACCGGGTGAAAATTGCCCAAATGCGCAGGACAATTCACACACACATCAAAGGAGTGCAAGCACGGATATAATCTTTGGTAATTGGAGGTACAAAAGACGAAACACATGGCGTCAATACATAGAACCAATAATAGATATTTAAGGATTTGAATACCCTATTAGAGATTCGGAGGCGTAACATAGAAATGGTGATCTCATTTTCACTAATGAGCAGTGAAGACCCATATTCCCAGGTGCTTTTCTATTTGATCCGAAATTACTGCAGTTCTTCTTATCTTGGACCCTGGCAGCTGCCAAGGCCAACTAAGAGGGTTCCTAATTCACAGTGGGTAGCCGTGTTAGTCTGTTTGCAGTAGTCAAAAAGGGCAAGAGTCCAGTAGCACCTTAAAGACTAACAAAAATATTTTCTGGTAGGGTATGAGCTTTTGTGAGCCACAGCTCACTTCTTCAGATACAGCTAGAATGAAGAAGTGAGCTGTGGCTCACAAAAGCTCATACCCTACCAGAAAATATTTTTGTTAGTCTTTAAGGTGCTACTGGACTCTTGCCCTTTTTGACTAAGAGGGTTCCTAGTTGGTTCTTATCTCTGGAAAACCAGCTTATGCAAGCATACTAAGGTTGTCTATGGATTCTTTAATTAGCTTCTAACTAAGGAGCAACAGTGGGCCTCTTATACTTGAGGCCTGTAACATATGCAAGCGCTTGGTGCCACTATACAAGCCACCTCTAATAGGCTGAGTGTGGCATGTCCATGAGTGCAGATATACTTTATTAAGTACAAAGAATATATTTCAAATCAAAGAATACATTTCCAATACATTTCCCATAGCATATAATGATTTCAGGCATTACACTCTGTCCTTAAAGCAACAGTGCCAATATACCACATCTCTCTCCTTCTATTTCTAGAATAGACTGGAAGTGACGTAGGCGCGCGTGCACGTTTGCCTGCCGACCCTCAGCTGGTCGGTTGGCAGGGGGGGCGGATTGGTGAGGGTTTGCCCGCTGCCACCAGGCACCTGGCAATCCTAGACAGGCCCCTTGAAGCCACTGCATCAGCAGCAGAGCCCCTGGCAGCCAGCAAGGCTCCCAGGAGCTGCTGTGTTGGGGGCAAGGTCCCTTGGAGCTGCCATGACAGCGGCAGGGCCCCTGGGAGCCACTGCATCCACTGCAAGGCCCCCGGTAGCTGATAGGGCCACAGTGATAGGGCCACTGTGTTGGCTGTGCAGGTGAGTAATCTTTGCATGCACAGATAACATTATTGTTTGGAGTGGGGCTTAAACCTCCCAATATAATTGTGTTAACTTTTAAGATTTTTCTGCAGACCTGGTTTGGGGGGGCATTCCCCAAGTTTGGCGAAAAGCTCTTTTCTCTCAGTGTGGGCCAAATCTATAGATTTAGATATCGGCTAACATTAGAGAAACAGATATATTGAGGTTGATTATATCCTCAGATGGAGCCACACTTCACTATTAGAATATATGATTATCCAACAATGAAATCTCCATGTCCAGAGACAATGCTCCTGGAGACACGCAACAGAGGGTGGGCCTTGCCCTACTACTGAGTTCTTAGCTGCTCTTGGAAGAGAAGGCTGATCTGTATGGTCACTTCTTATATTCTTTCATAAAAGTCAACGCTAACCTCAGAAATGTAGCTGGTAGATGGACTGTGCAGTTCCTTGACAGTCATACTGATGGCTGAAGGGCTAGTTTTCTGGTTAGTGGAGGAGGGAAGAAGATCTGAAGCTAGGCCATGAGAGCAAGACTGCAGTTTGTTCACTAAGTCCAGTAGCACCTTACCAACTGCATAGGGGAGACAGGAAGAACAGTTTCATCTCTGTCCCTGTTCATCCTACCTACTTTGACTGAGGAGATCTGGAGTTACTTGAATGAGAGGCACACAGTGCAATCCCAGGCGGAGTTACTCCTGGGTAAGCCCACTGGAATCAGTGGGCTGAGCCTGTTGTATATCTGCATACTGACAATAACCTAAATCGGAACCTTTTGGCTTCTCATCAACCTTTTGTCAAGCCTGTTTTGTTAACGTTCACATTTTACTGAAACAAATTCTCTATTCATGGACAAGTTAAACAAGTATTTTCTGTTTCTCTCTCTACATATATTTTTTTTTGTTCCAGATCATCAACCCAAACTTCATTCAGGAAGGTGAGTGAAAAGATACAAGTGTACAAAAGCATACTAGAGGGAATGAGACAACAAAACAAAGTATAAGTCATAATTTTATAACAAGACACACTGCAAAGATTGTAATTGCACAGTCATGATTTTAACATGAAACGTGTGACGGAACGCCAGTAAACACCCATTTTAAAAAACAGATTCTTCTTCCGAAAGCTTGCCAATTATTGACTGAAATATTTTGTTGTGTGCCTTTTCCAAAAGACCTCGAGTCACTGTGGAAAGTCCTGTGGTAATATAACAAAAACACAGTTGAAAAGAAGATTATGTGACTTGTAAATTGTGAAAATTTTTAAAGAAAGGGAAAAGCCGTCTTTCAGCTAATCACACCAATTGCATCAAATTAAAAATATTGTCGAAGGCTTTCACAGTCAGAGTTCATTGGTTCTTGTAGGCTATCCGGGCTGTGTGACCGTGGTCTTGGTATTTTCTTTCCTGACGTTTCGCCAGCAGCTGTGGCAGACATCTTCAGAGGAGTAACACTGAAGGACAGCGTCTCTCAGTGTCAAGTGTGTAGGAAGAGTAATATATAGTCAGAAAGGGGTTGGGTTTGAGCTGAATCATTGTCCTGAATCATCACCTTTGATACTTTTGGCAGGACAATGATTCAGCTCAAACCCAACCCCTTCTGACTATATATTACTCTTCCTACACCCTTGACACTGAGAGACACTGTCCTTCAGTGTTACTCCTCTGAAGATGCCTGCCACAGCTGCTGGCGAAACGTCAGGAAAGAAAATACCAAGACCACGGTCACACAGCCCGGATAACCTACAAGAACCAATGCATCAAATTAGGTCAACAAAATGACCAGAGAGATACAAGTGTGCCAGCTTATTTCCATAATGTTCCTAGGGGAAGGAAACAAAATACAGAAAGGGATCTATTGTATGTGCCCAAACTCAACAGATATTGAAAACGGAGAGAAATGTTCAGTCCTCACCAATCAAATTGCAATTTGGTAGCTGTTTTGCAATTACATTTGCTCACCAAAGTGAACGTTTCTTTAGCATTAATTTCACTTGCTTCCCTTTGAGTTTGGTTTGCTTTGTAATGGACTTGGAGTTTCTTGAAAGCTCATTAGTGGGTCTCCAATGAGAAGATCAATAACAGCAAACAAACTTCCCTGGAGGAAAACTTGCCTGCCCCTCAAAAAACTTTCCTCAAAGTTACATGATTTGAAACATCTTGCTCTAGCCAAATGGTCTTGAAATTGTCCATTCATTATCTTAAAATATTTTGAAAGTCATTTCAAGTATCACCTTTACAAACTATGAATAAAACCAGTCCTGGGCCTTGCTGAAATTCACATCCACAGCTTTCAAAGAAACTCATGTAGATTTCACAAACCAGCATGAACAAATGTGCAAGATTCAAATGTGTACCCTAGAATTCATCAGCAACTTTTATTGAAGTCAGCTCACAACACATTTTGTAAGCACCCTTGAGCTCCGTAAGGAAGAAAGGTGGCTAAGAGATGTTTTAAATAAATAAATTAATAAACAAACAAATAAACAAATAAGGAACTGGACCAGTATTCACTTGCATGTATTTTTTGTTGTTGGAATAAATACAACTGAGTGTATTCCTACTGTAACTTCTTTGAGAACTAGTATGCATCTGCTTGGCCTAATAAGGTATACTATCACCACTTAAACAAGCTTTTTTCATACTAGGAATAGCTGTCCCACACTGGGAGTTTAAAGAATGGTCTAGTTGAAGGAAACTCTAGCCAGCTGTTGCTAGCAAGAAATATAACTGCACTGTCTAAACTCAAGAGCAACTCCAGGGTCATTTACCATTGGCAGGTGCTGCTGGATCTCTCAAGAGAAACAAATACAAAATATTGCACATTAAACAACCATAGGGACATTACCATTAAAGGTAAAGGTCCCCTGTGCAAGCACCGAGTCATTCCTGACCCATGGGGTGACATCACATCCTGACATTTCCAAGCAGACTTTGTTTGAGGGGTGGTTTGCCAGTGCCTTCCCCAGTCATCTTCCCTTTACCCCCAGCAAGCTGGGTACTCATTTGACCGACCTCGGAAGGATGGAAGGCGGAGTCAACCTTGAGCCGGCTGCCTGAAACCAACTTCCGTTGGGATCAAACTCAGGTTGTGAGCAGAGCTTGGGACCGCAGTACTGCAGCTTAACACTCTGCACCACAGGGCTCCTGACATTACCATTAACCATGACAATTTCAGCTTTAACGTGCTGGCTAAATATGCTCCTAAGATCTTATTTTAATTGTCCAGACTATTTGAGAATTGGATTTGTCACTTGGATCACAGTCGTGCTTGGGGAACAAAATTAAGTAGTGCGGACAGAGTGTAGAAATGCATGTGGTCAATCCAGGGTATCCGCATTTATTACAGCATCTCAATTATTCTTTCCGGTGTCAACAGCAGTCCAGAGGATGCAACAACCAAAGGTCTGAGTTGTATTTTCCTATTGTTTGGAAAATTCCTTCCCAAATAGGAAAAAAGAAATGCATATTTTCCAGTTCTCCCTTTGCAAGATCAAACTATAGGAAGAGGTTTCTTAGGCTTAGCCGCTACAAGATCAGTGTCTTTGGTGAATGTAATGGGTTTCTGTGTGTGACCTTTCCTTCAGTTGCTCCAGAGTTTCTTGTGCCCTTAGTGGACATCACGTGCTTGCTTGGTGATACAGTATTATTACAGTGTAAGGTGTGTGGACGGCCAAAGCCAACCATAACCTGGAAAGGACCAGATCAAAACATTCTGGACAATGACAACAGTACAGCTGCGTATGCAGTTTCCTCCTGGTATGTTCAACCTTTTATATTCAGTAATATTGCAGTAATGGTGGTTTAACTACTTCAAAATGTTGTGATTGTATCATAAGCTGTTGGGTCCAAGGTAGGCTTGCCAGCCCTTCACCAGTAAATCCCAGGAGATCTGCAGGGTGGGACCGGGAGAAGGTGGATTTTCTGGGAAGCATCATAGAGGATTTTATGTCACTACCTGGTGATGCTCTAGGAATTTCCACAGTCTCTATGGTAAAGACCATCAACGCTATTCATCATTTTTTTCCAACTCCTCAAATAATTGAGGGTGGGGAATTAAAGGCCAGGGCAAGGGATTGCCTGCTGTCACCAGGCAAATGGCAAGCCTAATTAGGGTTGCCAGGTGCCCGGTGGTGACGGGCAAACCCCCGGCAATTCACTCCTCTGCCCGCCGACCAGCTGAGAGTCAGCGGGCAAACGTGCACACGCATGGCCCGTACACACCGCAGCACATCACTTCCGGTTTACAACCAGAAGTGCCGCCTCGCGAGGGGCCTTATATCACTCAAACTCCCAGTTTGAGTGGTAAAGGGCCCCTCGCGAGGTAGCATATCTGTTTGTAAACCGGAAATGACGCGCACGCACGCGATCCCCTCAGCTCTGCCCCAAATGCCTCCCGACGGAGGAGAGGGGGGACCTGGCAGCCCTAAGTCTAATCCAAGCTAAATTCCTCTATGAGCAAGTATACAAGGTTAGCTAATTAAAAACTTCAGAATTTGCAAACAAGTTCAATTTTGAAATCAAATTAGAAAAATCTTTTAAATCAGCAGGGCAAGCCTGTTGCTCAAGAAAAGTCTACTAGGAAAGGTGCATGCAGCTAATTTTTCCAAAGTTCACTGAAAAGCAGGCCATGTGGTCCTCTCTGAGTCGCATGTTCCAAAGTGTAGGACCCGCCACTGAGAAGGCCCTGCTCTTTACTCCTTGGGAAATCACATCAGACAATAGAAGAGAAAGTGTGGTCCCAGCTGTGTAGGGTTTTAAATTATATCACCACTTTGAATTGTACCTAGAAACTGCTCGATCTGAGTCCAGAAGCACCTTAGAGACCATAAGAATTTTGGGGTATCAGCTTTCGAGACTCAGAGCCCTCTTCATTAGATATCAGGACAGCTGTAACTCTTGAAAAATTATATCCTGGCAATCTTGCTGGTCTTTAAGGTGCTACTGCACTCAAATCTAGCTCTTCTAATGCAGACCAACTTGGCTGCCCTCCTGAAACCATCTAAGAACTGGTAACTAGCGTCGTTCTTTGAGAACAGGGGCTATTATATCATGGGCATTTGTGAATTTGGTGATGTTCCCTTATTATATGGTGTCGTTATTTTTAATGTAATCCCTTAAGGTAAAAGCTTTTGCTTTAGTTTTCACTTGTATTGTTGGTTGCTGGCCATGGCTGGCTTAGGGTTCCCAGACCCCTGTCAGGAGCAGGGGATCCCCCGCTTTGCAGCCCCTACCCCGGCGCTGTTCAGCCAGCCAGTGTGGGAACTTACCAATAGTAAACTTAGGCCTAGTTCTCTGTCATTAGCAATGTGGCAATATGACTTCCAGCATGCACCAGAAGTGATGCCATAATTAGGGATGCCAACCTCCAGGTACTAGCTGGAGATCTCCTGCTATTACAACAGATCTCCATCTGATATAGATCAGTTACCCTGGAGAAAATGGCCGCGTTGGCAATTGGGCTCTATGGCATTGAAGGCCCTCCCCTCCCCAAACCCTGCCTTCCTCAGGCTCTGCCCCCAAAACCTCCTTCCAGTGGTGAAGAGGGACCTGGCAACCCTTTGTGGGGCCCGGCACCAGAAAAGGCCAGCTGGCCTGATCAGAAGAAGGGGGAAACAGCCCACCCAAACCTGCCAGCTGGCTCCTGTCTCCAGCATTGCTGATATAGCCCAGGACAAAAATAAGCCAGCTAGCCTGAGTGGGAAGGCACACTGGAGAGCTCCCACTATTACAACTGATCTCCAGAAAATAGAGATCAGTTCCCCTGGAGAAAATGGCTGCTTTGGCCATTGGACTCTATGGCATTGAAGTCTCTCCCCTCCCCAAACCCCGCCCTCCTCCGGCTCTGCCCAAAAAACCTCCCATAGGTGGCGTAGAGGGACCTGGCAACCTTAGGAGCTGGTAACATGAAGCTTTCTCATACCAACATCAGCTTCACGTTCCTGTGCAGCACTGTCAGTTTTCCCACTGGTTTTCATTTTCTGTGTCCTTTGAATGACTTCTTAACCGCTGGAAGACCATCCAGTGTAAATGCATGTCAGAATACCCAATCAAAACGCTGTCATTTGCCTCTTTCCAGTGATTCAGGTGAAATCACTCTGAAGATCTGTAATGTCATGCCCCAGGACAGCGGTATCTACACGTGTGTGGCAACAAATGAACTTGGAACAGCATCCACTTCTGCTACCATCAAAGTACAAGGTACTGATTTTATTCTGGTTTACATTTATTTCATCAGATGATCTAATGTATATTTTGCAAAGCCCTATCATTTTTTTTTTACTAGCCAGTGTGTCCACTGGTTTAGAGACTTGATTATCAATGCTGAAAATACTCAGTTTAGCTGCACAGGTTTTTTGCCACCTTTCAAAAGAACCTGATATTAGTGTGCTGGCATGCCTAGAGAGCAAGACTGCCACTCTTCCTGCTTCTCCTTGCACCCATGCTGAGCAGAGTGGCCAGATAGTGAGATGAGGTCACTCAGTGGCAGGTAGTCACTGTGGTACTGTAGAATGAGGGGTTTGACCCTTCCTCTCTGTGACACCAACCCACACACACCAGGCAGCTAGTTTCTCGGATAGGGCAACCATACAGGTAAAGATGTGGGAGATCTGATCACTTATCTCAAATGTCTTATCTGGTTTGGCCATAAGATTCGCCTTTTTTAAAAAAAATGCATGCTTGCTTAGTTGATTTAGAAGAAGAAGAGTTGGTTTTTATATGCTGACTTTCTCTACCACTTAAGGGAGACGCAAACCGGCTTACAATCCTTCCCCTCTCCACAACAGACACCCTGTGAGGCAGGTGGGGCCGAGAGTGTGTGACTTGCCCAAGGTCACCCAGCTGGCTTCGTGTGTAGGAGTGGGTAAACAAATCCAATTCACTAGATTAGTCTCCACCACTCATGTGGAGGAGTGGGGAATCAAACCCGGTTCTCCAGACCAGAGACCACCGCTCCAAACCACCGCTCTTAACCACTACACCATGCTGCAATATTAGTGTTGCAAGATAAACAGGGGATTTGGAAGTCATTATTTGCTTCCTGATGTGTAGTACTGCCCACATCCTTGAATCTAGTACAACATATGTACTTTTACTGAACAGGTAGATCAAATTTTAAACATGCCATTTTTAGGGGGGGGGGAAACTCAGACAGTAAGTATAGTTCATTGCCAATTACTTTGGCAAGAAATTTGGCCCAATGGGGACTAATACTGGTCCAACAGTCCTGTTATGCTGATGGCTACTCTAGTAAACCCAGCTTTTAACAAGTCCCTTTTTCACTTGTGTTGCAATCAAAAGCAGCAGTGCTTGAATACACGTGCCCTTCTGATTTTTCTCCTTCTTTCTTCCTGGCTCCTCTCACCCCCCCCCAGGTGTCCCAGCAGCCCCAAATCGCCCTATCGCTCAGGAAAGAAGCTGCACCTCCGTGATTCTTCGCTGGCTGCCTCCATCCAGTACTGGAAACTGTACTATTTCTGGTTACACAGTGGAGTACAGAGAAGAAGGTATGAGCATTACTTTTCATGAGAGCACTTCATATTAGGTATATATAGACAGAATTGCATGTGAAGAGGAAAACAATTGGTTCCCAAGTAGGGTTGCCAGCTCTGGGTTGGGAAATACCTGGAGATTTTGGGGGTGGAGTCTGAGGAGGGTGGGATTTGCAGAGGGGAGGGACTCCAATGCCATAGAGTTCAATTGCCAAAGTGGCCATTTTCTCCAGGTGAACTGATCTCTGTTGCCTGAAGATCAGTTGTAACAGTGGGAAATCTCCAGCCACCACCTGGAGGTTGGCAACCCTATTCCCAAGTTGTGCTAATGTAGGGGCAGAGAGAGACATTAAGCACCCCTCGCCTTCTACCTAGGGTTGCCAGCTCCAGGTTGGTAAATACCTGGGGCTTTGGGGGGTGGAGCCTGAGGAGGGTGGGGTTTGAAGAGGGGAGGGACTGCAATGATATGTAATGCCATAGAGCCCACCTTCCAAAGTGGCCGTTTTCTCCAGGAAAGCAATTGTAATCCTAGGAGATCGCCAGCCACCACCTGGAGTTGGAAACCCTATTTCTACCTGCCAGTTTACCCCTTTCAGACAATTGGTTAAATGAGGTCAAAGTTATTACAGAACAGTTCATATAGATAACCTTAAATTGTGGCCCTAGTTATGGGCTACATATAGGGTTGCCACCCTCCAGGTACTAGCTGGAGATCTCCTGCTATTACAACTGAATTCCAGCCGATAGAGATCACTTCACCTGGAGAAAATGGCTGCTTTGCAATTGGACTCTATGGCATTGAAATCCCTCCCCTCCCCAAACCCTGCCCTCCTCAGGCTCCGCCCCCAAAACCTCCCGCCAGTGGCAAAAGGGGACCTGGCAACCTTAGCTACACAGATAATCCATTGCTGGCCTTACAAGATATCAGTGTTTTCCTAGCAATCCGTCATGTTTTCATTAGGGTTATGAATTAGGTTTGCCAACTCTGGCTTGGGAAAATTTCTTGGTGGTGGTGCTTGAAAAGGGTGGAGTTGGGGGAGGTAGTGGGATGTGACAGCATACAGCATGCTCGCCAAGGCTGCCATATTTCCCAGAGGAAGTAGTCTGGAGATCAGTTGTAATTCTGGGAAAACTCCAGGCTCTGCGTGGAAGCCGTTAACCCTATAGAGTTGTGTAGTCTCTAATTATAGATCGGTCATCTGTTCTGCTCTTTTACTGTTACGGCAAACATAACAGTAGGTACAATTATAATGGTTTTTGAGTCAATGTAATGTCCTCTGACAGAGGCCATGATGAAAGCAAGAGTGCCTCTTCTAACTCTCTTCACGACACACTGCGATCGAGTCACTGAAGTCCACTCGATCTAATATAGGTTTTCTCAGCTTGTTCCCCTGTTCAGTTTACTGCTGAATTCCCCCCTCCCCACAACTTTCTCAGTTCCTGCGCTGCCTTTTAAAAACTTCTCTCCCCCTTATTCGTGTTTCCATTACCCTGTCATGCTCATCCCCAAAGCCGACTAACCAACTTCCTCTGCTTCATTAATCTGTTTGCTATCTTTGCCAAATGACGCTCCCCGTCATGACAAAATGAATAAATAATGGTAGATTAATAATCGTATATATAATAGAAGCACCCAGTTAGGCATCTTCCTATGAAAGTCTTAATCCTTACCTCTTGAATTTATTCATTTTTATTTTTAAATTTTTAATCTAAATTTTGAGCTACGTTGGCCCTTGTGGAAATGCAGTAATAAAGCATTTAAGATGTACACATACACCCTTATAAACAGCAGTCATTAAAATGCTCCATCACAGACATATGAGGTATAAAGATGCCTTCTTGTGAATGTCATTAAAATTTTGAAATTATGATTATTCAGATGGCTCTAGTAGTTAAGCCACATAAAGAAATTATGTGTAGTAGGCACATAAAGGTTTCTAAGGATGGAGCTTCACATTCTGCAGAATGATAGAATCCTGATGTGAAAAAAAGAATAATTTTAAATTCTACCTGTGGGGGTAAAACAGAAGTCAGAAGAAAGATGGTATTTTCCTGATGACTTAGCTTTCTGTTTGCAATAGGGTTACCAGCTCCGGGTTGGGAAATACCTGGAGATTTAGGGGTGGTGGTGGAGCCTGGGTAGGGTAGGGTTTGGGGAGGGACCTCAACAGGGTATAATGCCATAGAGTCCATGCTCCAAAGCAGCCATTTTCTCCAGGAGATCAATTGTAATACCAGGAGATCTCCAGGCCCCACCTGGAGGCTGGCAACCCTAACATGCAAGGAACTCTTATTTAGAAGAATATTAAAAAATATCTCCTTCCTGTACTTTGAAACAGTTCCATCTGTTCAATTGCTTCAGTGTGATTTAATCATTTTTACTCTGCTGTGTGTGTAAAGCAGCCTCAACTACCAGGGCCTGCTACTTTTTCTCAGTGCAGAATAATGTCCTTTGACACACAGGGCTAGTACCAATGTACAGCAAGTGGGGAAGAACAGGTCCCAGGACAGGCCAGCTCCCTTCCCTGTCTAGAGTCACATTACAGTTTTGGTAATTTTTCATCTCTCTCTCTCTCTCTCCATAAAACATAGGATCACAGGTCTGGCAGCAGTCTGTTGCCTCAACTTTGGACACCTACCTTGTCATTGAAGATCTCACACCTGGCTGCCAATATCAGTTCCGAGTCAGCGCCAGCAATCCTTGGGGAATTAGTTTACCTAGTGAGGCCTCTGAGTTTGTGAAACTTCCAGAGTATGGTGAGCACTTGACCCAAAAATGGGGGTGAATTGCAGTCAAGGTTAGAAACTGTGGGTACTAGTTCTATTTCAGGAGTCAAGATTTGTGTGAGACCTAGCTAATGTCTCTTAGACACATGAAGCAGCCTCATACTAAGGCAAAGCATGGCTATATCGAGGACTGTATTGTCTGCTGTGACATCTCCAGAAGCTCAGGTAGACATCTCTCTCATACCCTACTACCTGATTTGTTTAACTGGTGCTGCCAGGGATGGAACCTGGGACCTTCTGCCATGAAGCAGATGTTCTACCACAGAGCTATGGCCCTTCCCCATCTTGGGGATGGGACTTCAAGTACATATGCCTGACATCTCTTCTGATTAGTGTATAAACATTTACATCACGATGTTGGGCAAACTACAGGAAGCAGGGCCCAATCATTATGAAGGGGCGAGTCGGAGTGGTACATGGACAATCTCAAATGTAATCTCTGGCATCTCCAGTTAAAATTATCTAAGTGACAAGGCTTGCAGAGATTATGTGAAAATCAGAAATATTGAGGAAGGCATTCTTATAAAGAGATCTGAATACAATATAATGGGTCAGCTCAAGAGGTTCCTTCTATAAGCGATAGTACAATGTTTATTGTATGTATCACACCCCTTTAACTGCAGTTCAGTATCTTGTACCTTTGAAATCCTCTCTTCTGCATGGTATGTCAAACTTTCTGTATATTTGGAATTTTTGCATACACATAATGGGATATCTTGGGGATGGGACCCAAATTCATTTATGTTTTATGTACACTTTATACTCATAGCTGAATGTAATTTTAAACAACATTTTAAATAATTTTGTGTACATTGAACCATCAGAAAGCAAAGGTGTAACTCTCTCACCAGAATACCTGTATCAGCTGTTAAACAAGAGCAACAAAAAACAAACATATAACGGCAGGCTTTCAGTCTCCACCTACAATGCAGTGTACGCTGTATTTTCTTTATTTAGGTGAGAGGAAACATTGAAAGCCGGCAGCATGGATCTGCCTGCATGCCGGCTCGAAGAGTCTGGTTTTCAGATCTGTCTGGATATGGGATGTCCGAATAAGGGAGACGCTACCTGTAATGATGATGAAATGGTATAGGTACCTTGACCCCACAAAATTTAGCTGACAATTCACAGAATGTTGCCTTCAGCTCTAGTAGCATCATCCTGTGCTTTAAAAATGCGGGCAGTGTATCCTGGCTGTATGCATTATAGAAAGCTATTAATTAACCTCGTATTAAAATGTATTATTTTTGGAGTGTGGTAATATAACTGCAAGCTCAGTGAATGCCACGTTGATGTTACATACTGTCCTAACAGTTTTTCAGAGTGCTGCTTTGCCAAGTGGGGCAACTAAGGTAGCCAGCGGGCACCTAGCCTGAGCTTGTCAGAACTTGGAAGCTAAGCAGGGTCAGCCATGGTTAGTACTTAGATGGGAAGGAAGACAGGGGTTGCAAAGCAGAGGAAGACAATGGCAAACCACCTCTGCTCATCTCTTGCCTTCAAAATCCCATGGCCCTGGAGTCACCACGAGTCAGTTGCAACTTGATAGCACACAATGATTATTGTTAAGGAGATGTCATTTACCAAACGATGTTATTTACTGCCATGCTATGAAAAGCGTCCACTGGTCATTTCCACTCATTAAGCCTCTATTAAAGGGACCGGACAAACCTGCTGGCACCTGAGAATACAACAGCACCAACCAATGCTGCTGTACTGGGTTGATGTTCCAGTTCAATTTGCTATGCCACAGTAATACCGTAAACCTTCTTGCGCCATCCTAAATACTGGGGCTGTAATGAGCTGAGTGTTATCCACATAGTGGTGCCAGCTCAGTCCAAATCTCTGGATGACTTCTCCCAGTGGCTTTATGTAGATGCTGAAATCTGTGGGGGACAAGATGGACTCTTGTGGGACTCTGTAGGCCAGAGGCCAACAGGTGGAGCAGCTGTCTCCCAGCCCACACTCTTGAAACCTATCTTCAAGGTAGGACCAAAACCACCACAGAACAGTGTCTTCCACTCCCAGCCCTGAAAGGCAGCCCAGAAGGATATCATGACTGATGGTATCAAAAGCCTTTGAGAGCTTTAGGAGGATTGATGGAGTCACACTCCCCCATCCATCTCCCGGCACAGGCCATCCAGCAAGTGACCAAGGCTGAAAGCAAGAAAATTATGCTGTCTTCAAAATGATTTACACAGGTTTCAGTAATTGACTAACCGTGCTATTGATACTGAGTGTAAATCAAGGAAGGTTTCTTTAATTGGATAACTTAAACCCACTGAATACTTCCTTGCTTACACAACAACTTATGGTTATCAGATATGAGATGTTCTCACAAACTGTGCCGAAGATAAAGAATGCAAAGAATGTAACCCATGAAGGATGTATCTCAAAGGGGTAGATAATACGTATTAGCACAAGTAGCCAGTCTCCACTACTTGTGCTTTTCAGCTCTCCCTCTCTTTAAAGACCCTCATTTTTAATACTTATAATGTATCAATGACTGTGTTTTCTAATGCAAACTGCTGTCACTCTGCTTCCCCTGTTTTGCAAAGACTCTGCAGCAGATGGAGCCACTGTTACATGGAAGGAGAACTTTGACCTGGCGTATGCAGAGTTGAATGAGATTGGCAGGTAATACTAAAATTATTTCAGCAAACCGCAAACACAACTGTAATGAACATTCTCTTTTAGAGATAATAAGAATTACTTGTTTCATAGTACCTGTTTGGCCTCATTTGTTAGAAGTGTTGTGGCTGAGAGATTTTGGACCAGTTTCATGTGGGTGTTTAGTCACTACTTGATGAGTTGCATAATAGTATGTAAACTAACTACATTGGAAAGCAGGAGGCTGAGGTAAAGTGATTATGAACCTTCTGGCTGTTATCTGTGATTACTTGTTAGCACATGCAAGTCTTGATGCTGCAAATGAGTTTTTAAGTCCCCAAGCTGACATCTCTAAGTTAATTAATTCTGTTCTTATGTGTGCTTCCTGCTACCATCTACCCAGTTTCCATTGGGTATCTTATGCATTAAGGCTGGGAACCAGACCATATTTGCACTTCTAGACCTTAGTAGCTGGTCCATCTTCATCTGGTCAAGTCAGTGAGACAATGAACCCACCTACTTGAGTGTATTCTTAAGTAGCGATTATTTCTTTGCATATATTGTAAACGGAGAACTACTTAAGTAATTCAAATTACTGACTTTTCCTTAGTGCGGCATAAACTTGTGTGGTGTTTCTAGAGCTGCTCAATGTGAATCCATCAACCCACATTAAAATACTTGTGAATTATATTTGGGTCATGATCCATCCCCTGTGGGTTCTAAGGCATTGAAGAGGGTACAGTGGACTCCTTTTTTCTCTTTATCACTTGCTGGCTGGTTCGTGAATATGCATGCTATTATTGGCAGTAGAAAGCTATTATGCATATATCTATATCGATGTAGATATATCATCTTGTAAGCTGGTCCTGTGTGGGAGAGGGACAGCCTCCCATTATAAGTGATGTCTGATGCACTGCAGTGCATGCCCAACCAAGGAGGAAAAGGAGAGAAGGGAACTCCTCTCAGACCTTTGCCAGACCTGATTTGTCCATGCAGCAATACCCATGGGTAATAAATTGTGCCTTCTTTTTATAGCAACAGCTATACCAAAAATGATTCCCAGATTTTTTCTGTATCTCAAAATCAGTAAATATTGTATTGAACTGCCATTTTCATAGATAGCATAGAAAATTACTATTGTGGATAAATAAAAAATACAAAGCTCAGGAAGGAAGTCTCATAGAGCATCACACAAAAAACTAGCTGTCTGTGTCTGATTTGCCTGGAAAATGTAACTCAGTAACAATTAGCACAATGATACTCACATTAGGGCATTACAAACATCAGCTAATTTCTAATCAGAAATTAGTTTGTAATTTGTACCCTTTTCTCACGTTTATTTTCTTTTGTTTCAATCCTCTATGCTTTGGAGCACATGAAAGATACTTTCCTCTAACAAAAAGCTAGACAAAGAGCTGAGGGAGGAAGAAACATCCTTCACCCTGATGGTAAAAAAATGCAACAAATTGAATGTAATCTGATGTTAGCCCACTGAAAATAATGGAATCATAAGTTCATCTGTGCTGGTCAGTGTAACAATTTCAGAAATGCTGGAGTTAATGGGCCCCCCAAAATGCAATCTATAGCAAGGAATAGCAAGAAGTATATTTTACAATACAGAACCATTGTGGACTAACACAAAATCCAAGAGGTTATGATGCTGTTTACCCTAAATGCATTGGACTTCATGCATATAGGTCCCATGCAAACATTATGACATGAGGGTATCTAGCAGGCCCAGAGACAGAACAAAAGTACACAACCCTGCTTTCTTACTACACATAGGCTCTTAAGAGCCTTATCCAAAGTAGCTGAGATGGTTGGACTATTCTTCTGACAATTATTACATGTTTTTCCAACGACAATCATAGAGTTCAGGGTATACCATTAAAGAGTACGGTTGTGGATTCACCTTACAAAGGAGTATTTTTAAAAACATTTCTATGCTGCCTTTCTACCCAACTCAGGGTCCCCAAAGCAGCAAGCATTAAAACATTTAAAACATTAAAACAGCATTTAAAATATAAATATATATAAAATATTTAAAACAATTAAACACACACACACAAAATACATAAACAGGGAGGAAGGCTAATAAGACTAAATGAGGGAAGGCCAAACAAAAAGGGTTTTATCCACTGGAAGGGAAGAGGGAGTTCCAAAGTTTCGGCACACAACTAAGAAGGCCCATTCCAAAGTCCAAACTGGAAGGTAATCCCAAAAGAATCCAAACTGCCACAAGAAAAGAGAGAGGTGATGAACAACTCAACATCCTTGTACAACATGAATGAACTTGTTCAGAAAGCCTTGAGTGTCAGTGAGAAAGGCAAGTTCTAAATGAAGTAAATAAAATGAGATATTCGTGGCTTATCTTCATTCTACTGTTTTCCAGGGGACGATTTGCTGTCGTAAAAAAATGTTTCCACAAAGCAACTAGGAAGGATGTCGCAGTGAAATTCATCAATAAAAAAATGAAGAAGAAGGAGCAGGCAGCACATGAAGCAGCCATGTTGCAACATTTGCAGCATCCACAGTACATTACTATTCATGATATCTATGAGTCACCTTCCTGCTATATCTTAGTTTTAGAACTGTAAGTCCTTTTGATGGAAGCTAAGCTACTTCTTCATTACGATGAGGGTTTTCTTTATGTTCTGAAAGACTAATATGGGAGGTGGCTGTGTGAATGTCAAGGTTATAGCCATGAATTCTGTGGTGGTGGGATCTATGAAAACAATGGGGAAAGGGCATCGTGAAACAGCAAAAACCTAAATAAAAATGTTCAGTTGTATTTATTACATTTTACTAATATGAATGAGTAATTAGTTTTCTTAAATATTTTAAAATATATAATCCTGATGTTGACAAGGTCTTCCTTTTAAAAAATTCACTTATGTTTAGTTGAACTGGATGTTTAGAATATTAGCAATATTGTGGTTTCACAGTGGATTTTTCTTGGGTTTTAGGATGGATGATGGTCGTCTCTTGGACTACCTTATGAATCATGATGAACTTATGGAGGAGAAAGTAGCTTTCTACATAAGAGACACAACAGAAGCCTTACAATACCTTCACAATTGTCGGGTGGCTCATTTGGATATAAAGGTAGTAAGGAGAAATTATAAAAATCTTTACTTGGGTATCTGTTGGTTAAGAACAGCCAGTACCAAGCTCTGTACAATTTCAACATATGCTAAGCCCATATCAAGTGACTGTTTATTGTTCAACATGAATAACCTTGTTTATGATATATTCTCTGTTTCTTGTTACTTTGTAACCTGCCAGTCCTCTACTTTAACTTTCATTATACCAGTATAGAAGGAAGTCATCCAAGATGAATTTAGAAAAACTTCTCATCTGCTTCTGAGATTTCTAGGGTTGCCAGGTCCCTCTTTGCCACTGGCAGGTTTTTGGGGTGGAGCCTGAGGAGGGCAGGGTTTGGGGAGGGAGGGACTTCAATGCCATAGAGTCTAATTGCCAAAGTGGCTGTTTTCTCCAGGTGAACTGATTTCTATCAGCTGGAGATCAGGTAATTGCAGGAAAACTCCAGCTACTACCAGAAGCATAATCATAAAGGTGCCACACAAATTTTTAAGTTTGTTTTGTAGTAACAGACTAACAGTGCCATCCTCAACAGAGCTACACCCTTCTAAGCCCATTGACTTCAATGCACTTAGAGGGATATAACTCTGTTCAGGATGCCTTGCAAGAAATACCAGGCTCAACTACCTCATACATTTCATTGCCTTTTCACTCATAGGTTGGCAGTTTCTTTTATCTCCTCTCTCTGTGTCTGGGTTCAAGCAGGCACCTGGGGCGAGAGGCAGGCAAGCGTAGTCCAAGCACAGTCCAAGGTCCAAACACAGATATTCAGAAGTCCAAGCATCAAACCAGAAGGACAAATCCAAAGCACACAAGCCAGGTCACAGTCCAGAAGATAAAACACACTGAGGTGTAGCACAAGACACAGACCAAGAGCAGGCACACAAGAATTTGGACAAATTACTTCAGTGCCTTTATGTACTTCTTATATTTCTATTCCACCTACATTCCATTATGAAACTCAAGGCAGCAGATGTATCGTCCCCAGGAACTCGGCCATGCAGGCACTGATCAGACACAGATCTGCTTGAGCTTCAGCAAGATGGCTTCATCAGGTGCCTTTAAACCATATCATGGGACCTTAAAGGAAAGCCTTAAAGCTTTGCATGCCCTGTTGGTTGGACAATTGCTGCCTGTCAATTTGGCAGGTGGTCCTATATTATTTTTTAAAGCTCACGGTATTCCTAATGTAGGCAAGCCCTCATTTTCTTATTATCCTTAGAAATATTTACTTCACACTCAAAAGCTACCATTTTGCATGATGCTTTGGTGGTTGTTTTTTTAATTGGTCACGACACTGTATTTTTTTAAAAAATAATATCAGTATAAATTGGTAATTAAGGCTGCAATCCTGCGGGGAGGGGCGCAAAGCTCCTTAGGAGCCAGTGTGACCCCGCACTGGCATAAGTACCCATTTAACCCAGGATAAGGGTCGCTTACACTGGCACAGGGGGCATTCACGCTTGCCTTGGAACACCACGCCTCTGCGTGAGGCTTGGGTGCCAGTACAGCCTCCCATTGGTGTTCTCCCAGAGTATTTCCCCATGCTGGCATCCTGGGAGGCATTCCCTGGACAGTCCTGGGGGCGGAGCTGACTTCAGGCAGCTTCCTCACCCCTTTTGGACTGGGAACATCTCCTTTACCCTTAATGCGAGTTAAGCCACCTTTTTAGGTGGTGTAGCACCATGGAATGCTATGGAGCAGTTCCACAGGGCACGCAAGTAAGGGCAGCTTTCTGGCTTCGGCAGGGGAGCTGGATCCTGCTTTGGAGGTGGCATTGCTGAATCACCCCCAGCTGCTGCCTAACCACTACCCCCTCAGGAATGGGCTGCCCGTCCCAAACTTCTCAGGCTTTCGTTCTAGCATGACGATAATGTAAGTATTTGCTGGAGAAAAGGTGCAAATGTATTACAAATCCTTCCTTCTATTTGGTATATTTTTTCTTGTGAATATAGTTTAACATTATTGAACAAGTAGACATGTATTGTATGTCCCATTGTTGTACTTGATGTTTTAGCTACTATGCCAATAAATAAGGCTATGAATGAATGAATGAAGTAGACATGTAAACCAAGAGTTCTGTTGGTTTAATCTGATTTTATTTACAAAGATAATGGACCACTGAACCTTTTTATTGTAATCTTCGCAGCCAGAAAACCTGCTCATTGACTTGAGGATCCCTGTGCCTCGTGTTAAGTTGATAGACCTAGAAGATGCTGTTCAAATTACAGGGCATTATCATGTCCATCACCTCCTCGGAAATCCTGAATTTGCTGCTCCAGAGGTTATCCAAGGTGCCCCTGTTTCACTAAGCACAGATATCTGGAGCCTAGGCGTGCTTACCTATGTCATGTTGAGTGGTGTCTCACCCTTCTTGGATGAAAGCAGAGAGGAGACTTGCATCAATGTATGTCGGGTGGATTTCAGCTTCCCTAATGAGTACTTCTGTGATGTAAGCCATGCTGCCAGAGACTTCATTACTGTAATCCTTCAAGAAGACTTCAGGAGGAGGCCAACGGCAGCCACTTGCTTGCAGCACCCTTGGCTGCAGTTTCACAATGGCAGTTATTCCAAAATGCCACTGGATACCTCACGCCTGGCTAGTTTTATTGAACGTCGCAAACACCAGTTTGATGTGCGTCCAATTCCCAATGTTAAGAGTTTCATAATGAGCAGAATGAACCCAGGCACATAACGCAATATATGACGTGACGATGAAGTGTGATAGGGTATGGAAAGAGAGAAGGCAGAATTTGTCTTTGTATGTCTGTATAAAGTATCATATTATATGTGATGTCCAAGAAAATATAAGTACTGTTCCAGCAGTTGCATTATCTAACTAATTAGTTTTAGATGCTTTCAGGTGTTGCATATACAACTTCTTAGGTGGCTTATTCTTGTTATAATGTGGTCATGTTAAATACGGATGACTGTTCATGATGACTTCAGTTGAGAATGAGAACCAAAACACTGTTGCCTTACTTTTGAAAGGCAGCCCTAGCATTCTTGCTGATCATATTAAAATTTAAATAATAGAAAGACAGGAGAAAATAACACTAGGCTGACCCTTAGCAGCCAGCTGTTCCTGAAAAATAAATTGGACTGGCTTCAGAATTACCAGAAACTGTTGCTATTCAAGTTCAAATGAGGGACCAGATCCTACAAGAAGGACTTCTGGTCTTGAGTAAGAACTCGTTTTATGGCCGGACTGCTGTTTTATTACCCTTGTCAGCTTTGCCTGTGATGTGACTTAGGTATGCTGTATCGATCAAGGCTGCAGTAGGCCTTTGCCAGTAAGCCCCTTCTGGATTCTACAGCACTCACATTATCAAAACTAGCATACCAGAAAGTAGGTGTGCTACTGATAAGATGGTAAACTCATTGGAACAAAAATATGTTTTGATTAAGCACAAGGAGACAATTTTTTACTGAAGTTTTTTTATAGCTCTTGTACAGAAATCTTTTGCAAAATCTGTGTGTTGAGAAAAGGGTGTGTTAAAAATAATTGCTGTATCTGTAAACTAGATGTCAAAGACATTTTTCTATTGCAGGAACTTTGAATTATCACATATCGTGTAATATGAAAAGAAGGTCATTCCATTTTCAGCTTGAACAGTTATTTGCGCAGTTGTAATATCAATCCAAAATTGGCCAAAGTATGGTAAATATAAAGGGTCCATTCCTATGTTTTCAGCTTCAAAATGGATGTGAAGGATCAATAGTTTACTACATTTGTGCATACATCTCTCTCTCCCCCCACACACACTATCTCCATCACACAAACATCTATGCTAGCATTTTCCTTCAATCCCAAAAATTTGGTGTGAAATCATGCAAAAAGATAATTACAATTATCATTTTTATTAATCAAAAGCATTACCAGTGAATAGTTCTTTAGAAACTGTTGAAACATTTTTCAAATCAAGTGACTTTGAAGGCAAAGTTATAGTGGCCTAGGGATTAGTCTAATTTTTATACCACGGATACATTAGTACGGTCAATGGTTCATGATCCTGCTATCCTTTAGTCAACAATTCATGTCTAATTTTTTTCTTCCTCTATGCCCAGCAATGGTTATTCTATAAACTTGCTGTGTAGTAATAAGATTTAGTAATTCTTAAAGGCATAGTTTCATCTGCCAACATATTATACAGACAATGAAATTTCCTACTTCACTTGTTCAAAGTACTGTTAACTCAAGATATTTACCTTACTTCACAAGGTAAGTCTCTATGTGATGCCATCTATGTAAATCACAATTCATCACTGCAGATGGGTTTGCTCTGACCCTAAGTTCTGTTTCTTTGTCTACATTACTGTACAATCTTCAGAGAAGAGACACTCAGTTACTCTTTCATTCCCCATAACTGTTTATTAAGGACACCAAAGCACTTTTAGACAAGCCTATACTAAGACTTGCACATTAAAAAAAAATCATGGAACTCAGTCAAAGAGAAAAAAGTAACACTCCACATCAGGCGTCTGGATTGCCAAATAATAAAGAACTTCCTCCCATTGTGCACCTGGCAAAGCAGGAGACTAGTAAGATTCTCCTCACTACGTCATCCATGACCATCTTACCAAGCAGAGTTTCAAGCATTCTCTGGAAAGTTACAGAGTTGTCTCTACTTGCTCTATGTCAGTGCTGGGATAGAGAAGAGCAGGGGCTCTCCTGGCTGAGCTGACAGGCAACATACTGTTGGGGAGCAGAAAGTTACCAAAGATTAGGCAAACATTGCAACTTTTATGACAGTTTCCTAAACAATGTTGTCCACAAGGACCCAGCTGAAGAAAATGAAGGTGGTGCTTATTCTAATAGCACTTAACTTTTTTACATAACTGTTAGATCTTGAGGCTATCTTAGCATCTGCAACTACTCTGCCCTTAAAACTGTTGACTGCCAATGTTTGACAACCTGTGGTTAGTGTAAGCCACAACACAAACAAGGATCATACACTTTAAGTAACAATAATCCTGCTTAAAGTTAGTATGTGTTTCTCTGCAAATAGAGTATTTTACCACAGAAGTTGTATTACAGTTGCCAGAGCAGGAGCTATACGTACGGCAAGAATGGGGAACTTGTTTGGGTGGAGATGTTTCTTCCCTGTTCAGAAAATCAATATAGAAAAGGTGGAAGTATATGGATGGATATTGATTTAGATTCTGGGGCTAGCAAATAAGGCTTAACAAAGCACAGTGCCTTTGCAGAGGAATAAGATAAGTCCTAGCATTTTAACTTCTCAGTGAAAGGGTTTTGTCCCCAACACATATTTATTTTCTCAATAATATGGCTATACGATACTTTTTGTAATCAGTTTGATCATCCTGTACCCACTGATGTCATAGTAAAGAATGTGGGATGGAATCAGCTCTTGAGGTTGCTTTTAGTTGTCATTATTTCCTCATGGTACTGAAAATCATCCAGATGTGGGCTTGGAGATAGGTTAAAAATAAGGGTCATAACCCAGGTAAAGTTATCTATGAGTAAGTCCCACTAAGACCAAGGAAATAAATTAGCTGTGACTGATCTAAATCTCATTGCTTGAATGGGACACAGATTTTAATCCTATGCAAATTTACCTGACACTGTCCCATTGACCATCATGGCCCATATCTGAACATTTATTTAGAAAATGTGTATGCCACCTCTTCAGATCTGCTCAAGATGACTAACAACACTAAAACAAAACAAAACAGAAAAACTATAAAACAAATCATATCAATAAAACAAACCAAGCCAATAAAAGCAACCCCACATAAAATGGAGCAATATAAAAGGATATTGACCAAAACCGGCCTCAGGCTAGGAACAGACCATAAAACAGCTAAGCAAGATGGAACCCCTTAGTTAAAGGTCCAGGTTAAGAGAAATGTCTTGGCCTGACATCTAAAGGACAATGAAAACTATGCCAGGTGAGCCTCAAGGGGAAGGGTATTCCAAAGGCAAGGTGCCATCGCTGAAAAAGCCACCTCCGGTTGCCCCCCATCTTACCCATCTGATCACCACCCAGCTTACCTTTGTAGGTGGGGGCATAGAGAGCAGGGCTTGAGAAGAGAATCTCAGCTGGTGGCCTGGATGATATAGGAAAAGACAGTATTTCAAATACCCTTGCGCCAAACCATTTAGGTAAGAACTGGCACTTTGAATTGTGACTGGAAACAGATGGGTAGCCAACGTAGAAATTTCAACAAAGGGGAGATACAATCCCCGTATCTGGACCCTGAAAATATCCTGGCCTCTGCATTTGGGACCAACTGAAGTTTCCTAACAGTTTTCAAAAGCAGCCCTGCATAGAATACATTACAGCAATTTAACCTGGACATGATCAGAGCATAGATCATCTGCTATATGACCTTGGATTCCTCTGACTGCCCTGGGGCCTATGTAAACACTTGTGATCCAGAGAAAATGCACACTGTATCCAGGATATCGGGTCAGAATAAACTAATTTAGTCAGGTACAAGTTACTGTGAAATAGCTACCAGCTGATGCAAATGTCTGAGTCTCTAAAGCAAATGCATGGACAGAGTTATGGAGAACCATAGGATATGGTGCTGTTATTGAGTTTGGGAGAAACACGGTATCTACATATCTGAAGGCGCCCCCTCATTTATGTTTTAAAGCAATTCATGCGGATTATAAAACTGACATTGGCTAGAACAATGTGTTAAAATTGCCTCTCTTCTGCTTTAACAATGCTCAGACAGAGAGAGTGGCTCAAAAACGATTTATGGCTTTCTTACACAAACATGCTGAATTTTGTTTTATATGTTAAACAGTTTTTAGAGAGGCAATTTAAGAACAAGTCTAGAACTTTTCTGTTGAGAGTGAAAAGAACATGATTTATTGAGATGAGCTGTCAAATCGAACAAGAAATAATCCTGAAACTTAAGTGTCTAATGCTATGGATTCTTGAAAGCTTCTATAGTCACTGGTTTAGGATTTGCGAATAATACAAAAATCATCATACCGATGATATGTGCTTAATGTCTATGATTCCAAAAGCATGGGTGAACTAGAACAAATCTGGGTATTGACAGAGACCAGTTTTTACTTCACACAAAACCTTGTTACTCTGTTCAGCATTTCTTTCTAAACAGGAAAAGAATATTACTATATTAACTGCTTGGCTACCTTGTTCACACCTAAGAATATGAAATGCCATTGTTTTCTGGATTGCTTGGAAATATGTGCCACTGAAATCAATGGGATTTTATCCCCAAGTCAACATGTTTCCTTCTATCTCAAATGTCCTGCAAAGACCTCAGCAGTTTACATGTTTTCCTGATGGTGCTCTGAAGTGGCAAAATCAGGATATAAGATGTGTCACGTACCACATTTGTTTGAGACAAAAACAAAAAACAGACCCAGAATTTAAAGTAAGAAATGGGGTTTAAAAGAAAAAATACACGTCCGTCTCAAAAGTGGATAAATGATGTCTTCCCTCAAAATTTGAGGTGGATAATGATAAGAAATTAGGACATACGCTCTTTATTTTTTTACACAAACTTGAGCTCACTCAGCACTCTTTGCTTGTACAATCCTGGAAGCCGAATGAAATCATGTCATTAGATATTGGCTGAGCCAATCATTTGGCCATTCCTTCTACACCTTTGTAACATGAAAATCTTATGAATGAAACACAGTTATGTCTACAGAAACTTGCTTTGAAGCTTAGAACATTTCAACAATGGGCAACACAAATGTTGACCCTAAGACTACTTTCCTAGGTACACACACTAGAGAACAAATTTCATTGAAATCTGTGAGGGTCAGTTTTGCATAAAGACGCCCCTGCTGCACTTCATATTTGACCCCCTACCTCAACAGTCTACATTCCAATCTAGCCAGGGAGATCTCAGTGTACAGCTGACACAGTGGCATATATTTATGCTCATATGGTCCCTGTGGAACTTGATGTTCAGATGCACGCCCCCACCTACATCTGCTAGCTGCATGTAATTAAGTGTGCCTAGAGATGCTTCAGGGCTATAGTTTGTAATTAGGATTTGATATACATGTTCAGGTTCTCTAGGGAAACCAACCGCCATTTCATGATCTACCTTTTCTTTCTGATTCAGTTGTAGAAATAAATTATCTCTGAACAGTTTATCACCCTGGTTTATCACCCTGTCCGATCATTGGTGATCCATCAGAAAATGGTGCTTTCCTAATGGAATATAATCAAATTCCTTTTTCCAAGGCTAGTTATACACTGCCAACAAACATCAAATAGCTGTCTGGGATAATTAACGCTACTGACTGTTAGCATGATGTCAGGATTCTGTCATTTGTGGTCTCAATACTCTGAACCTACAAGAATCTATTCTATTCAAGCCATATCATCCCTTTGCGCCCAGATTTTCAACACTGGTGCTTTTACGTCTCTTTCTATCAAACACTTTAGTATGCTTTTTGCTAAAATACCGCTCCAATAGTTATAGGTCTTTTGCTGAGAAAATAAAGTCTGGCATGTGGAGAGGTAAAACAGACAACTAAAATACACACCTTTAAAATATTTGCAACAATCATATCATTTGTGGGTGGGAGGGAGTATGTGTGTTGTTAAGAGCTTAAGATTTTTCAAGGTGCAAAATAATTCCACAGCCTTAATCATTTTCAGTCTTTTGCTGGTCTGCCTTAAGTGTTATTAACTCTTGGTTGGATTGCCAATTTCATTTTGTACGCATATGTGTTTTCTAAAGATACGTTTTGTAACTATTTTATTTATACCGCCAGTTCCTCATATGTAATGTTGTAAACTGGTTTCCTGCTGTCACATGTTCTTAATCTTCTGCAGTACATGTTATGTACAGATGATGATTCAAAATCTACATTTGGGGCTCTTGCCTTCCTTATAAATACAGTATACAAACTGAGTTCAGGAGGTTTTTTGCTTGTTTCAAGAAATAAGATCAGTTGCTCAGAAAAAAATAGAGCAATCCTGATATAATAAATTCAGCAAACAGCTATATACCATGCTACAGAGCAAGTCAATGGCTTGATGTGTAAACCACATAGTGAAAATGCTTTCCTTGCATTATAACGTACTTATGTATCCCCCGTATTCCCTAATACTAGAAGAATGGGCTACTGTATTGTCAGTCCCAAAATATTTTTAAATTTATCTATCAGGTATCATTATGATGAAGTTACAGCATTCATTGTAAATGTAGGGTAAACAGTGATCCTAATTTTAAGGCATAAGAGGGTTTGTGGGTTTCCCCCCTCAACAGCTACAATTTCTTCTGTTTTTAGGGGTTCCTACTTCAAGATAGTGAAATGAACATGTAATGCAAGAGCTTGCAATGCTCATCAGTTCGGAGGTATCTGGTTGTAGATATCCGTGATCTCATTCCTAATTATTAAAAAATTCAAAATTTTCATTACATACCAAAATTCCAGTGAGCTAGCACAATCATAAAACAGGGGAAAACTATTTAAAACATTTCAAAGCTGACTAAAAGAAAAAAAATTAAACTGACAATAAAAAGAACAAATAAACTACAATTACAAAATCAACAAAATATGGCTACACAAGCAATAAATGCTGCCGCATCCAGCTGTGGTGATGGTGGGGTACATGTATATGGGGGAACTGATTTATCTTTCACTGGACGCATGGTAAAATAAAGGTGTCTTCACCTGGTGCCCCAAATTCAAGAAAGTAACCACCAAGCCAATAACCTGTATTTGGGCTATACCATTTCAAACTATAAGTAAGGGCTTGCTTGACTGGACATTCCTCCATGCAAACAGTTCCTTCCAAAGAAACTAACAAGTCATAAATAAGGAGGATTCTAGTCATTTCCCCAGACAAGCTAACTTTCTGTGCATGGGGTTTGGTGTTTGTTTTTCAAATCAACGAGTTTTCAATCATGTTGCTGTTTAAACAGGTACAGCCCAGGCTTACTTACCTCTTCAGTGAGAACCAAGTCTAAATCTACACAAAACAGCTAGTCTGTTTATCTCCACATCAAGAGTAAATGGAACAGAGAAGGAGCTGGCTATTACTCTGTCCCCTGATATTTCACTTCTATGCATGTAAGCTGTTTGGGCTCTTTAATCCATAGCTAACCCTACAAACCTGTGTCTTGATTACAAGCCATCATTACTGAATAAATAATAATTAAAGTGGCACTGCTACTGCGTAGTGACATAAGAGTACGCAACATGATCTGGAAAGTCAATTCAAATCTCACCTGAAGACACAAATGTGGCTTTAGGCAAGCAGCTATCTTTCAGCCATAACTTTTCATTTTTAAGACCAGGAAAATAATAATACTTCCCACAACCATGGTGACAGTTTCTGAAATAATACAAATGAATGTCGGAGCACTAAAAAAACACACACCCTATTACCAGTGTGATGTTACACTGAATTAATCCAGTGGTCCATTGATTTAAATAAACCTATGCTGGAAGAGTTTGGCATAGGATTACACTTTAAATATTGTTAACATATATCAGAAATGTGGTGGATTAATTATTGTAAGCCACTTTTGAATGGGGAAAGCATGATAAAATGTTCCAAATTAATGAACAAAACACCCCTCTCCCCAGTTACAGCAACATGGTTGTAACAAAAACAGCTAGTCAAAAGGTGGAGATGTGCAGTTAATTAAGGCCATGGCCCATTTATGCCTGGGAGGTTTTGCCTTGGATTTGCCGCTCTCTAGATGCACATTTTCCCCACCCAAATTCCTAAAACTCAAAAATAAGCCCCCATGCAGGGTTTTGAGAATTCGGATGGGGGAAATGTGCATCTTGAGAGTGGCAAATCCAAGGCAAAACCTCCCAGGCATAAATGCCCTAAGTTTCATTCAGAGCAAGCACGACAGAATCCCAAATCTTCAATACATGAGAAGCCTAGGTGGATAATAAAACTTGGGGCTGGATACATCTGCACATTCAAACAGCACGTGCGTATTCAAGCAGTGCCCAGTGTGTACAGTACTATCACCTGGTATCGTATTGGCTTCCCTCCCTCGTGTGTCTTTATGGCAATTAAAAAAAATATTTTGTTTAAAAGTGGTCCAGGCAATTTTATTAGGACATATTGGCAATGAATATCTGCAGAACCTGTCAAGGAAATAAAAGCAAGTCTAAATTTCTCGCAATCGGTCTAATATAAGTTTGTCATTTGTTGCCATATATAGGGTGTCTGTAAAATACTGACTTCTTTTGTAAGCAGACTTAAATAGGAGGTTCCTTCATTTTTTATATTTTCCATGTCATGTAGTTTATAACAAAAGGCTTCTAGTTGCCTGTAGTATGTTAAATGTGACAATTCAGGCGGTGTCCACAAATATGACTTGGGCCAATTTGTATAGAGCACTGCATACTTATAAAGCAAATATATTTTAAGAATTTAATATGAAATATGGTAGTTGAGGACAGCAGGAAAAGAGGAAGACCCAACAAGAGATGGATTGACTCAATAAAGGAAGCCACAGCCTTCAATTTGCAAGATTTGAGCAAGGCTGACAAAGATAGGACATTTTGGAGGACTTTCATTCAGTGTCGCCATGAGTCAGAAGCGACTTGACGGCACTTAACACACACACACACACACGGTAGTCTGGTTGTATGATAACCATTCAGCTATCATAAAGGGCCTGACCTGGGTTGCCCAGGCTAGCCTGATCTCGTCAGATCTCAGGAGCTAAGCAGGGTCAGCCCTGGTTAGTATTTGGATGGGAGACCACCAAGGAATACAAGGGTTGCTGATCAGAGGAAGGCACTGGCAAACCACCTGTTAGTCTCTTGCCATGAAAACCCCAAAAGGGGTCTCCATAAGTCGGCTGCGACTTGACGGCACTTTACACACACACACACACACACACACACACACACACACACACTCCTGCCCGCCCTCCATTTTTTAGCGCCGCTGACCCAAATATCGCCCTTGCTGCAGAATGCACCCCTGCTACCCCCCCTCCTGTTTCCCGAAGTTGGTCTTTTACCCCTTCTTTTCTCTGTTTCCTTAAATAACAATTGTCATTTTTCAATGGGAGGAGAGTGCTGTGGATACTGTGGACTGCCAAAAAAAAAACCCCCAAAAACAAATCAGAGGCATATAGATCAATTAACAAAGGAAAAACAGCACTGTAGCCACAAAAGCCAGAGCTATCTGGTGTAAACGGTTATCCCAAACAATATATGCAGAATATTGTTGAAGGCTTTCACGGTCAGAGTTCATTGGTTCTTGTAGGTTATCCGGGCTGTGGGACCGTGGTCTTGGTATTTTCTTTCCTGACGTTTCGCCAGCAGCTGTGGCAGGCATCTTCAGAGGAGTAACACTGAAGGACAGCGTCTCTCAGTGTCAAGTGTGTAGGAAGAGTAATATACAGTCAGAAAGGGGTTGGGGTTGAGCTGAATCATTGTCAACCCCAACCCCTTTCTGACTATATATTACTCTTCCTACACGCTTGACACTGAGAGACACTGTCCTTCAGTGTGACTCCTCTGAAGATGCCTGCCACAGCTGCTGGCGAAACGTCAGGAAAGAAAATACCAAGACCACGGTCACACAGCCCGGATAACCTACAAGAACCAATGCATCAAATTAGGTCAACAAAATGACCAGAGAGATACAAGTGTGCCAGCTTATTTCCATAATGTTCCTAGGGGAAGGAAACAAAATACAGAAAGGGATCTATTGTATGTGCCCAAACTCAACAGATATTGAAAACGGAGAGAAATGTTCAGTCCTCACCAATCAAACCCCCCGCGCGTTTCCCCGGAGACGGCCGCAGACCAACTGAAGACTAACGGTCCCCCATCGGCCGTTACTAAACCCCGCCCACTACAGTCAACAGCCAATGCAAGAGTAGAAAGGGGGGGAGCAGAGGCGGCGATCGTCACGTGCTCTACCCTTCCCCGAGACGGCCGTCGGGGCTGCGTCATCGCTCGGCGGCGGCGGTCGTCACGTGCTCTGCCCTTCCCGAGACGGCCGTCGGGGCTGCGTCATCGCTCGGCGACGGGCCCCCCTGAGCGCGTGGCGGCGCGCGATGGACGTGCTGGCGTCCGAGCTCCACCGCGTGGCGGCTCTTCGTTTCGGGGAGTTCGTGCTCAAGAGCGGCCTCGTCTCCCCGGTGTACGTCGACCTCCGCGTCGTCGTGTCTCACCCGGCTCTGCTCAACCAAGTACGCGGGGGGGGGGGAGGGGATAGGGGATGACCAGGGCGGAGGAAGGGGGCAGCGCGGGGTAGTGGTTCAACTGTCGGGTTGGGACCTGGGAAACCCGAGTTCAGATTCCCCACTCGCGCTATGGAAGCTTGCTGGGTGACCTTGGGCACGTCAGTCAATAATTCAAGCGTTTATTTGCAGTCAGGCCAACAAATAAAGCGAATTTACAGAGGTTTTTGATATTCATACTAAAGTCAATGCATTTACCTGGGCTGAAAAAAGACCTTGCATTCCTGGCTCATGACCAGTGCTGATTTCTCCACACCCATCTCTCCCCTGGACATCACAGACTCTTCTGCAGACCACACCTAATCCCATCACGCCTGCTATTCACATTGACATACTGTGAACATTTACATACTAATGCTTGTCTGAATTCACTCTCCTCTACTTAAAGACAGATGGATTCACATTCTAGCTATTTCTGAAGAAGTGAGCTGTGGCTCACGAAAGCTCAGACCCTGCCAGAAAATATTTTTGTTAGTCTTTAAGGTGCTACTGAACTCTTGCCCTTTTATAAAAATTTTGTTAGTCTTTAAGGTGGTACTGGACTCTTGCCCTTTTCTACTACTGGTATCTGAAGAAGTGAGCTGTGGCTCACGAAAGATCATACCCTACCAGAAAATATTTTTGTTAGTCTTTAAGGTGCTACTGGACTCTGGCCCTTTTCTACTATTACATAGGTGTGTGTGTGAAGTGCCGTCAAGTCGCAGCCGACTTATGGCGACCCCTTTTTGGGGCTTTCATGGCAAGAGACGAACAGAGGTGGTTTGCCAGTGCCTTCCTCTGCACAGCAGCCCTGGACTTCCTCGATGGTCTCCCATCCAAATACTAACCAGGGCCGACCCTGCTTCGCTTCTGGGATCTGACGAGATCAGGCTAGCCTGGGCCATCCAGGTCAGGGCACATAGTTGAATAGTATAGGGTAAAACAAATACAAAATGGATTTGCTATTAAAATGGTTAAAAATGGCAAAATTTCCAAGATGCATAGCTATTTAATATCAAAACAAATACTAAATATGGGTAAAATTACAATGCTTGATCATATCCAAAACTTACAGAGGATAAAACTAGAAAGAAAAATACATAAATAAATGTGAATTAAATCTGTAGGATCAAACAGTATTCATTCTCCATTTCCTTTGCCATTGTAGGTTCTTAAGCAATCTGCTTGGGCCAGTCACACACTCTCAGCCCTGGCTAGAGCTTGGATGGGAGACCTCCATGGAATACCAGGGGCGTGATGCGCAGGCAGGCAATGGCAAACCACTTCTGTTAGCCTCTTGCCTTGAAAACCTTACTGGGTTGCCAATAACTCAGATGTGACTTGACGGCAAAAAGGTATGGGGGGGGAGCAGCTGTGATGGCTGGTAGCCAGTAGTATTCATGTGACTGAATGGGAGTGTCGGGCTCTTGACAAGTTTGTAAAATATGATAAATTGGGCATGGGAGGTGAGACGTTATTGGTGAAATAAATTGGCGCAGGGTTACAGTAGGCAGATGATATTGGCCTATCTTATGGGGCTGTTCTAAAGATTGAACTGCCTCTGAGCACATTTAACTGGACGTTTATATAACACTTTTTGAATGTTCAGAGGTCTTTGTGGCCATCATTTCAAGGATGTGGTGATGGCTGCCAGCTTGGAGGGCTTTAAGAGGGGAGTGGACATATTCATGGAGGAGAGGGGTATTCATGGCTGTTAGTTAGAATGGATACTAGTCATGCTGCATACATTCTCTCTAGTATCAGAGGAGCATGCCTATTATTTTGGGTGCGGTGGAACACAGGCAGGATGGTGCTGCTGCACTCGTCTTGTTAGTGGCTTCCTAGAGGCACCTGGTTGGCCACTGTGTGAACAGACTGCTGGACTTGATGGGCCTTGGTCTGATCCAGGCAGGGCCGTTCTTATGTTCTTATGCCCCAGCCGCTGTTTTTCTTGACGTAGAAACAGCAGTATTGTGTTACCTTAAAGGTGAACAAGTCTGTTGTGCTACCGGTATTTTTTGTTTGTTTGTTTGTTTGTTTTTGTGAGCTAGAACCTTTTTTGTTACATGCAAGAATTTGTTATTTCCTATGTGAATAGGTGTATGCTATGCTCTGACTAGTGAAGGAAGCGACCTTTTTTTAACATGAGGTAGTAATAGGTGTCCAAAGGACTTATTTGAAAGTGTGAAAAAAATGGGGTTCTGTGCCACTGGTTTCATATCAGATCAGGTTTTTGGTAACATCAGTGTGGTGTGATTCTGTAGCCTGGATTTATATGTTGTGTTCATCTACATGTAGGAACCTCAAAGGCAAACTGTAGGGTTTGTTTTGTTTTGCATGTCACTGCACTCAGGTCTGTAACTAATACATCTGAATTTTTGAAGCACTCCAGATGTTAAGTACAGTGACTGTTCTGAAGGGAAGCTAGAAAGACCTTGAAAATCAGGATGCTTGCTTACAAAGTCCATGTCACAGAGGGTGGTGCCAGCTTGATTGCTAGTGCTACAATACGACTATTGCATAGGTGGGAGTTAGGGACAGGCTAGAAGTTAGCTGTTGCTTGTAACTGGATAGGTTAGATAAAAGTTATCCCCATTCAATAAATGCAAGTGAGCATGCTGGCCACCTAAAACATATATAAATGCTGCAATCTCTTTTTTAAAGCATCTCATATGTTTTCTACAGTGCTTGAAAAGTGATGAAGATAGACTGATGGGATTGAGGTGGCAGAGCTGATGTTAGTGACGCTGTATCACACAGCCTGCTTTCTTTTTTATCCAGGAGTATGAAATATAAGGCCCTGACCTGGATGGCCTGATCTCGTCAAATCTCAGAAGCTAAGCAGGGTCAGCCCTGGTTAGTATTTGGATGGGAGCCCACCAAGGAAGTCCAGGGTTGCTGTGCAGAGGAAGGCACTGGCAAACCACCTCTGTTAGTCTCTTGCCATGAAAACCCCAAAAGGGGTCACCATAAGTCCGCTGCGACTTGACGGCACTTTACGCGCACACACACACACACACACACATGAAATATAAGCCATGTTTTCTTTCCCTCCTCAGTGCAAACAACAGCAGAATGACTTGTACTCAACCTGTTTCGTGAAGTAACAAAGCATAGTGAAAAATATGGTTCCCGTCCATGTGAATTTGGAACTTCCAGGATACCTGTGTTCTTTCTGGCAGATAGCTTGTGGACTCTATCCTTCCTGTACTACCAAGTAACACAAATGTGGTGGTGGAAAGTGCCATCAAGTCGCCGCTGACCTATGGCGACTCCATAAGGTTTTCAAGGCAAGAGATGTTTGGAGATGGTTTGCCATTGCTTGTCTCTGCGTGAGCTGAGAGAGTTCTGAGAGAACTGTGACTGGCCCAAGGTCACCCAGCAGGTTTCATGTGGAGGAGTGGGGAATCGAGTCCAGTTCCACAGATTAGAGTCCACTACTGTACCACTCTGGCTCCTAACACAAATGTTCCGTCCTGTTAATAACATATCTTTAATTTCATTCCTCCTCAGGTAGCACATCTTCTCTTTCAAACAACAAAGGATGCTGGAGTCAAGTATGACTGTGTGTGTGGGGTTCCATACACAGCTTTACCATTGGCTACGATCATCTGCTCAGCCAACCAGATACCAATGCTTATTCGCAGGAAAGAAGCTAAAGAATATGGTAAAAGAAGCAATCTTGGTTGTACACATTGGTATATAATCCATGACTATTCAAGACTAGAAAGATGTTTTTAAAAATTAAGTCTCACAACTTCCTGGGGAACTGTGTATGTATTATACCCACATTTTAGTGACACCAGTAGAAAAATGCTTTTGCCAAAAGTTATTTATTCTCAATTGTTATATGCTGTTTATTTTTAATTAGCAGTAACCTTTTAATTTGAGCTAGCAAAGCGATTTGGTGTAAAGTACTTTATTTATTGCTTTTAAAGGTACCAAGCGCATTGTGGAAGGCATCATAAATTCAGGAGAAACTTGTCTCATCATTGAGGATGTGGTCACCACTGGCTCAAGTGTCTTGGAAACAGCAGAGGTTCTTCGTAAAGAGGGACTGAAGGTTACTGATGCCATTGTGCTGTTGGACAGAGAGCAGGGAGGAGGAGCCATGCTGGAGAAAAATGGGATTCACTTACACTCAGTATGTACCTTAACTAAGGTGCTGAAAATCCTTGAGCAGCAGAAAAAAGTTGCTTCGGTGATGGTGACGAAGGTAGAGAAATTCATTCAGGAAAACGTTAGCCAGCCTTCGGAGCAAAATGGTACTACTAGTATGAAAAGAATGTGCAAAGAAATGAGTTTTGGTGCTCGGGCTGAGTTGCCTGAGACGCATCCCCTTGCAGCTCGGCTTCTCAGGCTCATGGAGAAAAAGCAGTCTAACTTGTGTCTTTCTGCTGATGTAACCAAGTCCTCAGAATTGCTCCGGCTGGCTGCTGTTCTTGGCCCATCCATCTGTGTCTTGAAAACACACATAGATATTCTGGAGGATTTCACCCTAGAAGTAATCAAAGAATTAAGAGTCCTTGCAGACCTGCATAAATTCTTGATATTTGAAGACCGGAAGTTTGCAGACATTGGAAATACAGTGAAGCATCAGTATGAAGGTGAGTTTGAATTTGCTTCCTTCCTACCAACTCATCTACCATTGTCCTAACCTACAATTTGATGCATTTTTTTCAAGACCTGTATAAATACTTGGGAACTGGACCGACTTGACACTTGTTATTTATTTCAGTAAAGACAAGACTTCGCAGGGTTTTTTTTAGCTGAGTTTTATTCTTATTGTTATGCTACATTGAGAGAAATTGCACTAATGAAACAAAATTTGAGGCCCACATACATGATGATCATAAAGAGAAAAATCTCTTTATGATAGCTTAGAACCACATGGATTCGTAGTGTTGCTTTATGGGCAACAGGAACCCCAGGGATTCTTCTTTTTACCGTGCTAATAAAGATATGAGAAGCATTTAATAGCCAGTATTTTAAACTGTGTTCTAGCTGAGAAAAAAAAACTGCTTAGCTGGTAATTCCCTTTTTGCCTTTCAGGCGGCATCTTCAAAATAGCGTCCTGGTCGGATATAGTTAACGCCCATGTGGTTCCTGGCCCTGGAGTTGTTAAGGGACTGAAAGCAGTAGGGCGACCTTTACAACGAGGATGTCTTCTGATTGGGGAGATGAGTTCCGAAGGGTCTCTGGCTACTGGTGAATATACAAAAGCTGCAGTAAGTTGGAGTATTCACTAAAGATTGAAAAGTGTTAAGGCAGGTCCAGAATTTTTTTCAGGCAAGGGTTTTTCCTCCTGCCACGCAAGGAAAGAGTGGTCTTTATTTAGCTGATAAAAAAATTACAGTGAACGTCCAATTTAAAGCCAGCCCAGCAATACTCATCTTTCCAATCACAACTCATAAAAGCAGGAATAGCAAAAATACAAACACTGATTAAACAAACTAAACAGCAGCGTAAACAGCAATTCCATGAGCATTTCAAATCAGTGCATGGTGGATTCCAACGCTTACAAATAAAATCTCACATAAAACTCAGAGCCAATTCCCCCAAAGCCAACAGTTCACAGAAGCAGGGCTGAACAGGAAAGCTTTTGCCTGCTGCAAAAAATGTTAACAGGTTTAGTGTCAGGGAAAGGCATTGTACAACAGAAAAGGCCACGTCCTCATCTTCACCTACGAGAGCAGTGGCACATGAATAGGGCCCAGGAAGGTGATGGTTTTGAGTGCTGCTTTTGGCTTCCTTATTAGCAAGAGTAATGTTGGCTGATGGTTTTCCTGCTTATGTGAGAGTGAGTCCACTCAAGACTGTAAAAGCAGCAACAGTGTGGGAATTTAGGGAAATATGTGCTTCGGGAGAAGCAGTGTGAATTAAGTGCTGAATCATGAGACCCCCAAGTTCTTCAGTCAAACCCAGAAAAGAGCCTCATGGAAGAGAATGGGTGATAATACTGGAGAAATTGAAGGAAGGAGTGGCATGAATCTATATATTTGTCACTGCTATGTCCAATTCTTTATAAGGTAAAAGTTTCATATTTGCCATTCTGGTCAGTGTGCTGTTCAGTCACTTCCTGCTTTCCAAAGGTTGCAGGTTGGCTTAGTGGCATTTCTGTTTAGCACGTTTTCTCAGCTCTGGAACACACTACCAAGAAAATGCAAACTTGCATCTATATTACTGTATTCAGGTATTCTGTATTCCTGAACCTTTGCTTCTACCTTTAAAGAATTGTGTAAATAAGTAATAGAATATACAGCCAACAGGACCCGTAGCATTTAATGAGTAAAGTATCATGTTCCTACCAGAAGGTATGAATGTTCCTATGTATCTATTTTCTTGTAGGTTAAAATGGCTGAAGAACACACTGATTTCGTTTTGGGTTTTATTTCTGGCTCCAGAATTGTTGAAAAACCTGAATTCCTTCACTTTACTCCTGGTGTTCAGATGCAGGCTGGAGGTAAGCCTTTCCATGCGAGTGACCCATTTAGAACGTTTACTGTGTTTGCTAGGTCAAAGAAATCAGTTTGGCAGTACACATTTTTTGTAAAAATACTAGAATAGAGGTTGTTCAGACAAACGTTTCTAGTTTTTATGTACTAACCTGCTTGAAGGTACAGAATGAACCCCCAACCAGGCCTGGCTTGTTGCCAGGATTGTTGTACATTTTGTTCCCTACTCTCTCCACCGTGGATAAGAGAGAGCTGTCATCTGAACTGCCCCAGGATCTCTCCTATTATGTGTGTTTACCTCTTGCCCAAAGAAGTAGGGGGAAGGAGTAAACACATGAACAGAGTAGTTATGCAACCAAAGGGAGCCAAATGCACCACAAGGTGATACCAAATATGTGTACTTGTAATGTCCATGATGTTCTTTTTGCTGCTTCACACACTGAAAGCCATATCTGCTATCTGTAGAAGATCTCTTGCTTTGTTTTGAATGCTTGTAAGTTCAGAATTCTTGCAACTGTGCAACAGTTCCATGCAACTGTGCAACAGTTCCATGCAACTGTGGAAATTGCAGCTACGAAATATCTCTCTATGTAAAATTAGACTATTCTTTCGTATTCATAGATACTTTATCAGTCTTTACTATATGTAAATCATACTTAACAGTTGTAGAAGGAGTATCCTGTATGCTATGTCTGAGAGAAGCTCAGGTGAGACGCCAGAAGATCCATAAATGCATCTCTAGCACCTTTTTTTAAAATAAAAAGGCGGCCTAATTTGGATCAGGACCATGACTAGAGGGAATGAACTCTCCTCTTCCCTCCCTACCATCTTCCAAGTCTCAAAATACTTATTACCCCAAACTGATTTTATACATGGATACAAATCGTTGTGAGAAATGTACAGACAGCTCCCCTCAATGGAGCAAGTAGGCACTTGGAGGTGGAGGGCAGTTGAGGTGGGAAAAACAGCTCTGGCGGAAAGATTTCAGTCCTCCATTTCTTGCATTTGGCAGTTCGGGTTAAATTGGGGCCTTTCATGGCTCTGTTGCTTAAACCGATACATCGTCCTGGAGATTTGATGACAAATCCTCGGGCGTCTTGTCTGGTTGAGCCTTTACTATGGTGATGGGCTTGCCTTTTCACATGGAGCCAGTTTACACAGAACATGACATGCTTTGAATGACTCTTAAACATCTCACAATGGGTAGCCGTGTTAGTCTGTCAATAGCAGTAGAAAAGAGCAAGAGTCCAGTAACACCTTAAAGCTACAGCTCACTTAACTCATGAAAGCTCATACCCTGCCAGAAATGTTGTTAGTCTTTAAGGTGCTACTGGACTCTTGCTCTTAAATATTTGTAAGCATTATATGAATAAAGAAGAATATCCTGGGCACTGCAAATCTACTTGGATGGTGTATCCCCAAGAGAACATTCTGTTATTATTTGAGAACACTTTAGGGTGCTTTCACACATGCTGAATAATGCACTTTCGATCCACTTTCAATGCACTTTGCAGCTGGATTTTACTGTGTGAGATGGCAAAATCCACTTGCAAATGATCGCTAAAGTGCATTGAAAGTACATTATTCAGCATGTGTGAAAGTGTTATATGTCTCCCACTTGCTGCTTTTAACCCTCCTGAACACTTTGGAATTATTAACCATTGTTAGTTAGCATGGGAAATTCTCTAAGGCTTTGTTCAAACAGCACAGCAAGCTTCAAATATCACTCTGTTTTGCTGTTATGCCCCTGCATGCCCCTCACTTGTGCTTAATTGGAGTTTAGTTTCATTTTGTCGTTGTGATGTCTGAATACTGCCTCAGGGTTTATTGTGATTCTTGCTGTTTTCTATTGAGAAGTATCTGTTTGTGGTGCTTTTGCAGGTGATAGCCTGGGGCAGAAGTACCTGAGCCCCCAAGAAGTGATTGGTAAAAAAGGCTCTGATATCATAATTGTAGGACGAGGTATCTTGTCTGCACCCAATCATCTGGAGGAAGCAGAGACTTACAGGAAAGCAGCGTGGGAGAGCTATTTGCAGAGAATTGGTGTTAGCACCCAAGTTTGACACCAGTCCTGGATCCTATTAAGTATCTCAATCAAAACATTCCTGGAAGCTGGAAAACCTCTTTTCTGTTTGTTTAATGTGTGGTTATGTTAAACAAAATCTATCAATTGTTATACACTTGAGAGATTGGTGTATGCAGACTGCAGTTGTGACCCTGGCCACTCTTGACAATGGGAATTCAAATAGTTTGATTATTTGCCTAGTGTTAAACTCCTACTATTCCTTCATTTTTTTAAAAAATTAAAAAATAGAATGCACTCCAGAGGGCACTAGTAGGATTTATTTTACTTGCCTCAGATTCTGTCTGTTAACTCTATGAACATATGGGTACAACAGGAGACAAAATCCTGATCATATATTGTATAAGTTTTACTTGAACATCTTTCTGTCCTCAGTTCCGTAAGAACCGAATGGCATATGGGTGGCTGTGAGCTCTAGAACAATTTCTTTATCCATACTGTGGTTGCTTTCAGATATCCCATGAAGCCAACCTTAGGCATGATACTGGCTTGTTGCTGGACTCATGTACACCCCTCACCTCTGTCCTTCCCTCCCTCTTTTCACATGGAGGACAATAAAAGAATCTTGTTCTTTATATTGGCTTCACAGGTTAACAGGAATTATTACCTCCTCCCCCACATCCAGTCCACTTAATTTTGGCTAAATGTGAAGTCTGAATGCCTTTCGCTTTAAATTTGTATCTGAAATTCTTTGACCAGGAAGCAAATTGTGTGCCTTAATTATTAAACTGACTACAGTTGATCATAACTTTGTCTTGACAACAGAATTGAAAGATACAGAGTTCTGTTTCATGACCTGTACCGTGTCATATTTGGGATCCCTCTTTTTTAGCTAGTCATTGTGTGAAATGTGCTACATGTTGTGATGAAAATAAAATAATTTCAAAATGGACAAGACTGATTACCTGCATATTGTTTTTTCCGTCTGTCGCTTCTGATTAAGTTCTCCACCCCCACCTCTTTCACAGATTGCAACCAGACTTCAGAAGTCAGTGATGGTTTGTGTTCAGTGTGGTGCAAACAGAAGTTAATACTGAAAAGGGAAAGGTGGGAACTCTGGCTGTGGTGGGGAGCACCCGAGTCAGAAGAGGGGGCGTAACACTGATGAAAGGTTTTTAAAGCTTAAATAGGACTTTTTTTATTAAACTAAACTACTTTAGTTTAAAATTTTAATTACAGTGTATCTTTTAAAAATATGGTTTAAAATGAGATACAAATTTCATATACCGTATTTTTTGCTCCATAAGACGCACTTTTCCCCTCAAAAGTGAGGGGAAATGTCTGTGCATCTTATGGAGCGAATGTGCGCACAGAGCCGGCTGGGCGTGCTGGAATGACGCGAGCCGGCTGTGCGCTCCGTTCCAGCGTGCCCAGACGGCTCTGTGCGTCCCGCCTGCCTCCCAGCTGGCCATCGGGGTGGAGAACACCGGCTCGCGCCGTCCTGACGCGCACGCGCCCAGCCGGCATTCGCTCCATAAGACAAGTTTTTAGAGGAGGAAAACAAGATTTTTTTTCTTGTTTTCCTCCTCTAAAAACTAGGTGCGTCTTATGGAGCAGTGCGTCCTATGGAGCGAAAAATACAGTAAATAAAGATATTATAATTGCTGAGAATCCAACCATGACATTACATTAATGGCTGTCTTTCTTTGTTGAAAAATACAGGGAGAAATATATAGCGTGTAAGGTTAAACTTTATAAATGATAGTAGCATGGTTTAGCTGAATCTCAAGTTTGCATGTCATCTTTCCTTCTGTCCTCTTATCGTCTGCCTCAAGTCAATTGGTTGCTTAATGTTTAATGTAAACCATAGTTTGCCATATGTTTAATGTAAACCATAGTTTGCCATCAAGGCCAAATGAGCAAACGACAACAGTTGAAAGATGGCTTACAATCCTAGTTTGGAAGGCTAATGCAGACTTCTGCATGCTGATTGAAACAGACAAAATCATGGTTTTTGCTAAATAGATGGGGACTGTTGGGGAAAGAAATGGAGTGGATGCTTGATTTCTATAAAAACAGGACAAATTCTAAATTTAGACATAATTGTATGAAAGGGTGTATGTGGTCTCCCAGTTCTTCAAAGGCCTCAGTACCTGCGAATTGTATATTTTATGATACTATTGAGAAAAGTACACGCTCCACAGTTGCCCTCAGCCTCAATAGTGGAAATTTACACGTTCAACTGCAGTGTGAAACTTTGACCACCAGAAGGTGCATTGAAGTAGCACTTGACACGAGATTGGAGTTTGGTCTCTACTGATGCAAGCGCTAAAGAGTAACCTTTCTACTTTAAACATTAGAAACAAGTTGTGCAACAATCCATCTGTGGTGAGAGAAGGATCTCGTGCCCCATAGACAATTGTAACACAAGGGCCAGTTTTAGATGTAATATTCTACTATACCTGGTTAGGATATCAGGAGTATGTTGTAAGTTTGCACATTCTTCTCTCGTGTACACCTCCCCCCATTTTCATACTTTGCCTTACTCATGTTTGTAGACAATTCTGATTACCATCAGCCATAGGTTTGAAGATGTCAGGCATTGAACCCAAGATATTAAACATGCAAATTATGTGTTTTTTTCACATCCTTCCCCACCCACATAGATGTGGCCAGAGTGCCCTAGCATCCATGTACATCTCTTACACAAACATGTCTCCCAGAATATGTGAAGTGACCCTAAAGCACACAGTAAGAATTTGTACTATTGCAAAGAGACAGTTTGGAGAGCATGTGAAAGATTCTAAAGTGGCCTCAAAGTAAAAACTTGGAATGGGACGTTGGACACTTTAATAGGTGAAAACTTGCTTGGATCCACTGGACTGTTTCTGTGAAAAGAAGGATTTCAACCCACAAAACATGACTTTCTCACCTTCCCTTGATTCAAGGAAGAGCATTGCATTCATTGTGTGTGGGTGTGTGAACAAGTCACATTCTGAGGACATATCCTTCCACAGTCAAGGAGTATCTTGTCTTCGAAAATCCAAGAGTTGGTGTGATGTCTGGTGACATAATGGAAGTTATTTCATTGACCTTGTTTTACTCTTCTAGTTTATTTTGTATTCTTGACCTGGTAGAAGTCCAACAAAGCATTACAGTTTGTAAACATGCAATTCATCCTTCTGTACTTGTACATTCACCACGGGCATGGTTTCAGGACACAATTGTATATTGTGATGATGCATGAGAATGCTCATTTGCATTCAGGCTCCTATCTGTGAGGACATTCCTGACCCACTGAGTTCAGGGTCAGTTTCCTTTAAATGACCTAACAGTTTACATTCTTTGAGGCATGGTTCCATCTGTGGTCCGAACAGTCTTAGCAGCATGGGAACTAGGTCAGAATTTATAAGAACTCATTAGCATTATAATGTCAGAATCTGAGAACACTGAATAAATTACAGGGACTCTCTGGAGTGCAGTAGAGAGGTAACGAGCTGCCATGCTAACCTTTACTATTTTACAATACACCTTGACTTTTCATTTCATAATAATACACTTATTCGTGTGAAGAATTCAGTTTAAACTACAGAATGCTGGAATGGTGATCTTTGCTGTTGGAATGGTTATTTCAGCAAGATTCTATGTTAAGCAAATGCAGTAGCTCAGGAAAACCTGCAATGTAATAAATATTCTCATTCCGCTTTCCATCAAGGTAAACACATGTACAGACAAAACATTTAGTTGAGAATACTGTTGTTCTAGGCTCCCCTTTCTTAACTAACATTCTTTTTAAAAAATTAATTTCCATACTTCTTATTGGGTTTAAAACTAGGCATTGAACTGTGTGTGTGTTAAGTGCCGTCAAGTCGCTTCTGACTCATGGCGACCCTATGAATGAAAGTCCTCCAAAATGTCCTATCTTTGACAGCCTTGCTCAGATTTTGCAAACTGAAGGCTGTGGCTTCCTTTATTGAGTCAATCCATCTCTTGTTGGGTCTTCCTCTTTTCCTGCTGCCCTCAACTTTTCCTAGCGTGACTGTCTTTTCCAGTGACTCTTGTCATCTCATGACGTGACCTAAATACGATAGCCTCAGTTTAGTCATTTTAGCTTCTAGGGTCAGTTCAGGCTTGATTTGATCTCTAACCCACTGATTTGTTTTTCGGGCCGTCCACGGAATCCATAACCCTCTCCTCCAACACCACATTTCAAAGGAATCTATTTTCTTCCTATCAGCTTTCTTCACTGTCCAGCTTTCACACCCATACATAGTAATAGGGAATATGATGGCATGAATTAATCTAGTCTTGGTGGCCAGTGACACATCCTTACACTTCAGAATCTTTTCTAGCTCCTTCATGGCTGCCCTTCCCAGTCTCAATCTCCTAATTTCTTGGCTGCAGTCTCCCTTTTGGTTGATGGTGGAGCCAAGGAACAGAAAGGCATTGAACTAGCCTAGCAAAAACAATGATTCTGGATGAATGACTGTAACTACATTTGAAGTGCTAATTTCAATGCAAACAATAAATGGCCTTTAGCTTTTATTACTCAGAGTGTGTCTTTAAGTGAGCTGTTACCACCAATTTCATCCAGACAATAAAACTGGCATGAAGCACTGTTTACTGAAATATACATTAATTCTTTTTTTCCTCTGAAGTTATTTTGCCTCCCCTTTAATTTGGACGCAACTCTAATTTTGAGGTGCTGCTGGAGCCACATTATTTTTTAGTAGGTCAAATCGTCCTTTTATTGGCATAAAATCACTGTACATATGGTAGCGTGTAAAATATTTTTTTAGTACATGAAAACAGAAGCCTTTGGTAGCTGAGGCCCCTTCCACTGTAAACCACCATATGGAATCCTCTCTTTTCTACCAGCCAAAGTGGTGCTTTCTTACTCTATCTACATGTGCTACAGTGGCTGGATCACTGAACTTTTCTGGGAAAAGTGGGTAATGTGGTTTGAGAATAAAAAAATGTAAATTCCAGTATGACTGGCAATTAGAAGACATCCTTCCCGCATGTGTAAACCAATATGGCTTTTGAAGGGTAGCGTTCTATTCTTGTACATTATGAGCTGTTCATGTTTAACGGTTATGTTGTTTGCTTTTTATGCTTGTGAAGTGCTTTGAGAGTAAAAGGAATTGATGGGATAGAAAAATGTTGAACAAACTCTGTTCAGGAGGAGCAAAGGGCGCTTACTGTTCCTAGCAGCAAGCATAAAAAAAGAGCCTTCCCCAGTTCTTCAAGAAACACCAGTCAACCGAATAAAAAACAAGTTGTTGTTTTCTGCTGCCAACTGTCTTTTGGGTCAGTGAACAATTTAGCAGCATCTAGTCAATTAGCCTTTAATGTATTTCCTGGAAAAGTATCTGAAAGAATTCTGGTTTGATTACCCAAAACTGGAAAAGTAAAGGTCAGGAATACTGTTCGCAACATGTCTCTACAGGCCCCAGGCAGAAGTGAGCTAGATGACATACAATCTTAAGGCCACGGCTGCCCTACAAACATACTGCAAATGTAACTCAGCCATCTAATAATGGATTTAGGACCTCATAGGACCTATGGTCCTCATGGACCTCATAGGCCTACTATTGTGTTACTTAAAATGATCATACTGGGCCCACGGCTATTTAGATGCTTTGCAGTCTAGTCAATTGCTGTCCACACACTAAATATCCATGAATAAGATAGGGGTAGGCTTTTCTCTCTCTCATTCTGCTGGTCCTCACTAGTTTGTGCTCATTAGTACAGGCTCCTCAACAGCTAGCAAACACATACTTGGTTTAAAGAATGTCCTCAGCCTCCACACCCTGATTCAGTGGCAACTGGTTGGCCACTGTGCAAAACAAGAAGCTGGACTAGATGGACCACTGGCCTGCTCTAGCAGGGCTCTTGTGGACCCAGAGATGAGAGAGGGAGTGGGGCAGGGGAGGAAATAACATGACACACACAAGCAAAGGTCGGCCACAGCTTTAATGAACACAACCGCAGGAGCACTGGCACAGCATGGGGACAGATCCAGCATCAGGCAACCCGCCTGCTGCCCAATAAACCCACCCCTAGCCCCCCTGCTGGGAGTGCAGAAACTGTGGCGTGGCAAGCCCTCAGCATCCCGCATGGGCACAAGCCGCTGCATGGGTCCCTTGGCACCTGGTGGTGAGGGCCTGCTGACAGCCCCCATCTGAGCATGTTGCTGAATGGCTCCACCCCTCAAGACCCAATAGGGGAATCTCCAAAATGAGGGAGGCGGGCTCTCAGGCACAGCCTCCTCCCACCCATGGATCTGTCCCAATGCCACAACCGCCATCCCAGCTGTGACAGAAACAAATAGCTGGAAGGGTCATCTAGCCCAACCCCCTGCACAAGGCAGGATATTCACAACTACCCCCTTTCTCTGTAATCAACTGTATAGAATCCCCCCACTCCCCCAGTGATCTCTGCTCTATGCCCAGAGGAAGGGAAAAGAACCCTCCAGGATCTCTGGCCTGGAGGAAAATTCCTTCTTTACCCCAAAGTGGCAATCAGCACTACCCTGGGCAGAAAACAGCAGCAAATAACCAATAATGCAACCCGTAGCAACCGAGATGTGAGGGTGGAAGAGCCGGAGCTGAGTGCAGAGAAGGGCCCAGCTACAGCCCAGCTAAGTAAGGGAGGGGCAGGGTGGCCAGCGTAGAAAGAGCGTGCACAGGCTCCCCTGGGCTCCCTGCTCCTCCCAGGCTCCCTGCTGCCAGCTGGGCTGTGGTGGGGTGCACGCTGCTGCTGTACAGCCAGCAGGATCAGCTGCCCTCTGACTGCTCCTGGCCCTGGGTCGCAAACATGGCCCCAGGGGAGTCCAGGGCAGTTGCTTTTTCTGTCACCTAACCGCAAACTTTCCTGCATGAAGAAAGAGACAAGACTGTATGGTTGATCTGTCTCTCTTGCTTTGAAATCCAATATCCTGATTTTGTCTCTCTTAGAAAATGCATTGCTTAATCAGATCTGCCTGACATTTAAATCCTTGATCCTGTAAGCAGGTCTTATCTTTTATGCATGCATGCTAAACAGGTGCCACTTGTAAGAATTTACAGAGATATGAAGTATCTTAAAATGTTGCTTTCAGCAACCATTTTCTGAACTACAATGATACTAAAATATCTCCCCTAGCTTTCATCGTTTCATCATGCATCTAATAGTACAAGAACATGGGTTTGATGTCCCCTCTGCAGAACATCACCATGTTTGTGTGTGTGTAAAGTGCTGTCAAGTTGCAGCCAACTTAATGGCGACCCCATAGGCTTTTCAAGGCAAGAGACTTTCGTAGGTGGTTTGCCATTGCCTGCCTCTGTATCATGCCCCCTGGTGTCCCATCCAAATACTTGCCAGGGTTGAGGCGGAGAGTGTGTGGCTGGCCCAAGGTCACCCAGCAAGTTTCCATGGCAGAATGGGGATTCGAACCTGAGTTTCCCAGTTCCTAGTCTGACATCTTAACTATTATCCCACGGTGGTTCTCTATGCATTTTTACTCTGACATAAACCCCATTATATCAAAGTGGCTGTTCAGGATTGCAACCATAATAGTCCTCTCCTATTTTTAGAAGGATATAGATATTTATTCTAGACTTCTCTGAGAGAATCCCCAAAGACCATCCAGTTCAAGAGAGCTCAAGTATTATATAAAACTGTAATTTTAATCGATAAATTATCATTGCTAATGAATCATAAGAATGATTTTAACCTATCTTCGCCGGCTGTTCGGCGTGTTTTATTACTTCAAGATGCCAATAAAGGTATTGTATTGTACTGATATTTATTCATTTAAGAGGAATCTTAGCTGGCAAAAATATCAGATTTGATTAGCCTTGGACACACAATCAAGTGCAGATCAGGCAGCAGAGCAGATAGTAGTATAGTATACTTATGTAATGATGGCTTATACAATCTTGCCAGTAGCACAGTCGTTAAACTAACTTGTTGATTACAGTTTTCTCTCATTAGGCTGCAGGTTTTTAATCCTGTTGAGGTTTTAAAATTCATTTTTGTATCCAGTGCTGTTCATAATATATAAAGAAAGGAGGTGTATAAGTATTTTGCTTAATAAACTGCATTGGAATGGAGAAGCATTGGAGGTTGCTTCTTTAGTGTTCATCTTGTCATTGGGCACACTTCAAATGTCAATCAACATTCAAATTACCATTAAGGAGGAAAAGTTAAGCATTACAGAGTCTAGCAGCTTCTGGATAATGCACTAGAGGAAAGCAGAGGAATAAATGAGACTCAGTATACATATATATATATGGGCAATTGCTTTATTTTTTCTTTTTAAAAAATTCTAAAGTTTGCAAAACATCTGGATCTTCTTAAAATGTTTCCACCACCTTCTTCAATGCTAGTTTTCTTCTAAAAATGGGCAGCAACACACTCTCTCTACACCTTTTCCTCGCTGTATGGCACGACATTCAATCAGCTGGCATTTCCAAAGCATCAAAGGAGTCCTGCCTCAACAAGATTCTAAACCCATCAGTGGGGCTTTGGGTTAGAGATCTGAGCAGCACGGCCCCCAAGGGCTGTTCGTCCTAATGTGCAAATAGAAGCCTTCTTCTGATGCTCAACTTGCATTTAAAGATATTCTCCCACTGCAGAGGATTCTTCATTTGGGGAAACAATGAGGAAGCCAAGCAATTGTCAAGCATTTTCCTCGCTTGAGTGTATCCTTGAGCATGATTTCAGTCAACTGTACCATTATAGGTCCTGTTGAGCTTGTTGAATGTGACATCTAAGCTATGTGTAGAAATAGGCTTGCGATAAAGAGGGTTGGAAGCCTTAAAAAGAGAGAGAGGTACATAATATAAGCAAAGTATCATTGTTGTGAAGTCTAATAATACATGCAAAAGCCAGGAGAAGATAATTGCTACTCAATGCTACTGTCAACAGGATTTGAAAGGGAACATATTAATCCAACATGACAGGATGGCAGCCTTCCCAAACACCCAAAGTCTCCTTCTAGTCTACTGTGTCATGTCCCATCAAACAATAAAACTCTAGATGTTTTATGATGGTTACATTAAATAGAAACTGTTCATATACTGCAGCTCTTCTGCATTTTGGCTAGGACGTTGTCAATATGGGAGTATGCACATGAAAAAGGTGTATGCTTAAGACATTAAATTGGACTGGATCCTGAATTAGCGGGGTGGACATTCTTACTCTGAAAGTAAAACTAGTAGTCCAGAACATGATGGGAGGGGGAGACTCAAGGTGCCCATCATAAAGATTAATATTTCTTACAGATAATGATGGAAGGTTCTCATTAAAAGATATGACAGAGAACAATACTATTGTAATTCTAGGAAGATTCTATCCTTAGACTTACAAGTGAGGTACAAGTGGCTGGTAAAAAAATAACAGTAGTGACAGGCTAAGGAGTAAGTAGTATTTAAGGAGAGGAAAAGAAGACTGCAGTAAAGTACACAAAAGCCAATTGAAAAGGCCTTCAACATACCAGGCATTCAATGTAAAGGAAATCCTTATTAGTCTATGGCAGAAGTAATGATGGAGGGTACTACTAGATGGGGCTGAATACATGAGTCCTTCCCTAAACCTATCACTATATGAAATGCCCTGTCTTATCTTTATGTCCCATAAATATTCTGTCTGCCCAAATCCTCAACACACTTATCCTTTTCTCCCCCACCTCACACATTTATCCCCTTTCTTCCACCATGAATCAGTGCTCACCATTTCATATCTTGCCCGGGACCGTTCACTTTGAAATCTGGCAAATTCCCGCCGGTCATGAATAGTTACAAGCAGCTTCCAAATTGCCAGGAGAATAATACCTAGAAGTACAATGCTGCCCACTACCGCCAGTAAGATCCTCATGGCATCAGGAGTAGTACCACACTCTGGTAAAGAAAAGAAAGAGGAGACTATTTAAAAATGTCCTTATTGTGATGGACTACCAGTACCTTTGAAACATCACAAATCAGAGGGAGAGAAACCTATGCAAATTAACCTGTGCAAATTAGTGAGCTTTGCATGACTCCAAGTTCAGTGTAATTTGAAAACATAAGAATTGAGCTGTTTCAGATGTGTCAGCCAGGTGTAAGTGTCCAACTGGGGGAAATCTATCATTAAGATTCAGGAGTTAATAGCTAATGGATAATCAGGTATGCAAAATCAATGCACAAACAGAATTTCTAATTTCAGTCTAACTAGAACTGTTTCCATCCCTTGCCGGATGGAGATCATGTATGTAAGAGGCAGTGAGATACAGGGATTAGAGTGTTGGAGACCTGGATTCAAACCCCAGAGGCCTGGAGCTCAATGGCTAATCTGGGGCCAGTTACTCTCAACTTCTCCTTGTCACAGGGTTGTGATTAGAAAACAGAAGGGCCGGGAACCATGTCAACAACCCTAAGCTCCTTAGAGGAAACATGGGATAAAATTGTAAAACATAAATATACATAGAGGTATTACAGATACAAGTCCCCAAGCTGATCCCACAGCTGGGGCTGTCGGTGTTCCTCCCCCAGTCAAGTCACAGCTGATTTATGGAGACCCCGTAGGGGGTTCAGGGAGATGTTCAGAGGTGGTTTGCCATTACCTGCCTCCGTGTCAAGCCCCTGGTATTTCTTGGAGGTCTCCCATCCAAATACCTGCCAGGGTCACGGCTGAGAGCGTGTGACTGGACCAACGTCATCCAGCAAGTTTCGATCGCAGGGTGGGGGTTTGAACCTGGTTTTCCCAGATCCTAGTCCAACACCTTAACCACTACACCATGGTGGCTGTGTGTATACAGATATATTTAAAAACAAAAGGTGAAATTCTATTGTTTAGCAGGATAAGAAAGGACTGCATTCATCCTTTCCCCTCATTCTGCCTCCCTGCCTAACAGCTGAGTTTCAGGATTTCACCTTGAGCTGGGGAACCATGTGGCTTTTGTTTATGGATAGAATTTCCCATCTCTCCTGGAATATGTGCACACAAGAAGCCTCTAATTAGACTTGGGTATATTCACTATTTTTCCCTTGCACAACAGCCCTCAGTTGGATCAAAGCCACTACACACAACTTCTCTGGAAGCTTCCTCCAAACCACTTTGAGTCACAAAAGGTGTCTGCAGATTATTAGCCACTATTGCAATGTTTTGTTTTATTTCAGAGGAAGTGCTGCATTTCATGAGAACACTGATGTTCCATGTGCTCGCACTTCACAGCCATCCTGAACCAGCCTCCAGAGGCAAAATGGAGAAGAGCATTTCTTGGATTGCAATGAAAAAATGACAAGAAAAAAACCTTGTGTTGTGAAGCTTATTTTGCGTCATGAGCACCTGTTTCTCGTGCTGTGGTTTCTGCTGGCAAGTAACCACTGGTGAGGTATGCTTGAAACAGCCTAGAGTATGGATTCTTCCAGGAGCAGAAACAGAGGTTTCTGATCTTTTCTGGTATCTGGCTTGAAATACTACACAGCTGTTTAACACAAGACTTAGACATGAGCTTTCAGTGACAAATATTCAGGGTTGGACCATGTCCAAAGGTTAGGACTGTTGAGATCAGTTGAGTAGCTTTGACTTGATATTTGTTTTGAATTACCCACATTCTTTTCACTCTTTTCAGATATGTTTACGTCTGATCAGCATATGGAATAATGAAAGGATCGCAAGACTTTCTCTTCTGGCAGCAGTTCTTGCACCTAAGGCAAACTCCTGACCTCACCCCCATTTCATGAGATCCTTCTGATGTTCTCTGCAGCTGTCCCTTGCTCTGCCTTCAACCTTTACCTCTCCACCCTCCATTTATTTATTTGTTAATTTAAAACAGTTGTATGCAGCCTGTCTACCCAGCTTAAGGTCCTGGAAGTGGCTAACAATCATATTATTAAATAGCATTAAAATATAGATAAATATTGTAATGGGTGAGGCGCCGACGGCAGGTGGAGCAGAAGGGCCACGACACTTGAAGCAGCACCGAGGCTGGGAAACCCCTTATCTGGCCAGGTAGGTTTGGTTTTATAGCTGGGAGTGAAAACCTGGTGTCTCTTTGATATGTTAATGGGTCCCTGTTGGCTAAGTTGGTTCTGGCAGGCTTTTTGCTCTGAAACCGGATGCCAAGATCCGCTAAGGCCTTTTTGACACATGTGGGTGGGGGAACCTGAAAAGGAGCTGTCCCTTCTGTAAGTGTGTGTGGGGGGCACAGCATCCTCTTTATGCTTGCAATCAGCAGGGAATGGGAGATCAGATGCCCAGGATTTGTAAGTTAAGTAGATGTTTATGTGTTCTTTTTCTTTTCTTGGTCTGTATCCTAGTCCTGAAATTGTATTTATTCTAGAGTTGTGCCTTGCTGTAGTAAAGTTGTATTAGTTAACAGAACACATTGTCTTGATTACCACCCGCAGTCTTGCTGCAGTTCACACTATGAGAACGTACCCCTAATTCCATGTACCTCCTGGCAGTAAACTAGGGGTGGGAGTCAGAAATCAGAAGGTGGTGACACACTACCCAAAGAAAAGCACCAAACACTCGCTTAACAGGTGGTTATGTAGCACAAAGGATTTCGGCTGGGATGAATGGATTTTCCTCACTGAAATAAAGGACGTCTGTCCCGGCCTCTGAGCATGCAGCGTCTCTCTCACTTGCTTAAGGGCTGTTTGTCTGAGTGGGGAGTGAGAGTAACCCATTGGGGTATTGGGAGGAACCATCAGAAATATAAATATAAAATATTTAAAACAGTTAAAAATAAAACATATAACTAAAACTTATAAACACAGACACACACACAAAGACAGAGGGGGCCAATGTGAGTTAGTGAGACAACGTCAAACAAATCCAAAGAGTCTTTTAATTCCTATGGGCCAATTCCATGGGTCTAGAGTCTGTTCCCCTGAGGTGACCCATATATTTTTTCTTCTCCCGCGGTGAAAATTATCTCAGAGTCTAATGATCTCAGGCTCGTGTGTCCTTCATTTCCCCATTCAACAACATCTTACTGAAAACAATGAAGATGTATATATTTGGGGGAAAGCCCGCAACATCAGGACTGGTCTACTGTAAAGCGCTCGATGTAGGTCTGACAAAATCAGTTTGGACTCCCCAGTTGTTTGAATACTGCAGCTCAGTTCTTATCAGGAGTTAGGCTGAGCATGCATATTACACCCATTCTGAAGTCACACCAGTGGCTGCTCCTCAGTTATCAAGCTCAAGTCCAGGTATTGGCTATCACATACAAAACTCTTCATGGCCTTCGACCCTCATATCTGCAAAACTGCCTCTCCACTTATGTCCCAGCCTGACAACTTCACTTATCTCAGCAGGAGGACATGTTTATAAAGGAAATAGGGCTACATCATAACAGACTGGTCCAACAAAATACAGTGTTTCTCCCGATGCAATACCATGGTCTGCATCGTTTAACCTGTCATGTTTAATACTTATGCTTTGTTCAGAGTCCAACTCTGCTTCAAATTTCTGCAATTTCTAATCCTATCGCACTGCTTTTTAGATCCTATTGATTGTATTGATTGACATTGTGTAATCACTTTAAGTGTCAGTCAGAAAAACAGACTATAAATAACAAAAATATAATAAATACGTTCCAACTTGAGCACTGTTATATTGTGTCTTATTTTCTTTGTTTCTCCCCTTTTTTTCCTATTTCTGCATCCTTATTATGAAAATAAAATAAAAATTATTAAATACGTTTCAACTAATACCATTTCAAAACTGCAATATGCAAATAAGATTTCACAGTATCTAAAATACAACAGCAAATGCTCTGAGAAAGTTTGTTTTTCTAGCTCTTTAGTCAAGTCCAGGTCTGACCTACAGCCTTGCTAATAAAGGCATCTTACCTCAACATGAAGACACAAGCACAAACATAACAAACCTGGTTCTTTGAGGATGGTAATATTGGTCTTCCCACTGGGCAGTTCTGAGTAAGTGAACTTCATCACACAGTCCTTCATGGGATAAGCACACAAGACCGAGTGTGGGTCATCAGTTTCTGGAATACAGTTAACAAATCCTATTAGGGTCCTTTGTCAGGAGGGGGAAAAAAACATGGTAACAGCATAAACCAGATTATTTCATGCCACAGCTTCCTGCAGTATTTGTTTTGGCTGGCTATTTGTTGATTTGTACAACTCAACATGTTTAAAATATCCATTACTTTGACCCAGCACTTTGGGTTTCTACATTCTTGGGACTTTGTAGTCCTTTCAATATGGGAGGTTTTCCATTTGTAGCACATGAAGCACATTATGGAAATACCCAAGTGTATGGAGATGTAGAAACCATTAAGAAATTGGATGGAAGAGGTGTCCAACCACATTGCCTCAGCCTCATGTCTATCCTGTAGATACCCATGGATAAACACCCCCTGCAAAGGAAACAGTGGTGCAACTTTAGTTGACTGAATGAAGAATTAATCAGAGTCCCTGAAAGACGGCCAAACAAATCTAAAACTTGGAATGATTTCTTTGGAAAAGGAAGTTTCATTTCCTTTTACCAGTCTGGGTGGGCTAAATAATTGCCTAGAAATAAGTCTAATTTTGTAATTCATTTGGAGCACATGGTGTGGGATAATGATTTACACATTCAGCAGTGATAAAAATGACATGCATTATAGAAATATACATTTTCCTGGTTTCTAGAGTTCAGATAAGACACAGCATATCTTTATACATTGCTCTCTCTCTCTACTATTATGTTTCCTCGGACTGCCTAAGAGTTTGTTCCTCTCCCTTTTGGGAAGAGTATGTCATGGATTCCTGGACGGCCCAGGCTAGCCTGATCTCGTCAGATCTCAGAAGCTAAGCAGGGTCTCCCCTGGTTGGTATCTGGATGGGAGACCACCAAGGAAGTCCAGGGTTGCTTTGCAGAGGAAGGCACTGGCAAACCACCTCTGTTAGTCTCTTGCCTTGAAAACCCCAAAGAGGGATCGCCATAAGTCGGCTGTGACTTGACGGCACTTTACACACACATCATGGATTACAATTTATTTATTTATTTGGTGTATGTGTATCTGTGGCTTGTTGCGGTGGCTCACAGTAATGTACAAAATATAGCATCAAGAGTAAAAATGACTAAGTTCCTGAAACAGCCCATGAAAGCCAACAAAGGAGCAACACCTGGCACCCCCCTCATACCACCAAAGGCATGAAAAACAGAGATGACTTCATGAGGTGCTTCAAGCTCACCACAGCAGATTCCAGTCAAACAAGAGGGAGCAAGGCATGGCACAACAGTGAACGTCCTGACAGCCATTCATCTCACTTCTGGACCTTCAAAGCTGAGCAGGTTTAGTGAGAACAGGCAGAACCTTCAGATACCCAGCTCCCAGACCATTTAGGGTTTCAAAGGTAAGAACTAGCACTGATCTGGGTAGCACTAACTACCTTAGTTAGGATAAAGTTGTTTGAATCCTTGCATCAATCAAGTATTCAGTTAGCCCTGCTCCTTCCCTGGAGGTTTTTAAGCAGAGGCTAGATGGCCATCTGTGAGCAATGCTGATTCTATGACCTTAGGCGGTTCATAAGAGGGAGGGCATCTTGGCCATCTTCTGGGCATGGGTGTGTGTGTGCGGGGGAGGTAGTTGTGAAATTCCTGCATTGTGCAGGTGGTTGGACTAGATGACCCTGGTGGTCCCTTCCAACTCTATGATTCTATGTTATCTTCAAGACACTGCCTGAAATAAGCCTCAACGGAGAGTTCACCTTTTCCCAGCTATCAATCGCCATCACTGAATCCAGACGGAGACAAACAGAAGTCAGGCACCCTTCCATGGCGCACAGACTGAAACCTAACTAAAATCATATTTCACTTGTTATTTGTATCCATTTTAATTTGCTATGATTAGGAGAAACGGCATCCTGAGAACCATTTTTCTTGTTGAAAAGTGCAATAAAAATGCAAATCAGTCAATGTCAGGGGAAACTTCTATGATCTGATTATGAGTGCAAATTTCCTGGCAAATGGCTATCAGGGAATAAACCTCTCCCACCATTTCTGAACCAAATAAAATACATTCAAAAATAATGTAAGAGAACAAAAGATAATTTAAGAGAACTAAAGATTCTGTTAAAAACAACAAAAGAATCATAAGAGTAAAGAAATAAAACTTTGAAGAGGTGGTGGTTAGAATGTCAACAGATTATACAAACCACTGTACCATTGCTGCATTCATTTTTCATTCTCTCTTAACTTTGTTTTTGGAGACTTCACAGGCACAGGCACATTTTAAGGAGTATGGATGCAAAGTGCTGACAGAGTGGAGATATTATCAAAGCCGTAATCCATCCAGAGTGCTTGCATGCCAAAAATGTGCTGAATGGTTTTATCTCCGGAAATGGGTGGAAGCATTGGTCGGAGAGGGAGAAAGAGGAGGAAAGAACTGGAAGGCTAGAGAAGGATGTAGTTTCCCCCCCACCCCCAGTAGATCACATAAGGACATGTTGCTGTCATGAGAATGAAGGGGTTCATCAGATGATTTAGAAAAGGGGCAACCATACTTACAATCACAAATGTCAGTTTTGAAGGAAAATTACAATATAGGTGTAAAACACCATGGTCTGCTTTTTTATACTGGTTGCCAACCAGTGTTTCTTTCACTGTAGGTACTTCTTCTCTATTTACAGTTCCAGTTTTATAAAAATTCATATGGGCTTTAATAGGGTAAAGAATGCCCCCTACAGATATACAGGTCCAATGGAAGTTAGAACTGGAACTGACTTTATGGGAAATTTAGTCCATGGGTAAGCAGCAAGGCTTGAATGTGGCTCCCAGTACCAAATAAATGAATACCTCTGATCTAGGGCAGCACCCTCAAATAGGGAAGCCCCTTCATTATCCTGAAGCTGTTCATGCCAAGTGAGCTATGGTGGGAGAGAATGTCTAGAGACAATGGCATTAACTGCCCAAGTAATTTCTAAATTCCAGATATCCACCAGGGCATCAAGAGAAGCTATAGATATAGCAACTGGAAATTTCACAAAGGTTGTCAAGAATTCTTCAGTTTCTGAGGCTGGACTATCTTGATTTGATCTTTCACCCCGCAGAGGTTCTGAGTTCCTGAAAGTATACACCTCACTAGAAGATGGTCGGTCTATGACAAAGTAGTTACATAAACCTCTACTACTGAACCATACAGCGTGTGTCCATTACAAAAGATGAAACAATGCCACATTTATGGACCATGAGATGTTCTGGCCAGCCCAGTGGTTGTCACAGAAGCCATAAATTCCTGAGTCCCACAAGTTAACATGCCTATGAATGTTGAAGTCCCCAAGAACAAGAAATCTTGGGGACCTTGACACTAGCTCCAAGCAGGTCAGGAAAGAAGACATTTGTCAGAAGGTGTGGATGGTACACTAAGAATCCCTAATCTTTCTTGCAAATCAAAATCAGGTACATGAGCTCAAAATCCAAATTCTGACAAAGAAACTGAAGAGAGTGCACGTCATGCACCCCCAAATTCAGGGGACTATGCCCTCTGCGGAGGTGCATGCTGGGTCCTGGTTCAAAGTCCAGTTCTTGTGCCAGCTGCTCCCAAGTGGGGTGCCCCCAGGACAAATACACATACAGACACTGGAGCCCAGCTACACCCCAAAACAATATTTGGACCACCCCACATCACACATCCCCACACTCTAGAGACTATGTCCTGCAATAATACATGCAGTGGTGCCTGGTCCAGACACTAGTTCTGGACCACGGGCTTCTATTTGGGTTCCCACCAAGAGGCCTGTATTTCAATGAAGATTTGAATAAGGAACTGGAACTACATGCCCTCTGCACCCCAAAATAAAGTTTGGCCCACCACACATCATACACTGGCACATTCAAGGGACTGTGCCCTACAAGGGTATGTCCCAACCCAAGGTGGCTTTGGCATATCTTGGTGACAACAACAGAAAAGCAACTGCTTCTGTAGAAGCTGCCATCCGACCAGGCACTGTCCAAGGAAAGGGACAGTTATGATCAGGGACAATAACCCTGCAGACACTACAGCAAACACCAGTGTTAGATGAATGTTTTATGCAGCTATATACAGTTTTGTTCGAAATTTTAGCCGCATCGGTGAGACAATGTAGAAAATTGTAAATACATAAAATTAATTTCTGTAGGTGCATTTGTCCTGGGGGCACCCCACTTGGGAGCAGCTGGCACAAGAACTGGACTTTGGGCTAGGATCCAGCATGCGACCCCTCAGAGGGCACAGTCCCCTGAATGCAGGGATGTATGATATGCGGTGGTCCAACCTTTCTTTTGGGGTGCAGAGCTTTTAAATTGTCCTCAATATCATTCAGGAACTAGGAAATGTGAATAAGGAACTGGGAATGAACTGGGAACCAACTTCAGCCTCCTAGCCTCAGTGAATCCCTCGCACCTACAGACTTGCAAACAATGTACAAATCCAACCAGGCGAATTGCTGGAAGTGCTCGGAAACAGAAGGAACCCTTTTACCACCAATGGTGGACCTGTGAAAAGGCTCAGAAATATTGGAAGCGAATATACAAAGACATCTTGAAAATCCTTCAGGTGGATTTCAAATTAAACCCAAAATCCATGTTCCTAGGAATAGTACCGACCCAGATACAGACTATGCAAAAGGAAGTTTTCCAATATGCGGTGACTGCGGCGAGAGTTCTATATGCAAGATACTGGAAAAACAAGGAAATACCAAAAACATCGGAATGGATTACAAAAATGGAGTATGCATCGATTGCAAGACTGACAAACTTAATCCACGGCGAGCAATTAGAAGAGCACCAACAAAAGTGGCGATTAATCTACGGAAAATACAGGTAAGAACTGGTCTAGATCATAACCGGACTACAAGGACATTCACAGCAGAAAGAATGCACGATATTTACTATAAGACAGACTAAACATTCACTCTGATGCTTTATAGATAGACAATATTTTAGAACAAAAACTTAGTAATGAATAGTGTAGATTTACATGAAGTACTATCAGGCGCAAAATCGGATGTGGGTTGAGGGACTATATCAAATGTATCGTTTCCCTGTTCCCCATGCTTTACCCCCCCATCCACTTTCCTGTATCCCTAAATGATCAATTAAAAAAAAACAACTGGAAACAGTTCCAGTACTTCCCACCATCAGATATCTAACACTGAGTGGTCATGGAAATCAGTTCCCAAATTTGGTTCTCCAAACAGTCATACTTTTGTCGAAGGCTTTTGCGGTCAGAGTTCATTGGTTCTTGTAGGTTATCCAGGCTGTGTAACCGTGGTCTTGGTATTTTCTTTCCTGCCGTTTTGCCAGCAGCTGTGGCTGGCATCTTCAGAGGAGTAACACTGAAGGACAGTGTCTCTCAGTGTCAAGTGTGTAGGAAGAGTAATATATAGTCAGAAAGGGGTTGGGGTTGACAATGATTCAGCTCAACCCCAACCCCTTTCTGACTATATATTACTCTTCCAACACACTTGACACTGAGAGACACTGTCCTTCAGTGTTACTCCTCTGAAGATGCCTGCCACAGCTGCTGGCAAAACGGCTGGAAAGAAAATACCAAGACCACGGTTACACAGCCGGGATAACCTACAAGAACCAAAGTCATACTTTTGTTTGTTGAACAGGAAGTGGAGAATGCAGTTCAGCATAGTTATTTCTACACATTATCTCTGTAGTGTTCAAGCATGCAAATGTAGCTTTGGGAAAGCAATTTGAAACTAAACCGCCACATTTCAGGGTTATCTGTACATAGTTATCATAAACTAGCTGTTTGCAATTTGTATTTACATAAGGAAGCCAGAAGAGTTTCAAGCAGCAGTTATAAGTGTGAATCATTGTGAAAATATGTTGCCACAAAACCTCTGTTAGCATTTCTGGATGCCATGAATGAAAATGCTGGAATTTGTCCTCCAAGGAAAGAAAGAAGAGCTGATAGTGAAGTCACATTTAAATTGCAAAAGGAATCCAAAAAGAGCTGACAGAAACAAACCATCCATAGATTAGAGAGGAATTTGGCATTGGCAAATAATAGTCATTTTCTGTGAAACTGGGAGGGGGGAAGCAAACCAAAGTGGCACAAGCCACAAACAAGGCTAGGCAGCAACAGATGGGGTAGGGTTGTTTTTCTCTAAGATCCCAGTTAAGCAAAATTTAAGAGCTGAAGTACTTAGAAGCATACAGCTGAAATGCATCAGAACATCACTCAGACCAAGTCACTGCCCAAAGCATGCCGGTAGCTCCTTTCCCAAGTATCAGCTTACACAATCCAGACCACATTGTGCTCCAAACAGTAAGTACCTTAGCATATGAATCAGTCTCATAAAAGTCAAAACTACGGCTTCACCAAGACTAATATAGTATATTTTCACTGACTCCAGTTCTCCAAGACCTTCAGGCAGATGTCTTTCAAAAAATTGGTTTGAATTCCTTAAGTGGAAATACCTAGGTTTCCTCACACCCCCCCACCCTCTGTTTTATGAAATGTTTGCAATTCTTTTCATAAGTAAATTATTATTATTGTTATTTGCAGCATTTACTTGAGTCAGGACTCCATCTGGTTAACTTACTGAGAACATCCACTCGTGTAATGATCTCATCCCTGCAGTGTTTTTGGCAGGTTTGGTTATCAGCCAGTCTTCCTGAGTTGAACAGCATACACTCAATGCAGTCCCTAAGTAAGAGGGATAATAGAGGAAGGATGAACAGATCAGAAAGTTACAGTGACATTTGAACATGACACTCAGGCCTCTTCTCCAAATGCTTTTTTCCCCTGTGGCAGGCACCTTGATGCAAGGTGTCAAGCCAGAAAGGTTCATTTTATTTTCTTGACCAAAGTTTAGTTTTCCATCTTAAGATGCTAAGTGTTAGCTGAAGTTATTTTCCAAAGTCGGTTATCAGAGGCTTAACGGCCGGCACCTGCGGCTTGTTAGGCCAACGAGATAGTTACTCAAGGACATTTACGTTTAGTTTAATTGGGGAATATAGTGCATCTGTGAGAAATTGGGAGGGGGGACGAGACCACTCTCCGGTGTGTGCAGAATACTGGTTAGAACTGGTTAGATCCAATTAGAAGGTTCTCCTGGGCTAGGGCCCTGATTGACCCAGAGGGATCATCTGACCCCAGCACAGAGATCCATAATTGCAATTAGGCAATATGGTGGTTATCTATTCTTCCTTTTCTCTTCTATTCTGATTTTCTACAACGCCTTGATACCTTTACGCCTTATTTTGCTTGGAACGCTGTTACTCTGCAACTCTGCTACCCAAGATTTATGCCCAGCCGCAAGGCTGTGACCAGAACCAGCTCAGAGCAGTAAGTAAGATCATCTGCTAAGTGTCAGCTAGTGAGCGTTCTGACTAGACAGATTATTTTCTTATTTTATTGCCAGTGTGCCATAACTGTAACTTGTATTTTAATTTGTATTTTGAATTTTCTTTTAAATAAATCCTTTTTCTGCTTTTTTTTAAAGCTGTGGTATTCTATTGAGTAGACTGATATACGCTCGGTTTTTGTTACTACAAGCTCTGGGGTTCCTGGAGAGGACCTAAGGCTTGACACAAGGCCTACTGCTGCACATTTACTTCCTATATTCAAGCAGGTGCATCATGGTCTCCAGCTCAAGAAAAAATTATCATTGTTAATATCTCAGCCTTATAAGTTGACCTGCAGTTTGGATGTATTTCCATTTGAACTTTTTCTTTGGCACATTATGTAGAAAGGAATTAATTCAATTGCCAAGGCTTTTGCTAAGCATAAGATCATCTTAGTTCCAGTAACTGGCATTCACATTTAAAAAATAGTAATGCACTTAACATGAAGCAAACTGTTAATATTTGCTCAAGGATCAAGTGCCTTCTCCAGTTTGGATTCAGCTTCATAACCAATATTTGTCTAATCAGTAGCAGATTATGGTGTTTGAGCAGTCTATGCGCATGATGTTCTTCAGGAAGCTACCAGGGCTCCACAAACAGATCAACCAAAGAAGGAGTTGATCAGCAGACCTAGGACCAATAAAACATACCGCTTCTGATATCTCATGGCATACTTTCCTAATGTTTGAATTCCTATTTAATTCCTATTTAATTTGGTAAATGCCTTTTCTTCTAAAAGACACATCTTTCATGGTAAGTGAAACATTGCTGCTTAGAATGCTTCTTCAGAGGAATACATAAAAAGGGAAGCAGGGAATAATAACAGAAAGCATGCTGGTGAAGATGCAAACTGGGAGAAGATGTTTAGGATGCTCCCACTCAGCAAGAAATGCATCTATCCATAACCTTTGGCAATCAATACAAATGGGGATAGAGAATTAAGACTGTGTGGTGCAATCCTATGCATGCTTACTCAGAATTATGTCCCACAGTGTTCTCTGAGGCTTATTTCCAGGTAAATGTGCGAAGATTGAGTAAAACTGAAGATTTGTAATGTAATTGATTCTTTTAAATTTTATATAATGAAATATACAATTATTACATGCCTGTACAACCACATCCCATCAGTCATGTATTGCTGTTCATTGAGGCTACAAACACCTCCCTGCCTGGGAGGGCAAAAAATGGCATGTCACCTGGCAGACCACAATGCTTCTGATTGGCACATCTGGCTTTGCAGATACAAATTGTACAGGCCTGATGTAGCATAATGTTATAATAAAAGAGAAAAGAAATGCAAGCTAAGTGGAAGCAAGCAAGTGACCCATATGGTCTCTGCCAGTTCTCTCAAGCAGGGATCTCTCCCAGCTTTACTACCAGGGACCTTTCTTAACTGGAAATGCCAAGAACAGACTCTGAAAAGCACTGAGGAAATGTCAAACTATGAAATCCCATCCTAAAACTTCATGGTCCTACCTGGGTGGAGAGCAAAGTAGCTGAAGAACCACAGAATGACAGACTGTCATAAATCCTTATTCAAAGGACTTTCCCCTTCAGTTTAGGTAGCTGGGATAATACCTTTTATTGCTGCAGACACCTGGGCAGGTAGGGCATTTCTCACAAGTCTCTCCAAAGGCACCAGGTTCTGTGCATTGACATTTCCCACAGATGCAGTTGCCTCGTCCGCTACACATCTGGCCATCGTTGGAGAGGCAACTATCCGTTTCCGTTGAGCAGTTGCAGTTGTCCCCGATATAGCCACGATGACACTGGCACTCCCCGCAATGACACTCTCCGTGACCTAAAGGCAATTCAAGGAACAAATGTCAACCGTGCTGCTGAAGAAAGGGATACCTGGTTCCAGAAGGCAGGTGACAGTCCAGTTCAGAGCCAAATATATTAAAGAAACAATGTGGTCACTTGAAATCATTGAATATATGACCAAGGTAGACCACTGCCACGGTCTCATTGTACAGCCCCAGACGAGTACTCTTTTGTCATCTAAAAATGGACATACTAATGACCTTCATAGATCTGCAATGAGAGAAAACATAACAAAAGATTCCTATGGCAGCTTAAAGGGTAACAAATATATTATTTGGAAACTTCAGCTGCTGTAAAATGTTTGTTATCAGTGTATACCTTAAGGTGATGTTGTTAATTTGGCTGCTATAGATTAACACAGCTCATGTGGCATTTAACTCCAATTAGAATAAGTAAAATCTACAAATCAATGAACAATAGTTGCTGGCACTGCGATAAAAAACAAGCAGACTTCATTCATATGTGGTGGAGATTGATATCCTATGTAAACCTGAGATACTTTTGTTAAATTTAGCCCCTAACCTAACTAAAGATAAACGATGTATGGGGTTACATATGATAACTGCTGCTAAAATGACTTTTGCCAGACACTGGAAACAAAAAACGACTCCAAAGATAGAGGAATGGTTGGTTAAAGTAAAATAAATATATGTATTAATTAAGTTAATAACAACATATCAGAAAAATGGTGATACAATGAACCTAGACGAGCTATGATTACGAACTGTAAATAAAATGGAAAATCTTATAATCAAGGGTGGGAAAGGACAACTTTCTGCGATGACAGTCTAGCTATTTTATAGAGGACTAAACCGTGAAGCTGTAATTAGAAATTCAGGGTGTGTTTTCTTAAGTTTACATATATATACATTGTATTTTAAATTATGAAGACTGCTATATGTTTTTCTATATATTTTTTGTTTTTGTTTTTGCTGTTGTTAATTTTATTGACTAAATATTTTAAAAAATCAGTTAATAATAATTTTTAAAATAGATTAACACAGCTCATCTTCTGGAACATAAAGATGAAACACTTTGCAAATTAAAAGTGGTATATAAGTAATACATAGTATTCCCACCCCATAAAAAAAACTTCAAATAAAATTCCTAAAAAACATAAGCACGATAAAATAAAACCCCAACATTAAAACAATAATAATGAACTAATAAAGCAATAAAACAACCAAGGATGAAGAATTGACAGAATATTTAGTATAAATCATAACTTCAATACCCAAAGGCTAGCTGAAACAAATAAGCTTTAGCTGTAAAATGCTAGCAGAGAGGAGGTCTGGAAAATTGTCCATGGGAAGCATTCCAAAAATGAGGAGCAGCTTCTAAAAACCCTCCCTCCTCCCAGAGGTCAGTCTCGCCTCTGAATAAGTTGGTACATGAACAGAGCCCTCCCCCAGTGATCTTAAAGTTTGGGGATTATTATACAATTTTTTTTCATCCACATCCAATTTAAGCACAAGTTTATGAATGACTCACCTGGGACAGATGAAAAGGAAAAATAGTACACAAGTGTCATTAGCATACTGAACTCCATAGCTGTGGGTGACTTTACCTTTTACATATTAATGGGGTATAAATCTGATCCTTGAGCAACTTCATAGAATAATGCCCATGAGGAGGGATGACCTCCCCCTAGTACTACCATTTGGAACTGATTTCTCAGAATCAAACTAGACCTCTGCAAAGCAGTGCCCCCAGTCTCCAATTCTGCAAGGTGCCATGAAGGGTATTATCAAAGCCACTGAGAGATGAGGAAGAATTACAGAGTCACTTTCCCAGTCTCTTTCCCAGTATAGGTCACACACAAGAAGAAGAAGAGTTGGTTTTTATATGCCGACTTTCTGTACCACTTAAGGAAAAATCAAACCGGCTTGCAACCCCTTCCCCTCCCCACAACAGACACCCTGTGAGGTAGGTGGGGCTGAGAGAGTGTGACTAGCCCAACGTCACCCAGCTGGCTTCATGTATAGGAGTGGGGAAACAAATCCAGTTCACCAGATTAGCCTCCACCGCTCATGTGGAGGAGCGGGGAATCAAACCCGGTTCTCCACATCATAGTCCACCGCTCCAAACCATCACTCTTAACCACTACACCATGCTGGTTCTCACATACATGAAGCTGCCTTACACCGAATCAGACCCTTGGTCCATCAAGGTCAGTACTGTCTACTCAGACCGGCAGCGGCTCTCTCAAGCACAGGCCTTTCATATCACCTACTACCCAATCCTTTCAACTGGAGATGCGAGGGATTGCACCTGCAACCTTCTACAGGCCAAGCAAATGCTCTCCCACTGAGCCTTGGCCCCTTCCCCTTACAATCATGGTGACTGAAACCTTTCTATCCCAAAATCCTGCTGAAATGTAGATTGAAATGCATCTGGATACTCAGCTCATCAATAGCATCTGAAGCTGTCCAGCAACCAGCCTATCAATCTCCTCAATCCCAATTTCACACAGGCATATAACTATATAGGCGAGCCGGGCCTAACGATGGCTTTTTATGGAGAAGCCTAAGAACCACATATTTCAAAGTGGAAAACAGACAACTCTCTAAAGAGCATAAACAGCAGCAGTGGTTGCTATTAAAAAGGGCAAGGAAAGAGATCAGTAACACAAAACTAGGGGCAAAGTACAGTTACATTCTTCTGTTGAAGTCAATGGACAAAGAAGGGCATAATTCTCCTCCGAACTGATGGCATCTGAAAACAGACAAGCATGGCTGATTCCTACATCTCTACCTACAGCTGTTTTTCCTTTTTTTGTTCTGTGTTATGCTATAACAAATTGTTACAAGCAGCAGAGACGAGCCAAGGTATTGACTGTACCATTTTGGGATGGGTGGGAGAGATAACATTTCCAGGTACAGAAATTAGCTTACTCCATGATTTCTAGTTTCCTATCGGCAGAGGGGTTTTTGATATGAAAGAGTGAACCCTGGGAGCTCATGGTAGCAGTCTGAAGTCAAACAGCCCCAAGGCACAGGTTTATCATTCCATCTGTGGTTTCTGAAAAGTCAGTGGCCCCAGCTGGAAACAGACCTGCATCCAGCAACTGACAAAATAAAAGTCCTTGAAGGGTTAGGGCTATCTAGTTCAACATTCCACCTAGAGCAGGATCTGCTGCAGCATACCAATCCTAATGAAATAGCTTTTAGTGGTATTTAGTAGTTTGAGTAAGCACTAGCAACTTAATTTGAACCTAGAAACAAATGGGCAGCCTGTGAAGAGATCTCAAAATGAGAACAATATGGTCTTGATGCTATATTCTGCACCAGCTGAAGTTTCCAAGATATCGTCAAGGGCAGCCCTACTTAAAGCAGATTTCAGATGTACTATAGAAAAGATGAGGCCCCAAAAGGTACCATGCCACAGTTCCCTCTATAAGAAAGGTTGAGAAAGCATGTGAAACTCACTTCAAATTCCTCTGCCACAACAGCTCTACCACTAGCAGAAAGAAAGGTGAGAAAGAAAGAGGAGACAAAAAGGGACTTTCAGTATGAAAAAAGGAAAGCAAGCATGAGAAGAACAGGAAGAGATGGGGGTAGAGGAGGAGAATGTATGTACCCATCCTCAGCCAGGAAAACTCATCCCCACTATCATTCCTCACAGTCAAAAGTATCTTCACACTGATACCTCAAAGCATACCAAATCCATTGTACTCTCCCCATAACAGCCATTTTCACATTCCACAAGGGCCCTCAGGTTTAACAAGGCTGAAGGACTATCTACTGACACAGATGTCTCATATCTGAAGCACATCTGGTTATTTTAAACCATAGTCTATACAAGAGGCTAAGCATGAAATCACATTGTTATTGTTTCGGTCGAGCAAAAGTTCAGAATTCTTTTTGTCTCTTCATTATTTCCGGATGCAGCTAAAGGAAGATCTGCTTAATTAAACCAGAGCTGTTTTTCCTCTCCCCCTTTTTTGTTTTGTTATGCTATAACAAATTTAATATTATTAAACACTTCCACCTTCTAGTCCCTTTTCTTCTTATAAACAGATTCACCCTTGGTCTGCATTGAATCAACAACAAAGGACATGAAGAAGCTATGATGGACCTTGCAGGGCCAACTTTCTCACAACCTCTCTCTGGAGAAATGCTTTACTAAGTGCTTATGAGATAATCTATACACAGGTCACTGCCTGGTGTTTAGGACACCTGGAAATAAAAAAGTTCCTAAGAAGCAGAAAAGCATGCCAAGCAAATAATTCCAGGCAACTCACTTTTGGATGACACCTTACATTTTTCAATAGAAAAAAATTGTGATAAATTTCACTATAACGCAAATAAGGTTCCATCTAAAGGAATGATGTGCTGATCAATTCCTCCTACCTCACCCTTTCTCAAAGGCACAGGTTTGTTATAACACATTCTTAGGTCATTTTATCCTCCCCACAAACTCTGTGACAGGGTGAAGAATGTGAAGAAGAAGAAGAAGAGTTGGTTTTTATATGCCGACTTTCTCTGCCACTTAAGGGAGAATCAAACCGGCTTACAATCACCTTCCTTTCCCCTCCCCACAACAGACACCCTGTGAGGTAGGAGGGGCTGAGAGAGCTCTAAGAGAGCTGTGACTAGCCCAAGGTCACCCAGCTGGCTTCATGAGAAGGAGTGGGGAAACCAACTTGGTTCTCCAAATTAGAGTCCACCGCTCCAAACCACAGCTCTTAACCACTATACCACACTGGCTCTCACGGCACCGTGGTTCCTGCCAACACCTTTTCTGGTGCCTGCCAAGTGTTTTTAGAAAGTGGGTGGGGCCGGGAAGGGCTTTTGTCCAGCAAGCCTTCTGTCTGGCCATTGGAGATTTGAATGGCTGAGTAGATTTTGCTTTGGCAGTAACTGTCACCTCAGCACAAGGATCTTCACTGTGTGACTGAAGTTAAGCTGTGGCAACCTCCTGCAGCAGCCAATTTGTGACAGCCGTTTTGTGGCCGCTCCCGTCACCTTGTGTCAGAAGGTGTTCGCAGGCTCTAAAAGACTGGGGACCCCTGCTCTATGAAATAAGTTAAGAGTGTAGCAAATTGATTTCCTTTGGCAGTTTCATAGCTAAACCGGGGTTTTCACTCCTACTTTTGTCAATATGTGCCTAATGCAGACTTCAGACTAAAAAGACATCACTTTTCAAGTCTATACAGCTAATCTCAAAGAGGAGGAGGTGCTCTTAGGCCCTCTCAACCAAAATTTTTAACCTAGATTCAGTGCTATCTACATTTTTGCTCAGTGCTTTTCAGACTCTATCAGTTTATGCTGGTTTATGTCATAATACGTTATGGCTCTGTTCTCAAGCTAGCTTTCACTGCTAGCTAGCTGGCCTAGAATGAGCTGTTTAGATACTAGTCCGTGAAACAAACATGGAGGCACTAAAGTGTGGAAATCAACCACCAAGAGGCCACAGCCAAACTATGGATCGGATGTGCTTATTATGGAAACCCTTGAAATACTGCTGTCTGAAATTACCTGTGGAAATCAAGGAGTTCTTTGTCCAGAAGGTCCACATTTCACACTGGTAAGTGTACTCCCTGAGTAACAGGGAGGTTACTCCCTGCTAAAGTCTTATAGGTGGATTGTAGCAAACAAATGTTCAGTGTTAAGTGTTTTTCAGACCAAGAAGCTATGGAGCATGTCAAAGCAGAAGTTGGTAGTATAATTTTGTATCATCCAGCCATTGGCAAAATTTGCCATTTGCTTGGTTTTTTCTTGAGGAGACAGAAAATTTCACAATATTTAAAAGGGCACAAGCAGCTTAAGAAAAGAACCCATGTATAAATACCTGATCTTTCCAGGTGTGGACAAGAGGAGAGTAAGAGAATGAATGAGAGCATGAATGTGGGCTGAAGATCAAGGCCAGAAGAGACAATCAGCTGTAAAGTCCCGAGATGACCTCCACCCTTGTTGCTATGAAAATGCCATGGTCAGCTCCCTACTGGGGAAAGAGGGAAGTCTCAGAGGCCGTGAATAAAGACAAGTGTCAGCAAAGTTCCAGAACATCTGTGAGTCAAGGTCACCCTATTAAGTCATTGTGCCATGAGGCAAAACCACCCCAACGAGTCACAGGACCTGAATCTATGGATGCCAAATGGTTGTTTTTTAAAAAAAAAATAAACACACAAGAATATTTTTATTTACTAGGAACTGATGGCCTGGCATTGGAGTGTATATTTCTGGGGAAACCATTTAGCCATTTTTAACATAAATACATTTTAAAATGGTACCTTGCTATTTTGTTTCAAGAGCAGCATTAATGTATTAATCAATCAATTTTTTTAAACAGTTCCCATAATGCATTTTCAGAGCTTTGTACAGAAATGTATTTTTTAAAGCAAGTGTCAACGTAATGCCATTATACATGGCAAGACTCCCTGATGGGCACCAAAGGCGAAGAGGAAGAATGGCTTATAAAATCTAGAGATGCCTCTAGCGAGACAAAGAAACCTGTCGGACAGCGACGTTTCCTTGAAGCTCTCTCTTGACCAATCAGCACCAAAAGCCTGGACAACCATTCTTATCTACAGACCTCCCTTGAAGATCTCTCCTGGTTGATCAGCATCGAAAGGTCTGGCCTGCCATTTGGGTGAGCGAGCGTTATGTGTGCAGGTTTGAATGGGAGTGTGTGAGTGAGCAAGCGCTATGTGCTTGTTGCTTTTTTGCAAAAAAGACTGTTCAGCAAGTAACACTGAATGTGTAACATTTTCGCAGTTCTGACGGCAGGAACAGTTTATGTATTTTGAGTTGATGCACACTGAAGTGCTGCACAATGAAACTGAATAGTTTCCATGTCAAGAGGAGATTACCGAATCAGTGTTAATTCCATTATTGTAAAGAAAACATTTGCTCTATCTGAAAGGTTTTAAAGAATCAAGGAATTGTTGTGCTTGCTAGATTTTAAATAAATCCTCCTTCTCCCCCCCCCACAGTGAACAGAATGCAAGATTTGCACTCAGCCCTATTTCAGTCCATACCACAACCTCCTCATGGTTTCTAACTAATATAAACCAGTTTTCTGGACTCCTCAGCACAGAATTTCCCAGACCTGAAGAATTCTGCTTGATACTGGTTATGTATGTACAGGCCAGTATGAAAGGGGATGCCATGGAGATCCGTTCCAGTTCTAAAAATAAATCCTGGAATAGTATAGTACCCTTCAGCGGTCTTAAGTCAGACTGGCAAACTGGGGTGTGATCTCAGTCCAAGAGGAGAAAATGCATTCTAATAACCAGTTAGTCACAGCAAACCAACAAAATTGATGACCCAGTGAGTTTAATATAATGGCATTATGTTGTCACTTTAAAAAATACATTTCTGTACAAAAGCTCTAAAAACACATTATGGGAACTATTTCAAAATATTCATTGGTTAATACATTAATGCTGCTCTTGAAACAAAATAGCAAGGTACCATTTTAAAATGTATTCATGTTAAAAATGGCTAAATGGTTTCCCCAGAAATATACACTCCAATGCCAGGCCATCAGTTCCTAGTAAATAAAAATATTCTTGTGTTTTTATTTATTAAAAAAAAACCACCCCATTTGTTTTAGGTTTGAAGCTGATTTATTAATGCAATTATGCACAAATTTATTTCAATTCCGAACTTCACCGTAACAACCACAGCTCTGTAATCCTAGTCCTATTGCACTGTTTTCTGGATATCTTATGTTGTCTGATTGAACTGGTTTTTGTTTTTTTAGATTTTGTAATCTGCCTTCTGTCTCAGTGAGAAAGGCAGGCTATGAGCGAAGCAAATAAATACATAACCTCTGAAATTAAATATTAGATCTTTCAGTTTTCCAAATAAACCCGGTTAAGTTAAATGCTGCATTCAAAATTAATAGCCTATTTTATTAGAGGGCTCTTGAAGGGAGCAGATTGTTAGCTGGAAGACTTCCAGGCAAAATTCCCAGAAGCTCTCTTCTCTAGGTCATCTCCGTGCTTTATAAAATCAGTGGCAGTGAAAGAGCAGTTCAAGCGTGTAAGCAATTAACAAACACTCCCATCCAGCTTGTGGGAGGTGGGAGGCAGGGGCAGGCAAGCAGGGAAGTAGGTTTCTTCACTTCTCTCTTTGTAACTGGATAGGAAGTTGCATTTTCAAAACTACTTATATGTACACACAACCTTATGAAAGAACCTCCGCAAAAATAACCCTGCTGAATCAGGGTTATTTTCTTCGTATGAACTAACATAAACCTTACAGAGAGTAGCAGTTTTGCACGGGGGCTCTGAAAAGAGAAAGAGAGCTGGAGATGGCAAAACTTTTTCACGCCTGCACACCTCAGATGCTTGAACCCTGCTAACAAGGATGGTACAAGGACCCACCTGCACCCTTCAGCAGTCCTGCCATAAGTACTGGCAAGTGAGCTAGGCAATACATTAATGGTTTTGGTGCTATGCAAAACACCTTGCTTAAACCATGGCGGCTTTCAAACAAGGGCAGCGGCAGCAAGTGGTTCAGGGGCACAGGTGAGAATGGCTTCCACACTTCCCTGTGCTGCTACATTCCCTGCTCTTCCCATTTTCCTTGCCACACTTGCTCAAATGTGCAGACATGACAACTGCCCCCAGTCCACTCACCAGCATGGTGTAGTGGTTAGGAGCAGGACCTTGGTCTAGCCACAGTTCTCTCCGAACTCTCTCAGCCCCACCTACCTCACAAGGTGCCTGTTGTAGGGAGGGTGAGGGAAGGCGACTGTAAGCCATTTTGAGACTCCTTACAGGTAGAGAAAAAGTGGGTATAAAAACCAACTCTTCTTCTGTCTCTGTCCCTTCTACGGTTGCCAACTTCCAGCTAATAACTGGAGATCTCCTGCTATTACAACTGATCTCCAGGCGACAGAGATCAGTTCACCTGGAGAAAATGGCTGCTTTGACAATTGGACTCTATGGCTCTGAAGTCCCTCCCGTAAATCCCACCCTCCTCAGGGTCCACCCCAAAAACCTCCCACCAGTGGCAAAGAGGGACCTGGCAACCTTAGTCCCTTCCGAGCTGTATTATGCAGAGCTTAGCTCTGCCCCTTGCTGCAGTGGTGACAGAAGAGGAAGGTTCTAGGAACTCCATCAGTCACACTAAGGTGATGTTGTGTGGGCACTCAACTTTGGTTCACTCCCATTGATTCCTGCTTTCCATGCAGGGAAAAATCACTGTGTGAAAACCGCCTGGATCAAATACATAATGTGGAAAAGCTCCATTTTCTTTGTTCTGATGGATTGCTGGGTCCAACCAAACACCGCCAAGGTAATAATACCAGCAATAAAACCCCTCTGTTTCCACAGAGATGCTTCATGAGTCTAACATTAGGAATGCAGTGCAGGTAAAGGCTTGCTGAAGACTAGAAACAAGCCTGCTTTTAACAACTTACATGGAGGTTAGAAATGTGGGACAGAAAGAGTCATGCAGCTTTTCCACACTCATGAAAATCAGTTGACTGCCTCTAAAAACACTCCCCCCCCCCAATTAGAAGCACAAATTGGACATACATTGTTATAGCTTGCTGTCATTCAAGTGTTTGGCAGGACATTATCTTGCCCCCTTCCAAGCAGGAATCCTTGCTAAATGAACAGGGCAGAGTGCCAGCTCCCCTTTCGTTTCCCCACTCCTCTGCCTTTTCACAGTAGTGTCAAGAGCACAATACAGATTAAGAGATTTGGCACAGCTGTAGACGCCAACATCCATGCTGCAGTTTTCTGCAATTTGTTCTCAGAGACGCACGCCAGTCTTTCTGCTCAGCATCGGAGTTTCACAGGTGAAGCTGATGCAATTAGATCAAGCAATGCTTTGCTAACTTTTCACATTTTCCACCCGGAGCTCTCTAGAAAAGCATGATTGGCCCTTTCTATGTATTTTAAGTTGTAGGACTGGATGGGGCCACAGAGTGGGCCAGACCTACTTTATGCACTGGAATTATTGCCTTTATATCAAAATAAGGTAATGATTCACCTTTATCTTGTATTCCCAAGAGGAGACATTTAGGTACTGTTTGCCTCTAAATTAAACGAATGGCAGGATTACTACAAAGGGCTGGAATACACCCTCACAACCTAGCCCTAAGCATGTTTTCTCAGAAGCCTCAATGAATGTAATAGAATTTGTTTGCCTAGCATATACACTTTGGGTTGCTGCCAGAATCTTTAAACAAAAGTACCAAAAATTCCCATTTTCATTTCTGGCTGCCTTTGGTGTCTCCAAAGTAGGGCTAAGAAAGCCCTTCTGACAAACAATGTAATAAGCAAGTAATAGAAAGTTTTCTTAGGAATGATGGTTCAGGTCTCATAATAGCAAAAGGTTTTATTCACTTTTACAGGAGCAAGATTCAGAAACCTCTCAATCACGAGCCCTTATAACTGTTTGAAGTCTTGCAAAAGGCTACAATGCAAAAGACAGGAACAAAGGAGAATAAACGACAGTAATGATGTGGCAGGAGGCAGTCAAATTAAAATTCTATTATGCTGCCCAAATTGGTCCCTCTGTCCGGCCCATCACGTGTAAAGCATCCTATACAGGGAAAACCAGAACTTGAGTTCGGGGGCAAAAAGGGAAGTATTTGGTCTATTGCACACACAGGTCCAGTGTTGGCACAATAAATCTCTGATGAGAATAACAGGAGAAAAACAAGTGCTTAACCAGCCTGTAACTTAATTATCCTAACGAAGGTACAAAATAGAAAGAGGGGGAATCAGATAGTAGCACAAGACAGTTAGACTGACCTATTCATGGCAACAATACAGCAGTAATTTATATGTGGCAATCCCATAAAACACATGTACAATCCTAGTGTTCAATTATATTACTTTAATCTAAGTAACCAATTAATCCAAATTATATTTCTTTCACATGGCTAGTCGTGGGCAAACCTAGCCAGTAAGAGGAGATAAGTGAGGGGTTGCCCCAAAGGACCAGGTGATGTGGTGGGGTAAACAAGAGAGGAATTTTGAGTAGGGAGGAAGGAGTTCCTCCCAAAGAGTGGGGAGAGTCTATGGGGGAGAATAGCTGGCAATAAGACAGAGTGGTCTGGAATCAAAGGTAGGAGTGACAAGAAGCAGGGAGTGGGTAGAAAGATGGTGAAGTATAAATCTGTGACGGAGAGTAAAATAGGGGGAAGGAAAAACATACCCTGTCTGTCTGGCTTGGAGAGGAAGAATCTGGTGATGTAGAAGGGTTTGGTAAGGTTTGGGAGCAAAAAAAAAGGTAAAGGTCCCCTGTGCAAGCACTGGGTCACATCCTGACCTTTCCTAGGCAGACTTTGTTTATGGGGTGGTTTGCCAGTGCCTTCCCCAGTCATCTTCCCTTTCCTCCCAGCAAGCTGGGTACTCATCTTACCGATCTCGGAAGGATGGAAGGCGGAGTCAACCTTGAGCCGGCTACCTGAAACTACAAAAACAGAGAGCTTGAGGGGACCTTTTTATAGATCTAGATTTATCTGAACTCCTATGGGGGAGTTCAGCTACTAGCTAAATTTAGGGCAAAAACTGGATCCGCAGTGGCCCTGGCCCAGAAGTGCAAATTCTATTGGTGGATTTGAATTTTTGGTGAGAAAACAATGGTGTGTTTTTAATTTAATTATATTTTAACTGTATTTTTAGTTCTTTAAATGTCTCAATTTTTTATTGTCTGTCCACTTTGTGGACCCTGATTGGATGGAGAGGGGGCATACAAATATTTTAAATAAAATTAAATTAAATACCCAGACAAAAGCCAGGAAATGGCTTGATGGTCCTCCCTAGGCTCCTAATTGATTTTTCAAGGAAGTATGCATTGCGAGGGGAATCCTGAGAACATTGGTTATTGTCCAGCAAACTGGGCATAGGGCCACAGGTATGAGGAGCCCCAGAGAGTCAAGCAAAGAAGTGGAGATTAATGTTCTCTTGCACTCAGCCTACTGAGTGCCTTGGGGGATTCCTGCTTTAAGTGTGAGACCCAGTTTTTAATATCAAACTGGATTTACTTCATCCAGCTCTGGAAGGTGAAAGCCAAAGGATCTTGTGGTGCAGATAACATGGGTCTTGGGGGAGCATCAGGGCACCCTCAGGGAAATAACTGTGTTCAGAGTGCTGGGTTGGAATGCTGCAGTTCAAGGATAAAGGATAGCTATGGATTTAGGAATTTTTTTTCATGAGCAGATAACCAACAATATAGTCACCCAGTTGTTAACCCTCTCTTTGTCAGTCTCCCTCCCATAGGATCCAGCAAGAGAATTCCTCCTTTTATGCTTTTATTCTAGCTCCCTTGCGCAGTAGGAGAGAGAGAGAAATGCCTGGGTTTCTCCTCCCTCATTCTTTTCTTCGTCTCTGGTCAGCTGTTTCCTATTCAATGCTGATAGAGCTGGCCATAGTAAACAGAGCAGCCTGGCTAAACATGGGTAGAATTTCTACGTAGTCAGCCAACGCTCACATAAATAAATAAAAAACATACTCATTAATAATTAAACATAAATCCTAGAAAGCACAGATAATTGGGTGCAATCCATACACCGATAGCTTTAGACAGAACACTGAAAAGAAATATGAAAAGGTATTTTGCTAACTATGCTTACAAAGAGCCTTAACATTCCCCTCCTAAGAATGGGCCCAAGGACGATCACCTTGGCACAGCCTAACAGGGCCTCTCCACAATATCGAAGTCTTGACACACAACTCCAATCCAGACTAACAGCTTCACAGATTTCCCTGTAGTGTAGGAGTTCCTTTTTTAACCAAATCAGAATTTAGAGGTTCAAGCACAAAGTTTTCCTCCAAGCCTGCTCTTAATCAATCTCTGGAAAAGTCTGGATAACAAAGATTTTGGAGGGGCGCAGATCCATCACAGCATTAGACAGCTTGACCTAATGGACGAATTGAAGCTGGGATTCAGTTTCCTTTAGTTAGCTCATAGATCACCATATACCTGTCTCTTCCCTTCTTAGGATGTAATTTTAGGACTTAATTGTCCTCAGCACAGCAGATAAGCCCATGTACATTTCTCCTTTCATACCAACCTTCACTATCTATATTTAGAAAACTGATGAATGCTAAACAACCATCACCATTTAGGCTGGAAGCATCCAATTTTGCTGCTTATTCCCAGAACACCAAAGGTGCAACATGACATCAACTCTAGCCAGCATCATTTTAACTATGCAAACATGGCATTGTATACATTATGCTTACAAGGGGTCTTAAGATCAGAGCCTAAAACATCTTTTCCCCATACTTCTCCCCTTTTGTTGTTGTTGTTTTTTTTAAAACATCTAGTGGGATAAAGAGGTCTTGAGAAGTCAAAAATCTGTACATTGTTTTGGGTTATTTTGGTTGGTCCATATACAAATATTGTTTGTTCTCAGAAACTAACAGCCCATTCCTGAGCTGTCAGCAGCCGGGGATGGTGGAGAGGAGGCGTCGCTAGGGCACCTCCAAAGCCATTTCATGGCCACCGAAAGACCAAAAAAAAAAGCCTTTTAGAGGCTTTTTTGGGTAAAAATAGGGCTTTTTGCCCCACAGAGAACAGCAATGCTACACCTGCTAAAAAGCAGTCGCAGCAATGCCGTTTTCTCCGCAGGTGTTCCATGCCAAACAGGGATAGGGAGCTGCCTATGGGTAATGCCCCCCAGGATGCTGGCACACCCCCTGGAATGCCAGTGCAGGCCTTTATGCCGGTGGGATGCCAGGAAGACCCAGCTGGCATTCCGGGGTGTCGCTGCCACAGCAGTGCTGGGAGACCGGCATCCGGGCCTCCCCGCCAGCATTGGGGCCACTCACAACAACATAATTAGTTCAGAAACCGGCATGCGAGGGGGCTAACACTGGCACAGCCCCTTCCTGGCCTCCTGAGGACTGTAAGTGTATAGTGTATTGGGCTTTCTCTGAAGATTGTTCCGATCCTTTAATTGGTGAAAATGTACATTAAAGCCCAAAATGGCCTTGGTGAAGAATACTTCAGGAAATGTCTTCTCCCGTACAAGTTCTGGCTCCTCCATCTCTTGTGCACTAGGATCTGAGGGAGCCCTGCTTTGAGGTCAGATTGACAGAGACAAGAAGGACTTTCTCTAAAAGTAGCACCTTCATTATGGAACTCCTTCCTCAAAGATATCTGCTGTGCTGTTCTGCTTTTATATCTTTGGAAGTGAAAATTCCTATTTCAGTAGGCTTTTGGAGAATAAACTAATGAGCTGGTTTCTGATTCACCAGAAACTTCCAAAAACAGATTTTATGTTTTGCTGTTGTTTTGTTTCAAGATTAACTTTGATATTCGATACAAGATGATGCTTCGATGTTTGATGTGTTTTGGATGGATTTTACTGTTGTGAAAACATAATAAACATAACATAACATAATATTAGTAAGCTGCCCTGAGGATACTTTGGAGCCATGTTTTGTCGGATTCCAATTATACAACAAATCAAACCAATTTTTTTAAAATGTGTCTAGACTCAACACAGGACACATGAAGAAATCTGAAACTCTAGACTATTGGCTTTAGAATGAGGATATGACCGAAACAGAAATAAAGAAAGAAGATAATGTTTTCTTAGGAAAATAAAGCCACTAGTGAGTTTTTTCCATGAGTCAAAGATTAGCCTCAGTCTGCATTCCGAAAGGGTACAAATAACCCAGCGTGATGCACTGCAACTCAATTAATATGCAGTGCATTTGGGACAAGACAACACTAGCTCTGCCAGATGTTTCTCATAGGTTAGGAGGAGCTACTACGGCAAAGGAAAATGCACAAGAATTGACAGATTTATTTTCCATGGTCAGTTAAAGTGAGCAGCACAGGAAAAGCCAGAGTTAACATTCTAGGACTGAAGGGAATAAGATAACTTCCAGGTGTTCTACATATTACTAGCTAGTAAGAGCATAACATGTGGATCTGCACGGGTGCTAATGAATTAATTAAAATATTTATAATCTACCCCCCCCAAAAGGGTCCCAAGCCAACCCACAATATAAACACATTGAATCACAAACAATTTAAAGACAAAGAAAAAGGAGCAATACATTTCCAATAAAACCGCTGCTTATCAATCATCCACAAGCCCTTCTGAGCTCACTTTACAAGCCTTCCTAAAGGCTGCCATTCTGTAACGTAACAGCCACCACTGAGAAGCCTTGTGAGCGAGCTGAAGTTGTTCTAATAACCCTGGGAGGTAGAACGTCAAAAAGATGCTTATCATAAAAATGTAACTGGCCTATGAGTTTATACTATGCCATGAAATGGAACGATTACCGCAGAAGTCTAAAGAAACCGCTTTCTCTTCTGCTTTCTCTTCTCGTATATGGTTCTAGCCATCATAGTAGCAATTAAGGGCCATCTGGATGAAATGCTCCTTAATGCTTAGAAACGAGAGAGAGGACAGGTGGACAAGGTGTTCTGCACCAAAACAGTTGAAGATCAGGATTAAGTATAAAAGTTATACCTAATGCCCTTTTTTCTGCCTCAACTCCTCCTTGCTCTGGCTATCCCACTTCCCTGCATTAACTCCAGTAACTGGCAAAAAATGAGATATAAATCAAGAATGAGATTATTGATGATATAAAAGCCTTGTCTGTTGCTCACATTCTGATGCCTCTTCCGCCTCTGTGAACTGGCAGTCTGCCCCTCATCTGCTGAGCAGGATAGTCTATAAAAAGGAGCTGAGCTAAAGCATCTATACAGCAAGAACATTGTGCCGTCCCCTACATGATGTAGCTAAAGCCCTATTCAGCCCTGTAGATGCTCTTGAGATTTAGCAAGGACAACTTTAGCAAACTCACAAAATTAAAAAGGTATTAGGAAAATTCACACAAAGGGTTTCTTGTGCAACATTTATGTGAGCCTCTCTGAGCCCGGCGCGCTAGGGAAGAGCGGGTTATAAGAAGGATAAATAAAATAAATAAATGTTCACCATCAAGATATATTTGTTTGAGGCTGGTTCACCCATTCTTCCCATGGGTCTTGGGAGTCAATTTCTCCTTACTGTAAAACAGCAATGGAATTCCAAGATTGGTCCATGAACACTGTACTGTAGAGGCAGGGCTTGTGGGATCTAGGTTCCCTATATTTTGACATATTTGGAAAGATATACCTTGCTCCCAAAATGTTCAGTTGAGCATTTTCAGCTCAGCACCTCTGTACATAAACTCAGAAATGCACGTAACTCTGGAAGTTCCATCATCACATCCTCAGATCTCATCGTTCTTCAGCCAGGTCTTTCACAACCACTATCAGGTCCTGGTACCCCTCCCGAGTTTTCACAGCTAATCTAGCAGTGAATGGCAATCAGGAGGAGGGACCTCTGCCTTCTACCCTGCCCTGTTTTCCTGAGCCAAAAGAGCCCTGAGGGGCATTATTTCTCTTGTTCTGGGGCTGCACATGAAGTATTTGACCTGCATGTAGCCCCACAATGGGGCAAAAAGCATCCCTTGGGAAAGTTTCAGCTCAGGAAAATGACATGGAGGATGGCAAAGCCCCCTCCTCTTCCCATACCTTGGTCCCAATCTGAATTGGGCCCTATGGCATTTGGGGAAATGTTTCCTGCAGCTGCTATCTGTCTGCCAGAAAAGCAAGCGGGATATGGGGAACCTCTACCCAACCAAATAAAAATGTATTGTATAGTTCAGCATTCTGATCTTAGCAAGTGCTAAGAAATGACTGAAAGTAATGGAGTTGTTGTGCCTTACATCTCTGCACTAAGAAAAAATCCCTCCTTTCTCCATTTATGAACCTTCAGACTTCCACATATGCTCTTGATGGAGCCTGTCTTAGCATATTTATTTCAGTTTCCTCTTTTACGCAGACAGGAAGCTTCAAATAACCAATGTTTTGACATTTTTTCCTACTTGGTCACATACTAAAATAGTGAAGAGAAAAATAAAAAGTTCCCATTCAGGCAGTCATAAAAAATAACCTCATAAAAAGTGAAGTGTTATTTTCCTGGTGTAATCTGATGATATTTAAAGCCCAAGCAATCGAGAAGCATGTTTTACATTATCACCAACTCATTTTCATCATGTTTACTTGATTTGAAAACAACATACTCATACATCTGCCTAGAGGTGGAAAGTGCCATCAAGCTGTAGCCAACTTTGGTGACCCAGTAGGGTTTTCAAGACAACAGATGTTCAGAGGTGGTTTGTCACTGCCTGTCTCTACACAGTGACCCTGAACTTCCATCCAAGTACTAACCAAGGCTGAATCAACGTAGCTTCTGAGATCTGACAAATAGGGCTAGCCTAGGCCATCTATGTGTATGCAAATCTAATATTTGTTAAACTCCTTCAAACGCATCCTGCATTCGTTGCCAATGAGGTACCTTACAGGGCCTTCCTAAGATCACTTTTCTGAGAATAAGCCCCTTTGAATACAATTGAGTAGCATTCTAAGTACACCTGCCTAGGATTGTTCACTGGACATGGGCTCTTCCAAAAACAATATAGTGGATACATATAGTGGGTAGTGGACACATTATATATTCCTTGCTGTGCACCTTGCTGCCCCACCCCAGCATTAGTCCCTGAGAATGTAAAGTTAGTACAAGATTGAGACAGCAGTGGGGGAGAAGAAAATATTACCGGTTGTGTGAGTCATCATTCTTGGCGTACCTTGAAACTTGCTTAGGACCCAAACACCATCTAATCCAATTAAATATACAACACATCTTGTATTCCAGTTTAAGGCTAGAATTACAGAATTCATTTTTCCCCCATGAATTGGGTCAGGACAGGATTCCCAAGATCTTTTCCAAAACAGAAACAGCCACGGGGAAACACTTTTTGCTAGGGATATGCATCATGGGGAAACAAATCAGTACTTTTTTCAGATCCAGATATCAGGGAGCTGAAAAATATTGGTATACTTGGTTATTCAGGTTCCAAACACTAGTTTGGTATTTGGATCTGGGGAATTTTCAGGTTTACAATATTGGCTCCATTATTCCTGGAGGGGCTGTTTTTTAAGATAAATGGCACCAAAATTGCAGCAGAGCTGCTGGTACCTGTCCACTAAACAATCCCAAGTTTCAAGTGAATTGAGCCACGAGGTCCAATTCTCTGAGTTCTGAAAAGGTGCCCCAGCCATCCTCCATTGTTGCCTATGGGAGGGATTTCAAGTTTTCTCCAGGGTAAACAGTAACCAAACACTCAAGAGCAAGCAAAGCAACCACTGGCCAAAAGCCTCCCAAAGCAATGAGAACCAACAAGAACCAATGCAGAACTAGGGAATCCCAGCAGGAGCATGGGAAAATGTAGCAAGCCCAACACAACAAATGTCAAATCAGAGAATCCACATCAATGTCAAACCAGAGAATCCTCCATGCCAAATCATTTTAACAAGAATCCATTGCAAGAACAACAAATGCTAAATTGGAGAATCCAACCCAACATGGAACTAGAGAATCCAAGCCAATGGTGAACCCAAGAATCCAAGCAAACCAACCTGAGTAGAAAACAACATTACAACTTGCAAGACCCATAGAACTAATTTCAAAGCACAGAAACTAAGCCAAACCAACTTGGCATGCTGATACCAAACCCTTGCAAGAAGATACTGTCAGAGGGACATAGCAAAAGTCAAGAAAAAACAGTCCTTGGAGCCTTAAAACCCCGGCTTCCAATATTCCCAGTTATTTCAGAATATTTCTGGGATTTTTTTTTGGGGGGGGTGGAGGCATTTACCAGTATTCCAGGAAATGCCAGATGCCATCATGACACCCAAATATTTCTGGAAAATATATCCCAGGCTCCTTTATTCCCTAAATTTACACATAATAGCTTAAGTAGCAAGTTTACAGGGCAGCTGAGGAAGATGTCCAAAATGTAGCAGTACATAAGGAGAATGATTCTGGACTTCCAAATCCTACATTTTCTCTACTGGTCAACTCTTGTCTAATTTGTTTCTAATTTAAAATTCCATGAGCCTGTTAGTTAAGATTGTCTACTGGAGACCTATATCACATGCTTTCACAGATGGACATTGAGAGGTGAGTACAGACAAGGTCTTTTCTGTTCTAGTCATTTTTTATGTTGAGTCTTTTTTTATTTCTATTGACAAATTTGTTACAACCTTTTCTGATGTAAACTTTTGAATTTGAAATGTGTGTGCATCTACTTACTATATTTTGCTGAATGTCTGCATTAGACCTGGCTTGAGTAAGTCCAACAGGCTGTTGTGCTTTATGGACTATTTTATTGAGAATAAACTAAGAATAAAACTTAGTATAGTGACCCTTCAGAGACAAATGAAAGCTTAATGAATTTTGATTTGCTGGCACAGGTAAAAGATTCCTGATTCACAGTCACAATAGCTTTTTGCTGCATAAAAGAGACATTGGATCCAGCCATGAGACACTGAATCATTTCATTCTTTCAGAAGAATCCAGAAGCCCGCAGGCCTGCCCACATCTGCTCTGGTTTCATGTCATGGAGAAATATGTTGCTTGGTCAAGCCACTGTTAAGTGGAAAATGTCCTGGCAGCTTCTGGTTCTTACTTTGTCCATGGGGTTTTCATAACAGCAGGGCTGTTTATCATTATGCTAGTGACATTCTGCTGCATTACTGCAAGAACAGGCAACAGACAGCTCACAGTAGGAGAAGCAACCCCGTGACTCTTCTACAAAGGAAATCTTGAGAAAAGGGTCATGTGGGGAAGAACAGCTGGAGAAGATATGCCTGCTGTCTTCTAGTGGTGACAAATTGACTACACTAGAAGCTGTAGGGTTGATGAACTCAGAGTGCAAAGGGCGGGGGGGAGCACAAAGGTACCGGAAGACCAATCACAGTATTATCCTTAAAATCCAATATACTCAGTAAAAACCATCCCACTATGACTAAAACAAACAACAGGATGCCACTTCCTGCTGTTCATGTCATTCCTTATTACATCTGAGAGTCCTAAATCTTGACCTAACATTTCTCCACACTAACCTGAGGGGCAACAATGAATAGAAATGTGCTGGGCATAATAACTTCTCAAACTCACTAGAAGTGGAACTTAAATGAAAACAGACCAGCCAACTCCAAGTCTTGGCTCACTTTCTTTTTAAATATGTCCATGGAGTCCATAAATCTCTAGAGTTTAGTGAAAACTAGCCATGTTGAGGGGAAAGCAAATAAAGATGTGACAGCCCTATAAAAAGAGATATATTGAGGAAAAATATTAGGTATTTTAATAGCCAGGTGAATCTCTTCAAGCTGATTTTCTTCACATATGATGAAACTAAGAACTCAACTATCAAAAGGCAATATCATTGGGGCTTCAAGAGGCTACTCAAGACAGAATTGATTATGAATTTTGCAGAAACTAAACTAAAATTAATCCAGAGATGAGTGATAAATTTAAGTCAACAACTAGTCACAACTGGCTAATAAGAATTTGGGACAGAAAAAGAAAGATTAAATTAATATTAAAATATTTCATGCCATCAAAGTATTCACTCAGCAGATATTAGTTAACTAAATTATATGGTGTAAACAACTGTGGCAAAGTCCATTAGAATATGAATAGTTATTTATAAAGAAAGAAATGTTCTTTGTGGTTAGTTACGAGGGTTCAAATCATATTCAGCATCATGAAGCATACACATTAGGGTTTCTAACAACCAAACACTTTTCGTTGAAGCTATACTTAATAAATTTCCAGAACAAAATATAGATATATTTTTAATACAGATGGAAAAATAATTAGTGGTATGCACAGGGGGAAGCTAAAGTTTGGTTGTTGGACTCTGCTTTTGTGCTGGTGTGTATAATGTAATATGTTTACTGGTTTGCAATAATTTTCATTCTTGTGCTTTTTGGCTACATACATTTTAATTTGGTGGCCATGTTATTAGGGTAAACCGTACTTAAATAAATAAATTTCCGTTTGATTCTTAAGACTGTGTGAGCTGTGCCGTCAAGTCACTTCCGACTCATGGCAACCCTCTGAAGCATCCTGCCATTAGCAGCTTTGCTCAGGTCCTGCAAACTGAGGGCTGTGGCTTCCTTTATAGAGGCAATCCATCTCATTTTGGGTCTTCCTCTTTTCATGCTGCCTTCGACTTTTCCTAACATTACTGTCTTTACCAGTGACTTTTGTCTTCTCATAATGTGACCAAAGTATGATAGCCTCAGTTTAGTTGTTTTAGCTTCTAGGGGCAGTTCAGGCTTGATTTGATCTACAACCCACTGATTTGTCTTTTTGGTGGTCCATGGTATTGTAAAACTCTCCTCCAACACTACATTTCAAAGGAATCTATTTTCTTCCTGTCGGCTTTCTTCATTGTCCAACTTTCACACTCATACATAGTAATAGGGAATCCTATGGCATGAATTAACTTGACCATGGTTGCCAGTGACACATCCTTACACTTAATTTTTTCTAGCTCTTTCACTGCTGGCCTTATCAGTCTCAGTCTCCTTCTGATTTCTTGGCTGCAGTCTCCCTTTTGGTTGATGATGGAGCCAAGGAATATAAAGTCTTGAACAATTTCAGTTTCCTTATTGTCAACCTTAAAGTTGAGTAATTCCCCGGTAGTCATTACAAATTTAAGTAATTTGCAGTGGCAAACAATGGAAGTCCAAGGTGGGGATATTAATTCAATTCTGTGCATGGTGTAGCTGGCATTTCCATGGGGAACATGTTCAAGCTGTTCAAACAGGGCAGAGCAGCTCATCATAACATTCAGCCCTGGTGATCATGCCACACAATCACAAAGCCACATGCACGGCTGTTCATGCACATCTGCTTCTGAAATGTAGGACCTCCATTTCAGAGCTTTGCTGTCTTACTTAGCAAACTGAACCCCAAAGGTTTTATAAAATGTGGATATCTCTGTCCTCTTATCCCCTTCCAACTGCTGCTTATAATCTGTACAGGATTACCTGAAGTACAGGAGAAGGCTGAACTCTGCAGGCAAAGTTAGTTCGTTGCTGTTCTTTGTGGAGATATGACTTTACATTATACAGCATTATTTGTGGAACTCCCTGCTCCAGGATGTGGTGATGGCTGCCAATTTGGAAAGCTTTAAGAGGGGAGTGGATATGTTAATGGAGGAGAGGGCTATTTATGGCTACAAGTTAAAATGGATACTAGTAATGATGCATGCCTATTCTCTCCAGGATCAGAGGAGTATGCTGAATATATTAGGTGCTGTGGAACACAGGCAGGACAATGCTGCTGCAGTCGTCTTGTTCGTGGGCTTCCTAGAGGCACCTGGTTGGCCACTGTGTGAACAGACTGCTGGATTTGATGGACCTTGGTCTAATCTAGCATGGCTTTTCTTACGTTCTTATGGAGGATGGGGCTATCCATGGCTACTAGTCAAAATGGATACTAGTCATGATGCTTACCTACTCTCTCCAGGATCAGGGGAGCATGCCTATTGTATTAGGTGCTTTGGAACACAGGTAGGATAATGCTGCTGCAGTCGTCTTGTTTGTGGGCTTCCTAGAGACACCTGGTTGGCCACTGTGTGAACAGACTGCTTGACTTGATGGACCTTGGTCTGATCCAGCACGGCCTTTCTTATGTTCTTATGTTCCTGCCAAACAGCAGCAGGTGGCAAGATTTCAAAGAACATTTCCCCATCATCAAAGGGGTGTGTGTGATTCATTTATCCAAATATACATTACCACAACATCCTTTTGTTATAGCCTCACTTATCTTAAAGCTTTCACATATATCATAAGAATAATCTTATTTTATCTGCATAAAATGTAAATATAACGTTGACATGACTCATCCCTCCATGCGGTCTAGGAGTCATTCTTCACTTGAATGCTGCTCTCATCCATAAACCACAGTCACCCATTCTGGCTTGTACTGTGATTAAACTTATACTGAATCACTCCTGGGAAACCTTCCAGATGCCCGAGTCATCATATGCAAGCTATAAAGCATGCTTTCACTTCCCCCCCCCCAGTAAAAGAATCCTGAACATTTGCAATCAAAACATCATTCATCATACGACTCTACAAGTATATGTTCAGAGAAATTTTTGCAGAATGCAGCAGACGTACCTCAATGCCAAATTTCCTGATTTGTCTAATTTTTAAGCTGCCCTACTGTTGTTGATTAGCTTTGCAAAGTCTCTGGGTTCTCCTCCAAGTGTTCTGTTCTTCTGAGTTTGACTGCAATGGAGTCTTAATGGCGGCCAGAGTTCAAGCTCGTGTTCATGGCCAAAGGATTAGAGGCATTTTTTGATCAGCTGCTTTTCTCACTCATATCCAACAAAAGAAGCAGAATAGGGAGATGGGACAGCATTGCAAAACAATGGTTCTGAGTAACAGCCTGATACAACTGTATTTTACCTCATCTCACACTATTAAAACTCTTATGCTATAAAAGGAGCTCTTATCTACACTAAACTCCATACATTTCAAGGTGTCCTATTATTTCCATGAGTTTATGACCATTGGAAAATGGACCTCATTTCACAATAGACCACGCTTGCCTGTAAGAAGTTTCATCAACAAAAGGGCTGTGACTTTTTCTAGTCAGCCATGTCTTGGTGACAATGATTCATATATTTGTACCTTCAAAGTTAAACAACTGTAGCATTCTCTATCCATTGCACTGCCCTTGATTACTGTCAAAAACAGGGGTACCCAAGGTGGTACCCATGGGCGCCATGGTGCCCAGCAATGCCTTTCCTGATATCTGCCAAGTGATTTTAGAAAGTGGGTGGGGCCAGGTGGGGCTTTTGCCCAGTAGGGCTTCTGATTATGTAAATTTTTAAAACGTTGCTTCAGCAGTAGTTGATACCACAGTGCAAGGATCTTCACTATATGATTAAAGGCAAGCTGTGTGTATGCAAAAAAACTTTTAAAACAGTACATTCATTTTAAAATGCACCCTGTTAAACAGAGTTTCTACCTGAAATGCTGAAGAGTAACTCTTACAGTTATGTATAACCTCACTTCCTGACATTTTGTGGTTGGCTCCATCTCCTGCAGCAGCCATTTTACAGTTACTATTTTGTTTCTATTGACAGCATGGTATAGCCCGATCTCAGAAGCTAAGCAGAACCAGCCCTGATTAGTATTTGAATGGGAGACCATCAAGGAATACCAAGGTTGCTATGCAGAAGAAGGCACTGTCAAACCACCGCTGTTAGTCTCTTGCCTTAAAAACCCCATAAGGGGTCACCAGAGGAGCCCCGTGGCGCAGAATGGTAAGCTGCAGTACTGCAGTCCAAGCTCTGCTCATGACCGGAGTTTGATCCTGCCGGCTCAAGGTTGACTCAGCCTTCCATCCTTCTGAGGTCGGTAAAATGAGTACCCAGCTTGCTGGGGGTAAAGAGAAGACGACTGGGGAAGGCACTGGCAAACCACCCCGTAAACACAGTCTGCCTAGCAAACACTGGGATGTGATGTCACCCCATGCTTGCACAGGGGACCTTTACCTTTAAGAGGTCACCATAAATCGGCTGCAAACTGAAGGCACTTTACACACGCACATTTGTTTTTACTATGCTTTATTTGTTACCCACTCTAAAATAAAAACTGAATAATGTAAACAGTACAAAATCATAACAAATAAAACAAGATGGCAATTCTTCCAAAAACTTAATATTAAAAAAGAAGAAAATGTCACCTCAGAAGCAGCATTTAGAGAGGCTTGTTAGCTAGAGTGGACTGAGCATGAAGGCCTAGCAACTTCCTCCCAGGAGGCTATCAAAAGCCAGGTTCTTTCCCCACCTTCCTTCCTCCACTGGTATTCTGCCTATCAGCACTTTAAGTCCATAGAATCAAAAAGTTGGAAGGGTCCTCTTCACAATGCATGATGCCCTAAGCATCCTTGACAAATAATTGTCCAACCTCTGCTTAAACACCTCCAAGAAGGGAGAACCCAAAACATCCCTGGGCAAACAATTTCACCACTGAACTGCCGTTATTGTTACAATGTTTTTCCTAATAACCCACCAATATCTCTCCACCCATTAAAACCACGGTTACAATTCCTATCCTCCACTACCAACTGAAACAGCTCCTTATCCTCCTCTAAACAACAGCCCTACAAGTACTTTAAAATAGTACTCATATTCCTCCTTCAACCTCCTCTTATCTAGGCTAAGCATTCTCAGTTCCTGCAGCCTTTCTTCATTAGGCTTAGTCTCCAAACCCCTAATCATCTTCCTCACTCTCATCTAAAGCCAATCTGAAGTTTCTAGGTCCTTCCTATAAAAAGGCCTCCAGTACTGGACACGATACTCCACATGTGGTCTGACCAGTGCAGTATATAATGGTACACATGTCATGTCCTGGACACTATGCAACTGTTGATACAACCTATTAGCCTTCTTTGCTGACACATCACACTGGCTACTTGTACTCAATTTGCAGTCCACCAAAACCCCAAGACCCCATTCACATATACCCAGAAAAGTATCCCCCATCCAGTACATGTGCATAACATTTTTATTATCCAGATGTAAAACCTTACATTTACCTCTATTAAATCACATCTTGGTCACATCTGCCCATTTTTCCAAGGTATCCAAGTCTGATTTACTTTATCTCTGTCTTTGCTACCTCACCAAATGTGGTATAATCTGCGGATTTAATGAGTAGTCCTTTCACACCCTCGTCTAGATTGTTGGTAAAATATTCAAAACCAGGGTCCAAAACCAAGCCTTGTGGAAACCCCACTAGATACTATCCTCCAATCGGACAAGGAGCCTTAACTACAATGCTTTGTGTGCAACTATCCAACCAATTCCTTATCCACCTAATTGTCCTAAAATCTAATCCACAACCCTCAAATTTGCCCATCAAAATGTCATGCAGAATCTTACTGAACGCCTTGTGTCTCTGTGTTAAGTGCCGTCAAGTCGCTTTTGACTCATGGCAAGTTGGCAACCCTATGAATCAATGTCCTCCAAAACATCCTATCATTAACAGCCTTGCTCAGGCCTTGCAAACTGAGGGCCATGGCTTCCTTTATAAAGTCAATCCATCTCATGTTGGGCCTTACTAAAATCCATATATACAATATCCACAGCATCCCTACAATCTACCAGGCCTGTCGCCCGATCACCTTGCCAACTAGCATCAAATTCCACATGGTAATGCAACATGTTCAGCAATAATTATGCAAGATGCACAACAAATTCAACAATCTTAAGTAGCTTATTAAAATGAATGCTATATGCTAATCTCGGAGTATGACCCAACTCTTTGCAGAATACAGCATTTCTGGGTTATATTAACACATGCAGACCTTAAGGTATCCAGGCCCCAAACTATTTAGGGATTTAATAAACATACTTAAACAAAACAAAAACCTTATTAAACATACTTTGCTTCGTTACGTAATTATTAGGGAGGCTGCTATCCTACCAGTAAACCTCAGATTGGAAACCAAGAAATACAAGGAAATTAAACTGCAAAATAAGCAGGTTTGTACGCAAATTTAATTGAGAACATTTTCTTTTTTTCTAATTTCCTTTATGGTCATTGCTACTAGAATCTCTGAAACATTCAAATCTCTCTTAATCTAAACTTTGAGAAGAACTCAGACATGCCTTGCTTGTAGTTAAGAACTCTAAGAACACCAAAGTCTTGCAGTTAACCTGGACCCATGTCAACGTGCAGAAAAGATCATAGGAAAAGTGCTTTGCAAAGTTCTACATATTTCATTCATACAATAGCTACTTTAAGCAGTCATCTGAGGGCCAAACTACACATTACCTGTGACACAAGTTGGACACGTGTCCTTTCAGTGGAGATGAGATGTTTCAAAACTAATGTTCCCAAGCATGTCCCAGATTCAACTCAGGAGCATGAACAGAGAGGGGAGGAGGGGCTTTAGCCTTCCCTTCCACACCAGTTTACTGAGCCAAAATGGCCATGGGGGAACATATTTGTCCCACTGTGGATTTCCACATACATTGTATATGTGGAATCCCAACCCAACTCATATTGTATGGAATCCCAATTCACAGGTAACACGTAGCTTGGCCCTGAATGAAGTCAAGCTAAGCACACATGAATTCCATTACAAAGTTGGCTTGTCAGAGCTCTTCTCAAAGTTCAGATGAGAGATCTGAAAGTTATGGCGATTCACTCCCAAACATTACAGCAATTCCCAAAGCCTTTGCAGGGTGGTTGACATCACACAGTCTAACTCACCTGAACAGAGAACGCCCTTATATCTTGCACAGGAGAAGTCATCACATTCACAGAACAACCCGTAGATCTTCCCAAACTCACTCTCGTAGCAGACACAGTGGTTGCAAGAGCATTCCCCTCGGCCGCTGCAGACACGTTTCCCTTCAGCCTCGCGGCACATATTTTGGTACATGTTCCCACTCTCTCCTTCCTCACATTCGCACTTGGCTCCCACGTGGCCTGGATCACAGTCACACAATCCGCACACGTAAGTGCCATTCCCACTGCACTTGCTGCTGCTTGGCTCAATCTGCTTTGTACATCCACATGTGCAATTGTAGGTGACGGTCACTTCGAGTGTGTCCCGAAACCAGTCCGGCTTGATTGTGAAGGTGTGCGAGGTGTTCTCGGCAGGGCAACTCCGGGCTTCTACTGATATTTCAAAGGAAACCTGCACGAGGATGGTGAGAGGTAAGGAAGTCAGAAGGGATGGGGAGCTCAAGAAGGCAGAGGCAGCAAACCATTCTCTGAATTATTTGTACATCACTGCAAGTCACTAAGAAAGCTCAGGGTAAGTTTTCATTCATAAATAAACCCCAATCATGCATGCTTTAAGTCAAAGCCAAAATTCTTAGCATTTTAGAATTCATGTCCACACAGAAATGTGCATAGACATATGTACAGCCCAAATCACAGACCCCTAGAGGCTTCTTTTCCAAAGGGAAAAACCAACATGCAGAGACACTTCCTTTGCAGGAATTCCCCAACATTTCATGTAAAGTATTCCAGTAAAATATTCTTATTAGATCCCCCCAGTTCAAGATATGTTTCACTATGCCAACACATCCCTCTCTCCCTCCCTCCCTCCCTTCAGGAAATAAGCTTTGCTCCTGCTGCAAGACTACCTCCACGCCAGCAAGTCTACCTTTCCTCCAGCTTATTTATACAACCATCACACTATTGCTCCCCCCAAAAAATGATTGTCTATACAAAGCGTGATCAGTATTTTAGGACATGTTGATTCCCAAAACAGACTGCATTTGGAAAGCACATTTCTGATTCTGACATGCAGTCAAGTTGATATTGAATGCATGTGAAGAAGAAGAATATGAACCTTTGAGTTGGGAAGGCAGGCAATGAAATATAGGGGGACATTTCCTTCCAATACACCAACAGACAGGGACCATGCCAGAATGTGTGGCATTTTTATGGTCACGCTGATAAATTCAGCAATGATACAAACTAAGCCCTGTACAAAAGATTTTTCTCCATGTGAAGTGAAGGCTTGGACTACAAATCAGTAGTCCTCTTTCCTCTTTCATGAACACACACTTCCAAGAATGAAATAGGGTTGCTAATTTAAATAAAGGGGGGAACAGACTTGTAGGTCCAATCTTATAAATCAATGACAGAAATAGGGTGAAGGAAATTATTTGGCAAATTTGAAAGGAAACAGGAACGTAGATATGAGGCATCAGCACCATTCCATGTTTATCTATAAGCTTCTTTCTCAGACACTGAAGTACTCTTTTAGTTTGAAAAATACAAGGAAGGGGGGGCGGAGTCTCCTGCCTCTTTCAAAGAGTTCCTGCCAATGCTCCGCTTTATTGGAATGCAGCCGGCTCTGCTCCTGAATGCCAGATGGCAGCGTGCAGATGGTAACTCAGCAGCAAGTTCTGCCTAACAGAAACACAAGCAATACCCTCCCTTTTCCTGAAAAGGGGCAGAGACGCTCCACTTACAAGGTATGCAATGGAAGACTGAAGGAACAGCATGGAGAAACACAGATCAGGAAGGACTCTGGAAAAGCCCCTGGATTACAAGCGCTGTCAAAAGTTTCCCAAGAGCAAAATCAAAGCAGACCAGGGCCATAATACCAGCTGTATCTTTTACAAGTTAACATCTGTCAATATAAACCGCTGCTCTCCTGTACAGCTTAACCATTAACCTGTTAAGAACAGAACATTGTGCTGAAGATGACTGACAGCAGAGCCTGATTCATGCTACCATCCACTCTTTTGGAGGGGTGATGTATAGTTTGCATGATCAGGACACGCTCACATAGAAGATCATGCATGCCATGGTTCACACAGTACATGTAGCGAGGTAGGCGCACAAGTCCCTTAAGTTTGCTCCCACATTCCACCATGTGCCAAATCTACATTCTTGGCCCCTGTGTGCACCTGATCTTAGTGGCAACTGAAGAAACAGCACTAGAAGTAAAATAATACAAATAAACAAAACAAAAAAAGGTTTCCTGTTTAAATATTTCAGGTTTCCAAAACCAGGAATCCACTACTCCACCTCTATCCAAAAAAACATATGTAGTGTACCTTCAATAAAGTTTTAAAAAATAGGTTACATAACTGCCCTGGCTAGTAAGTAACTTTAAAAAGGAGCACTTGTGTCTTCAGATCTCTTACCACTATAATTTCTTACCCTCTTTAAGTGACAGAGGGAAAAGTATCATAGAGATCTGACATGGCTGATTAGGAATCAGATTTGGAGGTGGTCATTAAAACTAACCACATATCCTGCTAGATACAATGAAGTACAACAAGGCACACTGCTCCCCTTTGAAGCCGAACACTAGGATAACATGATAGTTTTCCAAGCAGCTGCTAAGGAAATTCACTGACACGGTTTCATTTTTGTTTGAGACCTTCCAACCCTTTTCAGCAGGAAGTAACTCTGTAAACTTACCATATTGCATTGCCTTTAATATCTCCTTCAAGCAGCCTGATGGCCCACACAAAAACCTCCCACTACTGGTGCATAATTTCTTATCTAACCTCGGGGATTACATAACAAACTCACTGTGTCCCCTATTTGAAGATCACCACACTTCCTGACGCCGGGATATGACAAACCATCCTGACAAGTCGCTGTAAAAGCAAGGTTGAGATCCTCAGGACTGTCCCAGACAGTTAACTCCACTTTAGAACGAATGCTCTAGAGGGAGAAAAAAACCAACATAAAATGTCCCATCAGATATTCTTTCTTTTTCATATCCTGATTCTATTCATGATTTAGTACCCAAAGATATTGCTGTGGGCATAAAATATGTGCTAATAAGTAAGTAACAATTACATTAAAACAGTAAAATCACATAGAACCTTTCTTATTTTTCATTATAGACCTGTTATGGTAGGAAGCCATAACTCCAGCTAGGCCAAAACTTTGTCAAATTGAAAACATTAGCTGATCACTCATTCATGCAAGTGTTTTGACCCTTTGAAAAAGAGGTGAGTAACAAACCACTTAGATGGGATTAACACATTCAATAGCACTGAAACTGTCTCTGGAAAACTAAACAAAATAATGAAAGTGTGGCACTATGTAGGAAAATGACTGTGGGAAACAGCTTCCCATAAGGCATTGGTTTAATTCATTCAGACATGTGCCTAGTCAGCTTTTAGCCAGAATAAAACAGATCAGCAACGAAGTGGGGAGAAGGAAAACACGAGGAACCTAAATTAAACAGAGCTCACTTCATCAGATGCATGGTGTGTATGTCCATATCTGTTATATGCATCTGGCGAAATTTTAGCTGTGCCTCACAAAAACTTATGTTGGAATAAATCTTCTTAGCCTTTATAGTGCTTCTGTACTTCTGCTTAATTTTGATTAACAGACGGGCAGCCCATTCCCGAGGGGGAGGGCTGCACCGGTGGCTGGAGGCAGCGCAGCCACAGCTGCGCTGCCTCCAAAGGAGGTTGGGGGAGGGCACTGAAGCCAAAACATTGCCCTTACCTGTAAAACCTGTGCAACCACTCCATTGGGTTTGCACGGGGATACACTACCTCAAAAGGTGGCGTATCTCCAGGTAAGGACAAAGGGAGCGTTCCCGGAGCGAAAGGGCTTAGGAGGCTGCCTAAAGACAGCTCCTCCACTGGTCCAGCACAGGAACACCTCGGGAACGCCCCCGGGAAGATGGTGCATGGAGGATGGCATGTGCCACTCCCCCACCGGCATACATACCACCCATGGCGGCATAAGTGGCACGTACGCCAGAGCAGCCCCTTCCTGGCCTTGTAAGGACTTTTGTCCTTTCGGCTCAGGAATGGGCTGTAACACTGCTACTCCTCGGAAATTATTGGGGAGGATCCTATGATTCCACTGAGCAAAGTTTGAAGCCTTCTTCCAGGCGAATAGGTGGCTGATCCTTCCAATGGAGTTAGAGGAAGGTTCCTTAAGCTGGAGAAAGGCTTGTTGGAGGAAGGTTGGATCTAAGCCACTATGATGAACTTAAGAAGAAGAAACTAGTAGTGAGTAACCAGATTCTCCCCAAAACATCATGATTTGGGATAAGATAGTGCAAACCGCTTTATCTTTAATAGCTGGCTAGAAGAATATCTATGAGGTAAAGGAGATTACCCAACTATAAGTGCCACAGCAAGGTTTAAACCCTTATATAGTCCTTTTGTAATCCCCCTCAAAAAAAACCTGGGGCTGGATAAGAGCTCTCAAGGGGCTGGATCCGGCCCACGGGCCTTATGTTTGACATGCCTGCAATAGCTGATCCTTTATTATGCCAGTTGTAACATTACTGTAAACATGTCGATTTTGTATTCTCTTGTTCTCGTATGCCCATATTTAAATAAATCTAGGTTTCATATAATAATAATGTTATCATGTGGTCCTATGTCACTTACATTTATGCAAACAGAGTAGGAAAGCTAGTGTCCTATAGTGGTTAGAGCATCAGTCTAGAAACTGGGAGACCCAGGTTCAAATCCCCACTCAACCATGACAATCACTGGGTGACATGGGCTAATTGCTTTCTCTCAACCTAACCTACTTCATAGAGCTGTTGGGAAGATAAAATGGAGAAATAGGGAACCCTGATCTCTGCTCTGACCTCCTGGGAGGATAGGATTTAAAAAAAATGAATAAAGAAGAATATTTCAAAATAATAATCATTGTTCCCCAAACCACAGCATAGTTTCCAACTAAGTCTCTGGTGCTGTCACCAGTATTATTAAGATAAATTTAACACTTTAGGACAGAGAGGAAATCTGGAACTATTCTGAGTTCTCTTATGAAACAGAAGTCCAAAGTCAAAATATAAATTGTCCTAGTCCTACCTTTCTTTATGCTGTAATGTAGGAAACCATTTTCCATCCTTCACCCATCCATCATCCCTCATTCAGCCTCCCTCCCTCCCAAACAAACTCACTCAAAACAAAATCATCAGACAGACTGCACTGATACATGCTGTCCTCTTTTCCAGACCTAAACAGTCAGCAGTGAGGCACAAAGGACTGCGGGGTGGCCTTTCCTGCTTGCCAGAGGTATTTTTTTAAAATCAGGGCTCTTGCTAAGCTAAGCTTGAGAACTTGGATCTGGGAACAAGGGTCAAGCACAGGGCTGACAATCGACATACCCAGGATACTAGAAGACAGACCAATCCTCAACATCTTCAGGGAAAAAAACTTTAGGATTTCTAGGAAAATCTTTACCTGCAATGGTGGAGGGTTGACTTTACTAAGTTAAATGTGCCATACGTTTGAAGATTCAATACAAAGCATCATTACATTTCTCTTATAAGGTGAGGAAGGTCAGGGCTTATGAGCTAAAGCTAAGAAGTCATAGACTATTACCAAGCGAGTGGGCTTCTGTGCAACAAGTAACATGTGCCGTTCTTTCAGCGCCAACTATAGGCCAAAACAGCCGATCAGGCTTTATCATAAACTGTCCAATCATAGCCTATCTTTAGGTGCCTAAGCCCTTGGCAGCCATGACTATTTCACTGTTAACAATGCTCCACGGGTAGAGGCTAAAACTACATCACTGGCTTTTACTGGGGGTGGGAGGAAGTTATTGAAAGGAAGTAATAAACATTCTGGAACACTGTTTGGCTGCCTTGAAACAACATTGAGAAGGCATTTAAGAAACGTGATTTCCCTAAGGAACCAGTAAATACGGATTCAAGAAAAATATGAAATTGTCAGAACTACTAAAAATAGGCTGTTCCAATGCAGACTCAACACATATTGCCAAATGCTATTTATAGCACAGGAATCCCATCAGTGTTTTCCCCACCAAAATCTGTTAAATATATATTTACACCAGTAGAAATATAGCCCAGGTTAATAATGTCTGTAAGAGCTCGTGGTGCAGAGTGGTAAGCTGCAGTACTGCAGTCCAAGCTCTGCTCACGACCTGAGTTCGATCCCGACGGAAGTTGGTCTCAGGTAGCCGGCTCAAGGTTGACTCAGCCTTCCATCCTTCCGAGGTCAGTAAAATGAGTACCCAGCTTGCTGGGGGTAAAGGGAAGATGACTGGGGAAGGCACTGGCAAACCACCCCGTAAACAAAAGTCTGCCTAGTAAATGTTGGGATGTGATGTCACCCCATGGGTCAGGAATTGCACAGGGAACCTTTACCTTTAATAATGTATGTAACACAAAAATGCAACTGTCACTTGTGGACACTTCCACTCTGGCTTCAGTCTCCCAAAGCAAAAAGAATTTCATGCTCTTTGCTCAGCACCAGCACACATCTTTAAGGATAAGCAGGACAACCAGTATCTCTACAAAAACGGAAGTTGAGCAGTTACAGCAGCCCATAACGTGCAAAGTTAGTACATTTTCTGACAACACCCCCTTGTTCAGTGTAGGGAGTGCCACAGAAATACCTTGCCTGAAACAGAAATTTGGCATAAGATCCATGAGTGGAAGCAAATTTGCCAGAAAGCTGTCAGTGATTGGGTACAGTGTGAAGTAGAAAGAAACCATTTAAGTCAAACAGAATCAGCTGTGCAATAAATGTTTGTTCATATATTGCAGCTCCTGGTAGATTGCAAATTCAGTTTTCTCACCATCTGGGTGCCACAGATGCCTTCCTTCATGATATGTTCGTAGAATACTCTGGTTGGCATGACTTGTCTTCTTACTGCCACTGAAAACCCATCTCTATTGACAATTTTATATTGATTCCTACCTGTTTGGGACTTGCTGAACAAGTCTCAAACAATCAAAGTGTAGTAAAACCCAACAGTCTTACATACTGTTGATTTATCACCATATAACGTATCTAAAGTAATCTAGCAGAAGCTGGATGCAAAAAAGGGAGAAGTAAATAAAGCATTCCTGTCACCATTTTGTTTATAGATAACTGGGGCACAAAAAGATTTCACCAAGATCATGGAGAAAATGTCTGACAACACTGAAAATTCATATGGCAAGCTTTAGGCAGAAAAAATAACAAGGAACTGAACAACAGTTTTATCATTCATGCTGCAGTAAGAACACATTGAAATGGGTCATTAAATGAAAAAGGAGACTTACATTATAGGCTTTGACTATGAGCTGGATAATATTTCTGGAGTCTTGGTATAAAATCTCTACTGTTGTTCCAGGAATTAAGGCTGTAAGGTTCTTTTAAAAGGAAATATAGACACAGAGAATGCATGTTATTGAATCAAAGAAATACATCTCCCTGAGTTTCATCAACATAACTCATCAGTGGCTATGAGAACAGGGAATACTGGTACCATCAGAATCCTCTTTCCAGAATAAGCAATACAGATAAACTAATAGGAACAGACAGGGGGATATTGAAATAATGGTGTTTGAGGCCCTGCAGTAATACGGTACATTCTTAAGTAATAAGATTAAGTAACAACAGGTTGGGCTAAATACACTTCATGCCGGCAATGTTCCCAAGATAAGGATTAAATTCACAGCTATTTTAGGTGCCCTCATGATCACTAACATGTATCTGTTTTCTTTAAGAAGCTCACTGCTTTTCACTGAAACTGCCCTCTGCAATTAACTGGAAATGAATTAGGGACAGGAAATGGGAAAGAAGTGGTTAAGGTGCACACAGGAGTCTCCTGGCTTTAAAGCAAATTATTATTATTACTATTATTATTATTATGAACTGTTCCTATCTTTTCCCAGTCACCAGACTAGTAACACTTTGCTTAAGTACTACCCAGCAGAAACTGTTCTCATCTGCTCCTTCCCTAGCACTTACCTTGTAAAGAACATAATGACTTTTTGTTACTGCAAAAATTAGGTGGATATTGTTCTCAGCTAGTTTCTCTCCAAGAAGTGCAAGGGAAGGATAGTCCTGGGGAAAGAGAGAAGTCAGGAAAAAGTTACAACCATTCTGAAACTTTACAAAGACTGCAAGTATATACAGCATACCACAAAGCATACCCCACAAATAAATTAAGCACCTACATTTTTGCAACAAAAAAAAAAGAGACACCAATAGGATTCCAGTGGCTTTAATTGGTAAAGGGAGGAGCATCATTCCTTACTTCAAGTTAACATAAGGGCAGATTAATTCTTTAATTAGGGGAAAGCTCACTAATCATTAGCCGGTCCAGGCAGATAAGTCTGTAGATGTAGCAAGACTAGCATGAGGTTCCCTTAAGATTGTTATTTGCATCCTTCATTGCTTATTGTGCAGAAAATTTTATTTGTTCAAAGCTTCTGACATAAGAAGAGAGAATTTGCACAAACCATCTGTAACACAAGTCTATCCTCAGCCATCTTAATCCCCGAGACATCACTGTGATGTGGAATCGTCTTATCCATATTTGCCCAGAAGCAAGTCCTGCTGTGCCTAATGGGGCTTGTTCCCCGGCAACTGCATGTAAAATCGCAGACTTAAGCATTTTGATGAATATATTAATTCTACCCATTTCAGTGGCAATTAGACATGCCTAACTTGACTGGATTGTACCTTTTGCCTCAGCCATCCTCACAACCCTGTGAGAAATGGCAAGTGACATTCCCCTTTTACAGACAGGAAAACCAAAGGTATGGCAACTCAACCAGAAAGCCTCCAGCTAAGCAATGGTTTGTATCTAAGCCTTCCACAAAAAATGCTCCTCCAGTACGAGGCTTGTAGATATACCTCTTTATGTTATTTCCATGCTGGTACAACAATTGCAGGAATGATCAAGGAAGGTGTACATTTGTGTGTTTTGTTCATTTGGAAGAACAAAGGATAGCTCTGTATGATGATTCCAGTCCACTGTCGTAAGACAACCAGTTAAGGCATGCTTTCCAACATCCTCATTAAGGGGCACAACAATAATTAGGATCTGTAATTTTCTTGGGCCGTGAAAACAACTTTAGTTATGTAACGGCAAAGCATAACTGTAGTCAGAAAGCTGGGAAACTCTCTGCAGCCCTTTCTGCAGATTCATGTCAAAATCTCAAGATTTATTTAGTTCTACCAACACCTACAGGAACACCGAAGTAGCAGGCAGCACTGGGAAACTAAGGCTGGAAATACGCTTCACCAGAAAGGTGCAGCTGCCTCTGGAAGTGTTCTGATGCAAAGTAAACTGCATGACACGCTACAGAACAAGACAGTGATGCTTGCAGCTTCTATTTTCAGGGATGCCTAGTTCTGACCTGAAACGAAAGACAAGCAGCACACTCGTATATCACGTGTTTACAGAGGACAAACTCTTTCATCAGGTGGAAAGAGGCAGCGCTGATGCACACTATGCAAAAACAGCAGCTGTGTTTTTTGCCACCTCCCTCCAATGATGGGGAAAATATTGGGGGACAAGATGGGGGTTTAGTATTCGTGCAGCCTGTATTCGTCTTATTTCAAAAATCTTGAAAAAAAATCCTTAAAACTGGTTTAGTCATAACAATCTCAGTAGTTCTGTGGAACTCTAAGATTCTCAACATCAGGATACTACATGGGCAATCTTCAAAGGAATTAGCACACTTTCTTTTGAAGCATTTCCTGTTTGTTTCTGTCGTTTAGGTTTTCTATGTATCAAGCCACTTTGGGTCCCCACTGGGGAAAAGAGGGGAATATAACTAAATAATAAATATTATTGTGGACAGTTTGTCTTTTCTGATATATCCAGCTCTGCACTTTTTCCTGTGAAGTTAGAAATAATAATGAGAAAAATCAGTTTTATAACGATACAACAATTGTTAAGCTATCTAGCAAAAGGGACAAGGGGAGGAGACCCCTTTTGTTCTTACCAGCTGACTGGATGCAGTATATTCATTGGCCTCATTCAAGTGACAGTGCCCATCATGTGGCTGCACCAATCCACCCAGCTTCCCATCCAGAGCTATGTGTGGGACATCATCTGTAGTGAAGACGAGCAAGTGAGAAGCCTCCTTCCGCCACCCAATCTCCTTCTACACAGAAACCAAACCAAAAGAAGAACTCTGTCAGTCTTCATTCACGAGTCAGCAGTTTCTCCCTGCACCAAACCACTCCACCAAGAGATACTTATCACTATGATCAACTTTACAGGGAAAGAAAAAATCATCAGGATCCTTCACATTCTCCACAGAAAACCCAAATTCAAGAAGGCTGTATTGAGACAGCTATCAAAATCTCGGCAAATTAAAGACATACTCTGAGCCTAATAAGTACACAGTAAAAAAAAAGAGCAAGAGTCCAGTAGCACCTTAAAGACTAACAAAATTTCTGGCAGGGTATGAGCTGAAGAAGTGACCTGTGGCTCACACACAAATGTTGTTATTGTTTAAAGTGCTACTGGACTCTTGCTCTTTTCTACTGCTACAGGCAGACTAACATGGGTACCCATTGTGATCTAATTACACAATAAAACCATGACAGTTTACAACCAGAAATTCCAAGGCCTGTGACTGTAAAAAAAGGGAAAAAGAAAAACTGTCACAATATAAAGCAAGAATATGCAGCTTCAAATAGCTTTCCCTTATTGCATAAGAACAGCCATGCACAAAAAGAATAAGCAGAACAACCTAAAAAGTAGTCATTGCCTCACAAGTAACAATATGGAAACAGAAGGTAAATGTTTTGCCCGTTTCAATTATGTGTTTCCTTTGCCCTTGACAACACTGTCCTCAGCAGCTTGACCCTTGCTTAAGACTGGCAGAAGTTTCCTCTAGCTGTTCAGGCACAACCACTTGTCTCCTTGACCTGTGCCCCCCCTGGCTGGTCAAGGCCAGTGTGGTAGGGGTACGAGCTTCCTTGGAGGATTTATAAATCTGTCCATGTCTTCAGGGGTTTTTCCTTGAATGCTAAAGGAGGCAGTGGTGAAGCTGCTCTTTAAAAACCATAACTGGATCCATGTGATCCAGCTAACTACCACCCAGTATAGAATGTACCATTCCTGGGTAAGGTAGTTGAGAGTGGTGGTGGAACAGTTGCAGGAATTCCTGGAGGAAACATTGGTGCTGAGTCCATTTCAATCCAGTTTCCAGACTGGCCATGGGATGGAGACCATGCTGGTCGTCCTCACCAAGTATCTTCAGAGACAACCAGATTGGGGTGGGTTGGCACTGCTTGTGTTACTTGATCTTACAGCAGCATTTGACGTGGTCGACCAAGAGTTGTTGACCAACCGCCTCGGCAGCATTTGAGTGTGTGTGACAGCCCTTCAATGACTGCCTTCATTTCTTCAAGGCCGGGGACAGAGGGTAGCAACTGGGGAAAGTCTTTCTGCACGCCACCCATTGGTGTGCAGAGTTCCGCAAGGGGCGATACTCTATCGAATTCTTTTCAACTATTATGCACCCCCTCGCCCAGTTGGTCCAGAGTTTTGGGCTTGGGTGTCATCTGTACATTGATGACAACCAGCTACATATGCTGATGGGCTGTCAGCCAGATGCCATCCCGGAAAATCTGGCCAGGTGAGTGGGGGAAGTGGCGAAATGGTTAAGACAGAGTCATTTGAAAATGGAGGTCCTGGGGCTGGGTTGAGGAGGCATGAATGGGAGTTTTCAAATTCCCACCTCTGTCAAGAGTTTATGAGTGACTTTGGATGCCTCCTTATCTATGGAGCCCCAAGTCATGCAGACTGCCAGAGCAGTGTTTTTCCACCTTTTCCAGACCCAGCAGTTGGCCCCCTGTCTCGTACCGACCCAGCCACAGCAATCCATGCAACAGTCACCTCTAGGCTTGACTACTGTAATTTGCTCTACGTAGGGCTGCCCTTGAGATTGCTCTGGAAATTGCAACTGGTCCAGAATGCAGCTGTGCAAGTCCTAATGGGAAGATCATGGACAACACATATTCAACTGGTGCTCCACCAACTGTCCTGGCTCCAGATTGAATTCCGGATCAAGTTCAAGGTCATGGTTTTAACCTTTAAAGCCCTTAATGGTCTGGGATCATGGTATCTTCGGGACTGCCTCCCCCTGTATAACACCCCCCTCAAGAGCCTGACGATTAGCCAATATTAATCTATTAGAGATCCTTGGCTCCAAGAGTGTCCAGCTGTTCTTGACCAGGACCAGGGCCTTCTCAGCCTTGGCTCCGGCCAGGTGGAACTCTCTGTCTAGTGAGACCTGGGCCCTGTAGGACCTAGCTTGGTTCTGCAGGGCCTGTAAGACGGAGATGTTGCGCCAAACCTACGGTTGAGGGCAGCAACGGTGTTATCTTGATGCTGGCCTCCCTTCCCCCCTCCTTTTCCCCTTTTCCTTTTCCCTTCCTTATTCCCTTTCCTGGTCCTCATTGGTTCCTATGCCCTTCCCTTTCCTTGATAAACTACTACTAAAAACTCTCCCCATGTGACATTGTTAACTATCACAGCAGGAACATCTCTCCCTGCTGGGAATTATTGAGGCGTCATAATTAGATTAATTAGAGTAAATATTCAGCATTGTTATAATCTTTTACTGTCCTTGACTTATGTATGTACTGTACTGTATTTTAATTGTGATGTTAGCCGCCCTGAGCCCAGGGTTGCCAGGGGAGGGTGAGATATTAATAAACGTTTGTTGTTGTTGTTCTTAAGGATGTTCGGGAAGGAATTCTCGGCTGTCTTCTGGCTTCCCCACTACTAACACAGCATACACAGAGCTCTGCATCACACGATAGAGGAGCGCTCATCTTTGTAAGATGCCTAGTAAGAGCTTATGCATCTTACTGGCCAGTACCAGAGTTTTTATCCTAGTGACGAACAGCACTGTGGCCTTTAACCTTTCCCTTGGCCTATCCAATGACACTCAGATCCAGCAAAATGCGACAACTCGGGCCACCATCACAATTAATGCGCTTACTCCTATGTGTTCTGGAACAGATCACAGGGCCATATAATTAGGCTATAAGATTGTTTATGGACAGTGTGTGTGTGTAAAGTGCTGTCAAGTCGCAGCCAACTTATGGTGACCCCTTTTGGGGGTTTTCATGGCAAAAGACTAACAGAGGTGGTTTGCCAGTGCCTTCCTCTGCACAGCAACCCTGGACTTCCTTGGTGGTCTCCCATCCAAATACTAACCAGGGCTGACCCTGCTTAGCTTCTGAGATCTGACGAGATCAGGCTAGCCTGGGCAGTACAGTGTTGCAAAGCACATACACATATTTTGAGTGTGTTTTGAAACACTACCCAGCATTTTCATAAGGAATGCATTGCTTTAGAGTGGATTTTTTTCTTAGAGGTTAAAGTAGGAGACATTCAGATGTCACAACCAACTGCAATTAAGCCTTGAAGAATTGTTTTACTCTAAAGAAATCAGGATTCCAAACCTCTGTTTAATCCTAGTAAGAAAACACCAATTCACTGAGGTGGCTTGATCAAGTCATACATTAAACACATAAGCTGCCTTATACTGAATCAGACCATCGGTCCATCAAGGTCAATAGTGTCTACTCTGACTGGCAGCAGTTCTCCAGGGTCTCAGGGGAAGGTCTTTCACAGCACCTATTTTCACATCACCTACTGTTTTAACTTGAGATGGGAAGGGTTGAAACTGGGATCTTCTGCAAGCCAAGCAGATGCTCTACCACCAAGTCATGGCCCTTCTCCAGAAAGCATAAGAGGAATCCAAACGACATGCAAGCCTTTCCCAAACATGAGAAGCATTCAACTACTCACAACAGTTGTTAGCAGCATATCCAGTCCAGAAGGGCACAGATATGCTGGAGCTCCCAGGACTGTGCATTCAATCAAGTTCCACATGTTCGGAGACAAAGGTTGAATGAGTGAAGGGAAACACATGAGGCCAGCAACAAGCTAAGTTTGTGCCCAATCAACATTTAATCAGAGTTTGTCACAATTATTTAATTGTAGTAGAAAAGAGCATGAGTCCAGTAGCACCTTAAAGACTAACAAAAATATTTTCTGGCAGGGTATGAGCTTTCGTGAGCCACAGCTCACTTCTTCAGATGGTACTACTGCAGACAGACTAACACGGCTACCCACTGTGAATTATTTATTTGTTTGTTTGTTTATTTCGATTTTTATCAGGCCCCTTCCCTGGCAATAGAGGCTCAGGGCTGTTAAAAACGTCATTACAAAACTTAAATAAATAAAATTACAAACATTGATGTTTTAATTCTACCAAAAGCTGGACACTACGAAAACAAATTTGTAGATTTCAGGTCAGGCCAAAAGTGTTCATTGATACCCAAGAAGATATTATCCTGTTACAGAATCAAACTCAAAAATCCAAGAAGTTGAAAGCACTTCACGTGAACACTGGGAAGCATCTCCACTTTCAGGGCAGTGAAAGCTAGGTGTCAAGAGGGCTACTGAAAAGCCATGTGAGAAATTATTCACAGCAGGTGCAACACACCAATGCGGGGCTTGGTTTCTCCTGCACAAAGCAGGACTTAATTCCCCCTCCTGGGAAGTAATAAATATATTATCCTTTCATTATACTCACAACAGTCTGTTTTGCCAGCAATGGAACTTTTGCCAAGGCATCTGATGAGAAGCAACTGTGCCGGGACATTTAAGAAGCATGCTGTGTTTCAGTCACCACAGAAGCCTATTTTATACATGAGTGCAGGCCACAGAAACTGAAGCTTGGCCAAACAGATGCAACTTATCTAACGAGCCCTGTTTCTTCACATAGTCCTGATATGCCTTGTCATACAAATGGTGACAAAAAAAGACACTGAGCAGTGTTAACCCCCACCCCCAAATACAGAAGCACTGTTTACATAGGAAGCATATTTCATATGCCCTTCATGCCTTGGTGGCCTCTAAGTTAGACTGCTATAGAATTCTCTACGTGGGGTTGCCTATGAAAATTATCTAGAGGGGAGCATTGGCTCTAGAAAGCGGATACTCCAAAAATCTTCTTGGTCTCTAGGGTGCTACTGGACTCAAATCTAGCTATCATTACACTGGGAGGTGACACTCAAGAGTTTGCTCAAAACTCAATGGTTAAACCAAAGAGTTTTGGGTAAATACTAGAGTATCACCTCCCAACATTTTTCAACAGAAGTGATGTCATCTGCTGGTGCACTCCCCACCCCCAATTTCCTCTCATTTTTCTCCTGCTGACTTGGGAAACACTGGCAGGGAACAGTGGTAAGCTTTAGTGGGAGACCAGGCTTGCCTACCTATAAAACTCTAAGGATCCTGAATACCTCAGGGAGTGCCAAATCCCATATGAATCTCTCAGAAGTATGAAATCAGACAATGAAGCCCTACTTCCAATTCCAGCTTATATGAGCTTATATAACGAGCCTTTCCACATTACGCCAATAACACAAGTTCCTCTTAAGACCACAAAACCACTTTTACTGATTCTTCTTTAAAATAATGTTGTTTATAACTTGACTTCTCATTTCCAATATTTCTAGTTTCAAGGTCAGATGAAGCTACAAATAAATGATATATAACTCACCCAAACTTGTGTTACTTACCTCACACACAGCAGCCTGAAGGATTGCATCAAAGCCGCCTTCTGGAGCATCTCTATTACGGGAAACCCTCTGTTTCTGAACTTCTTCATTGAAACGGTCTACTTTATCTGTGAGAGATAAAAGGTGCCGGAATCCAAAGGATGGAACACAACTTGGAAATAACTTGTAACTAGAAAACAAAGAAATAACAAGTATACACTGTTAGACAGGAACACCAGACTTTGCTTCACACCATACACACAACCCACTAAACGCTCACATTCAGACACAGTAATTGTAAGCTGCCTCAAGTAGAACTCTGAAGAGGCAGCATAGAAATATCCTAAATAAATAAAATAATATTTCCCACTTTTACATAGCTATGATTCTGAATCATGAGTTATACACAATACTGCCATTTTAGTTGCTGATCACCTACAGTTTTACATCATAAAGATGATAAAGCATTTGAAATCAGTAACTCCTTTTTTTCTTTACTTTTTAATTTTTTTATTTTTTAAACTAAAAAGTGCAAAAAAAGAAAGGGAAAACAGATGGGGTATTTTTAACAAGTCATTTGCTGTATCCGTGCCCAAACGTATCCATTGATTAGGTCACACCCCACATTAGAGCCCCATACAAAAGTACAGTACTTGTCTGAAGCATTCATATTTGCTAAGACTTAAACCTTAAATTTTAACAATGTTCCTCAAACTGTACCAGATCATTAAAAGTACCATGATTAAATCTCCAAAATGACCATTTGAATCTTATTCATTATCATTCCTGGACTCTCATTTCGTATACACAGTTTTGTCATGTGTATCTATCGCAAAGTATTTACAAGTTCTAAGTTTCGTAATCAGTAACTTTACAGGCTGACCCTGGATGTCTTTCGAAAGCCCTCCCTGTTGAGGTTTGCCTGGTGCCTACTTCTCTTTACCCAGGCTTTTAATGAAGGGATTCCATCTTTTCAGATGTTTTATGGCCTGATCCTAGCCTGAGGACTGTTTCATCAATATCATTTTAGATTTCTCCATTTTCTGTGCTGTTATTACCTGGATTGCTTTTATTGGCATGGTTTTTACTGACTAGTATATAGTTTTATTGATGTGTTTTTATCAGTATGATTGGGTTTTATTATTTTTATTGTCACCTTCCTTTTTTTATTGTTGTGAACCATCTGGATAGGTGGCATACAATTTTCTTCTAAATAAAATAAATTAATAAATAGATAAATGTTTACCTGGAAATAATTATGCATATCTGTAAGTCAATGTGGGATTCAGTGAGATTGATTTACAAGTAAGCATGCTTATTCAGGACTGCAATTTTGTCATGGTAAATTATTGGGATAAGGTTTTGCTTAATTTCAGTGGAAATAGTTCAGTGAAGGGAAGGGAAGACGGCATGGTATAACTGGATCTTGTCAGATCTCAGAAGCTAAGCAGTACTCTGCAGAGGAAGGCAATGGCAAATCACCTCCGCTTAATCACTTGCCTTGATAGCCCCTTGCTGGGGTCGCCATAAGTCGGCTGTGACTTGATGCACTGTACACGCACACCGTTCAGTGAAGCAGTGCCAATCCTCACCCCATCTTACACACACACAAACAAAACACTCTACACTAGGAACACAATTTATCTAGCTCTCATGGGTTTATTTTGGACTCCTCCAACTGTTAATAATGTGTCTACTATGGGGTTCTGCTACAAAATATTTTTAAATTTCCCTCTTGTGATGGTGTCATAATTACCTCAGATTTGTGGGGAACACAGCATGGGGAAGAGGCATGAGCTGGCCATGATGAACAGCAATTGCTGCTAAATGCTGAGTAATCATGTTTGGAGGAACACAGAAAAATCCCTCAGCTTATGCCACCCTTCCTGGTATTTATGTAACTGCCTTACTTATTCATGGCTGGGTAATTTCTCCACACAGTGCATATATGAATTAAACCAATCTCTTCCTTGTGGAAATCAACCAATAGTTACTTTACTTAAATGATATTGCTTTAATGGCCAACTGGCCACAAGCAGCAGCACACTGAAACAACCCTTTATTATCCCCTTTTATATTTAATTACTGCCGCTAGTTAACATTCTCCACTAACCGAACGATGGCAGGGAACTAGCTTTAATTTCATTCTAATTTCTCTCATGTGGGAACTGGAGCCCCTAGAAGCTTCAATTTTAGTTGGCTAATACTCAGCAATTTGAAGCTTAGCAGAAACGTTATGTTAGGGTCAGGACGAAGGAAGATTGGCAATCGTATATAACACAGAATATCAACAATTCTCCCCCACCAACCTGCTCCATCCTTATGAGATAGTAAGGCAAACCCCCAAATACATGCAAGTTGATTCACTGGTTGAGTGCCATGCCATCCTAAATGATTCATTCCTTAATGTTCAAAGGCAACCAGTCTCCCATCACAAGTAGATAATATCATCCTGAGACCAAATGGTTCCCTCAGTACAATTAAAAATTTCTTACCGTTTATACCCCACGCTGCAAACTGTCTGCTGTAAACTATGAGCCAAACTAGACATGGCGGTATTCACAGGTCAGACATGTGAATGCCGTCACATCTAGTTTGGCCCTATGAGATTTTAAAAAATCTTTAGACCAGAGTTTCTTCTTTTTTCTGAAGTATGACAGAGAGACGCAACCAGAAACACTAGGGCTAAACCTAACAGCCTGCAAACAGTGGTTTGCAAATTGGAAGCTACTGTTGAACATGAACTTTCCCTTCCTTTGCCAGTCTTAACTGCGGTTTAATGTTACATCGGCACCCATGCTAACCATTTCTAATCATGCTTCAGACCAAAATACAACCTAGAATTAACCATGATTCCATGTAGGTAGAGCTATCAACCATGGTTAAAACAGAACAGAATTCACAAGAGTGGTGGAGATTTTTTAAAACAACAAAAGGCTATGCATTCTCTAAGGCTGCCCATTTGTAAACCCAACTCAGAAAAAAGGCATCATTTCACTTACGTTTTCAACGGGACTAAGGAAATTTAGCCACAGGTTGGCAAACTGGTTTTGCTACTGCAATAAGGCTGTAACTGGTTGCTTTATATAAGATCGGGAAAAATGTCTCCTGAGATTACGATTGGTGTATGTTTTGGCCTTGTTTTTTGCCTTCCTTGTAAATCTTTCTTCTGTTGACAAAATTTAGAGCAACACGTGCTTCTCTTGCTACTGTACTCATAGCATACAATATTCTGGATGATATGCTAATCAGCCCCTCCCAAATATTGACAGTCTCAGAGCACTGATGTCTTCGAATCCCTACAATTCTGTGATTTTCTTCTCCAGCCCTCGGTGAAATAGCTGCAAACATGATGTATATCACCTTTCCTAGCAGCCAGAACTGGCAAACAATGATAGCATAGATGGAGTGAGCACACACGCTATACACATACTGGAGCCAAATGGGAAATAACAGTATCCAGTATCCATGCAGCAAAGAGACTATCCCTATAGCCTTGTTCACCAAGGTCCAACATAGGTGAGCATGGATGTTTACATAATAGGCTTTAACTCAAGAACAGAAGACAATATTCAGAGTAAAAATACTCATCCCCAAAAGTATTCAATCACTGCCAGGTTTATTTCAGCAGTCAGGAATGCCAGGTGATTGACACCAGAGATAAATGTTTCTGTTAGAAGATAGGAGCTTGAGGAGAGGGAGTAAACTGTCATAAATAAGCTGCTAATAAGGTTGTCAACCTAAGCAAACATCCCCAAGTAAGTCCTGCTGTGCTCAGTGGGAATTACTTGAGAGTAAACATACAAGTTGGCTGCAAGTTTTATTTCTTTAACAAGCCACAGCTTGTGGGTAGCACTACATCTTAAAGCAGTATGTATACTTGCCATTGCTGATATAAAAGACTTTTCACTTTTGGAAAGGGATAATAGATATTTGTATCACCAGCATAGTATTTTGAAACACAAGAGACCCTGACAGGGATTAACTTGTTCCATCAAAGTACGTTCATTTTTTTGTGTTCCAGCAATTGATACCAGTACTTGCAAATCTCTGCCTCAGCTTTAAATGACGTTTCCAGTTATCTTGGCTTCAGAGATGAGACTATAAACATATTGAAGCGGCAAACTGCTCCTCTGCTCAGGAACAATGCTCCAGTGCCCTGCAAGGCCATTTGTCTTTTCTTCATGGTTTTCAGACTTGCACAGGAAATCCTTCTGTCCATGTCAGTAAACAGGACTTCTTCTCCTCACCCCTCCTGCTGAAGATCAAAATGATCCCTCAAATGCTGATTTGGGGAGACATGGGACCTCCAAGATAGAGTTGCCAACTCTGAATTGGGAAATACCTGGAGATTTTGGGAGTGGTGCCTGGGGAGGGTGAAGTTTGGGGAGAGGAGGAACCTCAACACGGTATAATGCCATGGAGTCTACCCTCCAAAGCAGACATTTTCTCCAGGGGAACTGATCTTGGTCATCTGGAGATCAATTGTAATAGTGGGAGATCTCCAGCTGCCACCTGGAGGTTGGCAACCCTACTACAGGAACAGCATGAAAGGGAAAGGTGGAGGTGAAGTAGTCAATCACTGTACTTTTGTGACTAGACTACTTCATTTGGCGTCCCTGGGTGGGCATCATGATGTCATCAGGTAATGGATCCTCTTCCATTTCTTCTTCAGCAGCAGGAGAAGATGGGGATGCAGAAATCCCCCCCTGCTGCTCCCTCACCACTCCATGTGCATCCCTCCCGAAGCTGCATGCTCAGTGGAAGATGACGACCATCCCAGATAGAAGGAGTGTACCGTTCTTCGTCAAGGGTATACTTCAGAGGTCTCCAGTGGGGTGGGGGAAGAAATGGCAAAAATCACCCTTCCTTCCATTAGTGGAATTCTTCCATAGGATACAAGCCACTATCCAAGAACAATCTGAATATCCCCATAAGTTTCACTTTCTATTTGCTTCAGTACTGCTTACCAACAAACATAAATTGGCTTAACTGATTAAAGCTTCAGAGTACAGCAGGTATGATGAAAATATTTATGTAAAACTAATATATTTACTGTCGAAGGCTTTCACGGTCAGAGTTCATTGGTTCTTGTAGGTTATCCGGGCTGTGTAACCGTGGTCTTGGAATTTTCTTTCCTGACGTTTCGCCAGCAACTGTGGCAGGCATCTTCAGAGTAGTAACACTGAAGAGACACTGTCCTTCAGTGTTACTACTCTGAAGATGCCTGCCACAGTTGCTGGCGAAACGTCAGGAAAGAAAATTCCAAGACCACGGTTACACAGCCCGGATAACCTACAAGAACCAATAATATATTTACATTCTTTATTCTGGATGCACCACGTAATTTTTCTTTCTACCTTTCTGGTGCCAATTCTAATTATAGTCCAATCTTGTTTTCTGTAGAATCACTATGTACTAGGGCTGAAGGTAGGAGAAGCTTATCAGAAATAACATTGCCAAAGCTTCATAAAAAAAAAAACCACCTTGAGATTTGTAAAAGAAATCCCAAAATTTCAAACACAGAACTGATCCATTATTAGAAACCACTTTATTCTATGATAAATAGGAAGTAGCAGTGAATCTGGAAGATTGCTCCGGGGGGCGGGGAAGCGGAATAATTGTACACAGAGTAGTTGCTTTGTTCATTCAAGTAATAAATGCTGTTGAGCATCACTAAATCAGCCCAATGCAACTAGGTGATTAGCAAGCAGTTATGAAGCCAGATGAGCTTTTGAAATGCTGGAAGATTCCTTTTCTTATTTTGGATGATCTCGAGAGTCCACTGCAATTGTCCACAGCTGTCTGGTGTAAAGTTTCAAAATTGAAACATGCTGTCTGTAAAAAATGTTTTCATAAGACAAGACATCCCAGTGGCATACGAGTTTCTTTGGAGATAGCCGCTCGAGTTCAATGGAGATTATTACGCTTAAAACGGCAGCCCTGCTTCCAGTTTCTATTAGTGCTACCAGCAGCAATCAGATTCAACGATTAATCAGAAAGAATAAAGTCCCGCTAGCAAACGTCTCCCACAGCTATAAAGCAGACATTAGAGCTGCAAACATGACCAATTGCTTCTAGGCATGCTCTTCCCATCCATTATTAACAATAAGAACAATCCATCCTGTGATTTTCCAGTGTTTTACAAGCAACCACTCAAGTCCCACTAACCGGAACATGGCTTGTTAATCCTACAAAACATCCTTCGAAACACCCCTGTAAATTAGGTGTTCAATCAGATCTAAGGCTAAGCCAGAGGCTGACTTTCATTTAGTGGGATGCTTGAAAATCAGACATCCCTCAAAACATGACTGAAATTGTTTTTGTCATTCCCCTCAGTCAAAAATCTTTTGCAAGCCCATACGCTTGTGACTGACCTAATACAAACCACCAGCCATGTATGGTGGCCCAACAGGGACTCAATAAGCCTCCAATTTTTCTGACTACTTAGGGCTACAAAAACTGGTTGTTAAGCCCTATTACTAGGATTGCCAACATCTAGGTGGTGGCTGGAGATCTCCTGCTATTACAACTGATCTCCAGGTGACAGAGATCAGTTCACCTGGAAAAAATGGCTACTTTGGAAGGAGGGCTCTATGGCACTATACTCCACTGAAGTCCCTCCCCTCCTCAAACCCCTCCCTCCTCAGGCTCCACCCCCAAAATCTCCAGGTATTTCTCAACACAGAGCTGGCAACCCTACCTATTACATAGCTGGTGGGATTCATCCATCTTGGCAGGTCATACATACCTGATATGGGAAGGGAATATCAAGAGGAGCTCCTGCAGAAGAAAGCACTAATTCCGTAGACCTTTGTATCCTGAAAATTGTATTTTTATTCATATTATGCACCACAACAGCACAGGCCAAGAATATGCATAATATTTTCAAGATATTAAAAAACCACATTTCTACTTCCTAAAACGAATATAGCATGAGCAGAAGAGAAGTAATTGTTTTGTACTGGAACTCTGTACTAAGAAAACTTTGTAATATCACAATGGGATTTTCCCCTAGTACTAGGGGCTCCAGTGTGTTTGGGCATGATCACTTTACTGGTTGCATGCTGCCACCTCTATTCATAACTACAGATTGATTTAAACATTCCTGGTTTGATCAGGCTCCACTTTGCCAATCTCTTTTCAAGCCCCAATGCAGCTTAACTGCATGGCCCAATGGTCATATGATCCAAGCCTAGGATGGTGCTACCAGTATGCTGGTTTGTTCTGCTCAATATAAACATCTGCTTATGTCCTTGCAAAGGACATGCCCCATACTTACCCAGTGCAAGGATTGTTCTGGTATCTGGGTGCTGTGTATGAAAACGGAGAAATGTTCTTGTCCACAAAAGATCCAAACCCAAGGCGGAAATTGCTGGTGAGCTTTCCCATCTCTTCAGCCAGCTTGGTTCCCAGGTTCCGAATTGTGTCCAGATCATCCTTCATGGAAAGGGAAAGATCCATCAAATAATATAGATCCACAGGGTAGTCCTCTACCTGCCGAACCTGCACATGGAAAGAGGTCGGGTCACCTGTGGAAGCAGTGATTGAGAGATATTAATAACCAAAGCAAGCAAAGTCTTTTCCTTCTTTCATTCTGGATTGACTCGGTTTACAATGTCAATTACCAAAAACAGATGGAGAGTCATGTTTGAAGAATGAATATTTCTGCATATGGTTTCCTGTTGCAACATGTAATATAATATGCCAAAAATTCAAACAGCATACTTTCTTCTTTGTATCACACATAAACCGTTCCTTCATTAAAGGCTAGAATCACTGCAGTTTGGCAGTTGAGGCCAGGGGGACATATGAGAATTAAAATAGTCTCCATGGATCTCAATTATACAAGTTCTATTTAGGTAAATTTCTAGCCTGTACCATCTCAAATACTGGAGGTGGCAACAGTGGGCACCATCCCAAACACTGCCACACTATATTGATCTGATTGCCCTCCATCTAGTGTCAGCAAAGGCACCCAAGCCCTGACAGATCAGTGACCTTGCTGTGACTTGAGATACTACACGGCTCAATAGCCCTGCAATAAATGGCAATTCTGATGCAACAAATCAGAGAAAGTGCAAGAGCTCCTGGCCGAACCACATCCATGCATGGGTGGAATGGAGCTCTTGCAGCTGTTCCAAGTAACCACAGTAAAAAACTAACTGGTGGTTTTTACAGGGCTGCTTTGCCATGCAATATCAAAAATACATCTGGGATTTGCCCAGGTTGTGACTGCCAGTAGTACCTGAGCTAGCAAAGCGCAGTGTTAGAAATGTGGCGTTAATGAAGAGTCACTGTCTTATTTGAATTTCCAGAACCATCATAGCCTATGGCTCATATCAAAACCAGTAAAATTCAAATTTCTTTGCCTATGTTTACAAGGAAGAAGCAGAATGCTATGAATTCTTGTGTAAAACTTCAATCCCGAGGTACACACGGGGCTAATCTGGATCATGCCCAGAGCACATGGGGAGCATTAAGGCCCCGCCCCTGCCATTTTGTGATCTGAAATGGCCTTGGGGAATCACTGTTTGCATCGCTGGAGAAATGCACATGCAACACATTGGGGGTCCATGTAAAGCCCTCAATGATCCCCAGGATTGTTTCTCAGAGGCCTAGGGAAGGAGAAACAAAAGGCAAACGAATGGAGGCGGAGGACTGAGAAGTGGGGGAAGAGAAGGCAACAAAAAGAAAAAGGAGCTGAGGAAAAAAGGGGCAGAGAAAGGGTATGATTGTGAGAAGACAAGAGACAGACTACTTCTCAGCCATGCTGCTACAGACTAGAATGCTAAGTAACCAAATACTGAGATAGCTATCTGATTAAAACGCCTAGCCATTTCAAAATCGGGGGGGGGGGAATCAAACTATCTCCCTAGGTCGACTTCAGTGTTGACAAAATATTAAAAACAAATGTCTGAATTCTGTATATGAATTTATGTTTCTCAAGGAAGAAACACAAGGGCCTCATTAATGATAAGCAAAGAAAATCAGAGCCTTTCCCTTGCAACATTCGCAGAAAGGGAGGAATGGAGAAGAAAACCATTATTTCTGTTATGCTTTGCCTGGTCTGCAACACAAATATTCAAGGCATATACACAAATGTTTAATGAATCAGCGCTTTCATATTTCCCGTTAACTTTATTACAAAGGACTCTTTTTATGACTAAATATCAAAGGCCAAATATTTTGGTACAAAGGCTGCACCGGCATCAATGCCTCTTTCTCTGTTAAAAAACAACAACCCTAAATTCCTGCCTTTTCTATTTTATTTTTCATCTCGATGGAAAGCAAATAATATTAGGAACTTTAGCTTCTAGACCACAAGTTCAAATCTCACTACTGAAGTAAAATCTTGTTGCTTGGAGGGAAGGTTTCTTATCCATCACTACAGAGAATGTGACTGGAAAACCTCCAAAATTCCTGAAGAATGAGTGACAGGTGGCCTGCAGTGTTCTGATTTGTCATTTCCTAAAACTTCATAATTACCCTTCCTCCTTAATTTCATCATTCCCTCTTGGATTCGCTCTGGGCGAAATTATTTTCTAGCTCCCAGTTACCCCTCTATAAATGAGGAAGTGTAAAGAAACAAGAGAAGAAACGTTCTCAGGAATATTTCATCCCTGACAAGGCTTGAAAGACTACAGCTGCAATCCTGGGGAGGGAATCTCTTTAGGAGCCAGCATGACCCTGTGCCGGCATAGGGTGCCACAAGAGGCACTGACGCCAGCGCAAGGGCAAACATGGCACCGTCCAGGAGCCGCAGAGCTGCACACTGTTCGAGCGCCGGCCCAGCCTCCGCAGTAGTGTATCTCCACAGCACGGGGGCCCATGTCAGTGCAAAAGGGGGTGTTCCTGAGTGCATGGCTGACATTAGTCAGTTCCTGAGGGCCTTCAGGCCGGGAAAGCCCACTTTTCCCAGCATAAAGTTACGCCAGCTAAAATCATGGTGTAGTAGAGCCCCATTATAGGAGTATGACAGTTCCCCCCCTTCGGTGTAGCCCTCCCCCCAGGGCCCAGGTGGCTGAGGATGTTGGCCAAGTGGCCAGCCAATCTGCAGGGGGCAGAAGGAGGCCGAGAAATGAATTTCTCATATACATAACAACTAATGAGCCAGAGATTTGACTGCGGGTTTCTAGTTATCCAGAATTTATCAATTCCCACAACAGAACAAGGCCTTGTTTCTTGTGTACATGAATCTGACCTTTGACAGTCTATCATTTGCTCCAAATGCTATGCGCCATCATTTACAAAATGCAAGAAATTACAGGTTTATAAAATAAAGGAGAAGTTTAATAAAATACTGACATCTCAATTGCTTATTTTAGTGTCACATGAAGTATCCAGGTTGCTTGTAAATTAGTCATATCAAGTGAAAGATATTCAATGCTAACTCTGTCAATAACATAGATAAACAAGCAAACTCACCAGGCCGAAGATTAAGAGAGATTTTTTGAGGTATTATTTGGGTTACATCTGAATGAGTCACACTGGAGCCTTTTCTACTCAAAGGAAGGTTCTTCACTATATTCAGGCTGCTTTTTGTACTCTCATAGTGCCCTGCACAACCGCTGACAATCAGGTTTTCAATGAAGTCACACCTCGAAGTGATAGATTTTTTGCTGCCAAATTCCTGTGGGAAATCAAGAGGTAAAGAACAGAGATTTAACAAATAGTAAATTTGTCCAAGAACAATCACAATTTAACACTGTGTTAGCTAGGCAGCCATTTTTATTATTACATTCGCATCCTGCCTATCATGCTCAGAACAGTAACCATGTTGTGTCTTTTCCCATTTTTCCTCACAACAACCTTATGAGGAAGGTCAGGTTGGGGGGAGCTTGGATCCAACAGAGCAAGGGTGACAAAGATAAGGCATGAAGACCAAATCTAGCCCTTTGAGCGCTGTTATCCAGCTTGCAACTGAGCTGAGGCAGCCACCCCCCATGCTCTCTCCCAATTCTGGGTTGTGGGGGCCTTCCGATCCACACCACTTGCCAGATGACCGCCTCATGGTGGGCCCAGCCTGCAGGCAGTGGGGATCGGAAGGTGGAGGCTCCAGCCCAGCACGTAGATGGCCCTCCATGCTGCTCCCCAAGTGGGGGCAGCTGGGGAGGGTGATGTATGTGCTGGGCTCCAACCCAGTGCTTGGATCACCCTCCCCTGCTGCCCCTGAAATCAGGGGGCTGCTGAGGAGGTCAATCCAAGCACTGGAATCACTAGCTGAGGAAGCCACCAACCCGCTCCTGATCTGGACTGGCGAACCCGCTGCAAACTCGCCAGCCAAGGCAGCCACCCCCCCAGCCCCAATCTGGGCTGGTGAGCTTGTTCTGGGATGGTATATGTGGCCAGTCAGGGCTGGTACACGTTGCCCGGTCTGACCAAATGACATTTGTGTCATATCTGGCCCTTGTAACAAATGAGTTCGACAACCCTGCAACAGAGGATTTCCAGTTGGAAAAGGAGGACTTTCACTGATTCCCTCCTTCGAGTGAAGACCTCTGACTTCCCCTTATGCTGTCCCTAAGGGTCCATGGACATGGGGAGGGGGGAGAATATTTTGGGCTGCAACAAGAGGAAAGAAGACAAAGGTATGCTTCATGGATGAAACCCTTTACTTTCATGGAAATCCTGTATTTGGATTGAACCCAATGTCTTAGAGAGAGAAGACTTGCCTGAAGGAAAGAACAACAATGAGAAGGAAGAAAAGCTTCGAAAACAATTAAAGATTAAGTGTGGAAGAACATTGTATCCAGAAAACTACAGTCTAAATTGCAGCAATCATAAGAAAGGTTGGCAGACTACAAGCTGTTGGTTCCTCTACATCTTCATACCAAACCCCTCAGCTGTCCAAATCCAGACTTCGTTTTCTTCGAAGAGGGGGGAATAGTTTTAACATGGAAGACCAACTGCAGGCATAGGCAAATGTTTCAACTACTTGGCTCTTACTTATCAAGCATCTAGGTGCTTTCTGTTTCTGGCTTAATCATATTTACTTAGAGCTTTTTCTAGGAGTTCAAAGTTCTTCACAGAGTGTCTTGGTGATCCTTCGACAATCGTGCAAGGTAGGCCAGGCATTATCACCCCCATATTATAGACGGGGGTAGAAAAAGAGTAAATCACCTAAGGCCAAACCAATGAGTTGTAATTAGAACTGAGTAGTTACTACTCTTAGCACTTTTTTAAATAGACCTTTTCCCCCAAAAAAACTAGTTCACATCTTTCTGAATACTTAGAAAGTATTAAATAAATGATTCATGTAGTCCGTGTCTTATTATTTGGGAGTTTTCACAGGAACGCAAGCTCCTGTCCAAATGAAATTATATCCCTTGGCTAGAAGTTCTATTTGGAATGTGAAGTGAATGTCTACCCAGTTCCAAACAGTGACATTCCAGTCTGTTATTAAAACAAAAACATGTGAACAATGTTTCTGTGTGTCACGCGCACGTGAATTTTGTGCTAGAAACTGTATCAGAAGATGAAAATGTCACGCGCATGTGAACTTTGTGCTAGAAACTGTATCAGAAGAAAGATGAAAATAGCTTCACTTCAAATTACCAAATTACACACACAAAGGCGTGTGAATTAAAACAGAGCAACATTACACAGTTGTCTATGGACAAGAGTATTATGACTTTGTTATCTCTTCCCTCCCATGGTTCCTCCCCGCTACACACAGAGAGAAGGCCTCCAGTTTTAGTTGACAATTGTTTCCTCAATTCATTAGATAAGTGTCCGTGATTAAAGACAACAGAAGTCCAACTTTTCACCAGATTTTTTTAAAGGAGTGAGCAGCAGAAAGGCCAGGAAGATGTTGCACATCAAGTTGTGTTCACACAGCATCGCAAACAGACAGACACAGACACACAATCTGTCTTTATGATATATACTCTTCTAAGCGGAGAGAATTTCTTTTTTTATGGAGAGGCATTCAATCACTTCAGATCCTTAGGATTGCTAGGTCCCGCTTGGTAGCCAGGAGGGCACGGGGGACTTACCGAGTGGGGGTCCCCTCAAAGCCAGCACACTGACATCATTTCCTGTGCACATCGGAAGTGATGTCAGTGTGTTCCCAGCAATGTTGGTGACACTCTGGATGCCAGAGCATCCCCAGCACCCCCTGCGGTGCACTGATGTCGCTTCTGGGTGCACAGAGAGTGATGTCCGCTTGTCAGGACACTGCTGACCCCGCCTTCCATTTTGTCACCATTTTTCCTGACTAGCCAGCTGAGCAGAAGTGGGGAACACCTCCTAGGGGTGGGGATCCCCTGCTCCCAATGGGAGCCTGTGGTATGAACTACTCACTCAAACTGTACAGTTAAGCTGCAAAAATAAACAGTAATTGGCTCTGCAAACTGTGATATATTGTAATAAAACATCAAACAATCATTTAAATGATGTAACAGAACACAGTGAAACAGTGAAAAAGTGACTGACGATGACAATGTTGTATACAAAAATGGGCCAAAACAAGCAACAAGTACAAGACAAGTGAAGATGGCGCAAGCAAACAAACGCAACAGCGAAGAGTCACAATAATTTCAAAACGCTCATGATAAGGAACAATGTCCAATAAAGTCAGCTTGGCTCTTGGCTGGGTGCTTGCGCAGTCAGGCAACTCGGAGGAAACGCCTTTCCGGATATACAGCAGCGCTTTCGTCACCAAAAGTGACGTCTTCAAAACCAGAATGAGTTAGCAGCCCTGTTTGGGAGCAGAGAAATTTGAAGCTGTAAGCTACATTGCATATTCAAAGGCTGAAGAAGTCAGCTTGCGCCATCTTCACTTGTCTTGTACTTGTTGCTTGTTTTGGCCCATTTTTGTATACAACACTGTCATCATCAGTCACTTTTTCACTGTTTCACTGTAATCTGTTACATCGTTTAAATGATTGTTTGATGTTTTATTACTTTATATCACAGTTTGCAGAGACAACTACTATTTTTGCAACCCAGTGGGAGCCTGGCAACCTGCAACCCCCACCAACAGTCCAAAGCCCAAGCACAAACTTATCACCTCGGTGAGAACCAGGCCACTTTTTAAAGTGTATTGAAGGTAATATATAACAGTCTGTGTTGTTGATTCTACACACTTCCACCCTACAATCGTCAAACAGATTTTGTAGGGCTCTAGATGCTCTACAAAACCTTGTCTGATCAGACAGGACAGAAATATGCAACAATGGCCACTGTTAATTCTCTGGGGGAAACACTCTGGCCTATAGGGTTGCCAACCTCCAGGTACTAGCTGGAGATCTCCTGCTATTACAATTGATCTCCAGCCGATCTAGATCAGTTTACCTGGAGAAGATGGCCGCTTTGGCAATTGGACTCTATGGCATTGAAGTCCCTCCCCTCTCCAAACTCCACCTTCCTCAGGCTCCGCCCCAAAAACCTCCCGCCTGTGGCGAAGAGGGACCTGGCAACCCTACTCTGGCCCCTTTCAAACTGCCCGTACAATCTGTTTTAGCAGTTGGCTGCTAAAAGATTTTTTGTGTTGTTTCAGACACAACTGTTTTGGCTTGTGGCTACTAACAGATTGTTTTGAACCTTTTCAGACAAAGCTGTTTGTGTCCCGTTGGCATCCCAGGGCTCTGCTGTGTTTCATGAAAACAGCTTTCTCCCATTTTCAGGTTTTCATTGCGCTTCTGAATCACTGCAGGGCGCTGTTTAAAACGTCTGGAGCACTTCTGAAAGGATCACTTCCCCCCCGCCCTTTCTGCGGCGCATTCTTTTTCGCCCTTTAAAAAAAATATCCTGCGATTTCCGCTATCGCGTCATAGCAATCCAAAGCATCTGAATGCTGGAGATATAGTAGTTATGGTGCTCTAGTGCAAATATCAGAACATTAAAGGGGGGGGGCAAAAATGAACACGCTGCGGGAAAAGGCCGGAGGCAGGGAAGTGGTGCTGTTTGAAATGGCCAGAGCGCTTCAGAGAGCTTTAGCGACAGCTCATAGATGGATTGAAATGAACTGCATGAAACATTCATCCCTGTATTGCTTTGCTCAGAAATGGGTCAACAACAAATGACATCCGGTTTAGAATGGTAATCTGAAAATGGTCTATGTTTCCTCTTATGTATTTATTTATTTATTTTTAAGAGACCTGCTTGAGGTAGCTCCCGAAGTACCACAACCATAACATTATCAATATTAAAACGAGCCATACAAATGACTTTCAGGAGGTTAGTTAACCTCTGAAATACTGGAATATGTTAGACTTCTAATATGGGACCTCTGGTGGGTGGAAACTTCCAAATTCAGTACAGTATATGCAACTAACAAACAGAGTTTCAAACAGGAGTTAACCTACAGGGTAAAGATATCTATAGCTCAGGCAGACAAGAGTGCCAAGATGTCAAGGGGAAGATGCTTATGAGGGATCAAACCCATTCCTTTATTAGCAAATGTAAATTGAAAAACTGAGGATCAGAAATTAATGTGATTCTGTAAGTTTTTCTATAGTATCGACGGGTTTATCACTCCATGATCATGTCCTATAACTTTAAAAAGATGTTTCCAGGTAATTTGCTTCAATTATCTATGCTTCTCACTGTTTGTAAGATTATTTGGGGATCTTCATTCTTAAAAAAAACAACAATGTTTTTTTCTGCCTTAGGGTAACATCTGAATCCAATATGCACTGTTTGATAAACCAAGCATTGACAACTGATCACCCAAGGGCTGTGTGATGAACATACTGAAACATTTGTCGATGGTCAAGCAAAAACATGAGCACTTAACTGTCAAGAGTAAGGTTGCCAACCTCCAGGTGGGGGCTGGAGATCTCCCAGAATTACAACTGGTCTCCAGACTACATAGGTCATTTATTTATTTATTTATTCATTTATTATTTGAAAACATTTATTCCCCTTCTCCTGGAGAAAATAGCTGCTTTGGAAGGGGGCCTGTGTAACATTACGGCCTACTGACATCCCTCGCCTCCTTAAACCCCACCTTCCCAGGCTCCACTCTCAGATATCCAGGTATTTGTGAACCCGGAGTTAGCAACCCTAATCAAGAGACACATGACAATTCCAAACGATTATATGAAAATATGATGTGCATCCATCCTAAGAAACAGAAGCAAATAATTCATCTGCTGGCATGTCATTTATTTAGGACCAAATTAGGACCCAAAGCAGCTTACAACATTCTTCTCCCCTCCTCCATATTATGCCTTGTAACCTTTGAGATAGGTTAGGGTGAAACCGTGTGAGGTCACCCAATAAGCTTTAACGGCAGAGTTAGTTTTTGGACCTGGGTCCCTCAGATTTATAGTATTACATTTTTAAAAAAAATGTTGTTTGCCACAGCAAGTATATGTGCGGTAAGAAAAAGATTTTTAAAAGAAAAGGAACAAATACAATTATACTCTCTCACACTGCTGTCTTTTCTGTATCTTTAATATTGCTATTTCTTTCCTTTCCTTTTACCTTCCTTTCCTTTCTGTAAAAATCCTCATATGCTTTTGGTACAGATTACAAAACAAACATTACTGCCAAACTCTTGTTGACATCCTACAGACCACTGTACAAGCAATTAATGTTTTTCTGACCTCATAGAAACCAAAAATAGATTAAAACTACATATCCAGAACCGAAAATAGTCTTCAGTTTTTCAAGGAAGTGGGGGGGGGGAGGACGTGTGACCTTGACACTGCTTGCTCAGAACACTGGGCTATTCAGGTAAGGAAGCCATCACCGTATAGACCAGTGGTTCCCAACCTTTTTTTGACCAGGGACCACTAGGACTTTTTTGTTCGGTGCAGGGACCCCAAGGTTCAAAATAAAAATTCTGAGAATTTGAAAAAAAACTTTAATCATAACTGTTAGTTAAACATTAAACTTAGAATAATATTTGAATATATATTTTATAATAGAGAATTTTTAATTGAAAATATTAATTTATTATGGGTTTATAACTTTGTTTCGCGGACCTTAATTTAGTTCTCATGGACCCCAGGGGACCCCTGGTTGGGAACCAGTGGTATAGACCAAGAACTGTCATGTCCTCTCCAGTTTGCCTGTTCTCTCTACCACCACACACACACACACACACACGCATCTATTAAATAACCTTTCCTTCATGACTATTCAAGAAGCACATTGAACAAAATGGAGGGGCAAACTGGTAAGCAAGTGCGAACATCCCGCAAGAATGCAAGAGATTAGCAAGAAGGGTTTCCAGGGCTGCAGAAGCATGCTGCTTTAAAATAAGAAGGAAATGCAGTCATGCCATTTCCTTATCAGAGACCAATGGCTACTTCTTTCTTGCCTGAAAACATAAATCGAATCCATTAGTGGCCCATCTGCCTCAGTGTCATGCGATCTGCTGGACCCAGGTGGGCCTGGTTAAGGCCTGCTGTCTCACCCATGTTGCTTTATTGTCTGTTCCTGGCTCAATGGATAAGCAGCAAACCCAAGGGACAGCACGCTGCAAGCACCACTATCACATTCTTTGGACTGGACTTGAACATTCTTGCAAAAAAGGCTTGCAGTGAGTTAAACCTTGACACCGAACAGGTGGCTATGGCCCCCTCAGGCCACACCTGGCCTGCTGAATCTCTCAAAATTCCCTGAAGGGCTCCTACCTGTAATTGGAGCGGGAGGGGTGGCTGCCTTGGTTAGCTCGTGGGCCGGATAAGAGCTCTCAAGGTGCCGGATCCGGTCCCCGGGCCTTTTGTTTGATACCCCTGCTTTAAAGTGATCCAAACCCACTCCTGAACAGTTCTGTTTTCCCTGCTGGAAAACCATAAGCACAGGAGCCTGCCTTAACTACTTGGGGAGGCGGTCTCACCGGAGTGGCACAGTAGCTAAAAAAAGGCCCATCCCCAGGTAGTTTCAGATTATATTCTAGCCAAAGAAGTGACTGCTAAGATATCTCAATGTGAAGAATGAAGTTGTCATACAGGATCTTACCTGTAAAGACATTCCTTCAAGTAGGTGGGTCTATAGCAATTAGGGTTGCCAGGTCCCCCCTGGCCACCAGAGGGGGGTGGGGGGTAGAGTTTCCAGAAATTCCTGGTGTTTTGGTGATGAAGTCTAGGGAAATTCCAGGAGATTTGGGGATGGAGCCTGGGGAGGATAGGGACCTCAGTGGAGTACTATGCCATAGAAGGCTCCCTCCAAAGAATCCATTTTCTCCAGGGGAACTGATCTCTGTAGCCTGGAGATGAGCTGTAATTCTGGGGGAACCCAAAGTCCCACTTGAAGGCTGGTATCCCTACTGGCCATGGAGGGCACTGAAGGTGAGCATCAGCAATTTAAATTGGATCCAGAAACAAAAAGGAATCGGTTACCGCATTATGTATTCCCAGCGATGTATTAAGAGTTTGAAACTGTTATAAAAAATACTGTTCGCACTTTGTTTGGCCCCTTTAGCTGTGAAGATGTCTTCCAACCATTTTTTAGCCGTGGCATCCAAAAACCTTTTTAAAGCGATGTTTTTTATTACATTTTCAAACTCTTAATACATCGCTGGGAATACATAATGCGGTAACCCCCCGAGTGTAATATGGGCTAGATGGATGGACTCTGATAACAAATGGGCCACCACATTTTGCATGAGCTGAAGTTCCTGAATCATCTTTCAGCCCCATGCAGAACATATTAATAGTAATCCAGCTTAATGGTTACCATAGTATGATCAGTGTGGCCAGTTTAGGTACAAACCAGGCCAATTTCTAAGCTAAAAGCACCTGGTGTGAATTCTTACTACCATATATATATGTGTTTCTTTAATGGGAGACTTACATCTAAAGACTATTACACTCTTCAAGGCAAGCTGTACCCCATCATTAGAGATGAGATTGATCCCATTCAATGCAGGGACCTTCTGCATAGTTCTCCCTTAATTTTAACAATTTCTCTTGCAACATCTTGCCTCTTTCACACCTTAGCCTGGAGGCATAAATACCAAAGGCATGCTATTTTTATACCACAATAAAAAATAGTCTGATAGGGACACCATTCAGCTAAAAAAGGAGGGGGAGGAGTGAGGGAGGGGGGAGAGAGAGAGAGCGACCAGCCTCCAGAAATTACGTGTCCATGGATCTGTATGAAGCATACTTTCTGGATACATCATACTGGTATAACCCATTATGCATTGCATAACCCATCATTTTAACCTGATTTATGAGGGTCCATCTTCATTTTCTGCTCAGTGGAATTTGTTTCAGATTTGTTTAAACCTGCAGTTGTTTGATCTAACCAAAATTGAAACTGCAACATCCATTGAGTCTAGCAGACAAGAAGAGGGCCACAGGGGTTACTGATTCAGCAGGGGTTACTGATCCAGCAGAATGAAACAGGGCCAAGGTTGGTCTGATCAGCATGGCTAGCCAAAAATGGCCAAGGCTCCTGTTCTTTAACAGCCCCACAAGATACTCTCTGAAAAATAGGGCACAGTGACCTGTGCACACCTAGAATCCTTCAAAACCAAGAAAACCATAGGTTGTCATCAGGAACAAACCTGAGGGATGCTCAGGACTGCATTCTTTTTCTCTCTTTACCTCTCTCCTCCCTTCACACAGGGCCCAATAATTAAAAGCTTACACTTTCATAACAAGCCACAGTGTGGTAGAAAGCTGCCATTTTTGTTTTTCTTGTATGCTTTATGGTTTTATTGTTATGCGTACTTTGTAAACCACCTCCCACCCACTTCATGGGAATAGGCAGTGCATAAATATTTCGGATAAATAGATTCACTGGAAAAGAAATGCATTCAAGACTAATACTGTGATTCTGTCACTTCCAAATATGCAATTTGGAATATGAAAGGAATAGCTCACTAACAGGATTGGCTGAAATTCAATTAGTCAGATAGATTACCCACCCAAATCAGTTACTTAGGTCAATTTATTTGAACATGGAATTCTGCCTGTGGATTACAGCGCAACATTTGAATTTAGTAAGCCCTGGGGGGTGGGAGAGGGAGAAAGGGTGGTGTCCTAAAAAACATGGATCTCATACAAATTTTTTGCAGCTAAATTCCCAATTTTGCTGCACAAGGACTTGTTTTTTTCTTGCTGAGCTACACAGACAAACATTCGTTTAATATATATATTTTAGGTTACAATATTCATGCATTTTTCATCAGCGCTGGAATTTTTTGCACAAAGTAATGATGAGTGAAGGATATTTTAAAAGTCTGCTGGAAGAGAGACGTCACCTTTTTTTTAAAATAAATTTTATTGGTTTTTAAAACTATACATTCTTCATGATTTTAACAACAATTTGAGAATAATATCAAAATCACGATTGTATCAATTGTTGTCTAAATTATAAGTAAACATAAAATAAACTGTTTGACTTTCCCACCACCCCCGTCCACCTCTCAATAAAATATTGTAATCCATCGTTAATATATTCTGATCCTAATATTGGTCTCATATCATATAAAATGTTACATTCTGGATCAGAGTAAAAAGTAACCCTCAATTTTTCCCAAATCTTATAGATATAATATTTCATTCAAGCCTCCCATTTTCCCATAGATTGTACATTAACTTTTCAATTTAGTATAACATGTTAATTTCTCCATCTCCACCAGCTCTAGAATCTTAATAATCCGATCTTCTAGTACATCCGTCTCTTTCCATTTGGCTGCAGATAATAATCTTGCAGCCATTATAATATAAATTTAAAAATGTCTTACAGATATTGTATCGTAAATAGCCATGCCATCCATTTATGTTGTCAAAAACGTCCAAATTTAGTGGTTATTTTTAAACCAGTCCTTTAGCCATGATCTAATATTTCCTTCTGCATTTGAAGTAGGTCAGGCAAAAACAGGAACAGGGCCTCTTCATTCTCTCTCATCTCCTCAGGCAGGTTACACAAGCCAAGATTATTTTCCCTGAGCTTCATCTTCATCATGACTAATTCCTTAACTGTATTCTGATTGGTTTGTAATGCATCAATCTGTTTTTCTTGACCTTCAAACTCCTTCTTTGTGTCCTTGAGTTCTTCCATAACTTTAACTGGAGTATCCATTTCTTGCATGTCTGTTTTCTTTGTCACCGGCAGGTTACATTCTTGATCTTCTTTCTTCTTTTTTATATCCTTATGTTCTTCCATGGCTTTTTGGACAGAAGAATCCATTACTTGCTTGTCTGTGTCGATGATCATCATTTGGGCCTTAACATCTTTTATGTCTTCTGTAACCAAATCCAGCTTCTGATTGATGGTTTGTGATGATTTGTCAAGAATAGTCACCATTGTAATCAGTTGAGCCATTTGTATTGATATTTGTTCTAGTTGTTTAACTGTCACCTCAAACTGATTAACCAACATGTCCTGCACTTTTTTCTCCATGGTTAAGTTCTGTAGATTCTGCTTTGATTTGTTAAAGGCAGGGCTGTACAATAAATCAGACCAGAGACGTTCCAAAAATTCTAGCAGGGATCTGTTACATTTAATTAAGAACAAGTATTTCGTTGACCAGCTTAAGTTCTTTTTCGAATTAAAAAAATCAACATTTACTCTCAAAATCGCTTGTTAAAATTGACAATGCCAGCGAGTTTTACCAGACGCTCTAGGTCGGCAGAACTAGGAAGTACTCCAGGAATTACCTCGTCACGGACCTTCTATCGTCTATTCTCGATGGTTGTTGTCTTCAGGAACAGTTTTGATGTAGCACGAGTAAGACGTGTTTCCGGTCCTATAACTTACTTCCTGTTGTTTTGCATGCCGAGCAGTAGAGAGGGATAATAGATGAAGCGCAGAGTCTTCCGGTCAAAGACACTCCAATGTTGTAAACGTGGCTGGAGGACTCTTTTTACACCAGAAAAGTCTCAGAGGTATCTCCCTCCCCTTCCTTTAAGAGCAGTCGGATTGGCAGATCTTAAGTCAATCATTTAAAGTCGTTATTTTACTTTAAGCTGATCAGTTTGATAAGGCTCCTGCCGCTTTATCTGATGGATCTCGTACGACAAAATCATCCGTTTCAATTAAGGGAGGAGCGAGGTTACCAGAAATATTTTCTTCAACCCCCGTTATTCGATGATGCCAGTGAAGAACGAAAGATTCTTATCTACTCACTTGGGCGCCTGGGGGTGAGGTTCTAATCTTAAAGTACTCCTTATGTTGTTTATAAGGTGGTGGAGGGTAGAGTCTAATGCCGAAGTTGCGCCCTGGCGATTCCAATCCCTTCGTGCCCGCGGGACCAGCAACTAAATCTCCGGGGGGGCTGAACAAAGCTCCCTCGGAGTATTTAGGAGATCAAACCGCATAAATGGCTGCAGGGAATTCCTGCTTCCCAGCCCACTTGCAAGGGCTGGGTTGGGGTGCAATAAACACCCCAAAAGAGACGCAAACTTGGATTCCCCCCAGGAGCCCCTGGGAGAATGTGGCACTCAGCCCAGCGTCACCGGAAGTCGAGAGACGTCACCTTTTTCATCACTTCTTTAAAACCTTATTGTTATCAGCAATGGTAAAATTCAAGGAAGATGCCTAATATCAGAGCTAACACCTGAAGGCCACAGTATCTCCTAAGTCTTTTCTTCCTTTTACTCCTCAGTCAGCACTGAAAATTTTCAAATAACCAAATAACCATTTGTTAATGCAAGCACCCTCAACTGCTGATGATGGGTGACCTCCAACTAGCAGTCACGACAACCTCTGGACAAACATTTGTGTTGGCAGCGCTATGAAAAAATAGCCCTTCTGTTCCAAAAAAATATAACAAATCCAGCCCAACACTACAGAATACCCACAGCTTCACAGGCCATATTTTTTCATTCTGATGTCACTACTACCAATATACTTGGCAGAAACACAGTTCTTACAGCTGTATGCAAGATGATTAACAGGCAAGAGGTTGGGGCACACCCTTTCTTTATGCATTCATACTCCCTTTCTATCAAGGCTTGTGTGCTTGATGAAATACACTCTGTGATAAAACTTACAGTTTTACCAAAGAGTTTCTCAAAATTCCTAGAGCTACACTTTTTATACAGCCCGCAAAATGATGTTATAAATATCCAAATGGCCCTTGGTGGAAAAAAGGTTCCCCACCCCTGCTGTAGAGGCATGTTGGAGCTGTAACCTCACAAACTGACTGGGAGCAGCACCAGAAACAGGAAGCGACACCAGAGATGGGGAGAAACTGCAGTTGCTGGCCTTCACGAAACACCAGTTCAGACATCATGAAGCCACGATTTAATTAAAGCAACTATGGTTAGTGTGATTATCTGAACTCCACTTGTTGGGTCCATCAAAACAGCGCTGAACCCATGGCCCGAAGTCACTTTATTAACCGCAGTTAGTCTTAATTATATTGTTGTGTGATGTGGGAAAGCAGAAGTCCAGGCTCGATGCTGGCTTGTTCCCCGGCACTTCCCTCCCCAGCTACAGAGCAAAGGTGACAAAACCAAGACAAACCAGGGTTCGAGCAATCATCAGCAAGCTGAATCCTGGTTTCACAAACTAATCACTGCTTAAATAAACTAGTTCGAGTTGTGTCTCAACCAACATCTTATTTAGAAAATTTAGAAAGTAGACTCCTTTGAAATGTGGTGTTGGAGGAGAGTGTTACAGATACCGTGGACTGCCAAAAAAACAAATCAGTGGGATCAAATCAAGCCTGAACTGACCCTAGAAGCTAAAATGACTAAACTGAGGCTGTCGTATTTTGGTCACATTATGAGAAGGCAAGAGTCACTAGAAAAGACAGTCATGCTAGGAAAAGTTGAGGGCAGAAGGAAAAGAGGAAGACCCAACAAGAGGTGGATGGACTCTATAAAGGAAGCCACAGCCCTCAATTTGCAAGACCTGAGCAAGGCTGTTAAAGATAGTACATTTTGGAGGATTTTGATTCATAGGGTCCCCATGAGTCGGAAGAGACTTGACGGCACTTAACACACACAAGATGACACCAAACAGTGTGAGAGCTTTGGGGCATTCCAGAACTGTTCATCAGGCTAGGGAGAACAGTTGTTGCACAGGTCATTTTCATCCATTTGAAAAATCCCTCTCTTTATGGACCTGACGTTAACACACACACACAATTCAAAACAAGCCACCAACCCCTAGCTAAAAGTCTATGTCCACTTAAACATATTTTGAGGTGGTTTTGAGCCAACAAAATGTTGCCAGAGTCTGCCCACAGAGAGTGACTCATCTCCTTCCTCTTGCTGCAGCCCAAAATGTCCACAAACACCCTTTAAAATGCTACTCATGGGCACCTTCTGTATCCTAGGAACAGAAGGGGGCACTGTGGGCTGCAGCAGGAATGGGAAGGTGAGAAAGCGATGATGCACAGGGGGAAATCCTTACTATCCATGGAAATGTCCTAATAGATCCAAGTCATTATCTGAAATTGAATACCCATTCCTTGAATCACCACTGTTCACTTGTACTGCTTTTTAGTACACGAACATCTATAGAACATCTATTGCAAACCTTGCTCATAGGGATATCAAAAGTATACCTTTATTATTTAATACCAAAGTTGATAATGTAGTTTGTGAGCTTCAAACTTACACATAATTCTTCTCCAGACTGGATGTAAAGCGCTTTTTAGAAGGGGGGATGACAGAGAGAGCTTTCTGGCCAGAGGCATGGCATTGCATCCTCTCCTCAATTTGCTTCAGTCTTAAGTCAGTTACAGAGAAAGCCCTCATAAACCAATCAGATTATAATTGGTCATGGTATGAAAAACATCTTAGCTTATACGCACCTGGGATTGTACATATAAATAAAGGACCAAGAAGAAGTAACAGCGTACCTCTTTAAAGCACCAAGCACACTTGGGATGAATCAGCAAGCACTCTTCACAGGAGGTAGCACTGCCACGTGTACAAACATTGAGACCTTTTTAGAAAGAGGAGAGAAAAAAATTGAGAAACAGTTGAGTGCTCGCTGCTATTTACAGCAGAATCGTGTTTGGGTCTTGACCCACCTTTTGTGATCCCACTGCCATAAAATATGAATGTGGCAAATTCAGGTGAACTGCTTGTAGAAGATATCACAGTTTATCAAATTACAGTCTTATCCTGACTTTCTTCCAAGGAGATCCGGGCTGCAGACAAGATCTTCCCCTCCTCCATTTTTATCCTCACAACAAGCCCCGCCCCCATTACCCCTGTCCGGCGAACCCCCCGCCCCAGGTTCAGCCCCGCCACCCATCACCAGCCAGGTCATCCTGGGTGCCCCAGCCAGCAGCACGCCGCACAGAGGACTCTTAAGGGGTCTTGCCACCATCTGAGCTTGGATGTCCCACCCTGTCACAGATGGGATCCCCAGGGTCTGCACAGAAACAGGAACAACCATCTGATCAGATGAGTTGTTCCCGTGTCCTGCCCTGGTGGTGGGATGCTTTTAGCCAGGTGCCAGAAAACACAGGGCCAACAGCAGGATCCGTTAACCCCTCCCGGTGACAAGCCTGACGCTTAAACACCCACCCTCCTCCACCCTCCAAACCCCCACCCATGCCCCACAACCCCACTGTCGCTTGCAAGTTTTGGGGGGTGACAGTTGGTGAGTCAAGGGCACATGTTGGCTTGGGGCGATTGGGCCGGAGAGGTTACCGCCCCACCCATGGACATGCCCCCCCCATCCATCCTCCTGCCCAGCCCCGGGAGAACTCCTGTCTGGGGCCAGCTGACCACATCCACCACTGGCCTCCGATGGCTCACCCCCTCCCTTCCTGCAAGACTCTCTGGAGCGGGGATGGCACACACAGCCATCAGGCCGCTCCCACACCCACCACTCAAACCCACACTTCTCCCCACCTCGTCAGTGCCCTGCCTCCTGGATGTCAGCCTCCGCAACTCATGCCGCTTGCTCAGCCGCACCCCAACGCCCTGGCACTCCCACACCATCGTACGCCACCCTTTTCCCTGCTTTTTTGCATTTTTCCATGGCAGACTGTGGCGCAGCAAGCTACTTAGGACCTGGACCCGCTGCACCATTGCGACATCACTCACAACCCTGGTGCGGATTCCTTCCCTTCAGGAATGAGCTGTAAATATTTCAGATTTGTAGACATCACCATACACTTTCTAGGCACCTGTCTGTAGTGCTGTAGAAAAGTTAATGAGTTACGCATTGAAATTGCCACAGATACGATAGAAAGTATCAAGAGCTGCCTCTGATAGTCACAAGAATGTGTGCAGGATATGATAGATTTGCCTTTCTCTGAAGCTTATATGTAGGAATTCTGGAAATTGTTCAAATATAGTAATAAAATATCTAGAAGAAGAATGGCAGTCAGCATAACATTTAGTTACTTTTAATACAACAAGAAGTCATAATATTTTCTTCTTTTAAAATCAGAGTAAATTTGGTTGAATATCTGAGGGTCTGAAATTGACACTGTAAGACAGTCCTGTACAGACTGGGTCCAAAACACACAATTGGCATAGCTAGCTCATTTCATTCTTTGACCTATTTATTTGCAGTGCATTAAAAGAGTCATTTCCAGAGGATGTCTTTGTTAAGCAAGATGGTTCGTTTACACTGGGTAATGCCCAAGGCATATTCCAATAAAACATATTGTGTCATATCAAGGACAATGTGGTTGTTCTTTGCAAAAAAAGAAAGAAAAGAAAGCAAACAGCCATTATAAGATAAGTCACATGCGGACAGAAGGCAATTCTCAGTTCTCTTATTGTCTGCCCATTAATTGAACAAGCTGAAGAACTCTGAAGTTGTTCCATGCACATGGCCCATGGCAACAACTGGCTCTCCAGAATATTCTCCATTGATCTCTCCCATGCTCTTTGAACCCAATTATGTTCTCACTGCAGGTGGCACACCTGCTTTCTTGGTGTGCGGTTCCTCATCAGCATAACCTCTTTGGTCAGCACCTTGCTGCCTCCAAGGTGGCCATGCTACAACTAGGACAGGTCTTGACTTGCCACAGAAGGTGTGATGTACTGCAACACACACCCAGCACTCCAGTGGAATGCCAAGCAGGGAACAGTGTTACACCGATGTTCTCTTTGCACCCTCTTCCCAATGCAGAAAATGCAGCCCTCCATAGAATCCCAGTGTATTCCAGCGATAAGATTAACTATGATGTTTGGGGGGGGGGACCTTCAATTTCACAGCAACCAATTAATTTAATAGGCTATCATTTAATTTTGGGGTGCTGGCCTATTGATTTCCCTCATGCTGTCTTCTCCTATACATCTTTATTACATTGCTCCCTTGATTAATCTCTTTTCAAAACTCCAAGGTTCTGCATTAACAGTTTGGTTTGTAGCCAATGGACTTACAAGTCAAGATGATTTCGATCTGGCACTTGGGACTACAGCAGCTGAAATTCCAGTAGTTCAATTGGGATTATGGATACCATTAAAATCATAGTACTTTGATAAGCATATTAGGGATAAAACAGCAAGGTTGTATATCTATAATAATCCCTGTACTATTTCCATATTCATAACAGGTACTGTATTATTGAGCTTTTCCGCATGGGTTTATCCCCTGATTTCCATATGCATTTTTGTGCTTTTAGTTTTCACTTCAGGTTGTTTGTTTTTCCCCCATTCTTTTTCTGTTTCTTTTGAGACCTCTTTTACCCAAATCTTTTTCTGGAAGCCGATTTTGATTTGGCTTTTTCTTCATGCATAACATTCCTGTCAGGTTTTTTTGCCCTAACTACTCCCACCATCTCCACCCTACTTTTTGATGATTGGACTGTCATGGTCAAACCACTTCTCTCCTCCCCCCTGCCCTGAAGACGAGTGATTTTTTTCTTTTTCTTTTTTTTTAAACGGCTCTAAAATATCAATATATTGTTGGAGCATTGTTAACAACAGGCATAGCAGGTTCTCTGAGTCCCAGCTTTCATTAAAAAAAAAAAAAAATAAGACTCTAGCCCCATGCCTTGCAGAGATAAGGAAAAGGGCATACATCTGCAAGGGAAAAGGATAGCGACTTACTTGTTTTAAAGCTCCCCCTGGTTTCAAACCATGCCAACGGCTTGGATAGCTGGACGTTACTCCCGAACATCATGGGCCTCTCGCCTACGTATTTGTGGGGCTGCTCCAGAGGACCTAACTCATTACACCTTATTCTGTCCTCTTTACACAGAGCCCAGACTTAAATTCCTCGGAGCGTTTCTAAAGGGCCTAAATCTTTCTCCAGATCCAGAGAAGCTGCTCTTTCTCCTATCAGACGCCAATCCTGATGCTTCCTACAAAGTGTCACTCTTTGCTTTAGCAGCTAAGAAAATCCGAGTGAAAGCTGTTTTTAATCAGGGAACTTAACATATTTAAATACTAGTTTCTTGTGGGTCAGACTGTTTTAAAGTTATTTTAATGTTATTTTATATTATTTTAATGTTATTTTAATGTTTTTTTTATGGTGGATTGTGATGGCCTTCGGCCACAGGCAATAAACTTTATCACTCACTCACTTGTTTTAAAAATGAAAGCTGGGGATTCAATGAACCTGCTAAGCCTATTGTTATAATGCTCCAGTGAGATATCAATATTTTAGTAACATTTTTTAAAAGGGGGAGTTCTGTGATGCCACCGATGGCAACAGCACCCTCCCTTGAAAATCCTTATTACTGAAAGCACGTGCAGAAGAAAATAAACGGACTCCACAACTGTGAGAACGCAAAAGGGGGGTGCGCACGCATGCAAAAGAACTGTGCCCAAACCAATTCCAATTTTTGTGGATTGACCCCCCAGAAAATCAGCAGTAAGTTGAGTGGGAGGAAAAGCCCATTATTTCTTCTGCACATAACTTAGGCATGACACAAATCAAATTTTAAAACAACAGATTTCGCTTACAGGCTTATAATTTAAGAACTGTACATGTGAAAGCAAATGAAAATAAAAAGGAAATTACTTACTTTGAACTGTAAACCTACAAGGTAATGGCATTTGTAGCTGAGGCCAAATGCATCAATATTATCGGCATTTCTATTCTTTAGGGAACAGATGTGAATTCTGTCAATATCTAATTAAATGAATACAACTGATAAAACCAGACAGACGCTTATGGACGACAGAGAAGTGACCCAAGCCTGACAGACGCCCGTGGCACTTTTCCATTCCGAGCTTCCAGGTCAATGAGAACAGTCACAGGAACAATAACCGCACTGCTCAGCTCCCCTGAGTGACGTCTCATTTCAGGCCATCGTAGTTACCAAGAGAACAGTACAGAAGACCGGAGGACCCCAGCTCATGAAGGTCTTAAAGGGTGATACCCAGTAGCACTTTGAATCTGAGCTGGCAGCAAATAGTTACCCAATGTATTTGACTCAGCACTTAAGTTAGGTGTTCCAAGTAGCTGACCCAAGGCAAGTGTCTTGCTGCTGCGTTTTGTACTAATTGAAGTTTTTTGAGATGTCTTCAAAGGGGGTCCAAGTAGGTTGAATTACAGTAGTCCAGTTTGGAAGTTATGGTAATTAGATCCTTTTGCCTGCAATTTTTCCTTTCCTTACATTTCCTTTGCCCCATTCCTTACTGTCTGTCTTCAATTGCAATAAAATATGGGCAACATGTCAATCTGCATTTTATGTCATTTATTGCTGTATTTATTTATTATTTACTTAATTATACCCCACCTTTTCCCCCAGTGTGGATCCAAAGTGTCATCATTCTCCTCCCCTCTACTTTCTCTTCACAATAACCCTGTGAGGTAGGTTAGGCTAAGAATGTGTGAGTGGCCCAACGTCACTCAGCAAGCTACCAGTATACCACACTGGTTAGTAGCAAATTCTGTCCCAATTCATATTCTGTTCGTCCAATACCTGGATGTTCCTGACAAGTGATATGAAAAAGTATTGTATTAAGGATTGCTATCAGGTTGGCACAGGTCTCTCAGAACATAGCAAATACCTTGTTAATATGACTTGCTTAATAGTAAACTCATAAAGAAAATCAATGTATACAGATCGAGAAGCAATCAGTTGTACTCTTTCTTTTTAAAAACACAGCCTGGAAAATTGTGAAGAACTCAGATTGTTACACAGATGCATTTTCTAAAGCGCTGCTACTTTATAGCACATTTCTGAAGAAACATAGAAGCACCCCGAGTGTTTCAACAGTAGTTCAATCAAGTAAGTGCATTCTTTCACACAGAGATCTCTGCAGGGGAAGGAAAGGAGGTTAGCCATTCCTCCCAGACTGCAAAGAGATATGCCATATATAACTACGGTATTCAGCTGAGCTCAGGATTCCAGAACGCAGTATCATTTTTATTTTTATTTTATTTTTTGCCATAAATTTGCAGCCGACTTATGGCGACCCTGTAGGACTTTCAAGGCAAGAGATGTTTAAAGGTGGTTTGCCATCACCTGCCTCTGCAACCCCGATATTTCTTAGTGGTCTCCCATCCAAGTACTAACCAGGGTTGACCCTGCTTAGTTTCCTACATCTGACAAGATTGGGCCATCCAGGTCAGGGTCAGTATCATGAACAAGTACTTATGGGGCTAGAGCTACAACTAAATGCAAATTTACTTGGGAGTAAGTCCAATTTTTAACCTTGTAAAGCTCGTGTGTGTGCGCGCGCGCGCAGAATCAGGCTGCTAGGTTCATCTCAAATTATGGCATGCTTCTTAGCTTTGAGTAGACGCTGCCCATCTACAGACAAGTATTGTATCATAATCATGAGGACTAGTGTAATTTGTTAATGAAAACAGAATTACTAAGATACATGGCTTGCAGTTCAATGCCTACCAAGGGGATTTCAACTCAACATCCAAATACAAGCTAAGCATGTACTAACAATGGTACTTTATTGAAGGTGCTACATACAAGACTCATTCAGTTTACAACTGCAATAGCAGTTCTCTAGGCTTTTGTTCTCTAGGTTTTGGCTACATATACATATAACACATGGACCACTCAGCCTTCGACAGGAAAACCAACCTTGTCTCAAGCGTATGGTGAGAGAGAATATGGATATATGCTGATTCCATGGGAAAGACCCATTCACTTTGCTCCACCTCCATGGGTTATGTCATGTAGACACAGTTCTGACCCATGTGGAAGCTGCACATGAGATGTGGCTCCCACCCAGCTGTCAGAATGTCTAAGAGCACAGAGGCCCCCAGATGATGGTCATCTACCTTGCAGGCTTAGCTCTCCCATTTAACTCAAACACTTCAATCTGCCCCAAATGGTTTATGGCCAAACCACCAGAAGTGCATTTGGGGATTTAATCCAGGAATACAATTGTGGGCAGCATTCAAAAGGGCAGCCAGCTGGCATCTGATAAACATGCATTTGGGTAGCTTTGTGAGCACAGGCTATTAGAGTGCTGATATCACAGGCAAGGCATTTGATTATTCCGATTAGGAGCAAGGAATTCACGGGGGAGAACTTACTGAAGCCCTTCTTCCCGACCATTTCTGCAGCCTGGGAAATGGGGAGTGGGCGGGGAAAACGATGCAGACTTGGCCATCTTGGCAGAAGAGGGAGAGAGTAGGAAGCCTTGGCAAGTCATGTTCTAGATCAGCTACATGCCATCTGCAATTCACCCAAGTATGAACTGAACGGTCCCAAGAGGATATGGTAACCAGAGTTAACATCAAAGAAACAGAGATCTAATACCTTTTAAGAAACATAAAAATGTAATGTGACATATAAAGATTTCCTGTGGGCACACAGCCCAAGGTTGAACTGGGGATGGGGCAGTCAGAGCTTTTGAAGAACTCAGAAGGACATTTTGTTTTGTTTGAATCAATGTTATTGTGGGAAGGGAAAGATATTTTTAATGCCATAGCAGCAGACTTAGAAAAGATAAAAGCTACGTGCTGTCCACAAATTGCACCTCAGATATATTCATTTCCACCACTTGTTCAATTAACACCCAAACTATAATGAAATATGGTCAAGATCCAGAAATACAGACACTAGTGGGAATTAAGATCTTCTGACAGAGTAAAAGAGCTGACGGGAAGTTAGCATTTTAAAAAGCAGCTTATTTTACATTCAAGGGGCTTTTCCAGATGGTAACGCTTTCTTGTGGCAGAATGGGGCTTCCAGATGGTGGGTTTCCACACATTTTGATGCCCCAATCCACATGGCAGCCAACCCCCCCCCCCACTTTCCCCAACCTAATAGTTAATTGTGATCTACCATTATATCAATATGTCAATTACCAATTTTTTAAAACTCTCAAGAAGTCTCCTTCAGTAGCAAGGAGGGGAATAACCTCGACAGAGAAAATGGCTGTGGTGTGGGCAGAACTGTGAAATTCTGTACCTCCCTGCCCATGTGGCAGCCAACCTGCCTTTGCTGAGCTCTTTCCCAAACCTTTGCATCAAAACAGGACTGGGAAAGATCAAAGAGAAACTGGGCAAAACTCAGGGGATGCACAAATGTACCACGATGCTGTGCGGGAAGTGGGGAAAAGCCCTGCTCCCCCACAGCATCAGTCTCGGGGTGAGTAATCCATGCGGGAAAGCCCAATAATAGTCCAGGGGGCTGTGTTCTCATGTAGCTCAGCATCCTGCCTACAAACAGCTGCAGCCAGCTGCCCCAAGCACAATGGTTTCCGTCCATCCCCTGTTGTTAATCCCCAACATCTGGCAGTCAGTCGGGCACCATCTCTAAAGATGGAAGATGATTGTTGGAATGTCCTTATCTAGAAGCTCCCCACCCTGCCAAATGCATTTATTCAGCTATGCGTTTTTGAAAAGAGCTAGTGGCTATTTCAACATCCTGTGTCAATGGGTTTACTTAGAGAAACAGACCTTCAGGCTGCAAATCTTTACGTATTTGAAAGTAAAGGTAAAGGTCTCCTGTGCAAGCACCAGGTCATTCCTGACCCATGGGGTGATGTCACATCCCAACATTTCCTAGGACCTAGGCAGACTTTGTTTACAGGGTGGTTTGCCAGTGCCTTCCCCAGTCATCTTCCCTTTACCCCCAGCAAGCTGGCTCCTCATTTTACCGACCTCAGAAGGATGGAAGGCTGAGTCAACCTTCAACCTTGAACCTTAAGCCCCACTGAAATTCATGGGTCTATGGGAGAAACCAGAAGTCATGTCAGCAATTGACATGTGGTTTGGAACGATTGCATGTGGCATGTGCGTAGAAGGGAGGGTTTAAAACCCACAGACTGAACATGGGACCTAGTACACTGATCTATGCCCCACCACATCTTTATCAAAAAATGAATGTGACCTAGTTCTGATCCAAAGCTCTATTGCCACTCCATCTAGTTTGCACCTTACTTCCAAGTACATGTCCTGTATCCAACCACGCAGTTCCTCTGACAGAATGACATTTCTGTTTGCGGAAGAAGGAATGGTGATTTCTGATGATTCCACCTTTCCACTGTGGACACCACAGTGCTCTTACAAAGAGTCCACTAAATCCCAGGAACAAAATGTGGAAGGGCTCAGTGGGCTGCCACAGAAGGGGGGCAATCAGTGCATACTAACTTAAGTACCCTGGAGTCTTCAGAACTGCGTTGTTGGATACAGACCCTTGTGTTTAAACTTAGGGTTCCAAGTATAATAAACACCCTTGGATCATTCATCTGGATTCTACTGCAAGAAGAAGGCTGGCTCAAACTCTTTGGATCACTTTCCAAAAACAACCACCAAACTTAATTCAGTCCCAATCAAAATAAAAAAAGCGAATGTTTCTATTGCTTGAGCTAAATCCAATGCATGGGTCATCAAAGAACTCCTCATATCGAACCTGTGATGCCAATTTTCTTCCTATAAAGTAGATATCATAGAATACCTGTTAAACGTATTGTTATATTTGACCTGTAGACCAGCACCTCTCAGCACTCAGCCATGGTACATTCACCTTCCCCTACCTGTGTGATGTAGTGGTTAGAGTCTCAGACTGGGATCTAGAAGATCCAGGTTCGAATCCCCATTGTGCCATGGAAGCTTGCTGGGTGACCTTGGGCCAGTCATACACTCTCAGTCTAACCTACCTAACAGGGTTGTTGTGAAGATAAAATAGAAGAGAGGACAATGCTGTAACCACTTTGGGTCCCCACTGGGGAGAAAAGGGGGGAGGGTATAAATGAAATAAACAAATATAATAATAAAACCTGCATAGATAAACAGCTAGAACACAGTGACCTTGCTAGCAAGATGATTTGACAGGGGCATTTGTCCTGAGTGCCACTTGGACTGGGATACAAAAGGGACGTTTGAAAAATAATATAATATGTTGGGACGTATTAAAAATGTTGACTTCCACACCACAGGGCATCCCCCCCCCCCAAGATGCAAAGTGCAAAGATAAATATCAACATGCTCAGTGAGGGCAGCAGGCCAGGCAGAAAAGCACCATCACACCTTCCCATTGGCTCTGGGCTCGCAAATATGTGGCGAATTCAGCCATTTGACGCTATTGGTGACTTTGCTCGTGTAACATGAAGAAAATTGATACACTATCTCATATGATGCAGGAGTGTCCCCCATTTCAAATTCCAACATGATCAATGGATCACTCCTATTTTAACAAAACTACCTGCCACCGTAACAGGTGATAAAATAGTCCCCTTTTTGCTGGTGGATAGAAATCCAAGAACAACACTGGTGGTGGCCAAATATCTCTCCACTATATTTTCCTTAAAGAGGACCTGTGGGTCATAGGAGCTTGAAAAGGAAAGGATAGAACTGGGGGAGAGGCACAGTTGGAGGTGAATGGCACTGGGTGGGGGCTGGTAGCAGATTTTATGCTCAACATCTCCTGAGCAAGAGCGAACGAATCTGACAGGGAGAACACAAACTTAAGCAGCAGTTACCAGCGTGAAGCCTACAGGCGCTTCTAACTCGCCCCAGTACTGACGCTTGGGTGGGGTGCAGGACTGGGAGACTGCCCCAGCATAGAAATGACTACTTGCACAGCCAGTCTTTGTGAGGATCAAACAGGCACAGCCATCTCTTCTCCTTTATAAAGACCCTCTTACAGTACAGCCAGCTCTAACTCTATAAACACCCCAGCAGCAGCAGCAGCACACACTTTTCCTTGGCTGAGACGGGGAAACCTACCACAGAGGCCCCTTTTGTGTTGCAGGGCAAACACGGCCCATCTTTAGAAGCCGCATTTCTGAAGCGATCTTTGTAAGAAACAGGATGATAGATTGCACAGAAAAGATGTGCTTTTTATATTTTTGGAAAGTTCTATCGTTAACCTGTGGCTGTGTAGCAATAGTTTTATTTATTTATTTTTGCAAATGGGAGCACCCAGTAGGAACACACTCCAGGACTTCCCAAATGTGTATCGCAATTGCTCCTCTCCCCCTCCCCCAATTTTTAATGCAGCTCTAGTCTTTGGCTCCAGTTTCTTGCTGCTTATACTGGGCAAGCGGCCACCCAAGATACTTGGCTACCCCAGTCTATTTGGCTGCTCCCCTGTCTGTTTTCTCACACGTCTCCCAAGAAAGAATCATCCTTCTCAGTTATTTTAAGCATTTATGAATAGACAAGCACAGGGCTGGGCTGCACAAGCCCTCACCTTGGCTGGATCACAGGCTTTATCAACCCTACCAGAGCAGGAAATGGTTCAAGGTGGACTTTGGTTAGCTGAAGTTCAGTATTTCAAAGAGATGACCGCTCTCCTATTTGCAATTCATCATTGGTGGTACCCACCACTTCCTCAATCAGTGCTTCGACTCACGCGTGTGTGCAAAGCGCCGCGAAGTCACAGCCAACTTATGGCAACCCAGTAGGGTTTTCAAGGCAAGAGGGGTTCAGAGGTGGTTTGCCACTGCCTGCCTCTGTGTCATGAGTCAGCCTGCAGAGAGTCAGCCTGCAGAGACCTCCTCTGACGAAGAGGAAGTAGAGGCCAGAATAGAGGCTCAGCCAAAGTCAGGAGATGACTCACCATGCCTGCAGCCTGCCAGCTCAAGGACTCCAGTTGGACCTGACACCTTGCAACATGCAGTGTCTCCGGAGGCCTCGCCAAGGCCACTGGAGCAGAAAAGAAAACAGGTTCGTCTGGCAATGCAGCAGAGACGGCAGAGTGCTAGGCTGAAGGCTTTACACAGGAACCTCCCCAGTAGCAGCGATGAGGAAGAGCAGGGCTGAAGCACCACCTGTGAACTCAGCCTCATCAGCTGGCTCTGCTACAGCAGCAGGGGAAGGGATTTAAGCCATCAGTTAGGCTTGGCTGTTGTGCAAGCAACTTGTCACCAACCTCCTGGTGTACCGGCCTTGTTTCCCTGCTATCCTTTGGATTCCTGGTATCCTGACTTCTTGGACTGGCTCTGACCAACCCCTTGGACTTCCCTTGACTGTATTGATATTTCGGACTCTGCCGTCACTGTGAATGACCTCGGACTGTTCCCTAGACTACGCTTACAGCCCTCGCTCCTTGCCTGCACCACGACACTCTGCAGCATCACGACCCTGGAATCCCTTAGTGGTCTCCCCTCCAAGTACTAACCAGGGCCCACCCTGCTTCGCTTTTGAGACCTGATAAGATCAGGCTAGCCTGGGCCATCCAGGTCAGGGCTTGATTCAGGCGGGCCTCCCTTCCCTCTTCCTGAGAGTGCCAGGTTTCAAAGGCTGCTGTGAGGAGGAGGGGCAGATCTCACCGCGCCACCCCATGCAGAGTGACTTTAGCCTGAGCTTTCAGTGGTCTTGCCGGAAGACTTGCGCAACAGAACTGCTCCGCACAGAAACGCACGGGAGGGGGCTCGCCTGGGATCGGCCACTCTCTAAAGACACATTTTCCCCAGCCAAATTCCCAAAATGCAAAAATCCGCCCCCGTGCAGAGTTTGGAGAATTCAGATGGGCAAAATGTGCATCTGGAGAGCGGCAAATCTAAGGCCAAACCTCCCGTGCGGTTTCGCCCCAGGTTTAGCTCTTTGGGAGGTTTGTGCCTTGGATTCGCCGCTCTCCAAATGCACGATTCCCCCATCTGAATTCTCCAAACTCAACCATCAACCCCCAGGCAGAGTTTGGAGAATTGAGATGGGGGAAAATGTGCATCTGGAGAGCGGCAGATCCCAGGCACAAACCTCCCGTGCGGTTTCGCCCCAGGTTTAGCCGTTTGGGAGGTTTGTGCCTTGGGTTGGCCGCTCTCCAGATGCACATCCCCCCCCCCCAATCTGAATCCTCCAAACTCTGCACGGGGGCTGACTGTTGAGTCCTGAGAACTTGGCTGGGGGGTAAAATGCGCATGGCGAGAGCGGCCAAGTCCAGGCGAACCCTCCCGTGCAGAAGTGACCCATTGCCCAAGTTCCTCCCCCAGCAGTGCCTTTTTTAAGGGCGTCCACTCACCTCGAACACCGTGGAAGAAGGAGGCGAGGAGGCAGAGGTAGGCGGCGGCGGGGCCAGGCAGGAGCCCCCTCCCCCGGGACATGGCGACCGCGGCTGGGGCGAGGAGAGGCGGGCGACCCCCGACTTCTGCGCAGTTCCGGCGGGCGGGGGGCTTCAGCAAAGGCCCCCGCTGCGCTGGGCGGCCGGGAGAGGCGCGGGCATGCCAGCCAGCCAGCCAGCGGGTCAGAGGCGCCGAGGGGCAGCCGCCTCTCTACGCCGCCGCGTCCATCGCAGCGCCCCGGGCCGGCTCAGGAGGTGCGCGGCTGTCCGGCCGGCGCTGCGCTCTGCATCGCGCGCCCCTGCTCGGGGCCGGCGGCTCCCTCCCTCCTCCTCCTCCTCCTCCTCCTCCTCCTCCTCCCTCCTCTTCCTCCCTCCTCTTCCTCCTCCTTTCCCTTCCCTTCCTTTCCCGGCCCGGCGCTCCCTTCCAAGACTCGGCAACTTTCTCCCGACAGGTCCCGAGTGGCGACTCTCCGCCCAGCCGGCCCAATAGGCGCCCAAGGAGGGTTAACTCTCTGCGGCCCGGCAGGGAAGGCACACTGGGGCGCCGAGTTACTCGGTCTGCAGGAGCAGAAAAAGGGCCAGAGCCCAGGAGCACCTCAAAGACCAACACGGATATTTTCCGGCTGGGTAGGAGCTTTCGGGAGCCACGGCTCACTTCTTCAGATACTAGAAAAGGGCTAAGAGTCCAGTAGCACCTCAAAGACTAACAAGAATATTTTCTGGCAGGGTGTGAGCTTTCGGGAGCCACAGCTCACTTCTTCAGATACCAGTAGTAGAAAAGAGCAAAAGTCCAGTAGCACCTTCAAGACTAACACGAATATTTTCTGGTAGAGTGTGAGCTTTCAGGAGCCACAGTTCACTTCTTCAGAGAAAAGGGCTAAGAGTCCAGTAGCACCTTCAAGACTAACAAGAATATTTTCTGGTAGGGTAGGAGCTTTCAGGAGCCACGGCTCACTTCTTCAGAGAAAAGGGCAAGAGTCCAGGAGCACCTTAAAGACTAACAAGAATATTTTCTGGCTGGGTATGAGCTTTTGAGAGCCGCAGCTCACTTCTTCAGATACCAGTAGCAGAAAAGAGCAAAAGTCCAGTAGCACCTTAAAGACTAACAAAAATATTTTCTGGTAGAGCAGGGATGGGGAACCTCAGGCCCGGGGGCCGTATGCGGCCCCCGAGGACATTTTTTTTGGCCCTCGGGAGCTCCGGGGCCCTGCCGTGGAGGCGCAGCACAGGGCGGCCCTCCTTGAGGGTGTTCCTGGGGCCACGGCTTGCAGGGGCGCTGCGGCGCCCTTTGGACCTCCTCTCGCCGACTGATGGCTGTGGTCGGCAAGAGGAGGGGGAAGGACGCTTCCCCCAAGGCTGCCCCCTATCACCGCAGCATGCAGGAACACCGGGGCACACTGTAAGCCCCTCTTGCTGCCTGTCGGTTCTTGAGCAGCGAGGGGGGGGGAAGAGGCCCACGGCTCCTGGTGGCAGAGCATGCGCGCAGGAGCCGATTGGGCTTCGGGGGGCCTTTTGTGGACTCTGGGGGTGGGAAGGCATGGAGCCTGGGGCCAGGTCGCATGGGGCCGGCAGGTGTGTGTGTGTGTGGGGGGGAGGCTTGTCTCTCTCCCTCTCTTTCTGTCTCTTTTTTTGTCTGTCTCCCTCCGTCCTTTTCTTTCTCCCCCTCTTTCCATTTCTTTCTCCCTCTCTCCCTTTTCCTCTTTCTCTGTTTTCCTTCCTCCCTCCCTTGCTGATCGACTGCAGGCTGCACCCCCCTGGCGCCTGGTTTGCTCGGGCCCCCTGCTGGCTGCCCTCCCACCTGTGGGGGAGTGGGGGCGCCCTCCAGGCCTTCTCTGCATGGCCTCCCCTGGGGTTGCGAACCTCCAGGGGTGGCTGGAGGCCTGGCAACCCTAGCCTCTCCCCCCCACTGGGAGATCTACACCTGGTATGGCCCCCGAATGATGTTAAAAATGTGCAAACGGCCCTTGGCAGGAAAAAGGTTCCTTACCCCTGTGGTAGAGTATGAGCTTTCATGAGCCACGGGTCACTTCTTCAGAGAAAAGGGCAAGAGTCCAGTAGCACCTGAAAGACGAACAAGAATATTTTCTGGCAGGGTAGGAGCTTTCGGGAGCCACAGCTCACGTGAGGTGCTACTGGACTCTTGCCCTTTTCTACTCTGGCCCGGCAGGGATCCCCTGCTCTCGCACCTTTCTGGACAGGAGGAGGAGTGGGTTCTTGTATGCCAACTTTCCCTGCTGCCGAAGGAGATAGGTGGAGCTGAGAGAGCTCTAAGAGAGCTGTGACCAGCTCAAGGTCACCCAGCTGACTTCGTGTGTGGGCGTGGAGAAAGAAGAAGAGTTGGTTTTTATATGCTGACTTTCTCTACCACTTCAATCAACTGTAATCAATTACTTCTAAGGCTGCAGGTAGCATGCACTATTTGGATTTAAAATATTCCTTTAAAAAACCCTCTGCCAATGAAAGAAGAAAAGTTGGTTTTTTATATGCCAACTTTCTCTACCACTTAAGGTTTACTCCTGATTAGATCTGTTCTTTTTTTGGTCAAATGACCGTGAAATACATGCTTGATTGATACCACTTAAGGAAGAATCAAACTGGCTTACAATCACTTTCCCTTCCTCTCCCCACAACAGACACCCTGTGAGGTAGGTGGGGCTAAGAGAGCTGTGACTAGCCCAAGGTCTCCCAGCTGGCTTCGTGAACTAACCCAGTTCACCAGATTAGCCTCTGCCACTCATGTGGAGGAGCAGGGAATCAAACCTGGTTCTCCAGATCAGACTCCACCGCTCTTAACCACTACACCACGCTGGCTCTCAGTTTGTTGTTGTTTTCTTTTGTTTTAACAGCGAGGTAGCCTGTTAACGTCTGGTCCATAAAGAGAGGGATTTTTCAAATGGATGAAAATGACCTGTGCAACAACTGTTCTCCCTAGCCTGATGCAGAGTTCCTTAATGCCCCAAAGCTCTCACACTGTTTGGTGTCACCTTGTGTGTGTTAAGTGCTGTCAAGTTGCTTCCAACTCATGGCGACCCCATGAATGAAAGTCCTCCAAAATGTCCTATCTTTGACAGCCTTGCTCAGGTCTTGCAAATTAAGGGCTGTGGCTTCCTTTATTGAGTCAACCCACCATCTCTTGTTGGGTCTTCCTCTTTTCCTGCTGCCCTCAACTTTTCCTAGCATGACCGTCTTTTCCAGTGACTCTTGTCTTCTCAAAATGTGTCCAAAATAGGACAGCCTCAGTTTAGTCATTTTAGCTTCTAGGGTCAGTTCAGGCTTGATTTGATCTATAACCCACTTATTTGTTTTTTTGGTGTCATCTTAGCTGGTCTTAATAAAAGTGATTACATGGATTCTGTTTGTAGGTGAAAATGCTTTGATAACCCTCTTTCTAATGTGTTTAGTATTGCAGCCTTAAACAGCAACGTCTGAGTCCGACCACCGGTCTCTCAAGGTCAATACTCCTGTCCTCTGCCTGCTAGTGGCTCTCCAGGATTTCAGATTTAGATTTGTTCCCTGACCTGTATAGCCCCAGGCTACCCTGATCTCATCAGATCTCAGAAACTAAGCAGGGTCGCCCCTGGCTAGTATTTGGATGGGAGACCTCCAAGCAATACCAGGGTCATGATGCAGAGACAGGCAATGGCAAACCACCTCTGCTCTTCTCTTGCCTTGAAAACCCTACAGGGTCAACAACAAAAAAGCTGTGACTTGATGACCAAAAAAAATCATCCTTTAAAGCGGATGCCTGCCAGGGATTGAATCTGCAACCATCTACATGCCAATTGGATGTTCTGCCATTGAGCCACAGCCCTTCCCATACTGACTTGGGTACAGTTTACTTCAAAATAAATATGCATACCTGCCTTCCTATTTGCCCATAGGCTGAGTGAGTTTCATTTAACTAATCCGTAGATTCATGGCAATCTTCCCTTGGGTTGTGCTGTATAGGGTGACAGTTCTATGGACCAGCAATGTTCAGAAATTGAGAAAGTATGTGAACAGGTAGGATTTCCTATACATGCCTTTTTTGTGTGCTTCCATTATAAAAGTATAAATGACCCTATAAAAGAATCAGCCCAATAAATAAATAAATAAATAAATAAAATCATAGTCTTCAAGATAGGCCCAGCTTTGCATAGGCTGGCCAGCATCTAGTCGATAGTTGATGGAACGCTTTCTCTTAAAGACCATCTCCTTCTCATAGACAGAAATCTGTGGGCTTTATTTAAAAATATCCAGCTCCCCAGCAGACACAGCAGCTCAAATGTCCTTGTATGTCTGTGCCAATGTGTACACATTTGACGAATGACCTCAGCCTCACATGACCTGCGGAACAAGTAGCTAAGTTTATTGCCAATGTTCTTGGTCTTGTCCAGTTAGACTAGTTAGAAAAGGCATAGTGGTAGGGAAAAAATACTATAACTATCAAAAGTTCGTTATTTCAGGGAAAGTAAATCACAGGGAAAGATGAGATGACTTGCCAAAGAAAACATTATTTGCTTTGCTCATGAGGTTATGATAGCATTGGCAGGAAGAAATTTACTCATCAAGATCCAACCCTGACCAAACACACTGCATCTGAACAATTTTTTCCCTGACATTCAGGAGTGGGCAGAACCCTGCAATGTGACAGTAATTCTGGTGCCTTTTGATTTCCTGGGCAGCGGGAGTAGGAAGACCTGGGGTGAGAAGAGAAGAAGAGTTGGTTTTTATATCCCACTTTTCTCCACCTTAAGGAGTCTCAAAGTGGCTTACAATCACCTTCCCTTCCTCTCCCCACAACAGGCACCTTGTGAGGTAGGTGGAGCTGAGAGAGTTCTGAGAGAACTGTAACTGGCCAAAGGTCACCCAGCAGGCTTCATATGGAGAAGTAGGGAATTGAATCCGGCTCTCCAGACTAGAAACCACTACACCACACTGGTTACCCACATTGGCATACGTGTATGCAAAACAATTGTCTCGGTGGTGGGCTTTTTGCTCAGTTTTTCCAATTTCTGCCACTCATTGCACTGCTTTAGGGAGGGCTTTTTGCTTCTATATGTATGTCCTGTTTATTGGGTTAGCTGGGCAGTTATTGGGTTAGCTGGGCAGTTCCACATGCTGAGCAGGCAGGGCAAAAACTTTGCAGGCATACAGTGTAAGGCAGGTCAAAGTGGGACTGTAGAAGAGACGGCGGCTATGATTTTTCCTAAACACACACACAATAGGCAGAGACAGCCAGCCTGCATGCCCTTCAGCAGACAGAGGGAAATACTTTGTTTGTGTTAGCTGGCAGACAAGTCGGGAAGACAGAGGGACAGAGACTAGGTCTTAGAATCATAGAATCATAGAGTTGGGACCACCAGGATCATCTAGTCCAACCCCCTGCACAATGCAGGAAATTCACAACTATCTCTTCCCCCACACACACCCAGTGACCCCTACTCCATGCACAGAAGATGGCCAAGATGCCATCCCTCTCATCATCTGCCTAAGGTCATAGAATCAGCATTGCTGACAGATGGCCATCTAGCCTCTGCTTAGAAACATCCAGGGAAGGAGCGCTTACCACCTCCCGAGGAAGCCTGTTCCACTGAGGAACCGCTCTGTTAGAAAATTCTTCCTGATGTCAAGACGGAAACTCTCTTGATTTAATTTCAACCCGTTGGTTCCTGTCCGACCTTCTGGGGCAACTGAAAACAACTTGGCACCCTCCTCTATATGACAGCCCTTCAAGTACTTGAAGATGGTTATCATATCCCCTCTCAGTCTTCTCCTCTTCAGGCTAAACATACCCAGTCTTGCCTTCCCCAACTCAAAATGGTTTGTTTTCCCTTTCCATCAAACTCTGGTCCTGCAACCTCTGTGTTTAACCAGCAGCCACTGAGGTTGGAAACAGGATATGAGCAATCCAACAAAATGTTCTGACCTGACAGCAGTGAAGGCTGCTGGGTTCTGTGGTACTCCTGTCACTGACACAGTTAAAATACATCTACTGGTATCAGAGATTCACAGAGGGATCGATGGGATCAGGACAGCACACACAGTTCCCTCTTCCTTTATTTAATCCTCGCAAAAGCACTGTGAGATAGTTTAAGAGAAGGTCACTGGCCAAAGGTCACCCAGAGAGCTTTGTAGCCGAATGGGGATTTGAAACCCAGTTTCTCAAATTCTAGCTTGACATTCTAGCCTGTGTGCCCCACTAACTGTCAATAATATTTATTATACAAAGTGCCTTTAAAAATTATTTGGCACGTTCAAATGTGCATGTATTTATTTTCTATGTTTATGCCCTGCTTTTCTCTTCAGCAGGGCCCAAAGCAGCTTACAAGATTGTTCTCCTCTCCTCCAGTTTATCCTCACAACAACAGGTCTGTGAGGCAGATGAGGCTGAAAGGATGTAACTGCCCTGAGGTCCTTTAGCAGAGTGGGGATTCAGATGTGGTCTCCCAGATTCTAGTCTAATGTTTCAACTGCTGCACCATGATCGCTCTTGGATCCTAGCAGTCCGTCTCCTACTTGTAGTCCTGGGGCATATGTAATTCCGTGGGATTTTTAAGTGAAGGGAATGGATGACTACAGTGAATACATTGCAAATATAGTATACTATCATGTACTACCAGGTGTTTTGCCTGGCCAACTCTGTTGGTAGATGTTCACCAAAAAGGAAACACAAAGCAAAAACTTGCCACCGACAAGATCATTTCCAACACTTTGCATCTTAAGAGTGCATCACCAGGTGATCGCCATGTGCACCAGAGACCATTTGCAGCTAATAAGATGCTCTTGTCATAAAGGTCGATGTACTCTAAATTGCAAATGCCGAAGTCAGTCCCTAAGATGCACAAAGCAGTGCAGGTGGGGTGGCCATGAAGAGCTGAGAGAGAATAATGATGTTGAGAAAGATGAGAAGGAGGAAATGATCTTTGGGACTCTGATAATGACTTGTAAAACCAGTTAAGCATTCTTTCATTTACTTGTGAGCACTTGTCCCGTGATAATCCCATAAACAACCTCCGAAGACAAGTAGTCCAAAAGAGAGTTGATTTATTGGAAGATCTACAGGTTTTCAGCAGCTAAGAATCAAGTTGGCACTAATGAGAACTAAAAGCATGGTGCAGGGTATATATCAAAGAGCATAGAACGAATCAGGGTGCCATGGTAACCCTCCCCCCATTGGGGTAAGATTCCCACAGAGTCCAGAGTCATAACACACAGTTGGCAGTTGTTAGAGCTGACCTTGGCCAGCACCTGCAGAAAGCATACCATCCCCTGTCAGACCATGCCTGGCATTCTCTGCACCCTGTACAGGCTGGGCCTGACATTACTATAAATACTATAGTTTCAACAAATTTATATTTCAATGTGAAAGTTACAAATTATTTCATATAAACTTAAAAAAAGAGAGGATTTATAATGGAATTAACAGCATAACAGCCTGTATCTCCTAAATGGTTAACAATATCAAAATGTTGTTGATTTTTTTTGTTCCTTTTTTATGTTTAACAAAAAAGGCCCTGAGTAAAATTTTCATGGGACCACTCTGAAAAGAGTTATAACATGGAATGCAAATGGATGTCCGTGGGGCAGCCATCTTGGATTTATGATGTCACACAGGCAATACAGCACAAAACACCTGTTAGTAGCCTAAGGTAGCAATGTACACACTGTACATTCATTCCCTTCAGTCAAAATCCCACAGACTAGGTTATTGTGATGTATGTCCTTACACTATTGGCAGAAGACCACACCAGCCCGCCTTCAAAGAAGTGAGGGCGGGGTGGATTTTGGCTGCGGTCGCGAGAAGAGAGCAGAGCGCTGTGCATCATCAGGTCTGACGTGCGATGAGGGTGGAGCCAAGGGAAGGGATATTATGGAATGGGTTGCGTAGACCCTCCCTCTTTGGAAGGCGAACAAAGGAGACACCCACCCTCCCTCCCTCAAATTCAGAATAGGCACAAGCTGGTTGCCCGTCTGGGGGCTGGGTAGGAATTTTTGCCCCCCAGGCGCAATTGGCAACTAGCCGGGGGGGTTTCGCCTACCCTACCCTGAAAATGATAGGTAGTATGCGGGAGCAGTGCGGGAAAATGGGGTTTCATGATTATGGTACAACTCCGGTGAGCACCCTGAGGCATCAATTGGGAAGATGAAAGAGTAACCCTCAGACCAGGACTGGGGCCTCGGTGCCTGGCAGGGACCTGGGACAGGAACTCCTTGAGGGGTGCCGCTATCCTTTACCTATAGACCTCGCGGCTAGGGTGGATTGGACGTGGCACACCTCCCTCGAGCACTAAAAAGGCTTGGCAAGGAAGAGCAAGAGCCGTACCACATGTGATGGCTCAGAGCTCAGAGCCAGGGTGGGCCTCGCCCTAAGAACGGGGATGCAAAAAACAAGAGGAGGCCTGACTCTTCTGCGTCCCAGCAGTGGCCCGCACTGCAGTCAGTTATGGGGGATGTTTTGGTTGTGTGCGCTGCAGATCCCTCTTGAACAATAAAAATAAAGTTGGCCCTTTTATTATCCCAGCTCTGGTGTCAGCTCTCGTTATTACGCATCCGCGGACAATGGGGTATGCTGGAGCACATTCTACTACTGCTTTTGGAAGTTAGCTGAGACTTTAGCATTTGAAGCTGATTTCTGTTGTCTTCCAGGTGGAGCCAGGCGGAAGCTTTCAACAGTGTCAGCATGGCCTTCAAGCTTTTTTCCGCAGCCAAAAGGGCTAGAAAGTTGTCAGCTTCAATATGAGTGCCAAGCTTCTGATGAGCCATAGTACTCAACTGAGGCACAAATCAGTGTCATGCAAGTTTCAAAAGTCTATCTCGATTACATAGAGCCATGTTTAGCAACTAGTTTTACGAGTTGCTGATCTCCCCTGCAGAATATCAGGACGCAATGAAAACTCATTCTGCATGTTGATATATTTAAAATTGTACAGGCTTATGGCTTTCAGCCAGACCCTTGACTTTGCAGGGATGTATCTTTAACAGCAGTTTCATCATTCTACTAGTCAAGAAAACCAAACACGAATGCTCCCAGGGCTTGCTTTGCTGGCTCAGGCAGCAGCTCTCTCACTTCCATCATATATATTGCTCCCCTTCTGCATGAACCACACAAAGCTGTGGCTATAGAAATAACATGCTAAAAGGGGAAATGGCAGTTTAGTTATGTGGATCCCAAAAGTCAAACAAAGGAAATAGGTTAGGAGAACAAAGAGGATTCTACCAAATTTTAATTGGGCATGTGGGGCAAAATAATTGAAAATTAGATGAAGGCATACTTTAAAAGATTTTCATTTTTTAAAGGGGCAATGGAAAGTGGATTCCTTACAGCAAGACTGATGGCTCAATTCCATTAAATTCTATAGGGACTCAGTCATATGGTTTGGGTAGTGAGTTAAGATGGATCTGCCTATACATCTTCCATACATTGCACTATTTTAAAAAATGCATGCTACCCCCCACAATGCATATAGAAGAAGAAAAGTTGGTTTTTTATACTCCAATTTTCTCTGCTTTTAAGGAGTCTCAAATCGGCTTACAGTCGCCTTCCCTTCCTCTCCCCACAACAGGCATCTTGTGAGGTAGGTGGGGCCGAGAGAGTTCAGAGAGAACTCTGACTAGCCCAAGGTCACCCAGTAGGTTTAATGTGTAGGAGTGGGAAAACAAATCCTGTTCACCAAAATAGAGTCTACCACTCATGTGGAGGAATGGGGAATCAAACCTGGTTCTCCAGATTAGAGTCCGCCACTCTTAACCACTACACCACGCTGGCTCTCAAGCATATGCAGGGGATCTTTCCTCTTTTTTTTTTGGTAACATGCCAGTGGCATTCATATTCTAATACACATTTCTGGAACTAAGATTGCCTTTAGTTCTATATCTTCTACTCAGCTCTCAAACTTTCCCAAATGGGATGTGTTGATTTCTAAGATAGTTCTTTTGACTTTGATTTGTTACACAGAATGGAGTGGTAGTCTCCTATACTGTATCATTACAGAATGTATGTGATGAATCTTATATATGATTATGACCTGTCATATGTGGGGTTGCATTCACTCTGAAGGAGCAGGTACACAGCTTGGGGCATACCACTTTCACATTGGAAAAAATGCTGGCTGAGGTTGCCAGGGGATCCTTGGATCTGCTTAGACGGGTATACCAGCTGCAGCCATTTCTGGAAAGGTAGATCTAGCCACAGTTAAACATGCTAGATCACTATAACACAAACTGCTGTAAATGAGGAAAGATGTTGTTGCCAGTCCAAAAGAAAAACACAAAACATACAATACCTTTAATTAGGACCACCCAAATGTGTCACTGCCCTTGAAGACAGTTCAGAAATTTCACCAGGTACAAAACATGACAATAAGAATACTGAGTTCCAGACTTTTGAGTGTTTTCTTCATATATATTTTCTTGATTAGGAAAGGAAAACAACCAATGCCATGATTGTAAATGCTTTAATGTACTGTCCACTCTAATCCATTTCTAGTTTTTCCAAGCCCTGCTAACAGCCACCTGTACCTCATAATGGTTTCAACTTAACTGCAGTTTTCCCCTCAGTAACTGCTGTTGCTACTGAGTCTTACAGCCCATTAGAGGTTCTTGTTAGATCAGCTAGTCGGTCTCTGTTGTTGGCTAAGGAATCAGGAAACTACCTTATGGGCAAGATTCTGTGTGGCCTGAGCTGAGATCCTCTAGAGACCATCAGATAAATCTTTCCTAATTGCCAAAGGTGATGGGAGCTGACCAGCAGGCGCATTGTTGCTTCTCTGGAGGATTCAGTGGGAAGTCAAGAGCAGCTGCCAGAGGAGTACTGTGAGAGCTTCCCACATTCCTGCACATGACAGCACTTAAAATGAGCAATTTGTCTTTCCTCTTGTCTAGTATAACTGTTAGAGAGCCAGAATGGTGTAGTGGTTAACATCAGTGGATTCTAATCTGGAGAACCGGGTTTGATTCCCCCCCTCCTCCACACACAGCCTGCTGGGTGACCTTTGGCCAGTCACAGTTCTCTCTGAACTCTCTCAGCCTATGGAGAGGCAGGCAATGGCAAGCCACTTCTGAATGTCTCTTGCCTTGAAAACCCTATGGGGTCACCATAAGTCAGCTGTGACTTGACAGCGCTTTACACACACACACATACACACACACACACACACACACACACGTGCACACACACACACACACTGTATAACTGTTAATTTTTTAAAAATCAGAAAGCTGTTTATGAGCACATTTATGGAAAAGGGGCTCTTCTCTGAAATCCCAAGGTATTTTTCAAAGTGTGCTACATTTAGTTTGGATGATGATGATACACTCTGCAGGACATGAAACACACACATACAAAGGTATTGCTGATCCTATGATTAATGACTGTGGGGCATATGTTCAAAATAACATCAGGGACATCACTGCAGCATTTTGAAATAGGCTGAAAAACACTTTTGGACCTGTTGAATAAAGATGATCATCTTAACGTCATCTCCTAACTTATAACTTCAAACAACATGCAAGGTTGTCGATACTAAAATGTCATATATATGTAAATTAGTTCATTCTTCCAACTTTTTATCTTAACACAGTGTATTCAAAAACAGTGGATACAAGTTTCTCAAACATATGAATATACATATCAGTATCTTTTGTCCCTCAACCAACACACTCCATCTTTGACCCATATCTTCACTGCTGTGATGTTCAGCCTTCTAGCCATACTCAGGCACTTCTGCACCTGGGCTTCAACAAATAGTATCTATAGGTATGTGTTAGGGGCTTCTAATTTACAAAAGGCCATCAAATTATGTTACTACTTTGTTTTCTTGCCCCTCTCCAGGGCTGCTCTTTTTTGGCTCTCTTTTTTTTACTCCCTTTGTGGCATACTTCGCTTGACAGGGCAGACTAGCTTTGTTTTTTGTGCACAGAGACATTTTCTATTTGGGGGGTTTCAAACCCAGCAACTTTCCCCCCTATATTTCTGGCCACATCCACCACACAACATAGTGCAGAGAGCTATGTTCATTTCATCGCTAAATCATAAATTAACCCCCCCCCCAAAAGTAACTAGTGGTATGGTAACTACTGAGCTCATGTTTCTAAACCAGAGTTATTATATAGCCCCATCTTGTGGAAGTTTTACTTTTTATATGTATTGTAAAGCTGTTTGTGAAATCTCATGGAATAACACTATAATTTAGTCACGCAAAGGACAGATGAAAACTTTGAAATTATTTCCTAGGTGGAAGCAGGAATGCATGATGCTTACTTATATAGATGTATCTGTAACAAGCAGTCAGGAAAAAGCTACAAAGGCAGAAACATTGAAATAACACTTTTCCTTTACACACACAAATATTTTACCAGCAACAGGTATAAATGTTCACACAAACACACACAAAATGGGTTTGAAGGCCATAAGACAAAGCACATCCAACTTTCAAAGCTCTCCTGGAGTCATCTAGAAGCAACTGAAATGCATGAAAACTGCTGAATCCATACTGAGCACGTGTAAAGGCTGGACAGGACTTAATAACTGTATATCTGGACAAAAATAAGAGACAGAGAAGGTTCATATGCTACAAAATAATAATATTTCTTTTATCACTCAGAATTGATTATACATCTTCTGTAGCTTGCTGAATGAGGCTGTTGGCATTTCAATTGGAAGTTAATGCAAAGCATTCTTTCCAGGTTCCTTTGCTTTTATTTCAGGGTCCTATTATATAAGTTAAAGAGAAGTAAAATAAATAAGATTTTAAAAATGAAGGTATTGTTCTCTGTGGCTGCCTCAGCACAGGATAGTTCATCCGCCCTTTTCACACCATTGATATGCTGCCACGAAGCAGTAGGAAACTGGTAAGGCAGAAGAAATATACTTGTAATCTAGTTTAGATTCTGAACCAAGTGGGTGGGCTGCCTAGGGAAAGTGACCCCCTTCTTGGATTACACCTGCAATGGGAAGAAACAGCACCAGTTGCAAATACACAGAGAAAGCAGTGTGGGTTTATGAAGCACAGAATAAGATGGAGCAATTGATGTGCATGAGCCAGTGGGTACAAAGGAAAATTGTGACACATTGCTCAGTGAATGTACCTTCTAACAAATGGGGAACCTGTGAGGACTTGCAGAGGTCATTTCATTTTCCCTTGCGTCTCCTCCTCCCACACCATTTCCTCTCTCTCTCTCTCTTTCTGGGACCCCCCCATGTCTGCTTTCCTTTCCTTGCTCCCTTCTCTCCATCTTACTCACCAGCCAACCTTTCTTTTATCTGCCCCCCCAGTCTTCAGCTTTATTTATTATGTATTTACTTCATTTATACCCACATCTGTATCCCCTGTGGAGATCCTAAGCAGCTCACATCATTTTACCCTCCTCACCTCCATTTTACCCTCACAGCAACTCTGTGAGGTAGGCTGAGAGAGTGACTGGCCCAAGGTCACCCAGCAAGCTATGAACTTGGGTCTCCCAGATCGTAGTTTGACACTCTAACCACTATACCATACTGCCTATCAGCTTTCCCCGGTTCCCTCCCCCTGGCACCCTCTACCTGGGAAAATTCTGGCCAAGTTGCAAAGTGCATGCAGTAGCAAGTCACTCAGGAGCCACAGTAGTGGCCACCACTTAACTCTCCTGAGTGACTTGCTACTGCATGCATTTTGCAACTTGGCCAAGCCACACAACTTGGCCAAGCCGCACAAGTTGTGCAGAGGCTGCCACTAGGCCCAGCTGAGTTGTGTGGCATTATTTTGTCTGGTAGCTACCGTCACACCTGAGTGAGTTGTGCAAATTGCATGGTAGCAAGCTGCCTAGAGGTTGCTACTGGCCCTTGCCCCAATGAGACCGTCCTCCAAGGCAGCAGGAGGTACTGGGAGGCCAAAATAGCCCTGGAAATTACCTTCCATTCTGCATTTTACTGACAGAAACTGAAGTTTAAAGGCTGGCAATATTATTGTGGTTACCTAGCTCCATAAAAGATGTTTATGACCAGTAAAAGTTGAAATTTAGTGTTAATGTCAAATTTAGTTTTTTTAAAGATAGACTGAAACACAGATAACTTTCATATATCTAAAACCTGTCTTTTAATTGGGCTGGTATAGATGCGTTTCATTATTTTAATTCACCAGGGGCAGCTTCCTCTTGCCAGCTATGTTACTCAAGCCTTGCTACACTTACTCAGAGGAGCACTTGACTAGGAATGTACATTCAGGTATAACTGAGCCAAAAAATATACCTGAAAATACCTTATCAGTATTTTTGGGGTATATTCAGCTCACTCAAATATATATCAGATTTTTCAGGATGGCTCCCCAAAATCCCACAAATATCAGGAGCATCATTTGCAGGCTCCCAGGACTGTCCCCCCCCCTTTTTAAAACCTGCGTTTCTGTGTCTCCTGGGGTTTGGTATTGGCTTGCCAGGGAAGGTTCTGTCACTTCCGAGTGTTTTTGTTGTTTTTTTAAAAGTTGCCGCATTTTTTGATGGATTCTTGTTTTTTTGCCTTGAGATTCTCACATTTTACATAGGTTAAGATTTGTGCATTTTACATAGTTTCAAATTCTTGAATTTTACATTGGTTGGGCTTAGCATAGTAATAGCTTCAATAGCATTCCTATGGGGAGAGATTCTTGGGTGTTGCATTTTTCATGGGTAGGTTCCCCTCCATAGGAAACAATGAAGGACAGCTGGGGGCACCTTATTCAGGGGCCAATAAAATTGGACCACTTGGTTGAATTCACTTGAAATTTTGGAGTTATTTAAAGGATAGGCATCAGCAGATCCCTGACAATTTTGGTGCCAGTACCTTTAAAAACACCCCAGCCTCCCCAGACAGATTCCCTATAGGGAATAATGGAGCAAAAAAATATCCTGCAAAAACGAGATCCAAATACCCAGAAAAACTGAATTTTTTAGCTCCAATAATGAATTTTAAAAATACTCTTTTTTTGCTGAACACCACTACTTTACGACCATGGACATCTGTGGCGTATAAATATATCCCAAGCTCTTGTTTGATACCCATTCTTTTCAATAACATTTGCAAAGGAAAACGTTCTGATCAGTGGTGCTCAAAATTTTCATGGAAGTACGAACTCCAGGTTTGTAGAATAATTTGCTCTCTCTCTTCCACTTTTCAGCAGTGCTACTATTTCATATAATATAAAATAAGTCTCTCTGTTTCCATGTAATACATGCATGTAGGTAGACAACCCCTTTTCCTAAGTCTGCTCTTTTTGCACTCCTTCTCCTTTTCTGGTAGGCCTCTTCCAGACTTTTAACCTCATAATTAGCTTATGTGGATTGCTAGGCCCTGACATGTATGAATCAATGGAGTATGCTGCTGTTAGCTGTCATTATCATATGTGCCAGTTTTCTGTTGATTTTCTCTGGATTTATAGCAAAGTGATGATACAGCAACTGAATCTCCTGAGCAATCTCTTCTGTCATTTTAGACCTTACAGACTTGGTGCATGTATTCAAAATGTTTCCATGTAGAACGTCATCGTTATTGCTGTATATGGGAAGTAACATATGAGCTAGACTATCTGTACAGACACTCACACAAATTTCTCTCTCTCAAAAAAAGAGTCAGAATCATGCAAGCAGATATTGGTCAACCTATCTGCTTCATCAGGGATCCCCAATGTCCTGGAGCCTGTGAGCACTTCTGGAATTTTGAGGGCAGTAGTAGGTACCATGGGAGGGAAGGCAGCATGGTATAGCCCGATCTCATCAGTTCTTGGAAGCTAAGCAGGGTCAGCCCTGGTTAGTATTTGGATAGGAGACCACCAAGGAATACCAGGGTTGCTATGAAGAGGAAGGCAATGGCAAACCACCTCTGTTAGTTTCTTGCCTTGAAATCCCCATAAGACTGTGACTTGGTGGCACTTTACACACACACACAGTATCACAAAATGGCAGCCACAGACGGCAATCATAAAATAGCTGCTACGGATTATTGGGGCCTATCACAAAGTGTTAGAAGGCTGCAGGCCAAGCATCCTCATAAGAATGTGGTAGCTGTTTCTAAATGACACAAAGGTGATGCCTCCACTGAGGTAGGGATAGCCCAGAATGGCTCTTTTCTTCGGAGATGTTTTGTCAAAGAAGCAAAAGAGTGCCAAGAAACCCACTGACGGGTGCCATGGACACTGTACTACACTGTACTATTACATGTTCCTTCTTGCTACAGTGGTTACAACTACATGAGAAATTTTGAATGCATAGAGGGTCAGCTTCAACTAAATACAAAGAGAAGTTTATTTCGGATTGACCTATAACTTGTGCCTCTTGATTTCTTTTAAGATTCTCATGACTTCCTTCATTTTTACAAGGCCATTCATTTCATTGTGCTACTACAGAATGGTCCAAATGAAAGCACATGTATTCGAGAAACATTCAAGATAATGGAAAAGTAAAGACACCTGAACCATATAAGAAGTAATAAATAAGAGTTGACCTCAGGGTATGACATATAGTATTTTATTTATACTACAATATATAGCATATTTGTACACCAGTTTTCATGCTCAAATGTGAATTGTTGCAAGTACATTTCTGTCCATTCCTTCCTCCAAAGTGTTTAGGGTAATGTATGTAGTGTCTCCCTCCCAAGCTGTACTGGTTGATACTTGCAGGAGAATAAGATGAAAATGCAGTAGCAGACTCCTGAGGTGGTAGAATAAGACTGTGCTACTTCACAGAAAACAGTGGAAAATCACTTTCTGGAATTCTCCACTATGCGGGGGGAAAACTCTCCACAAACAGAACACCAGCACAGCAAACAAAAAGATGACTGTAGAGCTTTTCTCCATTCTGTGCTAGTTTTATAGCTGAATGGACTTCCTAAGTGAGGGGACTTTCAAAACTGGAGAGTACTACCTGGAGTCTGAAGTGCTGGAGCCAGCATTCTGCCACTTAATTCTCACCTCATTCTCTTGCATCAGTGAAAGGGAAGAAAAAAGATGGAAATGGGCCTGCTCAAGCCCCTGAGAGCCTATATAGCTTGGAAGGGAAGATTTGGATGTGGGAGATTTTCCAAATAATCCTCCCTTTCCTTGATTCCTCATAGGCCTCCATATGGTTCCCTCTAATAGCAAACTTTGGGGCAGAGAAATAGGGGCATCCATAGACCTCAAAAAGGACTTAACATACTGGGGAAGAGGACTCCTCAAATAGGCATGAAAGCATTTCTTCATACTCTAAAATAGCTCCTCTCCCACCCAGAAAAAAATGCCTGATGAAGGCTTTGTCACTGCCTTCAAAATACTGAGAATGTGAGAGGGGCAAGAAGGAAAACACAGAGGGATGGGGAAATTGGCTAAGAGCTTATAATATCATAAAGTGAGAGATTTGGGTTGAAAAGGGAAAAATTATTACTTGTTTTCATCCACCTGTCTACATATAGCTCCTCATAGCTCCTTATAGTGTTTAACATCATTGCCAATCCTAGCCTTAAGATACAATCAGGAGTAGTAACAGCAGACAAAAGAATGAAGTTAGCTAGCATAATAGTTAAAGGTACCAATATCCCATCTGCTTTATTTTCTTTGATGGCCCATGCAGTCAAAGACATCTAAAAGCAATGATGGATAATAATGTGCATTTCTCTGATTTCTTCCACTGGTTTAAACACGACAACAAATACATACAGTTCCATCCAAGTAGCATGTACATTGTTTGAGAGCCAGGATTCCACAATCTTTTCAGTACTGTTATGGCCAAGCAACAATTATCACCATGTGGTTGGAAAGAGACAGTTCTTCATCACCAGCATCCATATTCACAATGGATCAATCTTCCTTTTGAACTGACTCAGAATTTGCTTCTGGTGGCCATTTCAATATTCTTTAAATATTGACAGTAAAAAAGAGAAAACAGCACACAATTTAGTCATGGAAAGAACATGCAGTAGTAGCATTTTTACAACCTAGCATTAGGTTTCACAAAACTTGTGTTTGAATTCTCTGTTCCAACTAATCATATCTCTAACACAGCCATCCTAACAAAGTATATTCAGAAGTAAATTCCACAGAGTGCAATGGGACTGGCTGAAGTACTAAAAGTGTACATTTGTTATTTTACAGCACAATCCTATGCAAAGCTAAGCCAGTTGTTGTTGTTTTGTGTGTGTGTGGGGGGGTTGTTATCAGGTTGCAGACGAATTATGATGATCCCCACTGAGTTTTCAAGGCAAGAGATATTCAAAGGTGATTTACCATTTTTTGCCTCTGTGTAGCAACTCTAGACTTCCTTAGTGGGCTCCCATCCAAGTCCTAACCAGGGCTGACCAGGCTTAGCTTCTGATATCTGATGAGACAGAGATATCCTGGGCCGGCCCATCTAGATCTACTGAAATCAATGTACTTACAGAGGAGTAAATGGCTTGGATCGAATTAAATTTTCTGCCTGTGGTGTGTGACTTCCCTGTCTCCCAACTCCCACCCCAACTCCAGTGTTGGTCCTGGCAGGACTTTATCCCTAAGGAGCAGCATTTCAGGGGACATTTTGGGATGTAATGGAAGGGGAGAGGTAAAAAAGTTATACTTTGAGGGCAGAAATTCTTCTACCCATGAAAACACTCCATTGGATCCAAGCAACTTATTCCACTATTATGGACCAAACAGCAGAAATTCTTCTACCCATGAAAACACTCCATTGGATCCAAGCAACTTATTGCACTGTTATGGACCAAACAGCTATTTCCAGGGTTATAACCTATAAACTGAGTTTAGTAACATGTCTATTAATACATAGTTCAATCTCATGGACATGTTAATGATTAAGTAGCTCATCAGTGCTATCAAAGATAGTCAAAACATGGCATACAAAGCCTAATCCCCCAGTCACCACTGTGAAAAACATGATCATAAATTAAATGCTGTAACTGGAATACAAGTGTAAAACTTATGAATATCCCCTCTGAAATAACCACCACCTACATTAACGTCATCGTAGTCTTGTTCAGGAAGGTAAGCCGAGTTTGCTAAGCCACCTTCACCAGCATTTCTTGCCTGGCCAGCTGAGCTCTTCATTTGGATTCTGGGGAAGATTTTCTCTTTTGGAGCAACATTTATGGCAGATTTGCTTTCTAAATCTCTCCCCGTAGCTGAATAATCATTGCTTAACAAACTCCTTCTCTCAGGGTTATGCTTCTTTCTTGCTCTATATATATATACACATATAGAAAAATAGAAAATAATTAATTGTCCTCAGCCTAACAATTCCCCCCCCCCTCAATATCTTTTCAAAGTTAAGGGGCAATTATGTTAATTTGTGCCCAGTTTCACCTTTGATAGAAGTGGCAAAAGGATCTTGTTGCACAGTCTCAAAACATGGGGACGTAGATACAGGGGGAGATGCCCTCTCTGGTATCCCAGCCCCAGGCCACGAAGGGCTTTTGAGATGGCCAATGTGGTGCAGTGGTTAGAATGTTAGCTCAATACTGGAGGGACAGAGGTTCAGATCTACACTCTGCCAGCAAACTCCTTGGGTGACAGTTGTAGTGAGAATAAAATGGAGACGAAGAAAATTCTTTGAGGAAAAGTAGAGTGTAAAATGTGCTAGACAGAGCTTTGCAGATCATTGAACTTCATTGAAATGCAGGCCTCTTGGTGGAGACCCAAATAGAAGCCTGTGGTGCCAGAACCAGTGTTTGGACTGACCACCACTGTATGTCTTCTTGCAGAGAACAGTCTCTGGAGTGTGGGAATGTGTCATGTGGGGTGGTCCAAAGATTGTTTTGGCATGCAGCTGGACCACAGTGTCTGTATGTTCATTTGTCCTGGGGGCACCCCACTTGTGAGCAGCTGGCACAAGAACCAGACTTTGTACCAGGACACTGCATACACCCCCTCGAAGGGCACAGTCCCCTGAATGTGGGGGTGTATGATATCTGGGGTGCAGAGCTTTTAAAGTTTCCTCAGTATCATCCAGGAACTAGGAGAGGTGAATCCTGGGAACGAACTGGGAACTGGAAACCAACTTCAGCCACTTAAGGAAAAATCAGACCGGTGTACAATTACCTTCCCATCCCATCCCCACAACAGACACCCTATGAGGAAGGTGGGGCTGAGAGCTCTAAGAGAACTGTGACTAGCCCAAGGTCACCCAGCTGGCTTCATGTGTAGGAGTAGGGAAACCAATCCGGTTCACCAGATTAGAGTCTGCCACTCATGTGGAGGAATGGGGAATCAAACCTGGTTCTCCAGATTAGAGTCCGCCAGTCCTAACCACTGCTCTTAACCACTACACTATGCTGCCTATTTTTCAAAAGGGGTGCAGCCCGGGGTTGCAAGTCTCTAGATGGGGCCCAGTGTTCTCCCAGAAGGTAGACTGCTGCCTTGCTTAGAAGCATTTATGTTTTCAGGGAATAGTTGATAATATTTTACAATGTCCATAAAGTAGGTGGTTAGCTGGCATTTTCTGACCTATCAATTGGTCACAGTCAGTCAAACATATTGTATCCACATTCTAAACTAGCTGCAGTTTCCCATCTCTTTTTAGAAAGCCCATTACAGTGGAAAAGCAGAGAGCTTACCAGGTAGGGTTGCCAACCTCCAGGTACTAGCTGGAGAGCTCCTGCTTTTACAACTGATCTCTAGCCAATAGAGATCAATTCACCTGGAGAAAATAGCTGCTTTGGCAATTGAACTCTATGGCATTGAAGTCTCTCCCCTTCCCAAATACTGCCCTCCTCAGGCTCCACCCCAAAAATCTCCAGCCCAGAGCTGGCAACCCTATGGGGCATGTAGTACAGGGGCTCGGTTGCAGCCCAGGCTTGCAAGCCTCTAGGTGGGGCCTGGTGTTCTCCCAGAATTAGATCTTATCTCCAGACTACACAGATCAGCTCCCCTGGAGAAAAGGGCACCTTTGCAGGGTGAACTCTATGGCTGAGTTCCCTGCTGTCTGCAAACTCTGCTCCCAAATTTCCACAAATTTCCCAACATGGAGTTGGCAACCCTAGCTGGTAAAAAAGTGATAAAAAGCATGCCTGGCTACAGCTGCCACCAGAAAATATCATGCTGAACCTTTTCCTTTAGGGAGAGTGTTTGCTTCCCCCTAAAAAAAAAAAAAAAAAAAAACCTAGTACAAATTAATCAGACTGGCCACCACCCACTATAAATATCTTTGTCTTGCCCAGCCGGTTTCCATTTATTCACTTTCCTCTGTCTAGCCCATTACTGATTTAAGCAGTCATTTGGAGATGGCACAGCCACACCTGGCTCAGAATGAAAGGAGCAGGGTTGAGTGTTACCAGCCTGCTCATGGGACCAGTCCTCTGCTTAATCTCTCCAGGTAGTTCCATGAGGATTTTAAAAGGATGCACCAAACTGTCTGCCATTTCCACTCCTGGTAGCTTAATGACAGGAACTTTTCAAAAGAAGAATGTATTTGGCCTTTCGTGTCTGGATCCAGCCACAACCCTGGATTAACCCAATGACCCTGCCTGGTTATCCTGCATGCCTAGGGTTGCCAGGTCCCTCTTCTCAACCGGCAGGAGAAGAAGGACTTCAATGCCATAGAGTTCAATTGCCAAAGTGGCCATTTTTCTCCAAGTGATCTGATCTCTATCGCTGGAGATCAGTTGAATTAGCAGGAGATCTCCTGCTACTACCTGGCAGTTGGCAACCCTATGCATGCCAGACATCCACAGGGAGTAGGGTTGCCAAAGACCAGGTGGGTCCTGGAGTTCTCTCAGAATTACATCTGATCTCCAGGCTCAGTTCCCCACAAAAAAACTGGTGGCTTTGGAGGGCAGCCTCTATGGCATAATATCTCTGTTGAGCAGGATTACCAGGTTCCCACCGGGGAGGGGGGGGAATTCCCCTCCACTGGCCACTGTTTATGGCTGCTCCTCCAGAAGCTGGCAGGAGGATGTCAGTCTACTCTAGGAACTACTAGCAATTCCTACAGAGGTCTGATGTTACAGCCAGGTTTTCTCCAGAAGTGACCTCACGCCATCACCTGATAACACTGCCCGTGCCCCCACAGACTTCCACTGGTTGCCAGCTGCTGCTGACTGGCAACCCTACTTACTGAGTTCCTTCCCCTCCCCAAACCCAACCCTCCCCAGGGCACTGCTTTGTGAAATCCTATGGGCTTCACAGAAGCATAGGGGTGAGGCTGAAATATGGCTAGAAAACAGCCAAGGTGGAGTACGGCCTCTTGTGTGGATCTTTTCCCTTGCCGGACCTCGTGGGACATTACCAGGCTGTGGCGATGCCCAGGGAGAACATGATGAGCAAGGTGACTGGAACTCTCACTCTGCCCCATTCTCAGGCCCACCTGCCCCCCTTGAACAAGGAAACCCAGAAGTCAGTTGAGGATTCAGTTGGGGCTGACACTGCCCCCCAAGAGCATGGAGCTGAACCAGCACCCCACGTTTCATGCATTTTTGGTCTTTTTTTAAAGCATCTGTAGGGGAGGCTGCGCTGGAGTTCTCACGCACAGTCCTGGCAGCTGGATGACCAAATGAAACAAGTAAAGGTGGAGTAGCATGCCCCATCTAATGTAACACACGTGGCAGTGGCATAGTGTCAGACAATTTGTACCTGAGTGAATTGTAAATAAGTACTCCAGCTAAGACTACAATAACAATTCCACACGCAATGGACACTCCTACGATGACTGCCATGTAATCTGTAAAAACGGAGATTAGAATGGTCATAGCAAACACTATTCTTTTAATATAAAATAGAAACTATTTTAGAAAATAAAATACATAATTTTCTACACACTATAGGCATACAACTTCTACAGCAGCCTTGGGAAATTTTTGCAGAGTCACTGGGATTGAGCGGTTTCCCCAGAAATCAGGTTCCAATAAGCTATACAATGATTAAGGGCTATAAACTGGAATTTAATTTTCTCAGCTTCTGAGACCTTCTACCCAAACAACCCATATATGATGGCATATATGTGGGTGCTGCGGAAAAGGAAAAGGGTGGCTGAATTGTTCTAGCTGAGTCCAGATGCACCATACTTCTTTCTGCTAGGGCACCTATGATCTGGTTCTAGTTAGATGTTTTCTTTCTCCGTAGATATATCGCTTCTGATGGGAGGAGGAGGAGGAGAAGAAGAAGAGTTGGTTTTTATATGCCGATGTTCTGTGCCATTTAAGGCAGAATCAGACCGGCTTACAATCCCCTTCCCTTCCCCTCCCCACAACAGACACCCTGTGAGGAAGGTAGAGCTGAGAGAGCTCTAACAGAGCTGTAACTTGCCCAAGGTCACCCAGCCTACTTTGTGTGTAGGAGTGAGGAAACAAATCCAGTTCACCAGATTAGCATCCGCCGCTCATGCAGAGGAGTGGGGAATCAAACCAGGTTCTCCAGATCAGACTCCACCGCTCCAAACCACTGCTCTTAAGCACTACACCATGCTGGAGGGGTGTGTGTGAAATGAAATAACTGAAGGGCACAGGCCTACAGCCATTGAAACATATCAAAGGAAGACTGTGTCAGAAAGACTTTTTAAAAAAATTGAATAATCTCCCCCTTGGACTTTCCTAATTTCCTTTTTCAAAGGATAGGGAAAGGGGAAAAGAAAGCGATGCCTGGGTGAAAGGCAGAGGAGAATAATTATCCACGAGAGATATCATGTTATATCTCAGAATATGGCACGGACTGATTTGCACTGCCATGCTAAGTCCATTGAAGCCAATGGGGTGTAACTGCTTAGGATTGCACTGCAGATGTGGGATCCTATCCTCTACTGGGAGCATTAAATATGCGGAAGAAAGAGGAGCAGCTAGAATTTGGCTCTGCTCCTATAGCGAGGAAGTTCTTTGGTCTTCAAGAAAAAGGATTGGAATTCCAATACTTACTTTCTTTACAGTTTTCTCCAGAGTAGCCAAAATCACACCTAAGCAAAACCAAAATATTTTGTGTTGTTTAGGTGAAAGCAAGTAACATCACCATAGTAATCAAGTTTATTCCACATAAAGGGTTTTCTTAAAATCTAAACTAAGTGCTGACTGTATCATGTCGCAATGTTTTACCAATTACCAAAGTGGAATAAAGCTTGCCTCCTATATCGGTTCTTGTAGGTTATCCGAGCTGTGACTGTGGTCTTGGTATTTTCTTTCCTGATGTTTCACCAGCAGCTTTGGCAGGCATCTCCAGAGGAGTAACACTGAAGGACAGTGTCTCTCAGTCTTACTTCAGTCTTACTCTCCTTCAGTGTTACTTCTCTGAAGATGCCTGCTGCAGCTGCTGGAGAAACCACAGTCACACAGCCCGGATAACCTACAAGAACCGATGAACTCTGACCGTGAAAGCCTTCGACAATATCTTGCCTCCTATAGCTCAAATGACCGCTCAGGCATCTCTTGCAGTGCCCAGGCATCTCTTTCTGGCTATCACAACCTTCGCTGGTCACCCCCCTCCCCAGATTTACTAAACAGAATCGTTGTTCAGTGAAATGTTCTTTCCCACTGGACATGCAAAAATCCTGTACAGCTGTAGAAAAGGACTTAATTCTAGATTCTTTAGGAAGCCAGGCAACCTATTTGGGCCTCAACCTTGTGTCACATGCCAGACTCTTGCATCCTTCCTTTCAGGACCTACTGCTAGCTGCTTTCTTCATCAACAACCAGCTGTGTAACAGTTGGAGGAGGCACCATGTTTTGTGTTTAAATGCCAGAAACTATTATTTGAAGACTGGTCAGTGCCACAGAATGTCTACATTTCTTGGTGATGTGAGAAATTCAACTAGAATAGCACAGACTACTGGCCACATTCTATGATATTTTCATTGAAGAGATGTTCTGCTATAGATGGAAGGCAACAGGAGAACATAGCAACCATGTTTTCAGTCTCACTGTGTCCAAATGGTGAATTTGTTTAATTTTGGCAGAGCAACAAAGTACTTACTCCTGACATCCTTTATCCTTAGCATAGAAATTAGTCATACACTGGCACTGTGGCATGCCCTCTTTTATGACACATTGCTTGTTGTTTTCTTGAGTACAATCAGCACACACTGCATTCACAGTAAGAAAGAAAAATCGGTAACAATATTTAGCATTTGTATAGTAACTTTGGAAAGCCAAACTACATCTTACACCCCAAAGTGAATAACTATAGCCAAATGGTAGGCATGAAAAGCAGCTTCAGGAGGAAGTAACTGTAAATGAAGACATGCCAAGAGTGGCAGATGTTGGTAAGCAATGAGTGCTCAAAGCATTCATACACATTCTCTGAGATCCAAAGGACTATACAAAATATTTTTTGTGTGCACTGGTACCTTTTGCTTCTCTTTGTTGATCCCTTCACATTCCCACTCAAACTGCCCCTGAAGGTCAGGAGTGCCTCTGGGTTGCACCCACCCTTTGTTGGATATTTTACTCTTGTTGCATAATAACAATAATTTGCAACTGGATTCTCTTGTGTGGGCAAGCCAATCCACTTGCAAATATTAGCTATAGTGCAATTAAAGTGCAATATCCAATGATGTGCAGAGTAGCGTTTCAGGCATCATGATAAGAAGCTGCCATAAAAATGAAGTAACAGCCCTCTCATCCAGCTATATATGCACACAGATGCACTTTATGCTCACACAGGACTCTTAGGATCTTAGTCATCATTTCATGGTAATATCAAATGCAAGATCATGGCAATGATCTCCCAACCATAGAATCAACCAAATACTTTGTGCAGTGGTCTGATCATTGCATATTACCTCCTCTTTCATACACACCCGAGTCATGACTCAAATATAATGTTTCATGTGAATTACTTTTATTATTTTATTAGATTTATAACCTGCTCTCTTCCCGGTTGAGATCAGGAATCCATGCTGCAGGTTATAAAAATCAGTTTGTCATGGAGAGTAAAGGTGAAGCTACAGACATGTAAATCTGCAGTTCAATTTAATACTGGGTGCATGCTGTAGCACACAACTGAGCAGTGGTGTCTGTTTAGTCACGTGCTAAATAATTATTGTTCAAATTCAAATATAAAGATTTGGCATAAAGAGGGCTTAATTTTCAAATACTGTAAGTCTCTGAAAAAGATTTTTAGCTATGGATAGTGACAATCAAAAGTAGGTATGAATAAGATGCACAGAAAGGGCACTCATATATCCAGCAGTGTCTTCCCAGGTTCTTACATAAACAACTGGTGTCCTGTGGATTCTTCTTGTCCAGTCCTGGTTTACATGTACAGGTTGCAATGGTGTTATCGTCTTTCTCAGTGCAGTCTGTAGTTTGGTTATCACAGGTGTCCAATATATTACACTGTGGAGTAGCTAATAAAATATATAATGTCTGTCATTAGCAGAACAGCAAGCTTTGCTGCTATCTACGGTAGATGTTTCCATTCTTACATAACTTACTGTGGTGGCGTTGGGATAGTTCACATAGACACCCTTCAATACAGCATTGTTATTATTTCAGTAGATAGTAACACCTCCCTCTGTTTCAAATATCAGCAGGGCTCAAATGCTAACTAAATAATATTAGTGAGATCTTAGAAGTGCAATAATAGTCCTTCAGTGGACTTTAAAAGGGTGAAACGCTGCTTAAGACTACACTGTAAAATGCCAAAATTGTAATTGCAATACAACCATAACCATTTAGACCCAGCAGAACCCAATTAATACATTTTGCATCTAATTCAAGTGCTATGATTAAACTATTTATTCCATCTTATTAAATGTTTAAAGTTGATTTTGAATGTACATCTCTTCAGTCTGAGCAATACGTCACCCAGAGGAACCCAGCTGTCTTTTAGGTTTTGTACTGCCTGCATATTCTGCTTACTTTGCTTTGCTGGATCCCATGTGAAACACCTCTCTCCTTGACACAGTCATCTCTCATGCACAATTTTCATTTTCTCCCTGTCCTCTCTCTGCTAACCCCCCTTCTATATATACAGTACCTGACAATACATACTATTGGGAAACAATATAATGAATTCCTTCAGCTCAAAGGATTGCATTTGATTGTAGCTCATCAAGAAAGAGGCTATTCCAGCCAACTGATATATCTTGATGGTGTTCACTTTCTTATATCCTGCCTGTCAGATGTAGTTCAGGCCAATCTCTGATAGGAGCTCTTCACAGTCATCAGTTAAAGTAACAGCCACCTGCCCTGCAGGTCCGAACTAAATTTAACGCTTATGGAAAAAGGGAACAGAGCATCCCATCCAGCATGAGCAATTCGCCTTGGGTCCTTTATCAGAGACAATACTGTGTGGACTGGAGCTACTCTATGGACCAGTGACTGATACCACTGCCAAAGGGATCATGCCAGAACTCTCATGCAGTACTTACATTTAAAAGATGCGCCACTGAGGTAGCCCCCAATAATTGCCGTTTGTACAAGACCCTGTACTTGTGAGCTACTTAAGGTGGTGCTCATATCAAACATATTGATTAATGAAACCACAGTAGAGCTCGTCCCTTCAGCTTTATTCAGTCTTCGAAGTGTTGATGAAGATGGTCTGAAATGTATGCACACACACACACAAAAAAAATGTTTTACGAACAGAATACTTTAAGACCATTTTAACAGGATTTTTTACTCTTACTGCACATGACCTGGGTCTTTACTGAAACTGCACATGACCTGGGTCTGGGATGTCTAGTTTCCTGCAAACATCTAATAACAGAGGATGCTATTGGGCAGGACTGTCCATGTGAACACATGAAGCTGCCTTATACTGAGTGAGACCATTGGCCCATCAAAGTCAGCACTGTCTACTCAGACCATCAGTGACTTTCCAGGGTCTCAGGCAGAGGTCTTTCACATCACCTACTACCTGGCCTTTTCAGCTGGAGATGCAGGGATTGTACCTGGGACCTTCTCCATGCCAAGAAGATGCTCTATCAGAGAGCCACGGCCCCCTCCCCAAGGGAAGGATCTGGAGACAGTGGGGAGTCTCTGGCCTTGAAAAGCTAGAGAGGCAGTCCCTAACCTAGGTAAAAACTAAGCCCAAGAGGCTCCTTGGCTGATGCAGGCTAGGTTGCCTGTGCTAATCATGAACATGAGAGAATATTTCCACAAAGGAACAAGAAGGAAGTCAAGTAGGTCAGCAACAGAGGAAGGTTACACTGTAAAATGCCTATCTTGAATAAAGCTGTCCCATCTAACTGGGATTATGGGAATCAATGAGTATTCTTGTAAGACCTTCATGGAATTAAATAATATGGTGCTTCCCAATGAAAGCCACAGGATGTATAAAGGCAAATATTACCTGCCTGGGTCTGAGTGTGGGCAATTCTACTGTATCTCTATATAGGGAGTGATTAAATAATCGCATTCAAAGCAGAGTCAGCTGATATACTTACTCCCAGTTGAAACAGAATACAAAGAGTGAAGTTTGCAACTGTAAACCATGCAGAGAGACAGCAGGCACCCTCTTCCATGAATGGCTCAATGGAGCCTTTAATTATTTAACAATTGTCTTGTGCCCCACAATCTGTTTGCTCATAGCACTCCAGTGCACTCTAGCACACATAAAATTAATGCATAGACCGTCACAGTGAAATCTGTTTCTAAACTTTGGGCCTAAATGAATAAACAATGCTGAAAACCATAGGAAGGGATGCAAAAGTCCACTCATCCCTGGAATTATGAATCTGGACATATAGCAAGAAACTGATGACTTCTTGGAGCAAAGTTGTTTCTTAGGACTGAGAACCATAAGTCACTTAACGCTTGTGTAACACTTTGCAATAGGGTTTTTGCTGCACGTGCACCTACTTTTAGCGTCACCATGTAGTCTTTGAATTTTAAACAAACCAAATAATTATGCTACAAAGGGCTATTAAATTCCATATACTCAGAAATAATACAAAGGCCACACAACTGTGAAATGCTAACCAAAACATGAGCCAAAGAAAAGTCAGTGAACTGGGTAGAAATTAGGCCTGCTTGGCATGGAGAAGGGGAGAGTGGGGGGAGGTTACAACAGATGTGAGCATTGGACTGGATCTTGTTTAAGAAGAGGTTAGATGGCCATTTGTCAGCAATGCTGATTCTGTGACCTTAGGCAGATGATGAGAGGGAGGGCATCTTGGCCATCTTCTGGTCACTGGGGGTGTGGTGGTGGGTAGTTGTGAATGTCCTGTATTGTGCAGGGGGTTGGACTAGATGACCCTGGTGGTACCTTCCAACTCTATAATTCTATGATTCCATGATTCTATCCATGGATCACCCCAGGGAAAGTTTATTCTGGGGTGCAGGACCCATGTGGAGCAATAGCCCATGGAAAGGACAGAAGGGAGTAATCTCACCCCCTTCCTACTACAGCCATCTGACCTGTGTGGCTTCACATGGGTCCTTCAATGATCACTGGGATAAACCTCCCCAGGGTTGGAAAAGGCTGCTGGGTGGAGGAGGGGGCTGGGAAGACTGAGGATACTTGTGCCGAGTTTGCAAGGTCCTTGTGCTGTATGCAACCCATTGACCAACTTGCCTGACAAACAGCACTATAATGGCTGTATGCAGGCTTTGCCTGAATATGTTTCATCACTTCTTTTTGTTCTTTGTGAATTTGCCTTTCTTTCAAGTAGTGCAATCTGTGCTAGAACAATTTGCATTGGTACTCAATTAAAAAAATAGTTGCTGCAGGTCAATTGTTAATTAAATCGACTTTAACTTGGCATACACCCAAGGCAAAGTCGCAATATCAAAGTAAATAATTCCTTAGGCCTATATACATTCAGATTAGCTGAGTCCTGTTTACTTCAATGGCTCTAAACTGGTTTTGTTGATTTATAAGCTAAATATAGCAACATACCGGTAGGTATAAACTTGCCATGGGTGTTTAGGTATTAACACATCTACGGTGCAACGCCATGCAAAGTTACATCAGTCAAAGTCAATTTGAATCAATAGGACTGGCCTGAAGTAACTCATCACAGGATTGTACTCTAAATACATATAAATAAAGTTGACTTACCTCACACTTGAAATGATTGTTTCTTTGTAAGTAGGCTCATTTTTAAATGCATTCTTGAACTGTAAAATATGAAAAAATCAGACACACATGAAAACAAATCTACAGAAATCAAACTAGAAAAAATGGCAGTCAAACTCTACCCACAATTGGTGGTCAATGTACTCTCTTTAGTCCCTTGACTTCTCAGGGAGCTGTTTCCTTAGCCTCATCTACTAGACAGTTACATTATGGTATGATATACAAGTCTACTTTGTTTCATAAGGTAACCATAACCAAAAGGTTCCTGTTCTATTAGTTTCTGACCATTTAGATATTCCTAAGATTTGTGAAGCATTTACTCTTGGTTTGATATTATACACACTATGAAACAGACATTCATTTCTGATAGATCTAGCCATTTAATTACTGTTATACAGATACAGTGTAGCTATAAGAGCTGTTCAGTTTTATATTAGCTTAGAACCCCGTGCATGTATAATTAGAATAAATGCTCATATTTCTGGCATTAATAATGGTAATAATAAATGCAAAACATGCTGATTATGATTAGTTAGCACTGATAGATATTTCTATCTTTATGAAAGAGATGATGAAGTATATTGATTCTTATGGGAAATTTCCAGATATAAAATTAAGATGAACAAGACTGATTTAATTGGTATGCATCTTATAATACAATAGAATCCAAGATTAAAACACAGTATGGCTTAAATATCTTGGAATAAACTTTGAAGTTGAAATAATCTTCAAATGTTCTTTTTGCTAATAATTCTGTTGGCGAAGGTTCCAGAATTGAAAACATTAAAATGATTGAAAACATTGAGCCAAATTAAAAACCTCTTAATTATTAATTTTTTAATTGTCAAACAATGGTTTGGTAACATTGAATGTGGCATGCTTTCTGGCCAAGGTTGCTGCTCTTAAGAAGAAAGAATTCTCAACGCCTGCCTTTGGTAACCTCTAGTCAGTTTGCTCCGCCCCTAGTCTAGCTTAATTAGGGAATTTTATTCTCCGGGCTAACACCTGGTTTTTAGCATTGTTAATCTAGTATTGTTTTTATGCTTTTTTTGTTACTCTATGTCTTTTATCTCCTCCCTGTTTCCCTATCCCTCCCTCCTTTCTTGGTCCAAGACTGCGGACATGGACCTAATAAAATAATATATAACCTAATTTTTTAATTGAGTATTCTCCCTAGTTTAATGTTATTTGGAAACCTTGCTATACTGCTATCTTGTAAGGTATTGTGAATTTGTGGCAAAAATGTTATCCAATTACACCTGGACTGATAAGAAAGCTGGTACAAGATACAGATGTTGTCATACCAATCGGGAGCAGTGACCCCTACATTCAGAATTCATGTCAATGGAAAGTTACTCCTAACATCCAAAACAGTAACATTTGATTTCAGAAGAGGGAATTTTACTAAAATGAGGGGACTAGTTAAAGGGAAGCTGAAAGGGAAACACAAATCAAATCCCTAGAGGATGCTTGGAAGCTATTTAAAATCACACTAAATGAAGCCCAGATAGAATGCATTCCCCAGGTTAGGAAAGGTACTGCCAAGTCTAATTGGATGCCTGCATGGTTATTGACCCAAGCCAAGAAAGCCATAAAAAAGCAAAAAGGCTTCTTTTAAAAAGTTGAAGGTCTGAACAAACAAAGTGAACGAAAGGGACCATAGGGTCTGGCAAAATAAGTATAAATTAATAATTAGGCATGTGAACAGATAATTTGAAGAGAGGATTGCTAAAAGCATCGAGACAAATAATAAGCATTTCTTTAAATATGTCTAGAGCAGGAAACCAGCCAGGAAAATAGTTGGGCCTTTGGATGACCAAGGAATAAAAGGACTGGTAAAGAAAGATGGGGAGGTACCAGAGAATCCTACTCAATGAATTCTTTATATTTGTGTTCACTGTGAAAACTGAGACATGTACCCAGGCCACAGTTAGCAAGGAACTGAGTCAAACTGATAAGAGATGAAGTTTATTGGGGAAATTAAAACCCAATAAGTTGCCAGATCCAGATGGCATATACCTAAAAGATCTTCAGGAACTCAAATGTGAGACTGTTGATCTACTAACCCATATATGTAATTTGTCATTAAAATCAGCCACTGTACCATAAGACTGCAGAGTAGCTAATGTTTTTAAAAGGTTTTCAAAGGGGAAGCAAGAAATTACAGATCAGTTAGTCTAAAGTCTGTCCCATACAAATTAGTAGACACTGTAATCAAAGATACAATTATTAGGCAAATAGAGGAGCAAAGCCTGCTGAGGGAAAATCAGCATAGCTTCTGCAAAGGGAAGCCCTGCCTCACCAACCATTTGGAGTTCTTTGAAAAAGTGAACAATAACGGAAGAAGAAGAAGAACAAGAACAAGAAGTTCATTTTTATACCCCATTTTCTCTACCTGTAAGGAGTCTCAAACCAGCTTACAATTGCCTTCCCTTCCGCTTCCCGGAGTCTCAAACCAGCTTACAATTGCCTTCCCTTCCGCTTCCCACAACAGACACCTTGTGAGATAGGTGTGCCTGAGAGAGCTCTAACAGTATGACTAGCCCAAGGTCACCCAGCAGGCTTCATGTATAGGAGTGGGGAAACCAACCCAGTTCACCAGATTAGAGTCCACTGCTCATGTGAAGGAGTGGGGAATCAAACCTGGTTCTTCAGATTAGAGTCCACCGCTCTTAACCACTACACCACATTGAGAAGCTCGAAAAAGAGGGCAACCAAAATAATTAAGGGGTTGAGCACCTTTCCTATATGAAAAGGCTGAAGGGTCTGGGACTTTCAGTTTAGAAAAGAGACAGCTAAAGGGGACATCATAAAGGTTTATAAAATTATATACGGGGTAGAGAGAGGTTCAGAGAGAACTTTGTCCCCCTTTCCGAAAAAGGGAACTCAAGGGTATCCAATGAAGTTGATGGGCAGTAGATTCATGACAGACAAAAGAAAATATTCCTTTACAAAGCAAGTGATGTGGAATTTTCTGCCAGAGGATGTAGTGATGGACACAGGCATAGACTGCTTTAAAAGGGGACTGCACAGATTCATGGAGGACAGGTCTATCAGTGACTGCTAGCCATGGTGACTAAAGCAAACCTCCACGTTCAAAGGCATTCAATGCCAGAAGGCAACATCAGGGAAAGGCCACAGGAGGGTGGGGTCTCACACTGGGGAAGCCCATGCATCCAAAGATGGGGAGGGGCTATGGCACAGAATGAGAGGCATCCACCAATCAAGGGGCGGTGGCCAACTAGAATTGAATAAGGGCGCCAAGTGTCACCCTGGGGGAATAATTGCCCGTGCCAATGGGATGCCCATCCCCAGCCCTCCGCCTCTCTATCTGGGGCTCGGTGCCTTCTGAGCTAGGGGGACCCACCTCCCCATCGTTGGGACATGGACAGCCACCATGAGTGGCTTGAATGCTCCTCATGGGGCGAGTGCTCGTTGGTCTCCATCCTGCACCACTGCAGCTCCAGCTCTCCTTCTTCTCACCCCCCCTGGCCTCCACCCAGCACTCTTTGCTGTCTGACATTTCAGGGGTGACAAGGATTTGGGGGGCTGTGCCCACAGTGTGGGATGGGGGATCAGGTCCGGCAAGTGGTGTGCATTCATGGGCCCATCCCCCCAGTGACCGCCACTGCATGTGGGGCTACTGGTGTTGGACCACCATGCTCCCCTGGTATGTGGCCATGGCAACCCACCCACCCCATCTCTCTCCCGCCCCTCTCCTGGTGTCTGCTGCACTTCTTCAGGGCCAGGAGAGGGGCAGAGCTGTTCTCCATCCTCTTTTGCTTAGCCCTGCTCCTCTACTGGCCTCCAGTGCCCTTCCTCTGGCTCTGAGCGGTGTGGGGGCATCCTTGACCAGCAAGACGCTTTGCCTAGTCCCACCCCCTCCCTGCCTCTCACTGCGGCGGCCTCCCTGCGCCCCCCTGGTGGCTGCATGCCTCCACGGTAGCCCAGTCCCTGGCTCTGCCCCCTCTGCCCAAGGGCATCCACGCCGGCATCCGCTTCACTGTTATTTAGTTTAATATTCTGAATTTGCGGAGCTGGCCGCGGCGCAGCAAACCTCTTAGGAGGGAGGCATCTCAGCTGCGCCATTGCTTCACAGTCAATGGCTGCAGCGCAGGTATCCCCCCCTTTCAGGAATGGGCTGTTAGTCTGAAGAATGAGAATTTCTGTTAAAAGTGTTGTAGACATGATTAGTAATATAATGCAAAACAGCCACTGATATGTAATTCATATAATTTAGTAGTACCCTCCCAGATATTTCTATAAACTATCTGCAGCTGTTTCTTTATGGAAAAAGAGATGTTAATTCTCAGTTTACATGAAAAAGAGGTATTAGAAAAAATTTGACTTACAAATTGGGTGACATTGTCGTACAACTCTTTATATTCCGTAGTAGTTGTATTTGCAAACAATGGATTATATCGTTGATTTGTCAGAGATAAATCACCTGGGAATATTTTTCCTGAAATTATATTGAAACATATTATTCACATAATATTTGGGAAACCAGCTTTCTACTGACTATAGTTACATGTTCAACCTGCTATAATTTTATAGCATCCAATGCTTTTCTTGGAAAAATATAAAATGTCTAGAGTAAGAAATATCAAAGACTGAACAAAATAATCATCACTAGCTGGTCCCTGTGTGGACAGAATCATAGAGTTAGAAGGGACCATACAGTCCATCTAGTCCAACCCCCTGCTCAATGTAGGATCAGCCTAAAGCATCCCTGAGAAGTGTTCGTCCAGCTGCTGCTTGAAGACTGCCAGTGAAGGGGAGCTCATCACCTCCCTAGGCTGCTGATTCTACCGCTGAACTACTCTCACTGTAAAAAAATAAATTCCTAATATCCAGCCAGTACCTTTCTACCCATAATTTATACCCATTATTGTGAGTCCTCTCCTCTGCTGCCAACAAGAACAACTCCCTGCCCTCCTCTAAGTGACAGCCTTTCAAATACTTAAAGAGAGCATCTTTTCCAGGCTGAACATTTCCCGGCCCCTCAGCCCTCTTGGGCTTGGTCTCCAGGCCCCTGATCATCCTCATCACTCTCCTCTGTACCCGCTCCATTCTGTCTGCATCCTTTTTAAGTGAGGCTTTCAGAGCAGCACACAGTACTCCAGGTGTGGCCTGGCCAATGCAGTCTACAGAGGGACTATGTCATCTTGCGATTTGGATGTTACTCCTCTGTTGATACACCCCAAGATGGCATTAGTGTTTTTTTCTGCTGCATCACACTGGCTGCTCATATTTAGTTTACAGTCCACCCGTACCCCAGGATCTTGTTCACACAGTGCTACCAAGAAGTGTATCCTGCATCCAGTATGGGTGCTTCTCATTTTTGTTACCCAGAACGCTGCACAATAAGGCCACCCACAGACAAGATACACTCAGGAGGACATCATGTGTGCCAAAAAATATGACTGAGAAAAAATGTGTTCCAGAAGGGACAGAACACTGTAAACTGCTCAGTCTTAGGATCACACTTAGTGTGACATCTGTCACAAATCAGGTCAGGATTCCCTCACCCAATTTATAGACAGGTGTTAAGCCAGGGAACTAATGTTCCCAACTATTCCAGGGAATTCTGCTCAGGAACGTAACACAGGGAAAGTGTATTGTTATCCTGAACCAAAACTGCCACGGGGGACCCTATTTGCCCCAATGTGGCTCCACATGCTGCAGTCAGGATCCCCACAGGCAAGGGGAAGAGCTTAAACCCCTCCTCCTCCTCCCGTCTCCCAATCTGGAGCTAAATCGGGGCCCAGAGCACTGTCAGTAAGCCAGGTTGGGGTTCCCCAACCCAACTTTTGGCAGAAGTTACATCTAGTTAGAACCTCAGATAAAGGGAGGTGAAATTAGCTTGGTCAGGCACATGAGAGCTTGGAAAATTTCCAGGAGGCTTTGAGTGGAAGGGTTGGACTTTCTAATAGTCTCCCTCCAACCACCTACAGGCACCTCCAGTTAAACAGATCAGGTAGTAGGTGATATGAGAGACCTCTGCTTAAGACACTGGACAGCCACTGCTAGTCAGACTAAATAATATAGACCTTCCCCATTTCCACATGGGTTATTTGCCCCAGGTTCAGTGATGTTGGGAAATAGGGTTTTTTCTGCTTCCCCCAGCATCGTGGTGCATTTGTGCACATCCCCAAGGTTCCCCTGGCTTTTCACTTATCTGTCTAAAATTACATTTGCTGAAAAGTTTGGGGAAAGATCAATACAAAACCCAGGATGGCTGCGATGTGGATGGGAAAATTTAGATTTTTCTGGGCCCACCAACACAGCTGCCCATTTCCCTGCTCCTGTCCTGTGGCAGACAATACGTCTCCCTACCTCTGGAGGCTTTTAAAAAATTGGCAATTGAACATGTTTATTACAATGTGACGTTATGACCATCCGTAAACCAGGCACTCTGAATTCCCAGCTTTCATTAAAAATAAAATTATATACCCCCTTTTGTTGTAAAGATAAAGGTGAAACAAAAAGGGCTAGAGACTTCTTTAAAAAATGAAGCTGGGAATTTACAGAGCATTCCTGAGCCTGGGGGCCGATTGGGCACAGGAGGTGGCGTGACCTCACCGCCAGCATAAGTGTGTCTTGTTCCGTGATTAGAGGCACTTATGCTGGCGGTGCAGGCAGTTCCGCCGGCACCTGAGCACCGCGGAGCTGCATGCCGTTCCTCCGCCAATGCAGTCTCCCTGCCACATAAATCTCAGCGGAGACATGCGGCGCCGGCGTGGAGGGGCGTTCTCGGGAGACGGAGCTGACTGCAGTCGGCTTCCACAGCTGCTCCAGCCCAGGAACAGCTTTGCTGCACCAGGGTTTTCCTGGTGCAGCCTCGCTGTTTCCTAAGGGGGGAAGCCCCATGTTTCCTGTTTTTATTTTCAGCAGCCTTTTTCTGAGACTCTAGTCAACCGGGAAACCGTGGAGGCGGCGCTGTGATGCCACAGCCACGCCGTCCCTGGCCACCCGAGGCTCAGAAATGCACTGTCAGAGAGCTTGACAGACTGTTGTAATGTTATATTGATATAATGATATTCAATCATGATACCCCCCCCCCAAAAATAAAAATCTTAAAAACCCCAGGAAGTGTGTGTGTGGAACGGTGGCTGCTGTCAGAGGGTTGGGGCAGGGAAACTGAGGTCACACCTGCCGCATGAAAGCCCTGTTGTCACCTGCTGCATTTGCAGCTTGAGCAGCAACAGGGAAACCATACAACCCGTCCCTGCATGGAAACAACTCTTCATAGACCAGCAATATGACTGAGCAGAAGGCCGCTTCATGTGTATATCTAATGCTAAACTGGCCAAATCCTGGATGAAAAGGTTAAAGGTTTCCAAGCCTACAAATCCTTATCCAGTTTTTGGCGAGATTATGAGAAAACATGCCCTGTTGGAGACATCCCTATAGGGTTCAGATGGGAAAGGAGGGGAACATTAATCTCTCAGCTTGGTGCCACTTCTCTATACAGCTGAATTTCCCAGTTTCAGGTTTTATGGAACAAATCTTTGCTCTTTCTCTTTAGACCTGTAAAACCTTATGGGTCAGAAATTTTACATTATGAGGCTAGTGTGGGAAAGGAGGGAAAGAGTAAATTCCTGCCCTCTCTTCTGGTGCCATAGGACCAAACCGTTATAGGGCTCACTTTCCAAGCATCAAACTCTAAAGTGATAGGTCATTGAAAGAGGGCCTCCTAAAGCCCTAAAGCTGGAGGATACTTGAAAGTTATCACTGAGAACCTGAAGAGCTGCTACTGGTCAGAGTAGACAATACTGACACACCAATGGCAGCATCATGTGTGTTCAAACAGATTGCAACATATAGCTGCAGGTCCCCACGTAGTCAGTATACTTATATTTGCATCAGCATTCTCTCTCTCTGATATAGTCTGAACAGGAATGCTCAGAAAATGGGGAGGTGGCATATTTAAATTTTTACTTAGATTGGTTCAGCAGCAATGTCAGAGTCACCATACCAGACACATGAAGCACTACAATGACCCACACACACACACATAGTGGTTTGTCTCTATTCTTTTTGATAGAACAACACAAACGTTAACTATGAAACTTACCTTGCTGACAACCCGATGTATTTGTATAGTACGATCCAAAGGAACACTGGCAGACATATTGTTGGTCCGCAAGATTGACGCACTCAGCACCGTAAACGCATGGGTTTTTTTTACAAGGGAGAGGTGCTAAAATGAAAAATATTAAGCAAAGTGGTGAGGCTTGTTTCTGATAAGTTGTACTTGTCCCACCTTTGGAAAGGAGAAAAATCTGCTTTAAAGGAAGACCCAAAGTTTCTGTTCTGGGAACTGTTATGTGTTAATGGTTTGGACCTTGTGGTTGTGGTGCTGGTGTTATCGCCTAGAAAGGGGAGAAAAGATTGGAAACACACAAATATATATAATCAAGCATATTTGTTCCATTTCAGAAACATTAATAAAGCTCTATGAAGTTAATAGGACACCAGTCTGTTAAATCATTTTGACCACCCTCTAGGGTTGCCAACCTCCAAGTAGCACCTGGAGATCTCCCACTATTACAATTGAGCTCCAGACAATAGACATCAGTTCCCCTAGAGAAAATGGCTGCTCTGGAAGGTGGGCTCTGTAGCACTGTTAGGGTTGCAAGGTCCCTCTTCACCACCGATGGGATGCTTTTGGGGCAGAGCCTGAGGAGGGTGGGGTTTAGGGAGGGGAGGGACCTCAATGCCATACAGTCCAACTGCCAAAGCAGCCATTTTTGCCAGGTGAACTGATCTCTATGGGCTAGAGATCAGTTGTAATAGCAGCAGATCTCCAGCTAGTATCTGGAGGTTGGCAACCCTAAGCATTGTACCCTACTGAGGTCCCTCTCCTCCCCAAACCCTGCCCTTTCCAGGCTCTGCCCCCCAAATCTACAGGTATTTCCCAACCGAGGTGGTAAACCAACCATCCTCTAATGTTCAGTTTGATATGTACTTTAGTGTTTGTGTCCTACCTGTGGCAGAGCTTGGAAGCAAGCCCAGTAATGTACACAGCCTAGTGTGCTAGTGTAATATTAGGAGTCCAACCCAGCAAGGCTGTGGACACACAAATCCTGAGCCAGGCCTCCACTTTAGGAAAAGCTGCATCAGCCCTTCCTTCCCCAGGAGCACGCCTGGTCTTATCGCTCATCCAAAGTATCTGCCTGTTGACCACTAGTGATAGCCAAAAGGAGCATATATTATACTTCTCCCCCTTAGGCTTATGGTTTCACTGACAACATGAAATGTAATACAAGAAAAGAGAAGGAAAAGGAACCCAGAAAAAAAGAATCCAAAAAATCAGGGTATAACATACTATTGAAAGAACTATCAAGAATACTGCTGTTTCCAGCCTTTGGACTGTAGTTGATGTGTTCTGGCATCCATGTAATGTCCAATTCATTTGAACAAAACAAGCCATAAAGCACCTCAAAATTACCTGATGAAGTCGGGATGGGAACAGTTGTTGAAGTGGTCGGCTGAGTGGAACTTGAGGTAGAAGTGGTGGTGGTGATGGAATTTGCATCAGTGGTGGAGGGGTCTAGAAAGGTAAGAAAAGGCAGAAATATATATCAGTAAAACACACCCTCAACAATAAATCGGAAGGAGATTGAGACTGGGAAGGGCAGCCATGAAGGAGCTAGAAAAGATTAAGTGTAAGAATGTGTCACTGGCAACCAAGATCAAGTTAATTCATGCCATTGAAAAAAGCTGACAGGAAGAAAGTAGATTCCTTTGAAATGTGGTGTTGGAAGAGAGTGCTACAGATACCGTGGACTGCCAAAAAGCAACAAAAAACAAATAAGTGGGTTCTAGATCAAATCGAGCCTGAACTGTTCCTAGAAGCTAAAATGACTAAACTGAGGCTATTGTACTTTAATCACATTATGAGAAGAGAAGAATCCATGAAAAAGACAATAGAAAAGACAATAGAAAAAGAAAAGTTGAAGGCAGTAGGAAAAGAGGAAGACCCAACAAGAGATGGATTGACTTGATGAAGGAAGCCACGGCCCTCAGTTTGCCAGACCTGAGTAAAGCTGTTAATGATTGGACATTTTGGTGGACATTGATTCATAGGGTCACCATGAATCAGAAGCAACTTGACGGCAATTAACACACACACACACACAAAACACCCAAATTCTGAGTGCACTGATGGGACATATGGATGGCAAGATTAACTTAGATGAGAAAAAACAGGAAAATCCAAACAAGAGTAACTTAGGGGCAAACTACATGTTATGTGTGACAAAAGTTGGGTCATAGGTGCCCAACCCAACACTGGCATGGACATGTGGAGCCCAAGGAAGGGGCAACATTTGGTGTTTCTGCTACTGAAAATGGCACAGGAGGGAAGCCTGAAGCCTCCTTCCCTCTTGCAGCATTTGGAGCCACATGGAGCAACTGATAAGTTTTTAAAGGTTAGTCCCCATGTGAACATGTGACTGAGAGTCAGGTCAGGCACTTGTAACCCCACTTGAGGCATACATAAGTGTATTTTGGCTCTGAAGGACAGGAGTGGGCAGCAGAACGCAACTTGTACCCTATTGGCAGGCCAAGGGGAACAACCAGAGCATCAGAGACATTGTCAGGAAGGGTGAAAATTTATCCTCACTTGTGATTCTTTGTGGGTCCTAGTTGGTGTGTGTGTGTGTGTGTGGGTGGGTGGGTGTGTATAAATAAAATATTCTTATTCTTACGATTTGAGATGGTACGTCTTATCTGCCTCATCCTTTTTTCCCAATACAGTATTTAATTGTTCAGTAGTTTACCACCAGCTGATCTCAAATCGGATATTGTACGGAACTTTCCTGCTATTCTGCCAATTAAAACTTGGCATGTTAGATAAATAATTGTGTATGCACTGAAGACCACTTCAAAAATTATGACCCACACCCAAAGAACAATGCCCCTTGCTCTGCACATTCCAAGGGACTTTAGACTTATGTTGCTTAAACAGCAAGCTCATGCCAAACGGTGAACAAAAACTTAAATTGAGTGGATTCTTCCAAAGCTTTTTTTTTTTTTCATGTTATGTTTTGTTATTTACTGAAGAAAAGACAAAATCTACTATCTGCTTTTAAGGCATTGTGTGTACCAAGAATAGTGCCTTGAATTGCACATTAGATACGCTGTTTCCCACTTAAAATTTAGTTCATTTGAACAATACAAGCCAACACCTGATGTCAGTTACCTGAAACAGCTGAATCGGTGACTGTTGCTGGAGAAGTTGACTCAGTGTCAATTTTGTTAGTAGAGGTATCGCCTAGAAACGGGAGAAAAAGCCAACAATTCAGACATGCATAGATGATGCACTTCAACTCAATGTATAAATCTAAACCAAGAAATAACAGTGATAGTCATCGTTCAACGGTTTAACTTCCACGCTCAAATGCAGCAAACAGATATGAGCTGATCCATTTGGTTGGCACTGAGTGACCAAACAGGTTTGCATCAGCCTTTTTAATGCCCTCTTGTGGCTGTTTCTGCTACTGAAAATGACACAGCAGGGAAGCCTGAAGCCCTCCTTCCCTCCTGCAGCATTTGGAGCCACATAGAGCAACTGAAAAGTTTTTTAAGGTTAGTCCCCATGTGAACATGTGACTGAGAGTTAGGTCAGGCACTTGCAACCCCACTCGAGGCATACATAAGTGTATTTTGGCTCTGAAGGACAGAAGTGGGCAGGAAAACGCAACCTGGACTCTATAGGAAGGCCAAGGGGAACAACCAGAGCATCAGAGACATTGTCAGGAAGGGTGAAAATTTATCCTCACTTGTGATTCTTTGTGGGTCCTAGTTGGTGTGTGTGTGTGTGTGTGGGTGGGTGGGTGGGTGTATAAATAAAATATTCTTATTCTTACGATTTGAGATGGTACGTCTTATCTGCCTCATCCTTTTTTCCCAATAGAGTATTTAATTGTTCAGTAGTTTACCACCAGCTGATCTCAAATTGGATATTGTACGGAACTTTCCTGCTATTCTGCCAATTAAAACTTGGCATGTTAGATAAATAATTGTGTATGCACTGAAGACCACTTCAAAAATTATGACCCACACCCAAAGAACAATGCCCCTTGCTCTGCACATTCCAAGGGACTTTAGACTTATGTTGCTTAAACAGCAAGCTCATGCCAAACGGTGAACAAAAACTTAAATTGAGTGGATTCTTCCAAAGCTTTTTTTTTTCGTGTTATGTTTTGTTATTTACTGAAGAAAAGACAAAATCTACTATCTGCTTTTAAGGCATTGTGTGTACCAAGAATAGTGCCTTGAATTGCACATTAGATACGCTGTTTCCCACTTAAAATTTAGTTCATTTGAACAATACAAGCCAACACCTGATGTCAGTTACCTGAAACAGCTGAATCGGTGACTGTTGCTGGAGATGTTGACTCAGTGTCAATTTTGTTAGTAGAGGTATCGCCTAGAAAGGGGAGAAAAAGCCAAAAATTCAGACATGCATAGATAATGCACTTCAACTCAATGTATAAATCTAAACCAAGAAATAACAGTGATAGTCATCGTTCAACGGTTGACCTTCCACGCTCAAATGCAGCAAACAGATATGAGCTGATCCATTTGGTTGGCACTGAGTGACCAAACAGGTTTGCATCAGCCTTTTTAATGCCCTCCCATGGCTGTTTCTGCTACTGAAAATGACACAGCAGGGAAGCCTGAAGCCCTCCTTCCCTCTTGCAGCGTTTGGAGCCACATAGAGCAACTGAAAAGTTTTTTAAGGTTAGTCCCCATGTGAACATGTGACTGAGAGTCAGGTCAGGCACTCGTAACATACATAATTGTATTTTGGCTCTGAAGTACAGGAGTGGGCAGGAAAAAGCAACCTGGACCCTATAGGCAGGCCAAGGGGAACAACCGGAGCATCAGAGACAGTGTCAGGAAGGGTAAAAATGGAATTTATCCTCCCTTGATTCCTTGTGGGTCCTAGTCTATGCGTGTGTATGTGTGTGTATGTGTGCGTGTGCGTGTGTGTGTGTGTAATATTCATATTCTTATGCTTTGAGAAATGTATTTAGTTCATTTGAACAATACAAGCCAAAAACTGATGTCAGTTACCTGAAACATCTGAATTAGTGACTGTTGATGGAGATGCTGACTGAGTGACAATTTTGTTAGTAGAGGTATCGCCTAGAAAGGAGAGAAAAAGCCAAAAATACAGACATACATAGATAATGCACTTCAACTCAATATATAAATATAAACCAAGAAATAACAGGGATAGTCGTTGCTCAACGGTTGAACTTGCCATGTTCAAAGGCAGCAAACAGATATGAGCTGATCACCCAGTCCATTTGGTTGGCCCTGAGTGACTTGGATGCTGGCCAAACAGCTTTGCATCAGCTTTTTTAAAAAAATGGACATGCAAAACAGTGCTGCTTGAAACAGAGCAGCAGCATTAATATCACTGAGGCCTACACAGAAGAACACCAAAGGTTAGCTCTCTTTTATTTAAAAAAAAAGAAAAGATGCAGCATTAATGAGATACTGATATTATTTGTGACTGCGGGCTGAACTATATGATGTGGCATCTCCAGGTCCACCCCAGGGATGCACGACCATTTTGTAGGAGTGAGTTCCCACCAGGCCATAGGAGCCTGATTCTGATTGCATGGAGGAAGGAGGAGCTCCTGCCCACCCAAACGCGCTGTTTCTCTGACCCAAAATGGTGCCAGGAGGTATACTGGGAAACAATGCTGTGGCGCTGTTTCAGGCTGAAAAATGGCACAGGGGGGAGATGCAGGAGCCCCTCCACACCCTGCACCATTGTGGTCTCAACCAGAATTGGCCCCTGGGACACTGCAGTAGGCCTTCAGTCAGATCTATTTTGGGGGGAACATGGTTTGTTTGCCCATTCCCCTCACCTTTGTGAATCCCCTTAAGATAGGGGTCCCCAATAGGGTTGCCAACCTCCAAGTGGCACCTGGAGATCTCCCACTATTACAATTGAGCTCCAGACAATAGAGATCAGTTCCCCTAGAGAAAATGGCTGCTCTGGAAGGTGGGCTCTGTAGCATTGTTAGGGTTGCCAGGTCCCTCTTCACCACCGATGGGACGTTTTTTGGGCAGAGCCTGAGGAGGGTGGGGTTTAGGGAGGGGAAGGACCTCAATGCCATACAGTCCAATTGCCAAAGCAGCCATTTTTGCCAGGTGAACTGATCTCTATGGGCTGGAGATCAGTTGTAATAGCAGCAGATCTCCAGTTAGTATCTGGAGGTTGGCAACCCCAAGCATTGTACCCTACTGAGGTCCCTCTCCTCCCCAAACCCTGCCCTTTCCAGGCTCTGCCCCCCAAATCTACAGGTATTTCCCAACCGAGGTGGTAAACCAACCATCCTCTAATGTTCAGTTTGATATGTACTTTAGTGTTTGTGTCCTACCTATGGCAGAGCTTGGAAGCAAGCCCGGTAATGTACATAGTCTAGTGTGGTAGTGTAATATTAGGAGTCCACACCAGCAAGGCTTTTTTAGAGTCACACCACACAAATCCTGAGCCAGGCCTCCACTTTAGGAAAAGCTGCATCAGCCCCTCCTTCCCCAGGAGCACGCCTGGTCTTATCGCTCATCCAAAGAATCTGTCTGTTGACCACGAGAGGTAGCCAAAAGCAGCATATATTATACTTCTCCCCCTTAGGCTTATGGTTTCACTGACAACATGAAATGTAATACAAGAAAAGAGAAGGAAAAGGAACCCAGAAAAAAAGAATCCAAAAAATCAGGGTATAACATACTATTGAAAGAACTATCAAGAATACTGCTGTTTCCAGCCTTTGGACTGTAGTTGATGTGTTCTGGCATCCATGTAATGTCCAATTCATTTGAACAAAACAAGCCATAAAGCACCTCAAAATTACCTGATGAAGTCAGGATGGGAACAGTTGTTGAAGTGGTCGGCTGAGTGGAACTTGAGGTAGAAGTGGTGGTGGTGATGGAATTTGCATCAGTGGTGGAGGGGTCTAGAAAGGTAAGAAAAGGCAGAAATACATATCGGTTAAACACCCCCCCAACAATAAATCGGAAGGAGATTGAGACTGGGAAGGGCAGCCATGAAGGAGCTAGAAAAGATTCTTAAGTGTAAAAATGTGTCACTGGCAACCAAGATCAAGTTAATTCATGCCATTGTATTCCCTGTTACAATGTATGGGTGTGAAAGCTGGACAATGAAGAAAGCTGACAGGAAGAAAGTAGATTCCTTTGAAATGTGGTGTTGGAAGAGAGTGCTACAGATACCGTGGACTGCCAAAAAGCAACAAAAAACAAATAAGTGGGTTCTAGATCAAATCAAGCCTGAACTGTTCCTAGAAGCTAAAATGACTAAACTGAGGCTATTGTACTTTGGTCACATTATGAGAAGAGAAGAATCAATGAAAAAGACAATAACGGTAGGAAAAGTTGAAGGCAGTAGGAAACTTTAGTGCTAGCATCCACAAGTGGGGACCAGCAGGTGAAAAGTGATTTCCCTTTCACTAAGGGTTTTCTATTGTACTTTGGTCACGTTATGAGAAGACAAGAGTCACTGGAAAAGACTATAATGCTAGGAAAGGTTGAAGGCAGCAGGAAAAGAGGAAGACCCAACATGAGATGGATTGACTCAATAAAGGATGTTACAACCCTCAGTTTGCAAGACCTTAGCAAGGATGTTAAAGAGAGGACATTTTGGAGGACATAGATTCATAGGGTCACCATGAGTTGGAAGTGACTTGACAGCAATTAACACACACACACACACACAAGTTGTTTGCTGATCCCCTCCTGTAGAGATACATATTTGTATGTATGCAAGCATGAATTTATTCTCATAAATCCTTAAATGCTTTTCATTTCTCATTTTATCTTTTTCCCAGATGTGTCAATTTCATAGCTTTATCACCAATTGATCCAAAGGTATTATCTATTGAACATTACAGCTTGTCTTCCATGCTGCCACTTTGCACTTTGTACTGTAGATATAACTATTTGTTGTATATAAACTCAGAGCTATTCCACACATTAAAACCAGGATTCAAAGAACCACACTCCTTGCTCCATATGCCCAAGACAGCTTTGGACTTCTTCCACTTAAACAGCAAACCAAAACAGAAACCGAGGGGACTTTCCTGAAGCCACTTTTGCTATGGCATGCGTTGCCTTGATCTTTATCAGAAAGTAATCAACATTAGGCATTCCATATTAGCCACATTCATTGAACTGTATGTACCTAGAACAATCCTTTGGATTGCAGTGTATGTTTTTTGGTGTTCACTCAATGCCTTGTTCATTCTAACAAAAACAAGCCATTAAGCATTTAAGTTGAATAAGTTGAGATGGGAACTGTTATTGAAGGTGTTGAGACTAAATTAGGAACATATCAAATCTGTTATTTTTCTGTCTCTGGGCAATGAAAATTATTAATTTCTTGTTATCAACAAAAACAGAGAATTCTGTTTATGAAAGAAGTATTGAAGATGAATCTCCTGAGTCTGCTGCATGCTGGTCAAAAGACCAAGAAAAAATCACTTAATTAAATATGATAGGCAGCACAAGCCACCGCACAGTTCCAGTATCTCAGGAGCAAGACCTGCTCCAGTCAATGCTTTTTACTGTAATGTAGACCAAAGAAAAATAAACATATTAGATCAGTGTGCAGATTATATTGAATAATATGCATTCCTTTCCTTTTGGTGTTCTTCCATTTGCTAATCTGTGTTACAGTTTTGTCAAACAATATACTTTAATCGTACGTCTATTTTGTTTGAATAAAACAAGTGAAAAAGCAGCTAAACAATTACTTGATGTAGTAGTCGGAGTGGTGACTATTGTTTGAGATGTTGACTCTATGGAATTTTCAACAGTTGTGGAGATGTCTAGATGGTAAGAAAAGGCAGAAAAATATATCAGTAAATACATATCAGAATACATAAATACATATCAGTAAAACACCCAAATTCTGAGTGGGTTGATGAGACATGGGGATGGCAAGATGATCTTAGATGAGAAAAGACAAGGAAATCCAAACAGGAGTGGCCCAGGGCCAAAATACATGTTATTTGTGACACGTTGGGTCAGAGGTGCCCAACCCAACACTGGCATGGACATGTGGAGCCCAAGGAAGGGGCAACATGGCTGTTTCTGCTACTAAAAATGGCACAGGAGGGAAGCCTGAAGCCCTCCTTCCCTCATGCAGCGTTTGGAGCCACATGGAGCAACTGATAATTTTTTTAAGGTTAATCCCTATGTGAACATGTGACTGAGGCCAATTATTCATGGCCAAGTTTGCTGCTCTTTTGCAGCAGAGCAAAAAAAAAAAGCGAATGTAAAAATTTTATTCATGGATGCGCATCATCGCTGTTAAGCACGATGTTGCTTTGGTTATTCATGAAACAAAGCTGGCAGTATTCGACAACGGCTGGGTTTGTCCGCTGTTGTTGCATCCCTCCCCTTGCCCTCCCCCTGCCGACAACATCATTGGTGGTGCCCGCCCCACTTCCGCCCCAACTTCGCCCATTGGAAGCTGCTGCTGCTTTGCTCCATCTTGCCACTAGATGTCGTTGTTGGCCAGATGTGGTAACGTGAGCAAGTTGTTTTAAGCAATTGGTTCGCCTTCCTCCGCCATTAAGTGGGGCTTTTGAAATGAATCAAACAAAATGGACCAAATCACCCACACTGGAATTGTAATAATAATATAAAAACATGCCGTGGACTGGCGAGAAAAGTGGTTGGGTGAATACTCGTGTGATACTCGTGCCCTGCTCTGCATCTCCCATTAACCTACACTAGAAAGGTCACCGAAGACAACAGCAGATTGGTGCTTGGGGAGGGCATCGGATTACCAAGGGCAGGGAGAAAGGTTCACCTCTGTGGATACGGCAATCATATTACAATGGCTATTTTTCAATGTTCATAAATCACAATCTTGAACAGTTCGCCTGGTGTTCTCCCCCCCTTGCCCAGACTTTGCAAGGCGCTCCTTGGTGGGGTACCCCCCTGTTCTTTGGCGGGGCACTCCTCGGTTTCCCCCTGCCACCCGTGCTTTGCCCCTTTCCCCTGCTCTGCATCTCCCATTAACCTAAACTGGGATGTACTAAAACGAATGACAGGCTAGCCCATTAGATACAACGGGAGTGGCTGCACAGCCCATTTGAAATAAGAGGAGCTTGGATTGTCCATAGACTTGCAATGGCTACACTGAAATACATTACAGCAAAAAAAAGAGGTGCACAGAAAATGTGGAATGGATTTTTCCAGCAAGGTCTCTAAACCCAGATACAATACTCTGGGGCTGGATTGACAGCCCTTCAAGTGGATTGACAGCCCCTGGGATGGGCACAAGTGTTTTAGGGCAGGTTTGACAGCCACCCAAGTGGATTGACAGCTCTCACTGCATTGTGTTTCTACTTATGTAATACCAATTTCTGCATTAACATGTCACATCTAATTTAGGTTTTAAGATTTTTGCTATCCTAGTCCTATTACATTGCTGATTAGATGTCTCAGCTATTTCCCAGCTGGAGAGACCTTGCAGCAGCAGCACCAAAGACTCAAGCCACTTTTGCTGCTGTCCTAGCTTGCCCCAACCACGCTTGCTGTCCACGGGGCCTGGGTGCCTTGCCATTGCCGTGCATCTGGGATTGAAAAGGACTATTCAGATGATCCAGCTGCCCCTATCAATTTTTCCAACCAAGATCTGAAGACTCTCTCGCCTCCACTATTTCCCACACCCATACAACTCACAGCTTCCCCCAAGGACTGACTTTTTCTCTACTGGGGGGGAGGCATTTATCCACCTGGCTCTCATGGACTCGTGTGTGTGTGTGTGGGGAGGTTGATTTCAAAACCATTTGTTCTACTACAGAACCTCAGTTGTTGAGATTCTCCCATCTTCTACATTTTGTATATAAGTTGAAATCATTAGATCCCCCCTGTTATTTTAGCTGTTGATTCTTGTATTTTGTACTCAATGTTTTAATTTGTGTACCATCATTTATTTCTTAGGTTGTTGCGATTAGATTTTTGTAGCTTATTGTTGTATTAGTTCCTGCTTTGCCATTAGATATTGCCATTAGATTTTTTTTAGACAGTTGGGTGTAATCAGATAGCTCATTCCTTGCTGTATTTATTAGCATATAGTCCTCTTTATTGCACATTTACTTGCCCCAAACAGCTTCCCAGTGAACCATTTGTATTCCCTTTTTTGGTTTAATAAATAATAATTTTAAAAAGATGTCTCAGCTATTGATTGCCATGATTTACACTGTGTACTCTTGCCTTGAGTCTCAGTGAAAATGGGAGACTTTAAATAATGCAAATAAATAAACAAACATTGTGATTCGCTATCTTGGACTTACTCTGGCAGATCCCAAATGTGTGGCATCTAGCCACTGGAGGGCCCCTGCCATGGAGGGCCCCTACCAGAGCATAACTCCTACAATGTTCCAGAATGGGGTAGGACCAAGGATGAGGCAGGAGGTGGTCAGCTCCCTAAGCTTCTCTTGCCCAGGAACACCTTATAAGCCATAGTATAGCTCATAGGCACCCATGCAATGGGAAAATCCAAGCACCCCCCCACCAGATACAGGTCTACCCACAAGCCCCAGAATACCTTGGGATGCTGAATACAGCTGCAGCCAGTCATGCCCCCTCCTCAGTCAACCAGGCGCACACACATCCATGCATGTGTGCATAGAAAATCTCATGATATAATACAAGCCCAAATGGCTATCAGTTACCTGAAGAAGTAGCAGCTGGAGATGTTGACACTGTGGAATTTGCATTAGCAGAGATATTGTCTAGAAAGGGGAGGAAAGGCCAGGAATAAAGAAATATGTAGGTAACACATAGAAATTCAACATATAGTTATAACTTAAACAGTGATAATCTTCAGTCATAAGAAAGATAACTTCATAAAAATATATTTGTTCCAACTGCAAATATTAATGAAGCATCATGAACTTAATAAGGACCCAGAATATTAACTCATTTTGAGTTAATATTGTCAAGGAGCCTTACTATCTTTTGTCCTACCTGTGGTGGAACATGGAGGAATGCCTCATGGGTGCATGTCCTGCATTGCCATAGACAGATCCTCCCAGTGTGGGACCCTCCCCCCACCCCAGTTTGCAGAAAAAATGGGAGGAAATGTTTTAAAGTCGAGGAAACTCTTGAAACACACGAGGAAGCCCATGTTCTGCCATCCCATGGTACCTCCCTAGCAGACAGGCTGGAGTGTTGTATGTCCCTGGGCTAGTGGGTGGGTCAACCAAAGGCCTGGATGTGCTGTCCTGTGTTGGACCAAGGCTCTGGTAGCTGGAGCCAACTAAGGTTGTGGCCATTTCAACGAACCAAATGTGTCTGTTGTCTGTTTGCTGTGCCCTTCTCTTCTTCCTTTAGTGCTAGGTCTGCAAGTGGGGGCTAGCAGAGGAAAAGGCATTTCCCCTTAACTGAGTTTGCAGAACCCCTCCTATAGAGATACATATTTGAAGCATTATGTAAGCATTAATTTTATTCTCATAAATCCTTAAATGGTTTTCATTGCTCATTTTATCTTTTCCCCCCAGATGTGTTTCATAGCTTTATCATCAATTGATCCAATGTAAGTTATTATCTATTGAACATTACAGCTTGTCTTCCATACTGCCACTTTGCGGTTTGTATATAAACTCAGGGCTATTCAACACATTAAAACCAGGATCCAAAGAACCACACTCCTTGTTCCACATGCCCAAGAGGGCTTTGGACTTCTTCCATTTAAAGAGCAAATCAACACAGCAAACCAAAAAGGAAACTGAGGGCTTTCCTGAAGCCTCTTTTGTTATGGTGCATGTTGCCTTGATCTTTATCAGAAAGTAGTCAAAATTAGGCATTCCATATTAGCCACATTCAATGAACTTAATGTCTAGTTCATTTTAACAAGACTTGAGATTACCTGAAGAAGTTGGGGTGGGGACTGTTATTGAAGGTGTGGTGGGGACTGTTATGGAATGTGTAGTAGATGTTAGGGCTGTTGAAAAAAATTCGGTAAAATTCGGATTTGGCAAAATTCGGCCTGTTTTGATTTGGGAAATGCCCAAGTCCGAACTCCCCCAATTCGGATCCATGCAATTCGGCGCGAGATTCGGAGTTTGGGGGGAAATTCGGCCGTTTAAAGCCATTAAAAACACATTCGCGCCTTTCCATGGCTCTGGGGGGGCATGTTTGGAGGTAGAGGTCCCAAACTTTCAGTGTAGCTTGAGGGGACCCTTCTTGCAAGAACCCCCAAGTCTGGTGACGATTGGGGCAGGAGGTCCCGAGTTATGGGGCCTGGAAGGGGTCCCCCCACCCATTGGAATGAATAGAAATAAATAGACCGTTGGAATGAATAGAAATAAATAGACCAATCGGAGTTTGCAAAACCATGCAAAGCAACACGTGACGCGACCTTGGGAGTTTGCAAACCATGGAAAGGGACAGAGGCGCGCTAGCTATGCATAAGGAGCAGGTGGGGTGGAATTTCCCCTTTTGCATTCGACTCGGGAGTCGGGAGTCTCGGGTCCAGGCAAATGCATTGTTTAAGTCATAATTTGAAAACCAGTTTTGAGCGAGCATCAAAATAGACCTAACCAATCTTATGAATGAGGGAAAACCTGAGGACACACAACTGAAGGCCCCCCCCCTCAAACCAGGGAGAGAGAGACGTGAGCGGGCACACACACACCCAGGCAGAACGGGCAACCCCCCGTCAAACCAGTACTGCTCGGCCCCAAACGGGGAAAAAACCAGGAGGTGCGAGTGCTGAGCGGCGCCGGCGAGAGACTCAAGCAAGCCGCACCGTCGCACTCAACCCCAGGCTAGGGGCAAAAAACAAAAGCAGAGCACAGCACACACTCTTGCAGAGGCGAGCGAGCACACACCCTCTGCAGAACGGGCGAAGCCCCCCCCCTCAAACTGGTACAGCTTGGCTCAACCCCAAATGGGGAAAAAACCAAGGAGGAGGAGGCACGGCCCAGGTGCCTAGCAGGGAGAGACTCGCTAGCCGCCGCACAGACTCAACTTTAAACTTTAAAACTTTAAAAGCAGAACACACACTCCCGCAGAGGCAAGCGGGCACACACCCCTCGGCAGAACGGGCGAAAGCCCCCTTTGGCTTCCCCCCCACCCACAGAAACTGCTTACACACACACACACACACACACACACACACAGGAGAAAAGGTATAGAGAAAAAAACCCAAAATCAAACTGTGTGGATGTCTTCCAGCAGGAGCACGGAGGAGAAGTAAATCCAATTCTATTCCGGTAAGCACCAGCAGGTCGGCCCAGTCAGGAATCGGATCTCTCAGCAGCACCGCCACCAAATTGGAAGGCAATGAATACAGTTGGGACGGGAGGGGAGGGACAGGAGTTTTTAGACTCTTCTCCTGGCCATTTCAAAAGTGAGAATCCCTGCTCTGATTGGCCAGGAGAAGACCCAGCTTGGCCACCATTGGCCGTGGGAGAATGCTGCTTACTAACTGATGGTTATGCTGCTGATTCTGAGCCCCCGAATTTGCCGAATTTATTTGGCGCACCCCAAACTCACTGAATTTGGCTTGACGTTTTCCTGCCTTTTTAAAAATTTGGTTCTATCCGAACTGAAAACTGCCGAATCGGGGGAAATTCGACTGTTTTCGGTTTGGGACGAACCGAATCTACAGCACTAGTAGATGTAATGCTGGTGATAGCACCTCTGAGGCCTTTTGGGTCATACAAATATCACAAGGGAAGACAGAGGCCCCTTCTCCCCATATGCCATGGTTCTCATCCAGATAATACCACCATGCACTCCAGAACAGCATTCCCACAGGGCAGCTGATGTCTGACTAAAAGTCTCCACAAAGGACAAGTGTAAAACAGAACTTGGAGTTAGGTTTGACGATCCACCTGTTCCTTGAACAGTTTGACCTTACAGCATGAAAAAATCAGGCAGCCAGGTGTGATTGATATATATAAATACTTCAATAAAAATACTTCTGTTCAAAAACTCCCCTGCTCAAGATGAAGACTGGCAGTGCAATTTGCTGTAACGCCCTTCCTAAATCCTAAAAAACTACAATGCTCAGCTTCAGGGCTGGACAGAGAGAGAATTAGCACTCCTTTCTATGCACTACGCCATCTCCAAGCCTCCCTCGACACCAAGAGTGTCAAACATAAGGCCTGTGGGCTGGCTCCTTGAGAGCTCTTATCCAGCCCATGAGCCAGCCGAGGCAGCCACTACCTTATCCCAATCTGGGCTGGCAAGACCAAGCCCAACCAAGTGACATTTATATCATATCTGACCCTCGTAACAAATGAGTTCGACACCCCTGCTCTGCACATTCAAGGCCTAACTATACGTTATTATATGTTACATTGTTCCCCCCTCCCATGTCTACCTAGGTTTGCCAACCTCCAGGTACTAGCTGGAGATCTCCTGCTATTTCAACAGATCTCCAGCCGATAGAGATCAGTTCACCTGGAGAAAATGGCCGCTTTGGCAATTGGACTCTATGGCACTGAAGCCCCTTCCCTCTCCAGACCCAGCCCTCCTCAGACTCTGCCCCAAAAACCTCCCACCGGTGGCAAAGAGGGACCTGGCAACCCTATGTCTACCCCAGCCTAGTCAACCAGACATACTCTGAACTACATTCCCAGGGGCACATAGGCCTGATTCAGATCAGAATTGAGGTGCATGGAGCATAAGTCAATTGGCAGTGGCAAACCCCCTCCAAATGTCTCTTGCCTTGAAAACCCCATAAGGGGTTGCTATAAATTGGCTGCAACTTGACAGCACTTTCTGTCACACCTAACAGCACATAAATTAAATAGGCTGAGCCTTGTATGTAGATCTTTACATTGTAGGGAGTAAGGTGCCCTGTTAACCAACAAAGGCGATCCACATATAAAAATAGCCTTTTGCATATGAAAATGTTCCCTTTACAATGCTTATTCATGTTCCATTAAACCAGGTTTTGATACATATAACAATGCATACCCATGTATAGTACTGTTGGGTTACCTTTGCCTAGTTTCATGTGACTAAACTGGATGGAGCTATAATTGGTATCATTTATTGCAGTCCTTGACCAGTATTACAAAGTCAAAACATCATTATAACAACAATAGTTTAATATAACAGAAAAATAGCTACATGAACATTTGAGCTAGTCAAATGGGTTGGATGGGGCTATATACATATCACTGTTTCCACTTTCTAAGTGTGTGTGAAGTGCCGTCAAGTCGCAGCCGACTTATGGCGACCCCCTTTTGGGATTTTCATGGCAAGAGACTAACAGAGGTGGTTTGCCAGTGCCTTCCTCTGCACAGCAACCCTGATATTCCTTGGTGGGCTCCCATCCAAATACTAACCAGGGCTGACCCTCCTTAGCTTCTGAGATCTGACCAGATCATATATAATAAGCATCTTCCTTATGTGGTAGACGTATAACAAGTTGCCATATGAAATTACAGCTGATACCTTCCCTTTGGATTCTTTAGTTGTCTTTTGGGGACACTGTAAAGGGAAAGTTAGACCAAAGATGCTACCTGACTATCAACTGTAAAAAATTAAAATGGCACTCTACTGAAAATTATGACATTTTGCTTCAGTAGGTCACTGATTAAATGATGCAGAATAATACTGACACACAAATTTTGGCATATTTAAAAAGTGAAGGAAGCCAGAAATATGATGATTTTGTGCTCAATGCTTACTATTGAACTGGCTTTCAGAGAAAAGTTTTCCACTTACCTTTCACAGCACAAAAGGCAAAGCACAGAATGGCGAGGAAGGCACAGGCTTTCATTGTTGCTGTTGCTCTCTGCTAATCCTACAAGGAAATGTTTCTCTCCTTGACTTTCAGTCCTTTAGACCACTGACAGCAGTACAGAGTTCAACTTTTAATTGACGTCAGAACTGCAAATGCATTATATCATGTAATTTATTGCAGGTGTCTATCTAAAAATAAATAAACTTTTTATTTCCTTATATTGAAACAAACATGTCAATTCACTATTTTATTGGTAGTAGATGCATTTGAAGCTTTTTTATTTTGTAAGAGAAGCTCGTAAAATATGTAAAATTATAGTGGCATGTATGCTTTTCTCTGTGATTACAGCCTTCACTCTAATCCGGGGTAAAGGACAGGAAGGAATTTTCTTTGCAGTGTCCACTGAACTTTTTTTCTCCCTGAATTTGCAGGTCTCAGTTCCTGAGAGCAGAAGCCAAGTACCGCAGAACCTGGCAAAGAACAATTTAACATTTTTAATTTTTCCCAGCATCACCATTTCTTAGTTTCAAATTCCTCTTGATATTTGGATAACCGAATATACTTGGACAAACACAATAGTTTAGTTTTAATGTGAGGTAATCTGTGAATCAGGAGTACAAAATTAAGGGGGAGGGTGCTTAAAAGTTAAGCATGGTGTAGGGGTTAGAGTGTAAGACTAAAACCCATGTTCCAATCCCTAATCTGCCCTGACAATTGTTGGCCTAGGCAGTTCCTCTAAACTAAATCTACCCTCACAAAGATGTTGTGAGGATAAAATGGAGAAGGGGAGAAATATGGATACCATCCTGAAATCCTTAGAGGAAGGGAGGGACACATAAGATAATTGTCACATTCCTATCTAAAACAGAAATATTAATCTGCTACAATAAATTTCAAAACCAGGTAATGATGTGCTGGAAAAGTAAACTGTGAGGAATATATCTTATTTCTTATATGGATTACTTCCTGGGTGAAAGTCCAATCTATGTATCTCAAAGATAAGATGTTACACAGGGCAATTCTTTACCACCATTAAATGTAATAATGTATTTATTTTTAGCAACTGCTAAGAGGAATTATTGATCTCAGTTGCCATGCCACATAGTTTGAGACCTTGGACTTGAAGTACTACACTGACCTGGACACAGTTGTAACAGTTGCTGTCAATGTTATAATGGTGAATGTCCTCATGGATGGATAGTTACGTTACGAAGTTGCTTTTCCCCAACTCAAATTTCAAAATTATATTTGCAGGGAGACCAAGATGTCAGGAAACCCACCTGCTGAGGTGAAAAAGTAGATGGTAGAGGGGCAGTTAAAGGGGAAAGGCAAGAGTGGGAAACTGTTGAGCACCCTCCTCCTGCACACTGATTTTCCACCGGAAATCATGTCCTCCTTTATCTTGGAGAAGTAGAGGCCAAGTTTCAAAGACATGCACTACGGGAAATATGTGGTTCCACTCTAAATCTGATTGAAAGTCATAGCTACTCCGAGGATTCCTAGGACTAAAAGCATGGTAAAAATCCATGACTGAAGATAGTTCTGACCAGTTTGCTCCATTGGTTCCAAGGGAAAGGAGCAGTGGCTAATTTTGCCTGGAATGATGCCTCTATTTATTTTATCACTGTATTCCACAGATAGACAAGCATATATTGGTGACCTTTTAAACGTAAGTAGCAGGAGGATGAATATTTCATTTTTTAAAAAGTCTCCATCCCTTTTGGTGGCGGAGACATAAGGCGGAAAGCACATCTCCACAACCAAATGAGATAGAGACTTACAGCGCATTCCTGAGCCACCAGGGCGAAAGCCCTTAGGAGGACAGGAAGGCGCCACGCCGGTGTCCAGGCCCCCCACGCCAGTGTCTGGGCAGCCAACGCCGGCATAAGCAGCCCGTACGCTGGCAGGTCGCTGCCATGGCAGCGCCAGCCTGGGATGCTGATGGAGCCAGCCCAAACGCCGACAAAGGCTGTGCCCGCATCCCGGGAAGCGTTCCCGGGGCGTTCCGGTGCTGAGCTTGGGGTGGGGGCACCTTTAGGCGGCCTCCAAAGGTGTTCCAGCCTGGGAACCCCCCCTTTTTTTGTCAAGATACACTTTTTTTTTTTGGTCGAGATATGAGGGATGCACGGATTTTTTGTTTTGGTGGGGCTGAAACTTCCTCTGGAAGCAGGGCAGCCGCATTGCCTCCTAAGCCTGGTGCAGGCATCCCGCTCAGGAAAGTACTGTCACTTTTTAAAACAATGAAAGCTGGAAATTAAGAGAACCTGACACATGGGTTGTTATACCATTATACCAATAAAACAATATTCAGTTGCTGATTTAAGCCTTGGTAGTGTGGGAGGATGGGGGAGGCCTCTGTGGAGGACCTGGGACAGAGAAACTATCAGGAAACTTGCCGGTTGGAAGCCCCCCCCCTCCCACTGCATTGTATCAGCAGCTGCAGCAGCAACAGAGAAACTACATAAACCCATCCCGAGGAAAACACCATTCATACGCTACCTTATATTTGCGGGTTATCTTGTCCACCGCAATAAAAACCAAGATTCAGACTGTTATTAATAATTTTTTATTGTATCCTTTTATTATACTGACTAGAACGCCAGATTTAAAAGATGTTGGATGCTGGTATAAAAATAGCCCAATCCTTAAAAATTATACTTTGCAACTACAGTACTGTATCATTAGTGGAGGATTCAAATGAGATACAACTTTAAATAACACCGTGTAGGAAAATAAAATAAAAATAAAAAAAAGAACTCAGAAGTTATGTTCACAGGAATGCAAAGCTGAAATCCAGAACAATGTACAACACATAACCACAGGTCAACTAATGTACATTCAGAGTCATCATGAGACATACACCCCGGCCACACCCTCTTCATTTTGACTGGCATCAAATGCAGTGCTGAAGGCTGTTTGGAGGGTGGCTTTGTTTGGGTAGGTAAGAAGTCTTAACAAATGTAATTTGGTCTGTAGAAAACCGAAGAACTTGACTGATTTCTATTTAAAAATGAGCAGGTTGTTAAGAATTACACATATTGGGTTTCCAAGACTGTTTTCCTTCGAACTTTCTACAGAATCACATAACAGAGATATAACTCTCTAATAAGTACAGCATTTCAAACATGTCTTTGACATTCCATAGGCCTTTCTGTGAAACAGGGAAGGGGGAAAGTACACCATCTCTCATCCTCTCACTAGAATCAGTAATAATTTAGACAAAACAAGGATTCCAACATATGTCTATTTAGGCCAAAATCTTAAACACGTATCATACTTGAGAACAGGTCACTTGTAAGTAAAGTTAGGCTCGCAGCCCCCCTCCCCCCAATAAAAACTACAGAGTCAAAATATTTCAAGCTTTCCACATTAGAAAGGATATCCTATAAAGGTTATCCTCAGCATATGAAAAATGCCCAGTGCCATGTATCAAAGCATTACAAATTTATATTTTCAGATAAGCCGGTCATTCCTACTTAAGAAAAGTCATTATTGCTGCTTGTTTTGCATCACTATTGGAAGCTTCCACTTACAGGCACAACATTATGCATGTTTTGAACGGCATAGCTATAATACAAACATGGTTTTCCTCAAAGGATGTTGGGGCTTGTTTGGTGAAATTAGCTGTTAGAAATCCATAGCTCTCTTTACAGTTCTACAGTTCCCAGGTATCCCTGGGAAAGGAAATGTCTATCAAGATTGGCGAAGTTTGTGCTGTATATATGACTGACTGTGCCCTCCTAAGCAAAGTTAGGCCCTTCTAAGCCCATTGATCTCAATGGACTTAAAAGGGTGCAATTCTGTTTAGGATTGCACTGTGAAAGGCTCAAGCAGACTAGTCTTGTTGGCAACTTTGTTCTCCAGGTGGACTAAAGACATAGGAACAGAAGAAAAGCCATGCTGGATCAGACCAAGGTCCATCAAGTCCAGCAGTCTGTTCACACAGTGGCCAACCAGGGGCCTCTAGGAAGCCGACAAACAAGACACCTGCAGCAGCATTATCCTGCCTGTGTTCCAAAGCACCTAATATAATAGGCATGCTCCTCTTATCCTGGAGAGAATAGGTATGCATCATGACCAGTATCCATTTTTACAAGTAGCCATGAATAGCCCTCTCCTCCATGAACATGTCCACTCCCCTCTTAAAGCCAAGTTGACAGCCATCACCACATCCTGGGGCAAGGAGTTCACAATTAAATTATGTGTTGTGTGAAGAAATACTTCCTTTAATCTGTTTTGAATCTCTCACCCTCCAGCTTCAGCAGATGACCCTGCGTTCTAGTATTATGAGAGGGAGAAAAGCATCTCCCTGTCCAACTCTCTCCATACCATGCTTAATTTTATAGATCTCTATAATGTCTCACCTTAATCACCTTCTTTCTAAGAGAAACAGTCCTAAGCATTTTAACTGCTCCTCATAGGGCAGTTGCTGTAGCCCCCTGATCATTTTGGTTACTCTTTTCTGCACCTTCTCAAGCTCTGCAATATCCTTTTTTAGGTGTGGTGACCAGAACTGTACACAGTATTCCAAGTGTGGTCTCACCATACTTTTGTTCAAGGGCAGTATGATAGCAGCAGTTATATTCTCTATTCCTTGTCTAATTATGGCCAGCATGGAATTTACTTTTCCCACAGTTGCTGCACACTGGGTTGACATCTTCATTGAGCTATCTACTACCATCCCAAGATCCCTTTCTTGGTCTGTTGCTGCCAGCAGAGAACCCATCAGTGTATATATGAAGTTGGGATTTTTTGCCCCAGTATGCATCACTTTACACTTGCTCACATTGAATCTCATTTTTCATTTTAATGCCCATTCCTCCAGTTTAAGAGATTCTTTTGGAGCTCTTCACAGTCCAATTTTGTTTTAACTACCCTGAATAATTTGGTGTCATCTGCAAACTTGGCCACTTTGCTCTTCACCCCCAACTCCAGGTCACTGATAAACAGGTTGAAAAGTCCAGTCCCAAAACAGATCCCTGAGGGACCCCACGGCTTACACCCCTCCATTGTGAAAACTGATCATTGATTCCTATACTCTGCTTCCTGTTTTTCAGCCAGCTCTCAATTCATAAGAGGACTTGTCCTCTTATCCCATGACTCTGAAGTTTGCTTAGCAATCTTTGGTGGGGGACTTTGTCAAAAGCCTTATGGAAATCCAAATACACAATGTCCACTGGCTCATTCCTATCCACATGGCATCTTTTCTTTAATGGTTGGGTTTCTTACAGCTGGGATTCTTTCTCCGCATGAAACAAAGGTCTTCAGCCATAGTCCCTCACATGAAAGGGTGAGTTGCATTCACTGCTGCTTCATTCTGCACATGCACACACCCAACAGATGAATGGCACCATTAGCTCAGTTAGAGCTGGCTGTATTGACCATATGTTAGGGCTGGATGTGTGGGTGGATCTTGTCCAGAGACTATAATCACACAGACACCCTACACAGAATCCTTTTGCATGTACAGATAACTTATTGTGTACGGATATATATTTGCCCTGTTGGATCAGGATAAGTACATACTATTCATATTTATTTTTCCTGTGTAAGAATGGATAGTTGGTCTTGAGAAATAACACATGGAGAATATATGATGCAGGACTTTATGCATTGTTAAGTACAGCCAATCACAGGCTTCAATCATCAGTAATAATTGCAGACAGAAGACATTTCCATTCAAGGAGCATGACCTCCTCCCCCCCTATGGCTAAAGCCCCAAATGGCCGTGAAATGCAGCTCTTGGGGAACAGGAGGAACCCCTTCCCCAGGAATAGCATGAAGGGTGAGAGTTGGAAATCTGCAGTGGGAGGGAGGAATCAGAAAAAACAGCCCACCCCTTCCATCACTGGAGATCCTGTTGATCCAAGCCATAACATGGAAAGGAACTGAACACAATCCAAAATAACTCTTTTTATACTGCTCCCACACAATTACAAAGCCCAGAATCGCATGGAATCAACTGCTCGGTTTAGGTATGCAAAATACACCAACAAAGGTGGTCTCCATATTCTACATTCATAAATTGGATGTTGAATTCAGCTCCCCACAAATGTCACAGGCTATAGTTCTGATGAATTCTATGAAAGCTAAGTTGTGTAGTTTTCTAAAAACAGAGCTAATCTGGTTTGGGAAGGACACATTTTTTTCAGGGCCAACTGCTCTCTGGACTTCTAAATGCCAGTTAATGGAGACAAACAAAGCACAGCTGTCTTAACCATGCCTTAGGTTTCATCGGCAACCTCGGATACTTTCCTCTTTCCCCCCTCTCCCTATGTTGGGTGTGGCCTCTCATGCTTCATTTCATAGAGGATATGGCTGGAGACAGACAGCTGGACAACAGAAGTCTTTAGTCTGATGCAAAAGGATATGCTTATGTTTTTTACTGGTATAAAGAGAAATTATAGCTGTGCAGGAACATGATTCAAAGAGCCCCTTCCCCGGCTTCCCCTGGCTCAAATAAGCATCGAAGTTCAATTGGACTTAGAAGTGACCTTGGGCCAGTCACTCCCTTCCAGCCTAGCCTACCTCACAGAGTTGTTGTGAAGATAAAATTGAGAAAAACAGTGTAAGCTGCTTTAAGTCCCCTTTAGATAGAAAGGCAGGGTATAAATAAAGTAAATGAAAAATGAAAGAAAATATTTTATTAGCTTTAAGGGGAAAAAAGACGGGCATCTGTTTTTGCCTGTCTTTCTTCTTTAAAGATCTATACCAATGTAGGGAGCCCACTTTGATTTCTAAAAACCATGTGGAGATAAAATGCTTAAATCCCCTCTCTCCTTCCCACGTGACCTCAGTAGGAATCAGACTCCAACACAGCTGGTTGGGAAGATCTGGTCATGGATCCTCCAACATCTCATCTGTTTCGACTCTCAACTGATCTGACACAAAGCTCTTCACAACCTACTTTGGACTTTACTATTTTGAGCAAAATGGCATAATCTGCAAACTTGATTTCCCACCATTTCACTTCTGATTCAACATCACTGATAAGTACCTTCCACGCCTTGCTCAAAAATGCTACCAGCTTCCTGTATGTGCCCGTAAGTCTCTGACTTTTGCACTCTCTTTAAAATGTTGTGGTATCAATGTCTGACCAGGATGTAACTGGGATTCCCCCTCCCGTTTTCTTTTCCTCATCAGGAAATGCTGTAGGGTGAAAAGGATTGTATAAAAAGTTTAGGTTTAGCCACATATGACAAATCAATCCCTTTTAGATTGCCTCCATGTTGGTCTTCTCCAATGGTGGAATGTTTAGTCTCCTTCAGCATTACCACCTTCTCTACATTATTAAAGAGCTTGGAGCTAGTCCTGCTGCGAGGAATAGCTTTGTCAGGGACTGGATAAACGAACCCCCCAAGAAGCAGGTCCTTGTGTGTTGAGCAGATGGCCTTTAAGATAGGAAGGGGGAAATCATAAGTGTTTTTTTTTGGGGGGGGGCTTTAAAAAAAACAGAAACAAGAGAATCAAGTTCTTAGAATAGCAGCAGGGAGACTTGAGAGGCCTTGGATCCTATCTTAGGCACCTCTAATTAGCATCTGAGACACACTACAATTTTCTCTACAGGGAAGGACATATACTGGGATAATCTCAATTTACAAGTCAGTTGGATTCTGGTTGGAGTGGTAGTAAATGACAGTTAGTGAAGCTCTTGCGGGGCAACATCATCTAGCTAATTCAGCCACGACCTTCTACTGTGAAACTGAGCAAACATCCAAACTGCATTTCAGGCCACATTCTGGCCCCACATTCTGTGCTGCCATAATAGTCTAATTTGTTCCAGTCCCCAAAGTATTTTTGTGATCCAATTATTTCAGGATTCCCAAATTCCAGATTTTATAAATCTGGATATCGAGGGACACAGATATACACACAAATATTCACTGCAGGTCCCTCTCCACTATATGAAGGTTAGAACCTAACCTCAAACCTCTAAACAAGGAACGGATAGAAATATCTACTATATTACTACAGTATGAATTGCCACACGCAATCACTATGGTCTGAAAGAAGGAACTGTCTATGGCTAGAGAAGATATGCCATTTTGATACAAACATGGGAATGAATATGGGCCACCAAACACAGAAACAAGCAGCACTGATATTGCCTTGACACATGAAAGGAATGACATGTCAGTTCATCAGGAAACCAAAGGATATCTTTTGCTGAACCCCTCCCCCGCAACCAGAACCAGGAAACTACAAATTGTTCAAGGACTCCCCTGTTCCTAGGCTACTTTCATGTACATATGCTCCATATCTGGTAAGCATATCACTAGTACCTATTCACAGATACTCAGTAGCTGAGAACTGCCTCATCCATAAAATTCACTCAAGCCATCTTTGCATAAAAGGTTGGGCAAAACAAACACAGCACTAGAGGTTATTATCTGTAAACACAACACACCCTAGTGGCATTCAATTTAGAGTATCATCCATAGCGTTTGCTGGTTAGTTTTGCTTTAGTGATCTATTATCAAATTCTTGTTATATGTAGTAATTAGTGGTGAGGAAAATGAAGAACACATGCAGAAACTCCATGAACATTTCGCTTGCTTTCCACAGAGCTGCAAGTCCAGACGCTTGCTTTCAACAGCAACTAGCAATGGCTCCTTTCAGGTAGCTCTACTCCGTGTGCTTCAAGGGTTCAAAGTCCCTCTTCTGTGTGCTATTGTGATAGCATTTAAATTTCCTAATGACAGCGTGCACCCAGCAGGTGTAGCCTGTGACAACTTGCCCATCTTCCATGTCCATTCCTGTAATTCACTTAAAAATAATCTCTTCTTCTGCTGTCATCACTAACGAAAGAAGGGTTGTATTGCCCAGGATAGATGCAGGAGTGTCGGGTACCCGGTAAACCAGTGTAAGGAGGATACAGTCCATTTCTTTCTAGTTCTGGGTTCCGTAGGTTTGTTGGCTAAAATCACAGATAAACAGGGAGGAAGAAAAGAACTAATCAGTAAGTTCCATTTGTCATTTATGTAATAGTGATACAAGAAGAGCCCTGACCTGAATAGCCCAGGCTAGTCTGATCTCATCAGATCTCAGGAGCTAAGCAGGGTTGACCCTGGCAAGTACTTGCATCCGAGACCTCCAAGGAATACCAGGGTCGTGACACAGAGGCAGGCAATGGCAAACCACCTCTGAATGTCTCTTGCCTTGAAAACCCCACCAGGGGGTTGCCGTAATTGTGACTTGTCAGCAAAAAACAAAAACAAAATAAAAACAAGAAGATATAGTTCTAACAAAGTGAAAACATGGCAAAGAAGTTTCTCTATGTACTATCACAATAGGTGGTGTTTTACAGAGTAACTTTAGTTCCATGCAGCCTTCCGTCTCTCTTTCTCTCTCTCTGCTATCCCCTTACTGTCTCGAACCCTATACAAAAACTTTGAGTACCCAAACTTGGAAAACATGCAAATTTGATCCAACCCAGGGAAATGCATCACTGATGAACTGTTTGGCCATCTCCTAGACAACATGCCAGAAGGCAAGCTTTGTTCTGACATTTTTATTTGCATAAATAAATGTAGGAGACCTATAGTTACAGGAAGCCAGAGCAGTAGGCATATAGAAAATACAAAAGATTTGTTTTGTACTCTGATCTGGCGCACTCTGAGGCACTACTGGGGAAGCTAATAAGCCAGGATCAAAAGCAAACATGAGCAGCACCCATTCCCACCTTTCTGGGAAAATTCTTAACCAAGTATGTGAAGGTAGTTAAGTGATATACAATTTTACATTTTATTGTTACGGCCATTGGCCAGCACAAAACAACAGAGGAGTGCAAGTACCCATACAACACCAGTAAAAAGGGAAAACAAAAATACAGCAGAACAACCAAAACCAAACTGATCAAACACACCAAGTGAAGTGATATGAGGATACCACCCTTTCCTGGAATGAGGAAGTTCAAGCTTGGTCTACGTGTGCGAGGCAGGGCACGGAGGAGACAGACACTTGGAAGGAGTGTTTTGCTATTATTAGTAGGCCTCATGAGGAAGTTAGACCCCAGAGACAGAGGTCATTTGAGCCAGGAAATAAGTCTCTTTGGGTTCTTAGCCCAACTGAAGGTTGTGAACGTGTCCAGGGAAGAATATCTCTCTGAGGCCAAGATGAGAATCTGAGATCTTGGGAAATGATAATAGCGACTTGACTGGGGGACATAATGGAGACTGCCCCATATGCTCTTACAGATATCCTTCCCATCATGGTCTGTTGTTGCATAGAGGTAGGCGACCACTGTGAATTGGCAGCACTGAATGCACGTCTGTCCCCTTTAAAAGCAGTGACTTAATGTCCCCTGAGTAACTGCAACAGTACCAGAGAAGAAGAACCACAGAGCAAACAGAGGAGTCATGTTAAACATGACAGAGAAATATGATAAGTAGCCTGTAGTGCACTTCACCCCAAGTTCAAATTTGTATTATAGCCTGGTGGATAAAGAATGATTTCTAGCATGCACCATATAATTATGCCTCAATTACTGCCTCCCATAATTCTTGTTTTGCATTAAAGCACTTATCTGGAAGCATGGGAAGGTACACCTGTGCTTCTTATGCTTAAAAATGATCCCATGATAAAAGTTCTTAAATCAAAGCAAATATAGAGTCTCTCCATTTCCTAATAATTTAAACAACAACAACAAAAAGCCGAAAAATTACTACCATATAGTAAACATCCGTCATCTGTAATAGGTTTTTGGTGCTTCCATTCTCTTGCATTTCAATGGTTTCTATACCCCAGTCCTGAGCTCGAGGGTTTTTGGGATATTCAGCATAAGGGGACATCTGGAAGTCTCCACTTTTGAAGATGAGCTTGCTTATGTCATTTTTATTCTTCCTGGGAGAAAAAAAAAGTAAAATGACAAGAGAGCAGATCCTAGGGAGGCTGCTGAAACTGTGAACATGTGCCTTGAGGCAGTTTTGGAATGGATGAGGGCTAACAAGCTGAAGCTTAACCCTGACAAAACAGAGGTGCTACTGGTGGGAGGAAAGTCTGACCCAGGACGGTGTGGCACTCACTCTAAAGAAGCAGGTTAACAGTGTAGGGGGTGCTCTTGGAACCAACCCTCTTGTTGGACAAACAGGTAGAAATGGTGGCCAGGGGTGCCTTTAACAAGTTTCAGCTGGTGAACCAGCTGCCATTCTTTCTAAGCAGGAAAAACCTTGCCATTATGGTGCATGCCCTAGTAACATCTAATTAGATTACTGTGGTGCACTCTGCATGGGGCTGCCCCTGAAGACTGTTCAGAAGATACAGTTGGTACAGAATGCTGCAGCCAGAGTGTTGACTGGAGTGGGTCATTGTGATCACCTCTCTTGTTCCATCTACACTGGCTTCCAATTTGCAGCTGGGCTCAATTCAAGGTGCTGGTGTTGACCTTTAAAGCCCTATACGGCCTGGGACCAACATACCGGGAGGACTGCCTTCTCCCATATGAACCTACCCACTCACTCCAGTCATCCTTAGAGGACCTGCTTTGGTTGCACTACTATCTGAAGCTAGATGGGTGGCGACCCAAGAAAGGGCTTTCTTGGTCATGGCACCAAAACTTTGGAACTCCCTCCCCAGGAGGTTTGTCTGTCTGCCTCTATTGGTGTCCTCCACCAGTGGGCGAAGACTTTTTAGTTTCATTTGGCATACCCCCAGTAACTGTTATTGGCCCTCTTCTGGTACTGACTGTGATATGTTTTTATTGAATTATTTCATCATTTTAAATGTTGTTTTTAATTTTTCAAATGTTTTAACGTTTTTATGTGTGCTGCCTTGTGGACCCTATCAGGTAGAAAGGCGGCATAAAAATGTTTTAAATGAATATAAATCCCACTCATCTTTTTCATATCCATTTCTTTTTGGGAGGAATCCCCCCACCATATTTATGCTTTTATTATTTGTGATTTCATCAACCTGGTACTCCTGACATTTTCCCTTTTGAAGTGTTTGTGTGTCGCTCTGAAAACTTTAAATATCCCTGATTTTGGGGGGGAAATACAGAAGTGCTACCCTCTACAAGTCAACACGCTTCGATATTATTGACCCTTTGATTAGGGAAATGGGCTCTGGTGATGAGGGTGAATGGACCAAAAGGTTTCTGCTGTGAGACAGCTCACCAATATCCACCCAGGTCGCAAAATACTGTGCCGTAGCAATGAAGCTACGTCGCCTTAATGTACTTCCTTAATCTGTGGAAATGTAAAATTGGGTGATTCCTAATTTTGTTGACCTTGGTTGTAAACATCTACTCAGTATGGTCAGTTTCTGTTTTACCTGTTTTATCTGGCATACTAGCCGCAAATAAAATTTATTAATTTTTTTATACAGAAATGCTACATTATTTTGCAATATATGTTGATGTATGCCAACTGTTCAACAAAAACACCAGATCCCCCCCAAAAACTGAAAATTAATTTGGTTTTGTGCTATGTAACATCTGTTTTAAAAAACAAAACAAAAAAACAAGCCTTGGGGCTGAGGATACCTACTGGCAGCACGTGACTATAAGCGCTATCCCCATGATGAGCAGCAGTCCTCCTCCAGCAGCGGCAATCACAATGGTGATTAGCTGATAAGCTAAAACAGAAACAGAGTCGATTCAGTTGCCAGTTGATTCTCTTAAAGTAAAAACTGGCTGACTCCTGCCTGTCGCCTCCATGTATCCCCTTTTCCTTTATTCCATTCTTTATGCTCGGGGGACCAGCAGGTCATGAGCAAAACAAATTCAATATATTCCATAATACATAAATACCCAAACATATAAATTTTTTTTATCTAAACAGTACAGTTAAAAAGAGGTATCATTAAAAACCATAGATAAAAATTTTGCCTTGGCGAGGGTTAAATTTGGATCAGTATCAGCCAATAACTTTGCAACTATATCTTGCTTTAGGGCAGGTCCCCATGTCTGAATGTGCATTATGATCCATTTGTCTCTGGCGAGATCGTGCTTTTTACAATCTACAAAACAATGCCAAACCGTGTCCAAACTCCCTGATCCACAATCACAAAGTCGCTCGGAAAAGGAGACCCCTGAAAATCTGCTTGCGAACTCCCCCAATGGCAGTGCATTTAATCTGGCCTTGGAGAAGAGCACTCTGTGTTTGGGAACAGTTAAAAGTTTACAATAAGCAGGTAGGATCTTTGGAATGGGGAGGCCCAGATGGTACAAGGAGCATACCCTGCGCGCTCTGCAGCCAATGCTCCATTTGTCAAGTCGCAACACTAGATCTAACTAATTTACATGCAGAGGGATATTCCATTTGCTTTAAAACCTCAAGGGACCAATTCAGTCTCTGCAATCTATCCACAACTAATTTTTGTCCTGAACTCTGAAAGCCATCTTTAGCCAGTAAATGCAAATAGCACCCCTCTTCCATGTATCTCCTTAGCCCTTTGCTGCTGTGGTGCTGTGGAATGGGTACAAACATTCAGCTGGTGGGGAGAAAGTTCAGCTTGTTTGTAGACAAGTGATATGGCGTCTTTGAGGGAACTAAAAAAAAACAGTTTTGCTACAGTAAAATCTCACAGGGGGGAAAGGCATAATAAGGACTGCCTGGTATTGATACATAAGAGTATGAGCTGCTGCTAGACAGAATACTTACGATTTCCACAGTTGAATCCTCCCAATCCAAATGGGCAACTGTAATTGAAAAGAGACATTAAGTGTTCAGTAGATAAGCCTTAACTGAAGCAATATCAAAATAACGAAATAGCATTTATTTAGGGGTAGAGGGATGGGAAGTAAGGATAATTAGTTCTATAGATTCTGATACCTCACACAAGTGTCGTTCTCAAGTTTATACCCATCTTCACATGCTAAAAACAGAAAGAAAGAGAGAAAATGTCAATGAACACATCTCAGAGTCAGACAGAGAGAATATGATGAGTGGCTGGGACTTGGAGAGATACTTTAAGGCTTTTCCCCTCTCCTCTCCTCCATTTTATCCTCACAACAACCCTGTGAGGCATGTTAGGTTAGGCCAAGAGTGAATGACTGGCCCAAAGTCACAAACAAGCTTCCATGGGAGAGTAGGGATTCAAACCTGAGTCTCCAAGGTACCAGTCGAACACTCTAACCGCTATACCATACTAGCTGACTGTAAAACCAGTTTTACAGATGCCTGGCAATATTTACAATGATTTTCAGAAAGTACACCACAAATGATTCTACATATTCTTTAAACCATCACTTCAATAGGCATGGCCCACCCAGTTTGAGGCCATTTAGTCAATAAACAGGTAAAGAATTGCTGAGATTCTCTAACAGTGCATTCCTAAGGAGAGTTACTCCCGTCTAAGCCCATTCATTTCAATGGGCTTAGTCTGGAGTAACTCTTCTTAGGAATGCACTGTAAGATCACTTATCAAAGATCACTTGGGGGTTTTCCAGAGAAGAGAAATTCAGAGGTGGTTTGCTTGCCTCTGTGTCACAGCCCTGGACTTCCTTGGTGGTCTATCTAATACTAACCCTGCTTTAAGAGTGAGCGAGCGAATGGTTTCATTTGCATTTAGCCATAGGCCGTTACAAACATATCAAGGATACCACAGATACATAATAAAAGAAAATATTTGGTTAATAACATTCTGGAACTAACCCTGCTTCACTTCTGAGAACTGATGAGATCGGGCTAGCTGGGACTATCCAGGTCAGGGTACAATATATATAGTTGTCCGGAATTAGAGAAGTTTGTATTCCAATGTTCAACAAAACCCCAGTTATTTACAAATCTATTTGATTGAGGTCTTTTATATCAAACCTTGTTCTATCAGATCTTAGTCCAACATTCTAACCACTATATAACACTGGTTCTATGTGAAATTCACCAAAACTGTAACTAATTCTATGTTTTCATGTACAATATAATTTTTCAAAAAGCATAACTAAAGTGCTTGAGGCTCCATTGGTAATTCATATCCTGTGATAGCGCTAATCAATAACCTTACCTGACCCCAGAAATGTACAATTAACAAGCTTTGCTAAACATATGAGTGCTACCAATATTCAAAGCTTGATACCGACATTCTGCATTCTCCAAACTAGAAATATGTTTATTTCTTTAACACACGTATATGCTCCTGTTTTCTCCTAACAACTGAGGACCCAGCTCAAGTCAAAGTAAACTTTGCCACCTGCCCACCAATAGGTTGGGTATGATGTTACAAATACACAGCAAGTTTTCCATGTTAATAGTGCATGAAAAGGGAGGAGACTATCCAGAGAAAAACAAATGAAAGTAATCCTGAGGAAAGTACCTAGATGCAGTTAAACTAGCTGTCCAGTAGAGATCAGTATTGATCTACTATAATAATGCCATGGAGAAACTACACCTGAATTTCCCCCAGATGTTTTAAGCAAAGCAGCCTTAAGAGCATAAGTGAAACTGTTTAACCCTTTTTCCTCCACCCATTTCCCAACTTGAAATAATCCCCCAGCTACTCCCCCCATAAACCCAAGACTTTTCCCTACAGGAAGAAAAGCAGCTGGGAGACAGATTTTGAGCGGTCACCCCTATTGTGCCTCGATTCAAGATTACAGCCTCCTGAAACTGCTTCTAGTTTTTATGGCAGGAGAAACGTACACACAACCGCATGTCTGGTGTCAATGCTGATTTTACCTTTGATAGTATTTATTAACAAATACAGTGTGCTATTCTGTACCTGCCAATCTCAACTATTAAAAGCAGGAGTCCCGTGGCGCAGAGTGGTAAAGCTGCAGTACTGCAGTCCAAGCTCTGCTCACGACCTGAGTTCGATCCCAGCGGAAGTTGGTTTCAGGTAGCTGGCTCAAGGTTGACTCAGCCTTCCATCCTTCCGAGGTCGGTAAAATGAGTACCCAGCTTGCTGGGGGTAAAGGGAAGATGACTGGGGAAGGCCCTGGCAAACCACCCCGCAAAAACAAAGTCTGCCTAGAAAACGTCGGGATGTGACGTCGCCCCATGGGTCAGGAATGACCCGGTGCTTGCACAGGGGATTAAAACTAGCCTCTCTTCCACATTATGACCAAAAGAGCAAATAATCTTTCCCCTTGTTTCTTTTACAGCTAGGGTCCCCAAGTCCCTCTTCACCATCAGCGGAAGGTTTTGAGGTCGGAGCCTGAGAAGGGCGGGGTTTGGGGAGGGGAGGGACTCCAGTGCCATACAGACCAATGGCCAAAGCGGCCATTTTCTCCAGGTGAACTGATCTCCATTGGCTGGAGATCAGCTGTAATGGCAGGAGATCTCCAGCTAGTACCTGGAGGTTGGCAACCCTATTTGCAGCTGGAAATACAGCTTTCCTATTTGAAAATTTAAAGGGTAACGGCTTAGATCCAAACGTACATAAAACAGTGGGGTGGAGCAGTGCTGGATTTACGTATAAGCTAAACAAGCTATAATTTAGGGCCCCACTCTCTTGGGGGCCCCCAAAAAATTTAAAGGAAAAAAAACTGGATGTACATTTCCAAAATCAACAATTACTTTGATAAAATACATATTTTGTTATGTGCAAATGGCTTTAGATACCTATTAATTACCTATAAATTACCATATAACATATATTCAACACAAAAAACAGCAACAATTTGTTGTTGACAAAGGACAGCTGGACATATCAAGGGCCCCATTACCTTCAATAGCTTAGGGCCTCATCAAACCTAAATCCGGCCCTGGGGTGGAGCCTACTTCTGTCTTACCACTCCACCCAGAAAAGTTTATTTATTTAAATATGTAAACCCCACCTTTCCTTTGGGCTCAGGTTTGAAGCCATCCATTGGAGAACAAGCCACTTAAGTTGGAGAAAGGCTCCTTAGGCTGGAGGAAGTCTTCTTTGAGGATGGTTGGATCCACCCTGGTGGAAGTGGATCTTGGCTGCCTTGTTCTTCCCTTAGCACCCCCACCCCACCCCACGCAGTCCCACTGAGAACTAGAGAAATCTTTTTTTTATTAACATTTTTTAAACAATACAAAAACTTGACATACACATGCCCATTCACATACAAATAGAGCTCCTCCCAGAGAAATCTATTAACAATTCTGTTTCATAGCAGTTACTCTATATACTAGCATGTATACATAATAACAGCAAACTATTCTGTTCCCACTATAGTACATATAAGCCTTCTAGTTTTTTTAAACCTGCAAGTCTTCCAGTTTAAGCTTCTATATTCTTGTTATAAGCCATATCTGTTATTCCTGATTTGCTCCGATTTATCCTAATTCTACTAAATATTTTAAACTCTCAAGTTAGCATAGTCAAAATAGTACTTCCATTTCATTCGGAATTCATCTATCGTTTTTCCTCTCAGCATACTGGTTAATTTGGCCATCACCTCATACTCTGCCATTTTTTGTTGCCATCTCTCTAATTCTGGAATATCTTCTTGTTTCCACTGTTGCCAGGACCACTCTCGCCGCTGCCGTCATGTAACTAAATAAGTCTTTGTGGTTCTTTCCCAAGTTTTCTGGTTCTATTCCCAATAACATGGTTTCAGGCTTCAATGGAAATTTTATCTTTAAAACATTCTGCATTTCTTGATGGATCTGAATCCAAAGTTTCTGAATCATTTGGTTGTATGTTAGCCATCCTATTTTCTTATTTTCTCTCTTTATTTCTTCCCAAGATTTTGTTTTATTTTGCTTGTCTAGCATGTCCTGGTATCTTTTAAATTCTGTCTGTCTCCTTTGTCCCTTGTTCAGATAAGCATCTGTTGGAGACATCAACAAAGCTGGTGAAGGGCTTAGTCTGCTTTTGTTTCTAATCCAGGTCTTCATCAGTCCTTCGATAATTACATGTCTATGTCCAAATATCTCTGATTTCTTTGCTTTCCATAGGTAATAGTGGAAGCCACGGTCCCATATTCCTTTTTCCATTTTCAATGCTTTTTGCTCTGGGTCTTTTATCCAATCAACGATCCAAGATAGTCCTGCCGCTGAGAACTAGGGAAATCTCTTGAACAAAATGCTATGCAGCATGGGAAGAAGGGGAAATTGGAAGCAATTATCCATCTTGATCTTATCTGAATTTTTGCTCCATTCATGGAGTTTGTTCTGCTCATGCTTCCTTCTGGTCTCCCTGTTTTGTGGCATTTTGCTCAGGAGGGAAGGAGAGGAACATTTATTGAAAATATTTATAGACTGCCTCTCCACTACGACTGTCTAAAGTGGTGTATATTTACCAATTATGTGAACTTTCTCTGTTTGCATCCATCCCCAATACGTGGGATATGTTGTAACAGGTGAGATCAAGATGCCTTGACATACCGACTCTCATCTCAGGGAAGTAACATTCTCTCCTGGGAAAGGGGGCTATTAATTGCTTAAATTACTGGTTGAGGAGACTGGTTTCCTGCCTGGAAATAACTGTCTGCCCAACAGCCAGGAAGAGGCAAGATGGATGGCTGTTTGGATAACCTGTATGGTGCCACAAAGGACTGAGACATACCCTCCAAGCTGAGTGGAGAGCAGGGGTATGTGGGCTTCTACCCCAACTTCATGACAGGGCAAGGGAAACCCACCCAGCAGGGTCAGGAAGGGTTAAAAGATCTGGACTCCCCATTATTAGCGGATCAGGAACAAGGGAGGGAAATGGAGTTTTGTCTGCCCAGACCAGCCTCTACTGCATTCTAGCAGGCTTGTGTCCATCCCAGGGAGGAGGTGAAAATAATATCACAGCACTAAAGGGGTATTGTAGCACTAAGAAAGGAAATGAAGCCTATAAGGTTTATCTAAGCTTTAGAGAGCCCAGTCTGTGATAAAAGGGTCTCAGCTTTGCACCTGGCTGCTTCTTCCATACTTAGGCTAGAACCTCCTGGCTAGGCTAGGTTAGATAGCAAACAAAGGAAAGTGAGGTAGGATCCAGCAGTAGACCCACCTCGCTCCACGCACAGAGCTCCTCCTGGTGCCCCAAACCGTTGGTAAACAAGGGAAAGGGCAGAACTTGGGTGGCACTACCCCGTATACCTGATGGGAAGAGGGAGAAGTGGGGCAAGTCCTCTGACACATACACGTGTCCCCTCTTCCCATCATGACAGGGTAAAAATATGAAACATTTTGCAAATTTTGCAAAGCACTTTTTTCCTGTAATGGTACTGGAAAGCATTTGGGTATTTTTCCAGTGTCTAAAGACTGCAACTTTCAAAATGCAGGACATAGTAATAAAATAGTGAGATTCATTACTGAAGACAAGCTGGCTAGCTGATTATTTAGTATCAGTCAAGCAGGTTCATCCACAGAGTAATTAAAACATTTGTTACTGTGGCTGGGGGTTTGAAGTTTGTGTGAAAAATCCCAGGTACTAAGCAGCCTGGAAACACAGTATTGTGCTAAATCAGACTTAACGGAAACGCTGTTTTTGTCTTGGGGAGGTAGAATGACTGTTATCGCACTAGGTATTCCCACCAATGTATTAAGAGTTTGAAACTGTTATAAAAAATACTGTTCGCACTTTGTTTGGCCCCTTTAGCTGTGAAGACGTCTTCCAACCATTTTTTAGCCGTGGCATCCAAAAACCCTTTTAAAGCAATGTTTTTTATAACATTTTCAAACTCTTGATACATCACTGGGAATACCTAGTGCAGTAACAGCCAAAGTGCAAACAGTATTTTTTATAACAGTTTCAAACTCTTAATACATCTGTGGGAATACACTGAAAGTGCGAACAGAATTTTTTATAACATTTCCAAACTCTTGATACATCACTGGGAATACCTAGTGCGATAACAGCCCAGGTTTACTCTGACACCAAACTGATTTACTTGTTTGGGGTCAGAAGAGAATCTTCCACCACGGATATGAGGAGCATCCCGTTTCTTTTGTCCTTTGTTTACTTTCCTTGTAGGGTTCAGCCTAGCCCACTTGTTTCAGTATCTTTGCTGCATTTTGTGGTGGTGACTATTGTTCTCCAGGCCCTTCAAATGTCATTATACCAGGGAAGGCGATAATCTACATCAGATGGCCTGCTCAAGTAAAAATGTTTAAGTCTAGACAAGTCTACTTCAGTGGAAGAATGTGGACTGATTATTTCTAACAATTTATTTGTTGAAGAGAGCAAACAAATGCTTTCTATATAGTCCCCCAAACATAGATGCTGCCTAACTATGCCATGAATTTTCAGGGCATTCTCTGAGTTTGCACAGCCATCACTTATGTGGTGCTGTTAATCTTTAGCAGACAGACTATTACACAAGACCTCAAAAATCCTCTCCCCTGTGATACACAGCACAAAGTTTCCAAAGAAATACAAAATAGTTCCTGTTCCCATTAGACAAAGGCAGCTCAATGGATATGAAGCGTCGCCATTCTCCAGGTGGGGCCAGGGTTTCCACCAGAATTACAAATGATCACCAGATTAGAGATCAGTTCCCCTGAAGGAAACAGCAGCTTCAGAGGGCAGTCTTTATGGAATCACTCCCCCTCTCCCACTGATCTTCCTCCCTTCTCCAAAATCCACCCTCCCCAGACTCTACCACCAAGATTCAAGAAATATTTCAAGCCAGGCTTGGCAACCCTAGAAATGTAACTCTTCTGATTACATACAGAATTAAAAGTATAGACAGCGGAGGTATATTAACCTGTAGAGAGGGATGCCACAAATTATTATACTGCTTAGAGGAATTCCTAGAGACCAGAGTTTTATAGTTTCGTTATTTGAAACTATGGAGTTTCATTATTAACTATGGAGATACTGTGATCTGTAAATCATTTGCAGTACCATCCTGAACAGACTTATGTCCTTCCTAAGCCTATTAACTTAAATGGGTTTAGAAGGCTTTAACTCTGCTTAGGATTGTACTGTAGATCCCTCTAGGAACAATATCATACAAAAATAAAATTTTATAACTTTCAGAATACAAACTTTTCAAGGAATGTTTTTGTGCATAGCCTTAATTTGACTCTTTCCCCCATGTTTCTGCTCAATTAGCTAAACTGCTCTGTGTACCAGACCTAGGTAGAAAACCATTACCCCATTAGATTTCCCCAGCAAGTGCAGATTAGCCATTTGTCTAGCTTACATCAAAGGCACCACAAACAAAAGTGGCACTGTTCACAGCTGTTTGAAACAGCATCCATATTATACCTCTTCACAAGCCCTTGGCAGCAACAGAACTCACTGTCAGCCTCTCTTAATGGTCCCCCTATTCCACATGGAGAAAATAAGTCTTTACAGCATTATTATCATCTTTTATATTTGCAGCTCCAAAAATTTTCAGCTTCAAACCAGTAAAGATAATATATATATATATATATAATCTACCACGAAAAGAAAAGAAAAGTGTGTGTGTGTGTGTGTGTGTGTGTGTGTGTGTGTGTGTGTGTGTGTGTGTGAAGTGCCGTCAAGTTGCTTCCGACTCATGGCGACCCTATGAATGAAAGTCCTCCAAAATGTCCTGTCTTTGACATCCTTGCTCAGATCTTGCAAACTGAAGGCTGTGGCTTCCTTTATTGAGTCAATCCATCTCTTGTTGGGTCTTCCTCGTTTCCTGCTGCCCTCAACTTTTCCTAGCATGACTGTCTTTTCCAGTGACTCTTGTCATCTCATGACGTGACCAAAATACGACAGCCTCAGTTTAGCTTCTAGGGTCAGTTCAGGCTTGATTTGATCTCTAACCCACTGATTTGTTTTTCGGGCAGTCAAAGGTATCCGTAACACTCTCCTCCAACACCACATTTCAAAGGAATCTATTTTCTTCCTATCAGCTTTCTTCACTGTCCAGCTTTCACACCCATACGGAGTAATAGGGAATACGATGTCGATACTCTACACAGGCTGTATGGAAGCTCTTCTCTTTCTCCACATGGGGGAGTAACGTTGTTTCTCATGGGATTCTCTTTTTTAATTCTAAAAAATGAAGAGAGGTGGAGCAGAGGAACCAGAGACAAAGGAGGGCAAAGGTCCTAAATTTTTTAATACTTGCATAAAATAAGACACTTGTACTGTTGTGGGTAAAAGCATGCCTGATGAAATTCTCTCTTTCTTTACTACTCTTTGACACACAGGAAATTTCTCATCCTTCACATCTGATCATCTTGTTGAGAACAGGGAGTTTTGAAGCAGTGGACACACTGGGAAGCAGAAAGATCTCTAGAGCAATGGGAAGGGCATTGAGGGAAGAAAGGAATTGCTGCTTATAATTTTGGGCTGCTCTCTAAACCCTCACAAACAGAGTTACTCTATCATCAGTGTCAAAAAGAAGGGTATAACTATCCTTAAAATTGCACTGTAAAGTTTGGACACAGGCAATCAAACAGATTATGGATCCCAGACCACAGAATTTGCATAGTTCAGAGTACTAAAATCTACACCATACACAAACACATCCAGAGGATCTAGCCATGTGATTCAGAGCATATAAAGAGGGCAGAGCCAGAAAGCGACATACATGCACAAGACAGACAACAGGTTATTGTGAAGTTACCTAAATTTGATCAGTAATGTCCAACAGAATAATTCAGTGCTATTGGCGTATGAGTGTAAAAAATCTGGGCAAACCCTTTGTGTCTGTTCATTTGGAATGATATGAAGGCTACAACAAAAAGGACTGTGCCTCAAAAAGCAAGTTTTTTTTCTTTGCTGCCCTGGAAGATCAGACAAAACAGAGACAGAAATAACTGTGCTATGCCCTCTCTAAAAACTGAACTTTTGCCACAGACCCCTCCCTAGCCTGCCCCCTTTTATTCTTTTCACTGGGTTTTTTCTGGCTTACACAGCATGCTGTACAAAAAGATAATATTATTGCTGCACAGAGAGCAGCCAAGAGAAGATATCCCCAATTTCTACGATACAAAAACCAGAACCAACCAGAGAACATCTAAGCTGTTAATACTTATTCATTGCATTGAGCTTCTTAGCATGCACAGGCACACTCAAAACCCGCACCCTGATCCATAGAAAATCCTTTGAACTGGAACCAAAAGATTAAAGATGAATCCCAACAAACCTACTGTGTAAGGCACAATACCTCTGCAGGAATGATCCAGTTTGTTGTATCTGAAGTATCCGGGCTTGCACTGGCAATCTGCAATGCCATCAAAGTCCACACACACAGAAGTTTCTTTGTCACATTCTGGATCTTTGTGTTTGCACAGACCGCCAGCTATCACACAGAAGAACATTGGGGAAATCATAACCGTGCTGAGAAAAAGTGTACCTTGATGGGAATCTCTCTCTCCAAATACCACACTGGGTGTACATGTTGCTTGACTCCATCATTCCCCTTTGAAATAGCTTACAGTACCAGCCAGTACAGTTCTCACTCATGTTTAAAAAACAAACAAAAACACCCCTTTTGTTTCATGCAATCAGAATGACTAAAATCATAGCTCTAATGATGAACACTCTAGTTTTATACAATACGTGGAATCCATGTTCTCTTTATCTAAGTCTCGCTCATCTAGCAACTCCCGCAAAATAGATCTACCTCCCCCCAAAGATGGTATGTGGTGGAAAAAATTAAATTGTTTTTAAAGTTTCAATGAAATTAACAACTTCTCAAACAGACTGATGCTAAACAGATCTTTTTCTGGGAAGTTAAATCACAAAACATGGTTTCCGAACAAGCCCCCTCCCTACCATAAAATAGTATCATTTCACATAAATGGCTTATTTCTCTTTGAAATACATCAACCGCAGCTTGGATCCCACCAAAAAATACAGACAGAAGGATAGCAACAGATTGAGACACCTCTGCCTCCCCCCACCCCCGCCACAGCTGAAAATTCCTCCTGAAATGCTTCCGCATCTCGTCTTTGCATCTCTAATATCTGAGATCATTTGGGGATTGGTTCAAACTATGAAGATAAGATTCCTGCTGTTTAGAACTGGCCAGGATTCAACGCCAAATCTCTAAGATGAGAGGCCTTGTACACAATGACCTGAATCCCACAGTGTATCCAGTCTTTCTCTGACATGAATGTTTTTGTCAAGGAGCAGACCGCATACAGAGGTAGAAAGGAATTTTCTCCTTCATTCTTAAAAAAAAATTAACCCATCCAGTTACACTTCAAGCCACAATCTGTACTAATGCCAGTTTACCTCTGTGGAGCTGGAGAAGGCTAGACATGAACTGGCAAGTCTCTGAGGGTACTTTGCAAGCTCGGATGTGGCGTCGCACAGTGCTGACAATGTCATAAAGGGTGACATTGGAGAACACAGAAAAGGTGCTTGTGATGGAAACTTGGACGGTACCCGATCGCCTGCAGAGAGAGTGAAAAAATTCAAACTCTGCATTCATATCGACTTCGTAGAAGCATAACACTTATGGGTGAACAGTTACTAATATCATGCACATGGCATGAATGCAATTTTCGATTCTGTGCTTGGGAACACTTGCCACAGCAAACGAGAGACCCATGGGTTAGATCTAGGGTTGCCAGCCACCAGCTGGGGCCTGATCTCTCAGAATTACAACTGATCCCCAGACAACAGAGAGCAGTTCCTCTGCAGAAAGTGACAGGGTAGATTTGGAGGGTAGACTCATTGCATCACATCCCTGCTGAGCTCCCTCCCCACACCCTCTCCAGGCTCCACCCCCAAAATCTCCAGGAATTTCCCAACCTAGAGTTGGCAGCCCTATTTGGATCCTATGAACCAAAACAACAATGCTGCTCATGGACTCAAATATTCCTCATCTCAAAATCAGCTGTGCAATCCCCTCTAATTTGCTTGGTGTTGGATGATATGAATTTTCAGAGCCATGTAAACACACTTCAGTTCACTTGGCCGTTCTGCTACATAGTCAACTGCAATTATTTTGTTGGCTTGGGGGGTTGTCTTTGTAATGGGTTGATTGGCGTATTTTCTCATTTTCTGTTTTTGCTTCTCATTGTGCTTCCATGCTTTCTCTTTTTTGCTATATGTTAAGTGGCTGCTATTAGCTGGCTATAATGAGTTGTACAATTATATTCCTGGGTTGCTTTTATTGCATGTGGGTGTGTATGGGAAGGGGGGTGTTCCTTTGTATTTTATTACACTGTGAGCAGCTCTGAGAGCCCTTGGGCTGGAGGAGGGGAATATATTTTTTCCAAATGAATGAATGAATAAATGAATACCAGGCCCCCTTCCCAACCAACAAACCTGTCATTGCTTGGTGCACCTTACCTTAATGCTTTAACAGCTGATGTGTAATAGCCAGGCAATGTTGAAAGAGAATTGTTCAACTGAAAAAAAAGAGGGAACAAATTGCTGTTTGGAGAACACTCCAAAATTAGCAACTATATTTTCCAACACTGAGTAACAAAAGTTAGTTTGTATTAATCATGAAGGCATATTGAGAAGTTAGAATGCAAACTAACATTTTAAAAAGTAAGATTGGCTACCCGCCCAGGCTAGCCTGATCTCGTTAGATCTCAGAAGCTAAGCAGGGTCAGCCCTGGTTAGTATTTGGATGGGAGACCACCAAGGAATACCAGGGTTGCTGTGCAGAGGAAAGCACTGGCAAACCACCTCTGTTAGTCTCTTGCCATGAAAACCCCAAAAGGGGTCACCATAAGTCGGCTGCGACTTGAAGGAACTTTTACACACACACACCCGCATCATAATGGATACATAAAATGCAAAAAATAGTGAGAAAAGAGCTCTGCACTTTAGATGGACTGAGAACTTCCCAAAATTATGCACCGCTTTAAAAGGCAAATCCTTTGTACCTTAGGGTAGCTGAAGGCCCCACGTATTTATTTCTACTATACTCTTTAAGGGCCATCTGGATGAGATGTTGGAAACCCAATCACAGGCCACCTGTCTCTTTAAATGGCAATTAAATGTAACCTAGGAGTATAGTGATTTATATCAGAACCATAGCCCTGGGGAGAGGAGGTTAACTCATTCCCTCCATCCTGATAATCTGTTTGGCCAATAGAGGAAAACTTACAGGAATTGTGGAGGTTGAAGTGACTTCAAGACAATTGTCTTTGCTGTGTAAAATGGCTCTCACAAAACAAAAGTGCTTTTTTCTCACATGGATATGGATGTAGATTAATAAAGGCAAATAAATTGGGGGGGGTAAGCTGGGGTGGTCTTGGTGATTCTGGGGCCCCGGCCCCCTTCTTGAGCCCATGCTGCTGCCCTCTGCAACTCCAGGGAGGCCCACAGTGACCATGCTGCATGGTTGGGGGCCCTCTTCCCCAGTGCAAGGCCTGGGGCTAGTGCCCTGGCTGCCCCAGGGCTACAACAACCCCTGGTGCAAGCTCATCAGCCAATAACAAATAGGTATGACTGAATATATGGACAGGATCCCCTATGGCTCTGTTAACAGGCCAACAAGAGTGTTTTGCCAGCAGAGAGATAAGCAATTTACAGTTTGTACTGTCTGTTACACAAAACATAACAGGATCAAATAAATGGCAGGGACTAGTGAAGCTGTAACTGGAGTAAAACGTTTTTTGCTGCTGAGCTGCAACAGAGGGGAGAGGGATGACAGCTTTCCCTTAAAGGGGGCATTGTGGGGCCAGGTCATAGAGGCCAGGGTACAGTTCCTAAATGGGTAGTAGCCCAGCACAAGCATGAGCCATGACATCAGCAACTGTTGCTGGGCATCACTAGCCACTGAGCACTACACTTGCCAAATTTATTTTATTTATTTATGTTATTCATAGTCTGCCTTTCTCACTGAGACTCCTACTGCCCATGGCTAAACCGAATGAGGTCCAACTCCCCTTGAGCACAGGTCCATAGCAAAAGCCTTTTTAACCTCCAGAGATTTTCCTCGTTAGATACCAATGGAAACAAACATCACACTTGTAATCTTGATTCTGTGTTGATTAATTTTGGGGCTTTTTATCTGCTGGTCAAATGACTGTAAATAAACGAAACTGAACTGAACATCATAATTTTCACACTTACCGCATTTATTATATCTTCTTCAATTTGATGAAGCTCTGAATACTTCCCTCCGGTAGTGTTAAACATTAGCGGAAACTGGCCAACAAAGGTTCTTACTGAAGAGAAGAAGATAACTTGTTACTTAACAAACACACCCACACAAGGACACCTAAATTTTCCTCTCAGTACCAGAAACTTGCAGGCAGCTTCAGCCCCGACTCAGAGATCCTCCCGAGTACCCTTTTATTTGCTTTTTTATTTTTAAATGGAAACTGTGTTTCTAAGGATCAAATTAGATGTTGTACAGCAAAAGCTTATGTGTCTCCTAACCTATACCTCAGTCCCATGCAGGAGTAGGGAAAGTGGGGTTACCCATTTTCTCTGGGCTACTTGCTCTAGTCCAAACTCTGTTCCTCCCATGTTGCCAGCGCAGAGAAAACCAACCCAAAGAGAGGAGATAGGCGAGAGGTTCTCCAAAAAGGGACCAAAAGATGCAGTGAGATAAGTGGGAAATAGTTTTTTGAAGGAGCCCCTAGCCAGGTGAAGGAAGGAGCCCCTAGCCAGGTAAAGATGCTACAGGGAAGGCCAGTTGGTTGCAAGATTGGGGAAGAAGAAGCTAAGAGAAGGAGAGCAGACAGCAAGAAGGTTGCAAGATTGGGGAAGAAGAAGCTAAGAGAAGGAGAGCAGACAGCAAGAAATGATAGGTCCGTTCAGGAAGGGGTGTAGAATGGGAGACAGGAATACCATTCTGCACCTGTCTTGATGAGGCGAGCCAAGGGATTTTATACTTATGGTGCTGGAAAAAGGTTCTGGAGCGGAGCCAACTACCAGTTGTGGGACACCTGTGATTTGGAAAAAGGCTCAGAAGCAGAGCCAGCTATAAAATGAGGGGCTTGGGTGTACTTCTTTTGCATTTGGATTTACTTGGGCTAAAACAGGGGAAAGTACTGCTGTTGGTTGAATATGATGCAGAGTCAGAATCCCTGATGGCACTGGGGCAAAAGTACATAGCCCTGGTAGAGTTTGGGTTTTCCTGTGATTGGTGCAACTTTAGGGCCCACTGGTTTGAGGGTCAGAATCTGAGCTGTCACAGGACAGTTCAAACTTTTTACGGTAATGTGTTACCAGAGAAGAATACCAGAGTGATGCAATAGTGGCTGGAGATATGTCTGGCAACAAATGACTGAATCAACTGGATGTGAAGAGTGGCCAAGATCTGTACGCAGCAGCCCAGGGATGTATCGCCAGGGAAGCTTGTATTGAGAGGGTGATTTTAGGAGCTTTGGTCGTTGTCCTGAAAATTTTGGTCAATGCTTTTGGCCGTGAATGTGAGGAGCTCTAAAGGCTCAAATAAACGAGTCTTGATTAATCTTCTCCTGGAACATTCAGGCAGTTAGACTACTTCCTCTTGAAAACCCCTGGATGAACACCTGCCTTGATATTAAAGGACCCTGCCTTTAATATCAAAATTGATGGATTTCATTTGCACCTCTGATCTTTCAGTACAAAAGACACTGTCTCAGTTGGGGGAGGGGTTCTGGGCAACACAGTGAAGGACCGCTGCCAGAGACTCTGGAGAACCGCCTGCCAGTCACAAAACACAATGCTGGCCTTGATAGACCAATGCTCTGACTCAGGATAAGACTTCAGATGTTCAAGGGAAAGGAAGGAAAGACCTATTTCTGCAAATTCCTTCTGTCTGCAAGACTGGATCCAATCCCAGTAGTTCTTTAAAGTTTCAAACTATCAATGGTTTTATGTTATTGAGAAGCTTTTTAACCTTTCAGCTCACTTACCTAAGTTGCACTTTCCTTTTTCCATCCGGTAGCCAAGTGAACATATACACTGGAATGAGCCTTGTGTGTTAGTACACGTGGCCAAAGCAGGGCATGGATTAGACGAACATTCATCTATATCTGAAAAGGAAGAGAAAAACTGCAGTTCGTAGGACAATTTGCTGTAATGAAAGCATCTGCCACCACAGAGAAAAGGCAGCTGCAGAATGAAAGACGGAGTCAATAGCTGTCATGACTCACACATGCAGTGAGTCTTGAACCAGTGACCTGAAGATGTCATGGGGATATGTGTATCACCACTGAGCCCTGGTCAGGAGAGCGAACTTTAGGAAAATCCTTCAGGAGAATATTTCTGAAACTGATATGCTACAATCAATCAGGCGGTTTTCTTTGCTACACCCCCCATAAAGCTTCTGGGTCAAGGATGACTGTACTGCCTTGCTTAAACACAAAAGGAAGCCACTTGGACTGGAGAACATCTATTTTTTTTCCTCTAAAGGGGCAAGCAGTTCTTCAATTCATTAAAAAAATCAAATTCCTAATGACATAAACAATTATGCACAAAACTGGTTTCTGTTTTAAGAAAGATAACCTGAAAGAAGTTATTTTAAGTGTACTTGACATGCGTCCCAGTTTTTCAGATGAACTTTATAATTTTTAAAAATTCTTCTTCCAGCGTCAAGTGATTTCTTCCAATGAGAAGAATTGGTTAATTTTCATAGTTCCTGTTCTCTGATTGTTTACGTAGAGCAATCTATGAAACACAAATCGCTTCCACAAATTTAAGAATGCCCTGAATTAAGTACAATTAGCAAAAAGTTAAATTCACTCCTTATTATGCATTAATTTTCAGAGTATTATTACCTTTGCCATGAGAAGTTGTAAAGGCATTTGGACTTCCTAACAATGCAACTGTAGTTGGTTTGGTAGGAACCAGTAAAGTAGAAAAAGGCCTTGTGGTGGATTTGCTAGAAGAAAATGTCTTGCGAGGATGAGTAGTAGAGAGATGATGCTCTATGATTTTAACAGTAGGTGCACTGCTCATTTCCATCCCCTTTGTGGTTGTTCCAGAGGTATGAGACACCTCAGTAGGAGACTGAGCCTTGGGAGACTTTGTAGTTACTGAATAGTCTGTAGCTGATGCCAAAGTAGGTAATCCTAACATTGTGCGTATCGTGTTTGTAAGATTTTTCCCTGTGGTTACTTCCACCAAACTGAATACATCTTTTTGAGTTGTTATTTTTGGCAACACACTAGACGATGCCTTCACTGTCCCAGAAACGGTGGTATTTTCAGGCAAATAAGCAGGAGATGTAGTTAAAATAGGAACCGATTTTTCAGCACTGGTCCCTGGGAGTGAAACATTTTGCTCTTGTGAACTCTTGGTTTTTCCTAGGGAGATCGTCACAGGTGCAGAATGATTTGTAAGCTGCTCAGTAGTTTCAGTCTGAAGAGGGGAAGATCCTGTTGAACTGAAACCAGTGTTATCTTTCAAAGGATATGTCCTAGTCTGGTTATTGTATTCACTGGTAGAACTCCCCGCTGTGGATGAATCTATTCCTGTTGTACCTTCAGGTTCAGAAATACCATTTTCTAAATTTATACTAGGCTGAAACAGTGAGGTTGTTGAAGCAGGGGCCGGCAATGTAGACAAGAATGGGGAAAACGTGGGCAGTGCTGTTGATGACAGTTTGGGTGAAAGTGTCACTGAAGGTGTTGGAGAGGATAACTGCGTTGGGGAAGCAGAAGAAGATGCTGGCCAAGAGGATTCTGATGATGAGAACAAAGGTGGTGGCTGTGTTGGTGGAAATGAACTCTGCAGTGATGATGCTTGAGAAGAAGAGAGAAATGATAAGCTGCTGGAAGATGTAGAGTCGGAGATTGGATAACTCATTGTAGAAGAGTACCCTGCTGTTGGCAGAGACTGTACAGCCAAAGGTTCCGTTGATGGTGCAGAGAAATCTCTGTCAGTTGATGACAAGTTACTTCCTATATTCTGGGTTATAGAAAATGTGGACCGAACTGACTCTGAAGGGGTAGAAATGTCTGCATAAAAAGAAGTGCTGTTATTTGAAATAGACAGCAACGTCCTTTCTCCACCTTTTGTGAAGGGGGTTGACATGTATGTACTGTCAGTATGAGAAGCAGAACCATTTTTTCCTGTGTCTGTGCTATTCATTGATTGGAAGTCATATCCACTGTCTGAAATATAAGCAAAATATAGCATTAACATATAATTTCTACTGTTACACTCAAAAATGAAACACAATTGGAACATTAGCAATTTCTACTACTTCTTTATATGAATTCACTGCCTTGGGATAGTTAAGGTTCTAAATTGTAAGTGTTGAGGGAATAAACAGACCAAAAAGCTGTCATATTGGAATACTTATGATAGTTTAATAAGAAGCTGACAGATAATTTTATTTCTGCATTTGTATGTCATAAGGATCTACAATTAATTTCAAACCAAGAATCCTTAGTCGTACAAAGAGAGAAGGAGCAAGGGAAAATCAGTCAAGAGAAGCAAGATATATTTCCGCCTTTCTTGGCAAAGCAAGGTTTAGCATGATACCTGAATGCATCCCTAGTCTAAAAATACCACATTCATCCAGTTCACTGATAACATTTGGCATTTGGTAGCTCCAGTATAAAATACAGACAAAGAACATTAAATGAATAGCTTTTACTGAACTACTTTCATTCAGCATCAACAATAAAATATGGTTCCAAGAAACACTGCCTTACTTTCTGTCAGACAATATAGTCTACAGCTGGGGGGGGCGTTTGCTCAGGCGTATGTACATATGTGCCGTCTAGTCACAATTGACCTATAGGGACCCCATCAAGGCACTTTCATAGCAAGAGAAAAGTAGTAGTTTGACATTGCCTTCCTCTGCAGAGCCTTCCTTAGTGGTCTCCCATCCATGTACTGACTGCTTAGCTTCCTATGTCTGATGAGATCAGCCTATACCATGCTGCCTTCCCTCCTGCTCAGACCGGTACTGCCAGGCAAAAGAAGGTACAAAATTAATCTTACCTGAAGGTTCACTTTGGAAAGAGTAAGTTGGTATTCTTGATGAAGTGAAACTCTGAACAGTCTCAGTTGAGGGTCCAGAGATATCCAAGTCTTTTTCTGAGATGTTGGTCGTTTCAGAATACATCCCTGATAAGGACTGATTTAGTTCTGAGGCACTGGACTTTTCCACATATGAAGAAGAACTTTCTGTCACTTCTGTAAATGTGGCGTTCGTTCCGGGTTGTAAAGTTTGTTCTTCTCCACTGCTGAAAGGTGCTGAGCTGTATATGGTGTCAGTATAAGAAGGCAAAGCCCTCATTTCAGTACCAGAGCTGCTTGCTCTGCCATGGCCAACAGCTGAAAGAGGAATTTAGAAATTAAAATTTAAACTGCAGCCTCAGCAAACTGTTCATTAGCATAAGGTATTTTAACCATAACCATAATATCTAGAACTCCTAATTATAAATTGGTTTTTGAAAGATTAGCGTTTTACATTGAAATATCTATATCTGCCAAAGGAGTACCTCCAACGGGGAATGTCACTGGCATGTACTTGGCCTCAAACACTTATGGGCTATAGAAATGCTACCCTGCAAAAACAAATGGTATGTGCTGGTCAAATGATACACTTCATAACAGAAATATTAATTGGCTTCTCTCTACAGTTTTTTTACGTCCCCGCAATTACAGAGGGGGATACTATCCCAGACGTCCCCGCAGAGGGCGTAAAACTTAGTTATAAATTTATCAGACCACACCCTGACAGAACAAGAATTAAAAGTGCTTAACCTGGGCTTGGGGTTTGTGCCTACTCCCAAGTATACGGCAATGCAAATTCGCATAGATTTATTTATTAGTAAGGCAACTCAAACTTAGAGATTTCTTTAAAAACAAAGTGCCAAACCCAAGTGGTCTTAGAATAAAATCTACTTTTGGGCCTCCAGTTCAAAATCATTTAATTTCTACTTTCCACGAATTAGTTCAGAGAGACATAGCAAAGATAGAGAAAAAAAGGATCCCCATCCAATACAATATCACGAAGGAAGATAGAGATACTATAAAGAACTTACAAATGATTCCCAACCTTATTATCAAGCCAGCTGATAAGGGCAGGACTATTGTACTTTAAAAAAAATCAGAATATGATACAGAGTGTCATAGACAGCTTAATAACATACAATACTATAAGAAATTAAAGAGGGATCCAACAAATACGGTTCTTAACCATATAAAATCAGTAATTTATGAAGCGCTAACTTTGGATTATGTAACAAAAAAGGAAGCTGATTTTCTATTAATATCCTAAAATTCCAACACTCTACATACTACCAAAAGTTCATAAGGGTATTCTACCACCTCCTGGGCGCCCCATAGTATCTGGCATTAATAGTCCTTTGGATCATATATCAAAATACCTTGAAAACCACCTTCATCAATATTCTATCAGAACCTCCTCTTACATATTAGACACCACACAATTCATAAAGGAAATTGAAACTATTCCCAACATACCGGGCGCGGTTATTGCCACGCTAGATCTCTATATACTAATGTTCCACTTGAAGAGGCTAGAGCCGAAATAGAAAGATTATTCGAGAGTAGGTTAGAACAGAAACCACCTACTCATTTCCTATTGGATTTGCTAGACCTACTCTTTGCTAATAATTATTTTAGGTTTGAGGACAACCTTTATCAACAAACAAAAGGAGTCGCGATGGGCTCAGCGGTGGCGCCCTCGGTGGCAAACATTTATATGATTTTGTTTGAAAAGAAATTTATTTTTGTTAATGATATCTTTAAAAATCATGTGATATTTTTTGCCAATTTGTGGATGATCTGATAATGTTATTTGATGATGCATGGAATTGTGAAAAGTTCTGCAAAGAAATTAATGAGTGTGATACACATATTCAATTTGATTGTAAAATGGATACTATGAAGTTGCCATTTTCAGATACTGTGGTAAACATAGATGCACAAGGGAAACTATGGGTCACCCCTTATAGGAAGCCAACAGATAAGGGAGCGTTACTGCATTATGACTCACATCACCACCCCTTTTTAAAAAATAATTTACCTTATGGGCAATTCTTGCGTTTTAAGAGAAATGAAACAAAAAGGGAGGACTATGACATAGCTTCAAATGATCTTACTAACACCTTATTAAGAAGGGGTTATCCTAAACACATTGTTGATGCAGCTAAACAACGTGCTAATAGCATAGATCGTTCCTCACTCTTTATCCAAAAAAATGGACTACAGACAGATTAACAGCTTCCTTTAATTACACATCACTAGCCCATAAAATAAAAAATATTATTTTTAAACATTGGCACATAGTACAGGACATACCAGGATGCTCAGAGCTACCCTTAATTGGGTTAAAGCAGACTGTATCTTTAAGAGACTCCTTAGTCCATACAGATTGGACCAATGCTCCACCTTCAGTAGGGGCAGTAGGTCATTACACCTGCGGATCATGCGCAGTGTGTCGCTTTTCATTACCAGTGAAAAGTTTCATGAGAGAAGACATTGGTTTTAAATATAATCTACGCCACTTTACTAATTGCAATTCGCAGAATGTTATTTACATATTAATTTGCCAATGCAAATTAATTTACGTAGGAAAAACGACACGCCCCCTAAAATTAAGGATCGGGAAACACAGGTCCAGAATACGCAATCACGTGACAGCGGCACCTATTGTAGAGCACTGGATGCAATACAAACATTCAGAAGATGACTTAAAATTCTTTGCGGTTTGATAATTTACACCTAAGAAGTATCAAAAGTCTGATGTAGAGAAAATACTCTGTCAACAAGAGGCACACTTTGTGCATCTCTTTAATTGTGTAACGCCCAATGGGTTAAACATGATCAATGACTTTACACCCTTTCTGTAACAATACACCCTTTCTGTAACAATACATTGCACCTGGGATCGAAATAAGATATTTTAAACTATTAAAATAATGACTGTGAACAAGAAAGAATCTCTGTCACGTCAAAACCTCACAAGTTACTGTGCTAAATTGCTGAATGTCAACAATTAAGTGAGTATGAGATTTTTTTGACTGCTGAAAATATAATGTAAATATAAGGTATAAACATAGTGTAATTAAGAGATAAGTATAATGTTGAGCTAACTGTAATATTGGCATTAAATTAATAGATATAGCTCTGAGGTAAATACCCAGTAGCTGAAGGCTTCTGTGAACAATTGGGGTGGCTGAAGAAGGATCGAAACAGGCATTTTGACCGGTATCCTGTACCACTACCAAATGGATAACAGCCTAGTTCAATACCAGACGGATAACAGCCTAACTTTACTTCAAAAGAAAATCAACATAAAATTAACAAGAACATTATTTTGTGCCATTTTGCAGCTGTAAAAAAAAATTTGGGGGGATGAGATGCTATGTACATGGTGAAGCATATAACCATGATACTTCTATGTTAACATTATGCAAACAATAATGTGTCTACAATATATGTCTCATACTGAATAATTATCATTGTAAATATATTAATCACTATATGTTTTGTCAGTGGTTTACATTTTTATAATAAGCCTACAACTGTAACTTTGATTACAATTCTCTCTACAATTGGCACCTCTAGAAACTTGGTAATTTTTATATGAAATATACATAAAAGGCAATATACTTGCAGCACGCAAAGGCATGTGTAATACAAATAGCAGCAAAGGCTGTCTCGTTTTCCCCACAAAGAAAACTCACTTGATGAATCTGCTGATGAAGATGAGTGAATTGGAACGAGAGATGAATGTTCAAGCAAAAGCTCAGTAGACTGCTCAGTGAATTGTCCTTCACTCAATGAGACGTTATGTTCTCTAGCCTCTGCCACAGAAGTCAAAGTCAGAGTTGGATTTAAAGAGCTGGAGGCTTCGATGTTAGAAATGCTGCTTTCTGCTGCAACAGATGTGCTGTTATCTGGTAGAGACCTTAATGTCCTTTCTGCACCATGCATGAATGTAGTTGATAGGTACAAACTATCTGTAGAGGCACTGGAAATTCTTCCTTGTGGATCTGAAACTTTAACCGGTGGATGACTCTTTCCAGGGCCTGCAATGAGATCAAATATGGGTGAAAATTTCAAATTTCATAAACAGAGTTTCTAACAATCCTTCAGATTATGACACTGTTTGAGAGGCACAATACAAGAACTGATTCTGAGAGGTTTCCAGTTAATAGCTTGGAATGGAGAATTTCTGCTTGCAGAATGTGACTTTCCCATCGTCCCTTGCCTGCTGCAGCTCAGATTTCCCTCCCTATGAGACAGGGGAAGGCACCCAGTATATTGTGGGTGTCTAGAAATGGGCTCGTAGATGAGCTTGAATATGTTCACAACCATTTTCTATAGATTTGTTGTTATAAATATACCATCTTTTTTTGTGTGGTGGGAGTAGTTTAATTAGGATGAAATTACATACAGGGTAGCATGAATTTTAATTGGAAAATTTGTTATTTGTTGCTGTAGAAGAAAACAGACAGCAGTGTCTCCAATGCTCTGGTACTAGATTTAGCTTACATTGCTGCTATGTAGTCAGAAATGCCTCCCAAAAACTTTATTTCTTCATAGAATGCAGCATAGATCTGTTGGAGGAAAACTTGGGGAAATCAAGTCATAAGATCCAACTTAGTGGAAAGGAGTCAAAGGAGCCAGCTCACTGTGTATAATTTTGTGAATCACAGCAATAAAAAGGAAATTTCACAGTTGCAATCCCAAGAACATGTGTGTCAAACACCACTGTCACATGAAATGCAAGAGCTTCCCTCACCCACATTACTGAAGAAACAAGCCGCTGCTCATTTTCCAAGTGGCAGATGTTGGCTTCCACATTTTACACAGCAGGCTTGTTGTACATACCAGGAACTTGCAGTGTCTCCTATACATTTCTAAATGCAGTCATCCCCTCTCACCTCAGAGCCCATTCCACAGAATGGGAGAAGGCCTGGGCTCTGGTTGATGACAAGCGGACTTGATGGCAAGGGGGGTGGGGGTGGGGACAGCCGGTTGGTGGCAGTTTGAGGACCACAGCTGGCACACGTAGCTATATGGGAAGAGACTGTCCTTTAGATATCTGGGTCCTAGGCCGTGAAGGGCTTTAAAGGTCATAACTAGCACCTGGAATTGGACTTGGAAATATATCCTGCCCATCTTAAAACAGCGACACTGCCTGCCCTTTTGTTTCCAAGTCCAGGTGCTAGTTATGACCTTTAAAGCCCTCCATGGCCTAGTAATCATGCTGAACCAGCCGAGGTTTCCAGGTTGTCTTCAAGGGCAGTTCGACTGCAAGTTTACAAAAGAATGGATCAGCATGGCCAGGTCAGCTGAGGGTAAGAAAGGTGAGAGTTGGTGAGCTACATGCAGGTAACAGAAGGCATTCTTGCCCAGTACAACCACCTGCCTTGCCTCTGTCTGCACTGGGGATCTATGAAAAGACAGAGACTTGCAGTCAAGATTTGCTACCCACCCCATTCATGGCTGGTGATGGACCTTATACCCAGCTGGCGCCAGTTGTACCGAACTGGCAATGTAAGACTCCTCCAGCCAGGTTTCAGTCAAGCTAGTCAGGTTTGGCTGTCCCTCATACAATAGGTCAACATGCACCTGCGTGTGTCTGGGTGTTTTGTTCATGCTTCACATATTCACGGGAGGAAACAACCACTGTATGCACGCTATTTATGTTTGGTTGTGTAAAGTTGGGAGTCAGTGTGGAGCAGTGGTTAAAATGTGAGACTAGGATCGGGGAGACCCAGATTCAAATCCCCATTCTGCCATGGAAGAGTGGATGACCTTGTGCCATTTACACACTCTCAGTGTAAGCTACCTCAAAGGGCTGTTGTGAGAATAAAATGGAGAATGATGTAAACTGCCTTGGGTCCCCATTGAGGAGAAAGAGGGGATATAAAGGAAGCAAATAAATAGGCTAACCATTGTAGCTATGCACATGGAATAGATTATGCCCTATTTTGTGTTGCGGGTACTGAAAATACTTTTTTAAAAGATGAAGGGGGGAACAGATTACACAGACAGACAGACTAGAAGTGAATGAATGATGACAACAGGCTTTTAGCTGGGAAAAACTCACTTGAAAGATCTATTGTGGAAGGTGAATAAATGGAGGTTTTAGGGGAATATCTAAGCAAAGGCTCTTCTGAAGTCTCAATGAAATGCGTCTCCTTTGATGAACTAGGATTGTTTCCAACTTCCACTGTAACCGATGAGTATTCAGTTAAATCTGAAGAATTGACACTTTCCAAACTCAAACCAGCGAGTGATGTTGTTTCTGTGAAATTGCTTGAATTAGTTAGAGAGTCCAGTGTCCCATTTCCATCTCTGATGGATGCAACAGAAGAGAATGTGCTGTCAGTCTGAGTGCCCCTTTTCCCGGTATTGGAGGTACTGAAGATATGCGGCTTAGTCTTAACGTCTAGAAGGGAATGAAAAATAATTTAGATGTTTGTATGCATTATCGTTTCAGATTAGTACAATGTTCATATGTTTATTATCATGTATATTTTAATACCCAAAGTACTCCATGATTTTCATCACATTCTCATTTCACTCAAATTCATTTTTTTCCAGTTTGAAAGAAATTTCAGCCTGTAACAATTCTACTTGAAAGCTTCGCATTTCTAAATATTTTGTACTTTAGTTATTCTCCACTAACAATTAAAAATTACATTTTATAAAAGAAAGAAAAAGGACCATTCAGACAGAATTTGTGTTTTTTTGGGAATAAGCTAAAGGTAATGCAAAATAAAATGCTCCAACGGGGAAAAATTTTCAGAAAAAATTCTTCTAGAATACTTTGAAACTCAGTATAATTATCTATATTGTCAAACTGAATTAAGCATATCATTATTAGTTTATAATGTGTAGGTTTTCTACACAGAAACAGAACTGAAATGGAGCTTTGAAGAAACCCAGAGATCAGTCAAGGAAAGATGATCTGTTTTGGAGAAGTTGAAGAAGTAGTTGAAGAAAAAGAGTTGGTTTTTATATGCCGACTTTCTCTACCTTTTCAGGAGAATCAAACTGGCTGACAATCTCCTTCCCTTCCTCTCCCCACAACAGACACCTTGTGAGGTAGGTGAGGCTGAGAGTTCAAAGGGAACTGTGACTAGCCCGAGGTCAACCAGCTGGCTTCATCAGTAGGAGTCGGGAAACCAACCTGGTTCACCAGATTGGAGTCCGCCACTCATGTGGAGGAGTGGGGAATCAAACCCAGTTCTCCAGATTAGAGTCCACTGCTCTTAACCACTACACAATGCTTGAATGATAAGGAGCAAAATAACAGAGTCGTAGTTGGAGGTATAAAGAATATAAGAACAGATTGGAGCAGATTTCAGACCACATTTCAGATGTGTTTGTGGAACTAGCTAGGTAAGGGATTGGATCCAGCCAGCTTTTATCTCAGTTTCACCCAGTTTCCCTCCTTACCACAGCCCCCATCCCATGTGGCTTTTCTACATGCACATCCCATGATCCTCACACAGCTTTTTGGGTGGTCAAAGGGGATCTTCCTTTCTCACTGGCAGAAAAGCTGGCTGGATCCAACCCAGTGGTTTTAGGGAAAGTGATATTTTTATGGCCAAAATTCCTGAGAGTGATGAAAAGCAATGTAACAACATTTGCAAGGGGGGAAAGTAGTTTACTGGAATAATGGATACTAAAAAACCTGTTCTTTTTAAAAGGTGCCTTATACAGGGTTGATACTCCTAAAGCAAAAAGAAATAAAAGACAAAAATGTTGTGGTTGCTTATTTTTAAAGATTTCATTTATTTATTTTAAAACATTTATACCCCACCTTTCCACCGAGCTCAAGGCAGCTTAAGAGGAATCAATTAATAATGATGTTCTTAAGGGAAAGGATACCTGAAAAGGGATACAGGATTTAGCTTATATAAATAGGAAGAATCTTAGGAGGGAGACAGAGCTGAAAGTAATAAATTATACACTGAGGCTACAATCCTGAAGGGGGAGCCGAAGCTCTTTAGGAGCCGGCATGACCCCATGCCGGTGTAGGTGCCACTGAGGGCAAACACGCTGGCACCAGGAAGCCACACCACTGTGCAGGGCTCTGCCACTGGTGCTGCTACGCCGGCAGCAAAATCCCGGAAGTGGGAGCCGGCGCCGGCGTGGGGGGCGGGTGTTCCCAGGGATGGAGCTGCCTTTAGGCAGCTTCCTAACCACTTTGGACCCAGGAACACCCCCTTGAGCTGCAGCATGGCTGTGCCACCTTTTTTGGTTTGAGCTGTTTGCTATGGGGGCATTTCCCCCTTCTTAAACTACTTTTATTTTATTTTATTTTTGGTGGCTGGGAAGCCTCTGTGGAAGTGGTGTGGCTGCGCCACTCCCAGCTGCCACAGATCTCCCACCCCCACCTTAGGAATGGGCTGTTAGGAGAAATCTCAAGGAGAATTTCTGTTTAAACTGTCGGTGTATCATGAAAAGAAAATTTTGGAATACAATTTAAAGGGCATGAGAGCAAAATAAGAGGGGGGAAAAGAAAATGAAAAGGATTGGGCAGCATAGCTCTTATATAAAAGGTTTTGTAGTAATAAGAGTCAAGTACAGCTACAGGCATAAGGTTGGACTTAAATGGAAAGAAAGTAGTTGTTTATTATAGTGATTTCTTTTGGTTGCATAGTATGATTACAGTGAGAAAATAGATATAATATTCATCAATACTAATGGACTGAGATGCATACTAAAAAGGAAGGCGGTATTTTCAGAATTATTTGTAAAAAAGTGAATTTCATTATATTATAAGAGATATACATAGTGACAATATGAACACATAGACAGACAGACAACATATGAACAAATGAATGGGCTTCTAATAGTTTTTTAACTGAAGCATTACCAAGTTAAAAATCAGGAAAAAAATCTCACTTGAAAGATCTATTGTGGAAGGTAAATAAAAGGAGGTTTTGGAGGAATATGTAAGCAAAGGTTCTTCTGAGGTTTCAGTGAAATCCTTTTTGGTTGATAAGACATGACTCCTTCTACTTTCCATGGCAAGAGATGAGGTCTGAGTTAAATCAGAAGAAGTGACATCTTCCAAACCAAAGGTTGAGATTTCAGTTACTTCTGTGGGTTTGCTCCTGTTAGTTAGAGCTTCCAACGTCCCAACTCTGTCACTGAAGAGTGTGGCAGAAGACAATGTACTGTCAGTCTGAGTGTCTCTTTTTTCTACATTTGAGGTATACTGGATATTCCTGTTATCTAAAAGAAAATGAATAATAATTTAGAAGGCGTGTGCATCACAACTTCAAACCAGTACAATTCACACACATTTATTATTATTAACATCTATATACAATTTCATGACATTTTTATATTCATTCAAATACAAGTTCGTTTGGGGGAAAATGGCAGCTGGTTAAAAAGTCTACTGAAAACCTTTGATTTTGCAAGTATTTTTATTACTTAGATTTATTCCCTACTAACAATAAAAATACATTTTATAAAATAAGGAAAAAAACCCAACGATTTGGATCCCCACAGCACTCATAAAGCTACGTCATCTCATCTTACCAAATCCAAATGTCTAACAGTTTTATCCTAAACATGTATATACAGAAATAAGTCTCACTGAGTCTAATGAAACTTAATCTTTAGTATTTTTAGGATTGCAGCCTAATTCTAAACTCTACAATCTAAACATCACTTTTTGTAATCTACAGAATTATAGCATGGCGTCATTCACTATTCTTTTTCTAACTATCTTTGCCCTGGTCTGTTGGGAAATATTTTGTTATTACTCAGTAAATTAGTAAAGCATGCTATTGTAAAAGTAATCTGTGTAGATCAGGTCTCAAGGGTAATGGGTAAGGCCTAGAAAAAGTTGTGAGTGGAAGGCTACACTACATACATTTAGAGGCAGCTTTTAAAAATTATCCTCCAGATAGAACAGGAGTCTCCCAACACTTTCAAGCCATGGGCGCCTTTGGAATCCTGACACATGGTAGTGGGCACAACCACAAAATAGCTCCCACTGATCAGCAGTGTTACCCATTGCCACTTGATGCGGCAGCAGGAGGAAAAAAAACTGTCCTCTCTGCCTGTATGTCACTTTCAGGTACAACCTGGAAGTGACAATGGGTAGCTCTAGGAATTGCCAGAAACTCTATTGTTACCTGGCCCTGCCAACTCTTTGAAAACACTTGGTGGGTGCCAGGAAAGGTGCTGGTAGGCACCATGGCGCCCACAGGCACTGTGTTGGGGATCCCAATACAGAATTTCTGTAGATGTGGAAATCCGTAAAATAAGGAACAATTATCTCCATTTCTCAGGAAACCTGCTGGAACATCAGACAAATTGAAATGTACTTTTAAAGGTGGAACAAAGGGAAGATATGGTCCTTTACCTGTTGTTTCTGAATGGGCCTGGGAATGAACAAGGGCTGTTTCAGTGAACTCATTATCTCCCAGTGACAAATTCAATCCACTGGTCTGTTCAGGAGTCAACATGTAAGAAGAATGAGTGTGACTTAAAGAGCTGGAAATTTCATTACTAGAAGAGATGAATGTTTGTGTTGCATTATGAGAATGGCTGATGTCTGTTAGAGTTTGTAATGTTCCTCCTCCACTTCTATCTGATACACCTAAAACAGACACGCTGTCCGTCTGAGAACTGAAAATTCTTTGCTCTGTGCTTGAGTTGCTTCTTAGTTGATCACCCCCTTCAGCAGCTGAAACAAAACAGTAAGAAATTAGATGTGCTTCCTGCATGTGCTGAATGAATGACTGTGCCAAGTAGGACTCTTGCCACACACAAGAATGCTACCAAGTTTAAATCATAGAATCATAGAGTTGGAAGGGACCACCAGGGTCATCTAGTCCAATGCAGAAAATTCACAACTACCTCCCCCTGTCACAATTCGGCCTAGAGGAAAATTGCTTCCTCACCCCAAAGTGGTGATCAGCATTACCCTGGGCATGTAAGAAGAGACTACACGAGCCAAGCACAGATGCAACCCTTCCTGCCCTCCCTCTCATGATCTGCTTAAGTTCACAGAATCAGCACTGATGTCAGATGGCTATCTAGCCTCTGCTTAAAAACCACCAAAGAAGGAGAACCCACCACCTCTAGTGGAAGCCTGTTCCACTGAGGAGCAGCTCGCATTATCAGGAAGTTCTTCCTAATGTTTAGTCAAAAACTCTTTTGATTTAATTTCAACTCGTTGCAGCAACAGAAAACAACTCCACACCATTCTCTATATGATAGCCCTCCAAGTACTTGAAGATGGTTTTCATATCACCTTTCAGTCGTCTCCAGGCTAACTATGCCCATCTCCTTCAACCTTTCCTCATAGGACTTGGTCTCCAGACCCCTCACCATGTTCGTCACCTGCTCCGGACGTTCCAGCTTGTCTACATCCTTTTTAAATTGTGGTGCCCAAAACTGAACACAATACTCTAGGTGAGGTCTAACCAGAGCAGAGCAAAGTGATACCATCACTCCGCATGATCTGGACACTATACTTCTGTTGTTACAGCCGAAGATGGCATTTGTCTTTTTAGCTACTGCATCACGCTGCTGACTCATGTTCAGTTTATGGTCTACTAACAGCCCATTCCTCAACTCTGAGGACAAAAGTCCTCAGGAGGCCAGGAAGGGGCTGCGCTGGCATTGGAGGCCCCCGCGCCCAGGCTACTTACGCTGCCGTGAGTGGCCCCAGGGGGTGTATGCCAGAGTCCTGGGAGGCGTGCCCAGGGGGCGGAACTGCCTGTAGGAAGCTCCTTGTCCTCTTTCGGCCCCGGATGCCAGTGCTGAGAATGGTGGTTCTGTGACTGCTATTTTTGCAGCCTTTCTATTCTCTATGGGGTATTTTGCCCCATTTAAACTTTTCAAAGCATGTAAAGGGCTTTTTTAAGGCTTTCGGCGGCCGGGGAAAAGGTTAGGAGGCGCCCTGGCGGCAGCTCGACCACACCGTCCCCTGCCGCTGAAAGCTTAGGAATGGGCCGTAAGACTCTTAGATCCTTTTCACACATACTACTGCCAAGGCAAGTCTTCCCCATCCTATAATTATGCATTTTAGTGAAGACAAGGCATTCTTAGTTGTGGCACCTTGTTTATGAAACTCTCTTCCCACAGCTGGTCCCTAATGCTTCAAGTTTTAGGTATCAGGCGAGAAAGTCTTGATTTGCCCAGGCCGTTTTTGGCGCATAAACTGTTTCTATGCTGCCTCTTGTTTGATATTGCCATTGCTTTGTTTTATAGCTTTCTTTTATTTTGCTTATCTTGTTTTTATTGCATATTACTGTGTTAAATCATATTTATTCTACACCTGCATAATCCATTTCAAGAGCCAGTCCAATTAGTATATAGCATATAAATACTCCATTATTATTTAAAAAAAACATATGTTACTTTATTGCAATTAAGGAAGGAATAATCTTAAAGACAAGTAAACTTACCAGTATTTGGAGACAGGTAAGAATGGGTAAGCCCAATTCTTGCTAAAGATTCAGGAAAATGTATGATACTTGATGTTGTACTGCTTCCTCTCGACTGTGTAGCCTGTGAGGAAAACTGTGTTTGATCAGAAGATATAGTGATTTCTGTCTGAGAAACAGAGTCTTTTGTTGCTGAGTCAGTCAGTGTGACGCTGTCTCCAAGAAACTGTGAAGTCCTTTCTTTGTTGACTGTAAAAGCTGAACTGTTCATGCTTTCATTATGCAAACTGGATGTTGTGCTTTCTACATCCCAGCTGCTGTCTCTATGGTGGCTGCTTCCAGTGGCTGAAAAATGAAAAAGAATTACACCTCAAGGCTCTAACAAAGTGATAGTCAAGATGCTTAGCACACACAAACCTTACGAAGCCAGAGAGGATTCCATTCTTGGTGCACATTTAATGTCACGGCCTTGGTAGGCTTAACTTTAATTATGCGTTTCAATAGAGTTCCGCTTTGGAGCCTCTGGGGCCGCGGAACAATGCCTGAGAGCAGAGAGATCGCCCGGTCATTTACTAGTCAATTTCACAAGTATGTGTCTAATGGGTAATTGCTGGCAAACACATCCTTATTGTAAACTTGTATCCTTCCCATCCAAGACAGCTCCACTGCACCCCAGCCTTTTGTGTTCTGACATTGTGTGTGTGTGTGTGTTAAGTGCCATCAAGTCGCTTCCGACTCATGACGACCCTATGAATGAAAGTCCTCCAAAATGTCCTATCTTTGACAGCCTTGCTCAGATCTTGCAAATTGAAGGCTGTGGCTTCCTTTATTGAGTCCGTCCATCTCTTGTTGGGTCTTCCTCTTTTCCTGCTGCCCTCAACTTTTCCTATCATGACGGTCTTTTCCAGTGACTCTTGTCGTCTCATGACGTGACCAAAATACGACAGCCTCAGTTTAGTCATTTTAGCTTCTAGGGTCAGTTCAGGCTTGATTTGATCTATAACCCACTGATTTGTTTTTTTGGCAGTCCACGGAATCTGTAACACTCTCCTCCAACACCACATTTCAAAAGAATCTATTTTCTTCCTATCAGCTTTCTTCATTGTCCAGCTTTCACACCCATACATAGTAATAGGGAATATGATGGCATGAATTAATCTAGTCTTGGTGGCCAGAGTCACATCCTTACACTTCAAAATCTTTTCTAGCTCCTTCATGGCTGCCCTTCCCAGTCTCAATCTCCTTCTAATTTCTTGGCTGCAGTCTCCCTTTTGGTTGATGGTGGAGCCAAGGAATAGAAAGTCTTGAACAATTTCAATTTCCTCATTGTCAACCTTAAAGTTGTGTAATTCTCCTGTAGTCATTACTTTTGTTTTCTTGATGTTCAGCTGTAGTCCTGCTTTGGCACTTTCTCTTTTAACTTATAGCAGTAGTTGTTTCAAATCTTCACTATTTTCTGCCAATAATGTAGTGTCATCAGCATATCACAAATTATTAATGTTCCTCCCTCCAATTTTCACTCCATCTTCAATTTTCACTCCACTGTTCTGACATTACTGTAATCAATCCTATTGTATGTCCCCTATAAAGACACCCTGTATTGCCCCCATCTGTATTCTGACCTTAAGTTTGTATAGACCTACTGAACCCGTTTGCTTTCTAAATAAAATTTTAAACTCTCTGCAACGTCTGGAGTGAAGTTTACTATTGCTGAGATGCAACGAGGTACTGAAGTCTGACAAGTTAGTATATAGAATATAAATACTGCATTATTATTTAAAAACAACATATGCTACTTTATTGCAATTAAGGAAGGAATAATCTTAAAGACAAGTAAACTTACCAGTATTTGGAGACAGGTAAGAATGGGTAAGCCCAATTCTTGCTAAAGATTCAGGAAAATGTATGATACTTGATGTTGTACTGCTTCCTCTTGACTGTGTTGCCTGTGAGGAAAACTGGGTTTGATCAGAAGATATAGTGATTTCTGTCTGAGAAACAGAGTCTTTTGTTGCTGAGTCAGTCAGTGTGACGCTGTCTCCAAGAAACTGTGAAGTCCTTTCTTTGTTGACTGTAAAAGCTGAACTGTTCATGCTTTCATTATGCAAACTGGATGTTGTGCTTTCTACATCCCAGCTGCTGTCTCTATGGTGGCTGCTTCCAGTGGCTGAAAAATGAAAAAGAATTACACCTCAAGGCTCTAACAAAGTGATAGTCAAGGTGTTTAACACACACAAACCTTATGAAGCCAGAGAGGATTCCATTCTTGGTGCACATTTAATGTCACGGCCTTGGTAGGCTTAACTTTAATTATGGGAGCAATCCTAAGCAGGTGTGCGTAGAAGGAAGTCCCATTTCATTCACTCCCAGGAAAGTATTATTAAGATTGCAGCCTGTGTTTTATGTCGGCCAAACTGGATGTGACATGGCAGATACTTGTAACCGTCTCATAGCTTTTTGAATGAAAAGCAGACATGGAGGATTACAGTCTTGGATGCAAGAAAAATGCAGAGTGGAGTCCTTAATCTTTCACCTTCTGGTGATCCTACATTCAAAGTTGCTTTCCCAGCTGCTCTTCCACCCATGGCGGGTTAGGATTTTGAGCATAAAAATGTTCTGAGGAGAAAAGATTAAGCACCTCTCCCATCCTGCTCTTCCATCAATTAAAACTGTAGCCTTCCATGACTATCTTCATTTGAAATAAAATGTGTCTGCCATTTCCCTATGTTAGATCTTAAAGGCAAGACTGTATACATTCTTACAATTATGGGATCTGATTCTTGGTAGAGACTTCACACTGAAAGCTGGGAATATCAGCTTTTATTTTTAAAAAATCTCTTTTGTTAAGAAAAGCAAGTTTCTAGACCTTAAACTTTTGAAACTTAAGCTTGCATATACATGTGTAGTGCCTAATAAGTCAAGAGGGGTGGAGGCTGAACAGTTATTCTGGAAGCTTCCGACATTTTCTCCTTCTCACCCTTGTAATCCAAAAACAGAACACAATTATGCAAAATAACAAATACATCCTAGAGTCTTAATTAACAATCATTTCTGTCTCATGTAGGATCCAGCTTTATTTGGCATACACTTTGAAGTTCTTCTCCTTTATGATGCTGAAACTCTAGACAGCAGTGGCTTGTGGGTTGGGGCAGGGCACAGGCAATAGCCCAGTGTCCGCCACTGAAGGCGGGTAGAGGCAGCACCCTACTAGAGAGTTTCAGGAGGTAGCAACAGAGCTGCCAGGCCCAGTCTGCAGCACTCTGCAGGCGCACAGCTACTGAGTGGGAACTGGAACCCGGCGCCAGTCAATGATGTCTGTACTCAAGCTGACTTCCTCTACTCACTCAGTAGATGTGGGCCTATGGAGTGCTGCTGTAGCTCTGTTGCTACTTCACGAAGCTCACTGGTGATGGTGCTTTCTTCTTCTCCCTCTCATCGGTGGATGCTGCGTCTGCCGTATGAGCTTCTGCTGAACTTGGATCTTGTTTTCATTTTCCAGTGTTTTCCAACAATGATTAATTACAAAAATGTAACATTTAATCTTTACAGCATAAAGAAACTATGGCTCTGTGTCTCAACTACCTTCCTTATTCAGGGAGCGTTGCTATTTCACAACTTTTAGTTATCCATTAAGATACTGAAAGAATCCAGGTATGGTGAAATTTACCTGAAAAATTATGCTCTGACAGTAAAGAAACCGGTGTGTGGGGTAAATGTGTCATCGAAGGCACTGTTTCAAGCTCTGCAATATGCAGAGTATTTGATGGCGCCTCAGCTCTTCTGGTCTGCATCACTGAAGAGGAGTCCTGGGCTAAATCACCAGATTGTACTGTTTCAGGGTAAGATGTGGTCCTGCCAATGGCAGCTGTAGACACAGATACACTGTCTGTACTCAACCTCAATGTTCTTCCTTCATCGTTGTCAAAGATACTGAAAGCATCTGCATTGTCTGTAGCAGAGCTGAAAGTCCTTGATTCAGTGTGTGAACTCTCGACTGTCTTTTGGCTGCTCATAACGCCTGAAAAAGAGAAGAACAGAACTTTAAAACAGAAAAGAAAAATGCAAGAGGTAATTGCAATTATTCCTGAACAAGTACAGAGCAATTGGTCAGAAGAGACAAGGCAACAAAGTGTTTTTGCATGGGTGTGTCAGTTCGGTTCAGTTTATTGACGATCATTTGACCAGAAGATAAAGCATGGGTGTGTCTGCACCCATCATCACGTATACATAGTATCTAAGCATGTGGGAATGAACGTAGGCCACATGTGCTCGTGAAAGACAGAGGGAGCATCCCCCGGCCCCCTTGAACCTTCTGGGTTGTTGTTCCTTATTTCTGCTGCAAAATGCAGCCGAGCGAGGTTTCTGACAGGATAGACGTTAAGTACTAGGATCCTATCTCACTAGCTTTGTAAAAGAGCATCTTCGCTACCTGCCTATTTGATTCCAGGCACGATTCAAACAGCTGGTTATGAGACAGCTTGGAATCAAGGTTCCCAAAGGATACCTTTCATCAGTGGTCCTGCTCTGAGTACCCCCTCCATCAGATGTGGGTATTTGCGGAAGGGGTAGCATGCCGTTTTTGGAGTGCTTCTCTGCTGTTGCACTCTTGGCATTTATTGAGGTTTAGGTGCAGGCGAAGACCTTTGTGTTTTCTCAAGCCTTGACTAGCTGGGGAGGGAGGGAATTAGCTGTTTAGCGTGTTGTTGTATTTTGCTTTGGATCTGATGTGGTATGCCATTTTTAAGGTTTTATTTTACTGTGCTTTTTATTGGAAGCCACCTAAAAATCCTATGACTGAGGAGGGATAGAACATTTTGCAATAAACAATACATTTCAGAACATTCACAGCCCTATGGATGAAGGCCATGATGGATATTTATTTTTTCAGATCATCTACAGAATTCCTTTTAAGAGACATTGCAGCCCCATGGAATCCATCACTTAATTCCCTCCCCCCTCTGCAATCTTATGATGTTGGAATTACTGTTCTTTGGAATGTATCCCAGTTTTGTAATAATACTCTGAGGACCTAATTTATCCTCCCAATTATTTTAATTTAATCCATCTAAGAATGGTTACAACCATTTGGTGATCACGATGCAGCAAAGCCTACAAGTAAGCCAGATGGGCTGCAGATAGGGTTGCCAACCTCCAGGTTGGGCCTGGAGATCTCCCGGAATTATAACTCATATCCAGACAACAGAGATCAGCTCCCCTGGAGAAAATGGCTGCTTTGGAGGGTGGACTCTATGGCATTATATCCCGCTGAGGCCCCTCCTCAAACCTCACCCTCTCCAGCCCCCAGCCCCAAATCTACAGAAGCAGCAAAGATGCCACACTTCCTGCCTCTTCTTGTACACACACTGAAAGGGGCAATATGATGGCGAGGCAAAGTCACTCAATGGAAGGGAGGATTCCTACATGGCTTGTTCCTCAAGATGGTACACTTCCTGGTGCTCAGCGTCTGGTTCCTTTTCAGGGCTCTCTTGGTCTATCATCCTCTGTCCCAGCCTTGACACAGGCACAGTCTCAGCTCTGACTCCTCCTCGCCCTTTCGCAACACTGGTTTCATATGACTTCCTGTCCTGTGTTTGCAGTTCAGTAGGTCCCATGCCGCCGCCTGGTGATTGAAGATACTTCCCAGGTCTGGAAAGGCTGGAGGCCAGTATGGTAAGCTATCCCCTTATGCTGATGTCTCTGTCTAAACACTGAGCCAGAGACACATGCTTCCAGATAGCATATTACTAAGTCTCTATAAGGCAACAGCAGCAACTTGACAAATTCTGTCCTGTGCGTTGCTTTCATCTGTTGGAAGCTTACGCATTCCACCGTTGCTATCAGCATTCCAGTGGGCCCTCACAAATGTCCAAAACGCTCATAGCTGACAGTGTCACAATAAGCAAACCATGCCTCCCTCCCCATTTAACCAGCTGCTTGTTGTAGCCTGTTTGCTCTAATTGAAATTCTGAAGCCCAGCGGGTTGCGCAGCATACAAATTTGCAACTCAATACCTGGTATGTAGTCCAGGCTTCAGTCCCTATATAGCAGCACTCAAGCAGAATAATCTGGGTATGTGTGTGGGCACGCAACAATTTCCCTACGCAGCTCCCCAGCCTCATCCCAGAGGTTTTTGGAATATCAGATTCTACTACCGGTGGTGAAACATCGCCTCTTATTCCCACACCATTACGTATATAGCTCTACTCTTTCCTTGTAAAGAAACCCCAAAGAGTAGTGGTGGGGCACAGATTAATGCTGGTTAGCTAAAATGGGGTCTGAAGCTACGGATTTCTGCATCAGCAAGTTTTCACTGCTTCTGAAAATTCACTTTTGCAGTCTTGGGTTGTTCCTAAATCCATCAGTGTGCCTGGAATTCAAACGCATAGCAGCTGGCCAGAGTGTTTTTCACTTACTCTAACTTGTGAGTTAACTGTTATCTCAATCCCAACCCCTTGTCAGATTAAGATGTCGTGAACATTACTCATATTTTCATAACCAGAGCTACATCCTCACTTTATTGCAACACACTCTAGACTAGAGATCATTTGGAGGAGAAAGTGCAAGATCGTCTGGAGTGCATTACATCTGGTAAACATTAATTGTTTGTAGATTGGGGCTATTGATTTTAATTTAGAATACCTTTTAATAACTTATTGGGCTGTGGGCCCAATGGGCAGAAAGAAGAGGTAAAAACTAATAATTCTAACACTACATCATCATCATGCATTGCTCTACTGGATTTCTATTTAACCTATAAAGCTCAAAGCAGCATAAACCTTGGAACACCCTAAAATATGATCTCTTCTCTATGTTCAACAGCAGTCTTGGAAAGTAACATCTCAGACCAGCCACAGCTGGAGGCATAATACTGGGCCACTAGTACAGACCCTAGTTCATCCAACAATATACGCTACAAATGTGGGAAACAGGTGCTGTGCAGTGTATGACCCTGACCCTGCACTATAGAAATCTGCTCAACACATGCAAAAAATTGACCAAAAAAAATAAAAAATAGCACTTCTAATCCCATACTGGTCAATATAAACTCTCTCCTCAAGTCATTTCAAAAAATGGACCCAAACCCATCAGCACAAAGAAGTAAACCTCTGCTGAAATTGGCAAGATAATCTGAATGCATCAGAGATCCTTTTGCACATCTGCTCTTTGGATATGGGCATATACCACTAAGGGTCTAATGCACAAAATGAAATATCAAACATTTTAGAAAATGTATTATAAGGAAACAAGCAATAACGTAAGTCTTCAAGATGGTAACAAAATCATACTGAAACAAAAGGTTTTGCCACTGCCTATCTGTGTTGCCTGACTACCGGTAATCCTCTCATGCAAATGCACGACAGACTGAACTCTGAATTTATAAGGATTGGAATGAAGACTGGAATATGATGGCAAAATAAAATAAATAATAATAAAATGGGTCTTCTGAGGTCCATTAAGTGAAAAGATGTTCCATATAGAGATATTCCTATCTCTATCAATATATCTAATTCTCAACATGGCCCTCCAATAATAACCAAATAACCAACATTGCTTACCAAACTATGTTTCAGGCTGAGTTGAATAAAGATATGCAGAACTGCATTCTCAGTGACTTTCCCTCAACCACTGTTATCTCCTTCATCAGTAGACTGAGCATCTTTCAAAAGCATGCTTAAGGATTTTTAATTTGGTTTGCATTACTGTGACTAGGATTATGTTCAATGAGGCACTGTTCCTATTTTTATTAAAGACTGTTGATTTTATTTTAACTTATTAATACATGTTTTTGAATTGTTAAAACTTATCCTGAGTCTTGGGGAAGAGGTGAGGTTGAGATCCAAATAAATAATCACATGTTTTATTTAGTAAACCTTGTTAGCCAAATCTACCACATGTCATATCTGGAGTAAATGGTACTAAAATACAGGGGATGAGCCAAATACATTGAATGGCAAGGGAAGAGCATCTTAACCCTTCCCCTCTGACCATTTTCTTGCTCAAAATTCCTCCTCCAGCTGCTTTACTCATCTCGGTTGGACTGCAAGATCATTTCCTGTCTTTATGTAGTTCTAAGCAAGTTGCATCTTCCATAAATCTATTGACTTCAATGGAGTTAGAAGAGTGGTGGTGAGAAATTTATTTGTATGTGGCCATAGGCCTTCACAAAACATCATCCACAAAGTAATACAATATTTAAAAAAGACATGTACAAGAAAATAAAATCTAGTAGGGTTAACATGGATACGGAGCACCAAAAACAACATCATTTGTGGGGTTCTGCTCTAGAGCTAACTATCTCAGCTCTTATTTTCCTTGCTGCCAGAGCAAACAATGATGTTCTATGAGATATATACTCATTGGAGTCAGACAGCAAGAATATGATTTTCTCCTTTTCTGAGTGGAGGTTTGTACCCACTAGGAGCCCATCCAGAAACTTAGTCCTGGGCTGTGCATAGAGTGGGCAATGGAGTAAATAATGGGGTAAATCCTCCTGCACACGGCTATTGCAGATACACAAGTGTTGATCCTTGGGGATTTGTTTGTACCGCCCAACTAAAACAGCCGTTGGCATGGTTTCAAAGTGTAGAGCAGAAAATGCTGCTCTAAGGTTATAATTTGAAATCTTTGCTAGATACTGGGCTCTAAGGTGGTCACTTTTAAGTAATTTGAACCATGGTGCAGACTGTGCCTTCTGAATTAACGCCCTGTCAAACAGGGCATCACACCTAAAGACCCAGTCTCTTGTGTATTCGCTGCTGAAAGTCTTAGAAGGTCATCAGGGATTGAGTACTGGGTTAATACCGTAATAGCTTACGGTATCCTGTGCTTGTACATACTGGTTTGTACAACAATACAGCCAGCAGTTACAGATTTTGACACAAGGTAGGAAAATTCCTGTTTGAGGGCCAGACTAAATGCAGCTCACTTCCCCCTTCCCCTCTACTTCCTCTCTCCTTTTACTGAAAGCTCCCATATCCTCCCCCTTTTCCTTCTCTTCTTCCCGCCCACCAGCCAATGTACATTTATCTGCACCTTGTCTTCAGTTTTCCCTTCTCCTAGCAGAGTTTTCTCCCCAAGAAAACTTGGGTCTTCCAGATCTAGTCTGTCATTCTTAATCACTGCAGCACACTGGCTCTCAAATGAGTGGAGTATTGGACTTAGACTAGCCAGCCCGTTTCAGATTTTATTTAGCCATGATGCTTGTTAGCGGTGTAAACCTATGCAGTTACTATCATCTAAGCCCACTGATTTCTGTGAGCCTTAACTGGAATGACTGTGCGTAGGATTGTACTGAAAATAACTTTGGTCTATCCACTGTTCCTTTGCCTAACATACATAACAGAGTGGTTGTCAGGATAAAGGTGTGTAACATTATTTTGTTCTAAACTTCTTGGATGGCAGATGGAATACAAAAGTAATAAATATTCTTCAGAATCCAGATTTAAGGCATATTCCCCAAAATGAGTTATTAAAGAGTCAGTTTTCTCCCCAAGAAGTCAGTTTTCTCCCCAAGAAAACTCTGGCCACGTTGTGCAGTGCTGTAGCCGAATCTGGACAGATCCAGTTGCATGCTGGGGAACATGCACTGATTTGTGGGGGGCACCTACTTTCCCCTGTATCCCACTCCCCAAACTATTTCCTCTTTACCTCCTTCTGGCTGCCCCCATATCCTCACCTTTCCCTGCTTCCTTCTCTCCTTCACATGCACCAAGCAACCTACCTTTTATCTGCTCTGTCTTCTGCTCTATTTATTACTTCATCATACCCTGCCTTTCTACACAATGGGGATCCAAAGCAGCTTACATCATTCTCCTCTATCTTTTCCCCTCACAACCACCTTGTGAGGTAGGATAGGCTGAGAGGGTGTGACTGGCCCAAGGTCACCCAGTGAGCGTCCACAGCAGAGTGGGGATTTGAACCTGGGTCTCTCAGATCCTAGTCTGAAATTCTAAGTACTACACTTCACTGGCTTTTGCGAGGACTACTGCATGGGTCATGCAAATTGAGTGGTAGCAAGATACAGGAAAAACTGCTTAGAGTCAGTGTGGCCCCAGTCTGCGGATTTGCATATTTGCAGATGGGGGCCACGCTTGGGAAATAGATATATGGATGATGATGATCATATCTCGGGGGAATGTATCCCTGCTGAGTTTTCACTTAGAAAGAGGAAACTGAAGGGGTCTAACACCCACATTATATAACCAGAAAGCTTAGCTAAGATTTACACCTGAAGTGTAAATGTTCAGTTGGTAAGCATGTACAGTTCTAGTGTGGCCTAAAATAAAGGCAGGAAGTAACTGACTCTTGAATAGCTCATTTTGGGGAATATGCCTTAACTCTGGATTCTGAAGAATATTTATTACTTTTGTATTCCATCTACCATCCAAGAAGTTTAGAACAAAATAATGTTACACACCTTTATCCTGACGACCGCTCTGTTATGTATGTTAGGCAAAGGAACAGTAGATAGACCAAAGTTATTTCCAGTACAATCCTACGCACAGTCATTCCAGTTAAGGCTCACAGAAATCAGTGGGCTTAGATGATAGTAACTGCATAGGTTTACACCGCTAACAAGCATCATGGCTAAATAAAATCTGAAACAGGGGCTGGCTAGTCTAAGTCCAATACTCCACTCATTTGAGAGCCAGTGTGCTGCAGTGATTAAGAATGACAGACTAGATCTGGAAGACCCAAGTATAATCCTCACTTGGGCCGTGGTGACCTTGAGCCAGTCACACGCTCTCAGCCTAACCCACCTCACAGGGTTGTTATGAGGATAAGGTGGAGGAAAAGAGAATAATGTAAGCCGCTTTGGGTCCCAATTGAGGTGAAAGGTGGGGTACAACTGGTTTAAATAAACAATACATAATTTCAGGTGAGACAGGCTGTTCAGTGGAATTTGGGAGAGAAGACCTGCTTTCTATTTAGAATGGTGTTTGTTTTGGCACTCTCAGATGTTGTACTGCTCTAAAACGAGAGTCATACATTCTTTTAATGCAGATACAATACTCTGAAATTAATGGTTATTCCTTTAGGATACCTCCTAAGTAAAGGAGCATAACAACCTTAAGATTCAAGTTATACTTCTTTATGTTTCTGGACGCTAAACCACGCAGAATAAAAAGCATGCTTAATTCAGTCCGGAAAGCAAAAACTTTCATGAGAAGAAAAAAAAGAGTTGTAAACGTAATGCCCTCAATCTGGCAAATCCACAGTAATTCTTAGCACTGGAGTCACGATTACAGAGGAAAATGTAAATTCCCTCATTCCTGAGCCTGTCCAGGAAAGCCTTAGCAGCAAGTTTTAAGGCTGAAAAGGAAAACAAAGAACAGAGCTGACCTCTTCAGCCACACACTTCAGCCATCTCCTTTATCAGCTACTAGAAAAGCCACTCCGGGCTGTGTTTTTCAAACGCTGCTGCGGATGTAATGATTATGGGTGGAGGCCGTTTTGGAGCCAAGCGAGTTTGTGCGAACAAAAGCTTTGGTCCTAAATCTGGACTGCTCGGGGCTCTCTGGGATTTTCAGTTTCCTTCCTTGTTCTTTTCCTGAAAGGAGCAGCGCTGAGAAAAGACTCAGTACAGAAAACCAATTCTGTTCAGTTGGTAAGCATGTAGATAACCCCCCACCCCCAAAGGGGCTGTTGTACGTTCTATCAGCAAGGGAGATGATCTCTTATACAAGTAATCCTTTTACTTGAGGGGCAGCCAACATATCCAGGCATGGATAACCACAATGAAAACAATCTTGGAAGAGCATGTTACAAGTGTCACCATTTATATATCAGCTGCACACATGTGGTGGGAGTCACATCTGGCACACGGGCAGCCATGAAGCATTTATTCTGCAGTACTTATAGATCTAGATTTATTAGCTACAAAAAAACCCACAACCAAACCCAATGTAATGAAATTATGGGACTGCAATTAATTTCATGTTTGTTTTGGTTTCCAAGGATCACTTATGAAAGCTGCCATACAAGATTCTTGGGAGCTCATTCATACCAGCAGTGGCCGGGAAACACTCACACAAAGGTCTGGTTTGTGAGAACCTATATGTCACACATGGCCAACAAAATGTGTGATCACATATTCTGAAATCAATACACAGTTCTATTCATTAATATACAGACTATATTTATCAAACCATGTTAGCAATATGACATTTCCTGTCTTAAATGCACTTTTGTATTGATGGTATACTTACTCACAGTCTATATTCCACTTTTATTATACAGATGTTGCTTTAGTCAGAGTAAGAATTCCATATCGATGTGCTAAGTGAGTGTTCCATACCAGTTAAATCAATGCCTGATATACTAAAGTGAGCTCTAAGGGTCTCTCACATGGCTACAATTCTGTGAGGGTCTGTTGTTGCTGCTGAGGATGCCAATAAAACACAGTGGCAAGAGGGCTTGCACATGGCAAGTTTCCGCACAATTTCCCTGCCCCCAGTGGCTGAAGTCTCCACCCCATGCAACCAGAGGGCTTTGAGGGGGGGGGGGTCAGAAATTGACATAATGTTATAATGCTACAATTGAGGAGCCCCGTGGAGCAGAGTGGTAAGCTGCAGTACTGCAGTCCAAGCTCTGCTCACGACCTGAGTTCGATCCCGATGGAAGTCGGTTTCAGGTAGCCGGCTCAAGGTTGACTCAGCCTTCCATCCTTCCGAGGTCAGTGAAATGAGTCCCCAGCTTGCTGGGGGTAAAGGGAAGATGACTGGGGAAGGCACTGGCAAACCACCCCGGAAACAAAGTCTGCCTAGTAAATGTCGGGATGTGACGTCACCCCATGGGTCAGGAATGACCCGGTGCTTGCACAGCGGACCTTTACTTCTACCTTTTATAATGCTACAGTGGTATGTTGCATTACTTGTTTTCATAAAACTCTGAAAAGGTGTTTGGTGGGGGAGAACCTATGGAACACAGCGGCAGGGGAAATGGTATCAATGTGGGTGGGACTGGGAAAAATCAAGACTTTCCTGTCCACACAGCACCCACCCTGACTTTGCTGAGATCTTTCCGAAAATACCAAAGTAAAGCAGGTTTAGGAAAGACAGCAGAAAAGCTGGGGGGAAGCTATAAGTGCACAAATTTACCACAGTGTGGTGTGGAAGCAGGGGGGGGGGAACACGCTTCCTGTTAGGACCCAATCTGGACTAAAACACTAAAGTAGAAGGCAAAATGTAATTGTTGGAGACAAAATTGGGGAACAGACAAAACGTCCATTAATTCTTACTTCTTAGTCAGATTATATCTGAAACTAGAAACCCCCACATTTTGTATACCCTAAAAAACTTCTAGCCTTTTACCAACATAAGGACCCCCATGCCATCTTTGAGACACATTCTCAAACTGTTGATACATTTTTTCTGCTGATGGATATCTTTCTTTCTTCTAAAGAAAATCTGGCAACAATTAAGGCATGCAGAACATGAATTATATAACCATTATTGCTTGTGTGGGGTGAATGCCAATGCGTGTTAATGTGCAGAAGCCTTTCTTTCTGTTAAGCCTCTTTATGATTCTGTGTCATCTCCAGCACAAAAGTTGTCAACTGTCTTACTGACTTTGTTCAATGTTAGGACGGTCAGGTGGCCACCTGGAAATTCTGCCTGTTCAGATGCAGTCGGTGGAATATCAGGGCTTCCTAGTCCACCGCTCCAACAATCCCACCCTCCAACCTACCATCCTTCCCAGTTCCTATGGCAAGCAGGACTCCCCCATCCTATAGGAGGTGGGACAGAAGGATGGTTGAAGGGACCACTGAATAAATCGGGCAGGAGGTGCTGAAACTGCACACTTCCTCTTGGTCTTCTAAGGCCATTTATGCATGGTTGTTGTCTCGCAGTCACCCCGCCGACTGCTTTGGGGTTTTGATTTGATTATGCTTGCATTTTCTGACTGTCAGAGGTCACCTCACTCCCCCCTTGCGTTTCTGCATGTTTTGCCCACATTTTCAGGATTTGTGTTTAGCCAGCATCCAGAAAACGCAGGGGAAACGCACAGGGAGAGCAAGGCGATATCTGATGGTCAGAAAATGCATGCATAATCAAAAAGCCCTGAAGTAGTTGGCGGGGTGACCAAGAGGAAACAGCCATGCATAAATGGCCTAAGTATCATCTCACAATACTATTTAAAGGCTATCAGTATTACCCAATCCAGAATCAACTCCTTATGTGTTTATTCTGCTTTACTCCAAGCTCTCCAATTTGGCTCATCAATTGGTGATAGAGCAATTTTGTGTCACCTGTCTCTGCTTTTTTTCCCTCCAGCCCACATTAACTCTCAGCATTTTAAAACATTTCACTAGGCTTTATCAACACAAGCCAATGGAGAAATAGTTTCTCTTGTGCGTTTAGAACAACAGCCACCCAACACCTACCCCCATTGCCAGATTCCATGTGAACCCTTTGTTTCTGAGCCATGGGATGCCGTGGGCTCAGAAAGCAATCGAGGACTATAACAGGGGTGGGTGAGTGGAAACGGCTTTTGTGAGGCAGACCTGTTTTGTCACCATTTCAATGCTTGCTCAGATCTGATGGCAGCGCAGTTGGAGTCTGTCAGACGGCTCGGAAAGGAAGTTGACTGGCAAGACTCCATCGGCGCAGAGTTGCTAGGTCACTGGAACAATAAAAAAAGGCAAGAAAAAAAACATCCTGGCTGCAAAAGAGACCAGCCGAGAGTGTAAAGGGGCAGGTGGAGGGGAGACGCAATAAAACTGCTGCTGCTGCTCCACAGGAATGCAGAGAACAGGCTGAATGGAATGGCATACCCTTTCAGGCCTGAGTGATCAGGACACTGCTTGGCAGGGACCCTGCTGGGCCAGTTTACACCACGTCGGATTGGCATGACTGTAAGGAAATACACACCGACTAGTATGTCCTTAGCCTTTAGAATAGTCCTCCGGATGGGCAGCAATGGAAACCAGACTGCTTTCTGTATAAGAAGGCTTCGTGATCCTCTGAGCACTAAACGTGTCGTGGTAAACTAGAGTTCAGATACGCTGCTAGACAGTAATCAGGAAACATCTTCATTCTTACATTATCTGTGATCCACAGGAAAGCTGCCATTTAACAGGAACAGAACAGAACAATAACACGGAGCAAATTCTTGTGAGTGGTAAGAGGATCAGCCAAGCCATGTGCCAAGATTCTGGCATTTTAGGGTGCAGATTTGTGTATTTCGCAATTTTGCTTCCAGCACCAAGCCTTATACTGAGAGTTGAATATGATTACTGCATGGCAACATAGGCTACTTCCACACAGGGATTTCCCCCCTCACAGAAAGCGGAAGCCCCTGGATACAGGGAGATTATCCACACAATATCACTCATTCTGAGCACAACCCAAAACACCTGGTTTTCTCCCGTTGCTTGGGGGCAGGCCATCCCAAGTCCACCTGGCTATCAGCTGCTGCAGGCATCTGGTGGCCCTGATGGGCATGCCGGGGCTCATTGGCCACCTGGGTTAACCTGGGGGCTATGGGCAGAGGACAAACGGGTTTGACCCTTCTACTTCCGTCCTGCCTTTCAGCTTACTGGCTAGGCAGACGGCACATGTGCAGAGGTCAGGAGCAGCTGTGATGCTGCATGGGAGGTGGGGCTGGTCAGCTGAGCCCCCAGGCAAGTGTATCACAGAGGCTGGGAGAGGCCCACCCTGCTACGGAAGTGCTACCTCCTGGGTAGGGTCACTGGCGGCTGCGAGGTTTGTGCCACTTGTGGGGAGGTATTTAAAGAGGAGGGGAGCTGGTCCATGACGACATGGCAGACCTTCACTCCTAAGCTACAAGGAGGAAGGCAAAGGAGATGAGGGGGAACAGGGAGTACGCTGAAACCCCCTCCGCTTTTACCTCAATGGGTACAAGCAGCAGGGAAAGTGAGGCCCCACCCTCAATGCTTGAGAGGGGTTTAAAGGGGGAACTGCTTGGTGGTTGATGGTGGATCATCCAGCAGGATACTCCCTCCCATAGTCATTACCACATTATAGTAGAAAACTACTAGGAGCCTTTCTGGGTCCCAGGAAGTGATGCCATTATCAGAATATTTGCAGATGCTTTACAGAGATTGCCCAGCATACCGCTTACTGCCCTGGCTATGTCTTCTGTTCCAGACAGCTGCTCTAACCATGCATTTACCCTGCTCAAGTATTAAGTGTTTGCATGCAGGGTACAGTTGCTCCACATCAACAAACCTTCCACAGATGTGGAAATTCATGGGCAAAAAGAGCAGATCCAAGCTCCACCGCTACACACACAGGTCAGCACTGACTGTAACTGCACACAGGCAACCTGACTACACATGCAGATTAGCAGTGCTGCAACATGCATCTGCATCCAGATGCAGACAGCCTCACTTGGACAGTGAGAGTGGAGGTGTGCTTCCCCAGCCATATTTCCTCAGAGGTCACCATCTACAGTCTCTCTCTGGACGCTGCCTGTCTCACACCACATCTTGTTAATGCGTCATCATTTTTGGTTTGGGGCCAATGTGTATACAGTAATATTCCAAAGAACAGATCACTTGTGCGTTATCTAGCACAGCATCTGGTATTTTCAACTTTCTCATTAAATTAAATTTTTTGTGAAGCTTATCCAAAGAATCAACTCATGTGGTTCTTTGAAAAGACCAAACAGTACATGACTTTGATGCTTCAAATCAATTTCTCACCATTGGGAAAAAAAGAGGAGGAGACAGTGTACACTCTCCCTATGAACACTGATCATATTTTTAAAGGAGCAAAACAGTATTTTGACCCAATTTCCCCTGAAGAGACGGGCTCTCATTCCTGAAATCACCTCCAAAAGGGACAAATGCCTTCAGCTCTGCCCAAATGCCACATTAAAGACCCTCTTCCTTAGCTAGGGAATGTAAGGAAAATGTTGTTTTCTCATGTCATGCTGCTTAGCTTTGGAGTTGGCAAAGGAATTTCTGTCTACTCCGAAGCCCAGGACATTCGGAGAAATTCTACCTCCCTTCTTCCACTCAGGGCCAGAGTATTTCATGTTGTGCTGCAGAGGTTTGAAGCCAGCAGAACTGGCTGTGCTTGCTCCAAAGCCCAGCATGATATGAACAGGCCCTTATCCCTCTCTTCCAAGATCCCTGGCATGCACAAATGACTTCTTTGGAAGGAAAAGATCAGTGGCAACTAAAAATTATGGCTTGGCTACAGGTAATTGCTAGTAAGCCAGCCCAAAGTTTCTGGGATCCTGTTCATCCATGTATTGTCTCTGCATCAAGCCACAAAAGCAGAATCAAGCCAAGTGCCACTACAGCAGACACTGGAAAATTGTTTCCTCTGCTTCATGGGCACATTACGGACACACACACACACACACACACACACACACACGGGAAATCTCTATTCTGCCCTCTACCTCCCCAGCTTGTAGTTCATTGTGTTGTTAGAGCCTGGTCCCACAGAAGTCAGTGGCAGGCTCCTACTGACTCCAGAAAATCTGGCATTTCTTCAAGAAAGTTAAAAGCAGAGCTAAGAAGATCCTAATCCTATACTTTAAACCCCAATAATATCCCCTTAATATGCAGCTGAATTGATAATTGCAAAAGCACAGACTCTGGAGGACAGTCAGTGGCTCCTCGCTCCTTACAATCCTCCTGTGATCCCATTTGGTCTTACTTACAGAACTATAGAGTTGGAAGGGACCACCAGGGTCATCTAGTCCAACCCTTGCACAATGCAGGAAATTCACAACTACCTCCCCCCCACACCCCCAGTGACCCCTATTCCATGCACAGAAGATGGCCAACATGCCCTCCCTCTCATGATCTGACTAAGGTCACAGAATCAGCATTGCTGACAAATGGCCATCTAACCTTAAAAACCTCCAGGGAAGGGGAGCTTACCACCTCCCGAGGAAGCCTGTTCCACTGAGGAACCGCTCTGTTAGAAAATTCTTCCTAATGTCTAGATCACTGGTTCCCAACCGGGGGTCCGCGGACCCCCAGGGGTCCGTGAGAACTAAATTAAGGTCCACGAAACAAAGTTATAAACCCATAATAAATTAATATTTTCAATTAAAAGTTCTTTATTATAAAAATATATTCAAATATTATTCTAAGTTTAATGTTTAACTAACAGTTATGATTAAAGTTTATTTTCAAATTCTCTGAATTTTTATTTTGAACCTTGGGGTCCCTGCACCGAACAAAAAAGTCCTTGTGGTCCCTGGTAAAAAAAAGGTTGGGAACCACTGGTCTAGATGGAAACTCTTTTGATTTAACTTCAACCCATCTTCATGTGGGATGCTCCTCATGGGCCATCTTCATGTGGGACACTCCAGTCACCACCATCAGGGGAGGTCTGCAGAACAATGGAATTCTGTGTGGGCCTGACATTGGTTTCAAAAGCAGTAAGCAGGCCCAGAGCTAAGTTATACAGGCTTAGCTGGAATTTTTTGCTCTAAGAAATTTGAAGTCACAAATACCTGAAGAGCATCTGTCCCCACAACTCTCTTGGGGATTTCATGGGTTGGTTCCTCATTCAATTTTAACAGACCAAGAGGTCACAAGAGACTTGCACACACTTTAGGAGCGTTACACAGAGTCATAACAAAATTTGATTTTGCTGACTGATTAATGACTTTCATGTCATTGCTTAAATAAATTGTTGAGTGTCTTGCAGAGCGGTCTCAAGTAGAAAGGTAGAGTGTAAATATTTCAAAGAAGCATAGTGATTGGCACTATCATCTCTGGAAAATATCTGAAGGTCTCCTAAGCCAATATCCTGCGTGAAAGAAGAATGGCTAGAGTACTGTTAATACATTGCAAGCAAGGATGCACAAGATTCACAGAGAAGGGAAATCCCATCTGCTCCTCCCTGCTCCACTCATAAATTTCTTCCTTCTTTCCCCACCCCATTAGTGGTTTTTTACTTTTGCTGCCCCTCACCATTTTCACCTCCTTTTTTCCACGCACTCGCTGCATTTTGCTCCCTTACCCCCTCACTAATTTTTGCTCCCCATTCTTCCAACACTTTTCTTCCCCTTGCCTCTTTTTTATTCCTTTTTATACTTCATCGCTTTTTATTCCACCTTCCCTCTGCTTTTTGCTCCCTTTTCTGCCTTGCCTCCCATTTTTGCTTCCTTCACACCTTCCCATTCAATGCCTTCAGTGCCTTTCCAGGCCAAAAGCCTCCATTGTGGTGTGGGGTTGCTAGGCAACACACAAGTCAACTGTGATCTTGTGAGGTTTCGTAAGACCTTGGTCAGTGTTCTCTATTTTGGGGGGATTTTAATTCCCTCACAACTTCTTTTCTTTTTGTATTCTGCAAAATGGGGTACTGCTCCAAGTGTATAGGAAAATCCCTCTTCTCTGTACATGGCACCATTGTGCAGATTTATTGATCCACATTCAGGAGCCAGGTTCAGAATTATTCATATCGATTTAAACTGTCATGATTGCAACAATCCTTTTTTTCCCCAAACAGAAAGAAATTTTATATGACAGAAATAAAGTTATAACAAAATATAACAGCAATGGTGGCAAGTCTACACAGATATTTATCTATACATATCCAAATATCTAAAAATATGTCCATGTACAATTGTCACCTATGTGCCATACACTCAAATGTTGATAAGGTTGTAAGGTCTTCAATCCATTGGATTAATGGAGGTGGGCATTTATCTCTCTAATGTAATGTACGTCAGCAATAGAAAAGACACTGACTTGACAGCGTGCGCGCACACACACACAAAGGCACAAGTCGTCCGTTTTCATTGACCATTAGTTAGTCTCTAGGAGACAAGCAAATAGGTTAAAATTACATAAGCATCCTCAAAGATCAATGAATATCCTAATACAAAATTGATATGAGTAATTCCTCCCAAAAAGACTGAACAACTAGACAAGCCCAGAGCATACGTTTCAGAGACGCATACTGCGATTGCCCCCATGTCACCTCTGGTAAGGTCTGCAACTTCTCACTACATTGGTACAGCAGACTATGGCTGTTACCGCCCTTTGTATTCCCAACGATGTATTAAGAGTTTGAAAACGTTATAAAAAATACTGTTCGCGCTTTGTTTGGCCCCTTTAGCTGTGAAGACGTCTTCCAACCATTTATTAGCCGTGGCATCCCAAAACCCTTTTAAAGCGATGTTTTTTAGAACATTTTCAAACTCTTAATACATCGCTGGGAATGCAAAGTGCGGTAACCCCCTATGTGTCCACACACCACAACAGGGAGTACAAATTTCTGATAGACTTCTAAGACCTAGCATATCACTTTTGAGAAATTAAGCGTGCAGTTGGAAGCATACTCTATGATCCTCATGTTAGGACCAAACTAAATGTTGCATCCCAGCTGCATGTAATGTGAGCGCAAAAGCAGTTGGCCAGAGGAAGGGAACCTTATTCATTTAAAAAGGTAAAGGTCCCCTGTGCAAGCACCGGGTCATTGCTGACCCATGGGGTGACGTCACATCCCGACGTTTCCTAGGCAGACTTTGTTTGCGGGGTGGTTTGCCAGTGCCTTCCCCAGTCATCTTCCCTTTCCCCCCAGCAAGCTGGGTCCTCATTTGACCGACCTCGGAAGGATGGAAGGCTGAGTCAACCTTGAGCCGGCTACCAGAAACCGACTTCCATCGGGATCAAACTCAGGTCGTGAGCAGAGCTTGGACTGCAGTGCTGCAGCTTACCACTCTGCGCCACGGGGCTCCTTCTTATTAATTTAGTACATTTTTATCTTGCCCTTCCTCCCAGAAGCTCAGGGCAGTACACATCAATCTCTACTCCATTTTACTCTCTGATAGGTAGGTCCGAGTGTGTGTGTGTGTGTGAGAGAGAGAGAGACACCGTCTCAAGGTTTCCCAACAAGCTTCATGCTAATTTGAACCTGATAAAGCAGTATCCCAATTTCTGCATGGATGTTCCTTTAGTTTTTGCTTCGTTTTTTGTTTGTTTCTCCCCCAGTTTCTTTCCGGTTCTTTCGAATTCACTTTTACCCAGATATTTTTCGAGAAGCCCTTTTTGAGTTGCTTTTCCCATCGTGCGTAAAGTTTCTGTGGGTTTTCTTCGTCTCACCCATTTCCACTCACCTCCAGCCCCCTTTTTGATGACTCAACTGCCCTCGTCGTCAAAGCACTCCCTCCTCTCTCCCCCAGCCATAAAGAGGAGCAATTTGATTTTTTAAAAGGCACTAAATATCGATATATCAATAAACCATTGTATTGATAATTCTTCGGAATTCCAAGCTTTCTTTCTTTCTTTCTTTTTTCACAGTAAGCCTCTAATGCAGAGGGGTGTCAAACTCATTTGTTACGAGGGCTGGATATGACATAAATGGTCGGGCCAGACCATGTGTACCATAAAATTTAATGCCAGGTACTGGAGATACAAACTTTATAGAGGACACAGACAACGCCAATTGATTATATTATTTTTTACTTCTTTTTTTGCTTAAAATATAAACATGCTTAACACAATAACACTGTTACAGTATTTTCCTTTATTTGACAGTTTTTGATCATTGACACCTGAGGACTGGGGAGGGGGTGGCTGCCTCTGCTGGCTTGCGGGCCAGATAAGAGCTTTCAAGGGGGCAAATCTGGCCCACGGGCCTTATGTTTGACACCCCCTTCCCTCATGGAGATATGCCTTTTTCTTTATATCTCTACAAGGGAAGAGGATAAACTTGCTTTTTTTTTAATGAAAGCTGGGAATTCAGAGAATCTCGACCTCTCATTACAATGGTATGTCAATATATCAATATTTTAGTGCCTTTTATTTAAAAAATGCAGCCATTATATTGATATTTCAATATAAGCATGTGTAAAATAATTACAAGGGGATGCTATAAGACCAACTTTTTTGTAAATCCTGGTTATTTAAGGCATGTGTGGAAGACAATAAACTGACTCCACAACTGTTAAAATGCCGGGGGGGGGGGACGCACAGGGTTTTTTCATTGGTTTTTGTCCCATACTGCTTCAGTTTATTTCTGCATGCATTTTTATGCACAATTTCTGCATGCATTTTTATGTCATGTGCAGAAGAAAATAAACTGACTCCACAACTGGAAGAATGCAGACAGAGGGTAGACATGAAGAATTGTGCCCAAACCGATTCCAGTGCTTGTGAATCGACTACCAAGAAAACCGGGAGTAAGTCAAGTGTGTGAAACAGCCCCTGGCCTGACACTTTATCTGCTATACGTGTTGAGGGAGAATCAGTCGTTGGGTTACCATTTCAAGCAGCTGCAGTTTTATGTGGCACTTTCTGGACCCAGAAATATATCAGGATTGGGCAACATGCATAATGTTCACAGGGCAAGTTTAGTTAAATAGGACACACAGAGAGGCATGTAGTACGTGGGGATCTATAGAAAATTACAATGAGATTTTGTAGTACTTGTTCTTTTGAATCAGCTAGGGAAGCATCATTAAATCCACTAAAAGGCCGTTAACTTGGTGATATCCCTAATAAAAGTGATCTCAGCATGAAATAGCTGCATGGTGTCATTGTTAAATGCTTGCTTTTTCAGCATGGCTGCAACCCACAAACCAACAAAAACAAGATTATACTCGTTTTTCCTAACCCTGCCTCATTTAATTCCATAGGTCTCACTTGGTTTGTAGGGAGGGTTGACAGTATCCAGCTGGTGGCTGGAGATCTCCTGGAATTAAAACTGGTATCCGGGTTATAGAGATCAGTTCCTCTAGAGGAAAATAGCTGCTTTAGAAGGTGGACTCTATGGCACTATACCCCACTAGATCCCTCCCTGCCCCAAACCCTGCCCTCTCCAGGCTCCACCCCCAAAATCTCCAGGAATTTCCCAACCCAGACCTGGCAACCCTCTTCATAGATCAGTGCCTTGATTTAACTGGTATAAGAAATGTACCACCTAGCACTCAATCAAGCCCATGCGGTGTTTCTCACTTCCACATACTGCAGTGCTGTGAGAGCCTCTCTTTCATCCAAGCTACAATCTGCTTATTTTCACCGTCTTCCTCCAGACGGCAGCCCCTTTCCCACTGCCTGTAAAAAAGAGGAACTGTCGCTCAAGTCTCTGCCAGTCACATCCTTCCAGGACATTGTCTCAGAAGGGTGTAGTTGCATTGGCGTGAACTTCACATGGACCTCAACACCCTATCATTTGCACCTTTCCCCCCTGACATGAGCCATCCTGACATCTGGCACAAAGTGTGGGGGGGAGACTCCAAACCTTAGGAAGTCTTTTCCTTTGCTAATCAAAGCCCAATAATCCCTGTTTCAAATGTTAGCTAAAAGCCATAAGGCAAGGAAGAAGGTGGTAGATAGCGGAGGGTTAAATATTCCCCATGACTTAACATCTGCTGCATTCGTCTCCATAAAAGCCACAAGTCGTTTTGGCCACAACACGGGTATGAGATTATGGGACATGAGTAGGTTTCTGATCTGCCAAGGCTCTTTTCCCAACAAGCTGCTTTGTGCTGTCGTCCTGACTGCTCTTGGCTCTGCCAGAAGTCCCTTTGCCAACCCTGCATGACATCCAGGCACGCTCTTGTCCTTTCAAATGTCCTCTGCTCTTCAGCGAAGTCCCAAGTTCTTCTACCGGTTCTATAGGAGCTGCTTATCTATTTTAAAATTAAGCATTTCCTTTAAAAAATTATAGGCCCTTTTTGTTGTTCTGTATCCTCCCATATGTTATGGCGCCTTCACTCTCACCATATTGTCTTTGGAGAAAAAAATGTGTGTGGTCAGGATCTTACTTGGATTATCCATATACTATTTGTTTGTTTATTACTTTAAAATTTCTATGCTGTCTTTCCTCCCAAATAGGATCCCCAAAGTGGCAAACATCAAAACATTTAAACATTAAAACAGCATTTAAAATGACATATAAAATAATTCAATAAAACATCTACACACATAACACCAAAACCAGAGAGGAGGGTAATTTTGGGGGTATGCCAAACAAAAAAAAAATATTGTTGAAGGCTTTCACGGTCAGAGTTCACTGAGAGACACTGTCCTTCAGTGTTACTCCTCTGAAGATGCCTGCCACAGCTGCTGGCGAAATGTCAGGAAAGAAAATACCAAGACCATGGTCACACAGCCCGGATAACCTACAAGAACCGAAAAACAAAAAAAGTCTTCACCTGCTGGTGGAAGCCAATAATAGTGGGAGACAGACGAATCTCCCTGGGGAGCAATTTCCCAAGTTTTGGTACACCATGCTCGAGAAGGCTGTTTCTTAGGTTACCACACCTCTAACCTCGGATGGCAGAGGCATTCAAAGCAGGGCCTCCAAAGATGACAACAATGGATGGGTAGGTTTATATAGGAGGAGGTAGTCCTTGAGGTATGCTGGCCCCAAGCCATATGGGGCATTCAAGGTAAATACCTTGAATGGAGCCCCAAAGCAAGTTGGGAGCCAATGTAGATATAACAAGACTGGAGTAATATGGTCCCTGTGACCCACCCCAGTCAACCATCTGGCTACAGAATTCTGCACCAACTGAAGTTTCCAGAGTCTTCAAGGTAAGCCCCATGTAGAGTGCATTGCAATAATCCAATCTAGATGTTACAAGGGCATGCACTACAGGTGTGAGGTTGATTTTACACCAAGTGTGCTTGTCACACATATCAAACAGTAAGGAAGGAATGTGTGTGTTAAGTGCCATCAAGTCGCTTCCGACTCATGGCGACCCTATGAATGAAAGTCCTCCAAAATGTCCTATCTTTGACAGCCTTGCTCTGATCTTGCAAATTGAAGGCTGTGGCTTCCTTTATTGAGTCAATCCATCTCTTGTTGGGTCTTCCTCTTTTCCTGTTGCCCTCAACTTTTCCTAGCATGACTGTCTTTTCCAGTGACTCTTGTCGTCTCATGACGTGACCAAAACGAAGGAATAGTAGCCACCTATAACCACTCTTTCTTCCCCTTTTCCCAAATCTTTTAGGATAATGCCAGCAAACAAATCAACAGAATCTATTTGTTTATATACACAATACTCAAACAATTAAAATTGCATTATACTAAAAGTGCCTTGTGAATGTCAAAACACACATTCTAGACCCTGCTGTACTGCAGCTTTATCTATTCATAAAATCAGTCTGTGAAACAGATTAATGCATTTTGATCCCCTGCCTCCAGCTGCAGCTTGTACACATCAAATCACTTTCTATAAACGGAGCATACTTGAAGATCCTCTTTAATTCCAATATAGCAGCCAATTTGCTTCGAAGTCTCCAGGAAAAGCCCTTCACCGTATTTACATTTTCATGCTTCAGTTCTGGGCAATACAATTTGGCATGGAATCACATCAGTCCAAAAGCTCACAATCATGGTTTGTTGTGCACCAATTACATCCAGCTAAGCTCATTCACAGAAAGCAATAGTAGTTATGTCTCTTATATGGCTGGTTTTCCTAAAATGATAAAAGAGATAAGGGAAAGAGCCCCCCCACACACACCACCACCAGTATAATTATTCAGGTGCTCTGAATCACATACATTCATTGAAACAAGAAAAGGGACTCTTACTTTGCAAGATCCCTATCATGAAAAGAATCCCAACACAGTCATCATTCTGGGTTCTTTCATCTAAAGTGATATTGTATAGTCTTGGGTACGTAATATTCTCTTCTCAATAGCGAATAAGGCCAGAGGATAACCAACATGCAACCCAATATAAATTTATGGGTTGTTCCGCCGGTTACAAATCTTCAGATCTGAAGGCTGATTATTTTCTTTAATAAAAGTCAAACATTGTGAGCCCTGTCTTTGAAATATACTTAAATACAAGTCAATAGGCATGAAAGGGTATCCTTTTCATTGCTGTCATTCCACTACAAGACGTGTTCAGTTAAAAAGAAAGGGCTCCGTCCAGTTCCATTCATCTCTTTACGAGTTTACATTTACCTATTTCTCTCCATGATTATTCGGAGCTAAGATCACATTACAGCTTTAAGACCTAGTGCTTAAAGGAGCCTTTATTTTTTGTTATCTGCTGGTCCTGCACTAGATAAACATTGGTAATATCCTGAAGAGCACTGAAATCCAGCATCAAGCCCTGTAACACGAATTAGAACCAAAGACAGATAAATGGGGGTATTAAGCACTAACTAAATTTTCATACCATCTTTTACAACTTGTACCAATGGCAAAAGGTTTTTGCATGTGAGAAACTTTAAAACTTCTAGATACAAACTGTCCAGATTGAACATCAAAAATGTGATAAAATACGTTACTTCATTGAATTCTGAACTTTGAATTACCAATGAGGAAGGAAGTATGGGCCTCACTGAAGTCCCATTTTAGGTCTTGCTGGGTGTCTTTGACCAGCTCCTCTGAAAACTCTAAAATTTGAGGCAAATTCTTCAATTAGTCATATCACTTCAGGTTCTCCATTTCAAAATCAGGCCCGCTTCATATGGAATGAGTGTAACCCAACACATTTGCAATAACTACAAAAATTTATTATTTAAATGGTGCTTTGTACAACAAACTCTGCTTAGTCTACCAAGTAACAAATCCAGTTTATGTATACACTTCATTTGCCTGCTTCTTGCTTCTCCCATTACTCCCATCAGGGAGGCCATCTCTGTGACCAGGCAGCAGTGAAGGGCAGGGCTACATAACAGATGGCAGATAGTTATCTCCAGCAACAAGAGCCTTGCCAGGAGGGATAAGAATGGGGGTTGTTTTCTACTTCTTGACTTCTTTAGCACAAATGCACTCGGTCCCTTTTGGGCCTTCCGTCTATTTGTCTCTCTTCCGTTCCTTTTGCATTTTCTCAATTTATTTATTTATTACATTTCTACCCCGCTCTCCCCAACATTTCTTGTTGCTGCTCACATAAGTGCCTCCTCTTCTGCTCCTGGAAGTCACCCTTTAACTTTTAAGCCCCTCTTATCGCCTTATACTTGCTCATCATCTTGTGGGCTTCCTACTTCGTTGCTCAAGAACTACAAATTATCTTCATCCCAATGTATTCTGAGCTACACAGCCCTTCTTTAGGACAATACCATGCCCTCCCCCCGTGAAGGCTCCCAGCCACTGCTTCTCCTAGAGAATCACATTTGGATAATTTGCAATGCACTGTGCAATCACTGCCATCTCCTTGCTCGCATCTAGTTTGAGTGGCATCGTGCTTTTTTTTTTTGGCCTAGGCTAGTTTTCTTGCTTCCCTTCTTACTCCTATTTAGTACCTACTTTGCTGCCCATCTTACCTCCCCCAGCTCAAAAAGAATCACAGCTGCACTTGGCTGGCTCCAAATGCGATTGCTCGGATGACTGCAGCCCTCACAAACTTCCACCCTAATAATGAAGACCAGTGAGAGCAGCATCAGGATGTCAAAGGTCTGCCCACAACCTGCAGAAGCTCTATCATGGTAACGATCTTGCATCTCATTTGCAAAAAGGCTCTTTTACTCTTCTGTTCTTATTTCTGAACCCTCAAGTGCTGTTGCTGGCATTTCAGAAGCCTGGGTCTGGAGACAAAATTACAGCCAAACAAGCAAAAGCTATTTTAACAGCTCTGCATGTTGAAGTTTTTTAGAACTTCCTTTACCCAAGGGAGCTGCATTCTTCCACGATTATATTATTACTTGGGCCGACTGCCTCAGCAACATAGCCTCTCATTTCCCTTTTGGGTGGGAAAGTTTTTTTCTTCTTGTTCATGGACTCTAATTATGAGTTCAGCCCGAAGGGTGGATGCTAATGTTTCGAGCAACCCCAACCAAGCACTTGCTGGCTATGCCTCGTGTGAAACAGCAGGGCAATGGAGAGCGATGAACTCTTCGCCCATACATTCCCAGGCAGCTCATTTTCCCACAGATATCTCTCTGGATTTCTGTACCTTCTCCTAAAGAGACCCATTAACAACTCACTTCTATAAGCCTCAAACTCCTAAGACTTGCATTCATTGAACTACTCGCCACTGATGCTATCTACTTATAAAATTACTGTTCAAAAAGCGCAGTTCTCTCTTCCTCTGGCCTCTGCGTGCACCATACCACAAGGCCACCCAAGATACTATCTTTCTTTCCATACTATACAGGCATAGCAACATTCACCGGAAGTACTTGTATCTTTCTATAACCCTAGATGCAGTTAATTCACAGTGGGTAGCCGTGTTAGTCTGTTTGCAGTAGTCAAAAAGGGCAAGAGTCCAGTAGCACCTTAAAGACTAACAAAAATATTTTCTGGTAGGGTATGAGCTTTTGTGAGCCACAGCTCACTTCTTCAGATGCAGTGTTCACAAAGGTGCTTAAAAACTAGCGGAGAGATAGAAGCTAGAGTTTCAGTGCCATCATGAGTCACAAGTAGCGACAGTGGCAAGGAGGATTATGGGCCCTGGGGGCTCCTCACAACTTAGAAACAACCCTGAGCAGGTATATGGACACTGTTCTCTCTCTCCCCCCTTTCTCTTCACTGGAACCCAATGAACACTAAACTTTAAATCAGGGATGGGAAACCTCAGGCCCGGGGGCCGCATACGGCCGCCGAGGACATTTTTTGTGGCCCTCGGGAGCTCCAAAGCCCTGCTGCAGAGGCGGGGCACAGGGTGGCCCTCCCCGAGGGTCTTCCTGGGGCCGCGGCTTACAGGGCCGCTGCGGCGCCCTTTGGACCTCCTCTCGGCGACTGTCGGCTGTTGGTCGGCGAGAGGAGAGGGGGAGGAACGCGTCCCCCAAGGCTGCCCCCTACAGCCGCGGCGTGCAGGAACGCTGCAGCACATTGTAAGCCCCTCTCTCTGCCTGTCGGCTGTTGAGCAGCGAGGGGGAGGGAAGAGGCCGGCGGCTCCTGGTGGCAGAGCATGCATGCGGGAGTAGATCGGGCTTCGGGGGGGGGGGGCTCTGGGGGGGAGGGTATGGAGACTGGGGCCTGGTTGCGTGGGGCTCCATGTGCCACTGTGTGTGTGTGGGCGAGGGAGGCGGGGAGGCTGGGGCCCGGTTGCACGGGGCTGGCATGTGCAGGTGTGTGTGTGTGTGTGTCTGGGAAGGCTTTTCTCTCTTTTCTTCCTCTTTTTCTGTCACTCTTTCTCCTTTCTCTCCCTCTCTTTCTCCCTCTTTTTCTGTCTCTTTCTTTGTCTCCCTCCGTCCTTTTCTTTCTTTCCCTCCGTCCTTTTCTTTCTTTCTCCCCCTCTCTCTTTCTCCCTCCCTCCCTTTTCCTCTTTCTCTGTTTTCCTTCCTCCCTTCCTCCCTTGCCGATCGACTGTGGCGCTCCCACACCGACTGTGGCGCACCCCCTGGCGCCTCGTTTGCTGGGGCTCACCGCTGGCTGCCCTCCCGCCTGGGAGGGGGGAGCAGGGGCGCCCTGCAGGCCTTCTCTGTATGGCCTCCCCTGGGGTTGCCAACCTCCAGGTGGTGGCTGGAGACCTGGCAACCCTAGCCTCTCTCCCTCCGGGAGATCTCCACCTGGTATGGCCCCTGAATGATGTCATAAATGTGCAAATGGCCCTTGGCAGGAAAAAGGTTCCCCACCCCTGCTTTAAATAGACAACATTGGACAGTTGTCTCCAGCTACACAGGGAGGAACAGCTAAACCATGCTTTGTTTCTTTTGCCTGGAGCGTGTTCTTACTTACTAGTCCAGTGGAAGCCCTGAAACGGATTAGCCTGCAAATCAGAGTCTTCTGGAATCCTGGTGAAGATCAAGGAAAGGATGAAAAGCTACAGACATGAGGTAATTTACTAGATAATTTCCTCAAGTTTCTAAGAAAGGAATCTTCAGTATATCAATTCATATTTTTATTATGTTGCTGCCAAAAGTTATGATTAATCTGTTTCTCTATAACCCAGAGGGCCTGCCATAGGGCAGTGAACTCGCAAGACTAAGCAATCTATAATATGTTTCAGAACAACCAACAAGAAACTGATATTGAGTGAGAGAGAGCTCATTTGGAATCTGAAGGGAGAGACCCACTGGGTTTCTGGAGAGTCCACCTGGGACACCTATGCTCAAGTTCCAGTTCAGCCACCAACATACTGGAAGACCAATCCAAGTTCCTAGCAGGGGCCCCTCCACTGATCCAATTACATCCCCTAATCCTGTCTTCTCCCACTGAAAGGAGGGGTAAACAATCTCAGACTCTGCTTGAGACCTCCTACATGTAAGTCTTAGGAAAATACAGGTTATAAACTTCAATAGGGAAGAAAATAAGGCCACACGGGCAAATAGGAAAGGGAAAAAAAGAAGGAACCAGATGCAAGGGAGAGCAGTTTATTTGACCTTTTCGATCCCAACGTGTTTCACAGTGAACTTCGTCAGGGGATCTCAATCAGAAACTTTTCTAATTCTCAGAGTTAGAGAAGTTTCTGACTGGGATCTACTGACACAGCTCACCATGAAATGAGTTGGGATCTAAAAGGTCAAATAAACTGCTCTCCCTTGCTCCTAGTTCCTTCTTTTTTCTCTCTCTTATAAATCATAATTAACAACCGCAAAGGGTGTTTCTGTAAGTAACAATAAAATAGCTACCCATACTTCATATTGAAAGTGATGTACCTGTACGAAACACCACTGCAGATTCCCCAAATGTCTTTCCTTGAGTTCTAACATAAAGAATAAAATCAGAATGTCAACTAAGTAACAAATAATTTTTTTCAATTTCAAGAAAAATAAGGTAGAAAGGCCCAGACAGATATTTACTGTGTCATCCTAAACAGTCAGTGGGCTTAGATTAGTGTAATTCTGCTTAAAATGGCACTGATGTATCTATATTCCTTTCATGGCTGATGGAATCTGTCCTCAAAACACCCCATATAAGATAGGAAATTCTTCATCATCCATCATAATCAAATAGAAATTGAGATAAAGAGCAAGTGCACAAAGTTTCCTAAGGTCACAAAAAGACACTGGAGATTGAAGGAAGGTCTTCTGAATCCCTGCCTAGCCTCTTATCATGTAGAATTTAATGTAGATGCTTTTAATGTAAATGCAATATTTACATTTTAATGTAAATGCAATATTTAATGTAATGCATCCTTTTAATGTAAATGCAATATTGCACACATTGTTTATAATTAAGCACTGAAGAGCTGTCACAACGGAGACCAGTGGTTCCCAAAGTTTTCGGGCCACCACACCCTTGGTTCCACAAACTCAACCCCAGCGCCCCCTACCCTATCCTACAAAAAGCATTATTCAAAATAGGGGTTTGCATGATGCATCACAGCCCATTCCTGAACTTTCAGCACCTCCTAAGAGGAGCGCCGTCACCACAAGGGCGCAGCTGCCCGCCCACTGCCTGCCTAGTGCATGCACTGCAGGCTAGCATGTAGTTGCTCGCCCTTCCTCATTGCCCATGCCGCACCTATAACAGGAGGCAGGTGAGCACGTGGTGACATTGTGGCCTCCCAATATACAAAACGAGTCAATACGTATAACCTATCCCTATCAAGGGTGAAACAGTAGTCAACAGATCAGACAAACATCATCAGCTGAATGCCAATGATCTGACCTTGGTGAAACTCTGTCTAATGTTCCACAACACCAAGAATTACCATGTGTAATTCACCAAGAAGCCCACCTTCTTGATTGCATCATGGTCTCATAGAATACCAAAGACAGGATGGAAAGATCTTTTGACTTGCTGGAGTCAGTGGCCACATACCGTATTTTTCGCTCCATAGGACGCATAAGATGCACCTAGTTTTTAGAGGAGGAAAACAAGAAAAAATCTTGTTTTCCTCCTCTAAAAACTTGTCTTATGGAGTGAATGCCGGCTGGGTGTGTGCGTGTCAGGACGGCGCGAGCCGGCGTTCCCCGCCTCGACGGCCAGCTGGGAGGCGGGCGGGGCCGCACAAAGCCGCACATGCATGTCGGGACGGCGCGAGCCGGCGTTTCCCGCCCCGACGGCCAGCTGGGAGGCGGGCGGGGCCGCACAGAGCCGCGTGTCGGGACGGCGCTAGCCAGCGTTCCCCGCCCGGACGGCCAGCTGGGAGGCGGACCGCACAGAGCCGGCTGGGCGCATGCGCGTCGGAACGGCGCGAGCCGGCTCTGTGCGCCCCGCCCGCATCCCAGCTGGCTGTCGGGGCGGGGATCGGCGGCTCGCGCCATCCCGACGCACGGCTCTGTGCAGCCCCGCCCGCCTCCCAGCTGGCCGTCGGGGCAGGGAACGCCGGCTCGCGCCTTCCCGACGCGCACACGCCCAGCCGGCATTCACTCCATAAGACGCACAGACATTTCCCCTCACGTTTGAGGAGGAAAAAAGTGCGTCTTATGGAGTGAAAAATACGGTATTTTATTTAGAAGCAGGCCCATCTGCCTTGCCTCATAACCCTAACCACATTTAAAACTTTTTTATTTTATTTTACAGATGTTAAACACAATTCATAGCATATCGCTGGGTGATTAACCCGTCCAAATGATCCAGAGTTGTGGCAGCAATGGCTGTTTAATTTGCTTAACTTTATGGTTTTAATTTGTAACTAGTTTCTCTTGGGGACTGCAGCACAAATATCAGGAAGTACTCTTCAACCTCTTTTAATATCATTCATGAACATAACCTACAAGTAATTACGTATAAGTAACCGCTCATAACTTTTGTTTAGAATTAAATTTTATCACCATATCTCCAGTTTTGAATTAAGCGCCACTTCCTCTCTTTGTTATATTCAAATAAATTAATACTCTGTGTACCTGACTAATATCTGATCAACCAATTGACTAAACATTTTGATTAGTTCAATGCACAACTCTAGATCCACCTTCAGGCTTGTTGCAAAGGTGAATGTAACAATGACAGTCAAGTATTCATTATATATAGCAGCCTTGGAATGTACTTGCTGAAGTTCAGCCCCCCGAACAGAGACAGTCTCCCCCACATTTGGCAAATCATCATCATCATAGTTTATTCTTCTAGATCAGTGATGGCGAACCTTTTAGAGACCGAGTGCCCAAACTGCAACCCAAAACCCACTTATTTATCGCAAAGTGCCAACACGGCAATTTAACCTGAATACTGAGGTTTTAGTTTAGAAAAAATAACACATACATTAACATCTAAAGAAAAACACAATAACAGAGCTTTCAATGATACAAACAACTTTTTATTGAAAAGTAAAAGTTTGTATTTGGCATGCTTTTGAACAATTAATGTTTGTTCAAAGCCCCTAAGCTGGGCGGTGGGGAGTCTAGGGAAGGGGGGGGCTTTGAACTGCTCCGCAGCGCGGAGCAGTTCAAAGGGCGGCGGGGAGTCCAGGGAAGGCAGACGCGACAGCTGCTCAGCTTACCCGCGCGTGCCCACAGAGAGGGCTCGGCGTGCCAAGTCCAGCACGCATCCCATAGGTTCGCCAACACGGTTCTAGATCGAGCAAGAGTAATCTGCATACAGAAGCAGACTTGTGAATCAAGCCTTGAATGCCTCAAAGGAGAACAGAGTGGTGTAGTGGTTAAGAGCGGTGGACTGTAATCTGGAAAATCGGGTTGGATTCCCCACTCCTACACATGAAGCCAGCTGGGTGACCTTGGGCTAGTCACAGTTCTCTCTGAACTCTCTCAGCCCCACCAACCTCACAAGGTGTCTGTTGTGGGGAGAGGAAGGGAAGGAGATTATAAACTGGTTTGATTCTCTTAAAAAGGTAGAGAAAGTCGGAATATAAAAACCAACTCTTCTTCTTCTTTATATTACCTGTACCTAGCATCCAGTGCTGCGTGGCTAGAGCTTATGGACAAATGATCAGTCAGCTTTGGTTGAATTCATCATCACCCAAGGACAAGGACCAATTCCAGCCTCAACTTTCTATCCACCCCCAGGTGGAGAAATGTGCCAGAATGCACAAGTCTTTAGTCAGCCCTCATTCTTGCACAGTGATGGTTTAGAGAAAAGGCCTAAGTAAAATCTGGGGTTGCCAAAGCATGGTCTGTGTGTGTATTAATTCCTCCCTCTCCTTCAAAGTTTAACATGCATTTGAGGGCCCTGCTAGCTTACTTTCCATGCATGAAAAGTAAACTGGTTACCATCACATATTCTACTGTATATCATTCCCATCCAGAGTCAATTCAAGTGAGTGGCCTTCCATCTTTATGTTGCCACGCTATATTTACAGCAATAACTGTGATGACAGAGGAAAGCTAGGAAATTATAGTTTCTACCAAAGTTACAGATACCCTGGACTGCCAAAAAAACAAATCAGTGGGTTATAGATCAAATCAAGCCTGAACTGACCCTAGAAGCTAAAATGACTAAACCGAGGCTGTTGTAGTTTGGAAATATTGTGAGAAGACAAGAGTCACTGGAAAAGACAATCATGCTTGGAAAAATTGAAGGCAGCAGGAAAAGAGGAAGACCCAACAAGAGATGGATTGACTCTATAAAGGAAGCCACGGCCCTCAATTTGCAAGATCTGAGCAAGGCTGTTAAGGATAAGACACTTTGGAGGAAACTGATTCATAGGGTCGCCATGAGTCGGAAACGACTTGACGGCACTTAACACACACACACACACCAAAGTGACTCCCCACCTCGAACATTCAAATCCCATTTCTAGACCTTTTATATACCCTTAGAAAGACACTACTGTTTGAAATCCAGTGGCTTCCTTTACCCTTCCAGAACTACAATCCTGTGGTGGACAAAGTTTATTTAGATGACCCAAAATACCATAGTATTCATAGACTACCAACATTCTGCAAGACATTCTACTCCCCCAGTTTTCACTGTGTTCTTCTGAGTTCTTGGGTCATCTACAGCTGAAATAAGAAGAGCTTGAGGGAGAGCTTCAGTAGCACACTTTATTATTCTTTTAAACCTACTTCTATTCACACTGATGGGATGACAACTGTTGATTGCTTACTATGGATTATTATTCCTAAATAGAAACCATTTTCCTATAGTCCAGTTTTAGGGAATTAATGAGAAGATAAAAGGACTGATTGCTTGTTTTTCAGTTACACTTACCAGGGGTATAAGCAGATTCTAATGTACATTAATCCAGAACTGAAAAAACACATGTGAAACTCATCCTGCCCCCCAAGAGCCGTGCAATTGGCTTGCCATGTTCAGGTGTCACAGAAGAAGCATGATCCCAAACTAAAATATTTGTTAACATTTATCTCCTTTCTATATGTGTGTACTGGGTATGTGCTAGCCTTATTATCATTAACACCTCTTTCTTTAAAAAGTGTTGAAAAGCTGCTATAAAATTGAAAAACAATACAGATATAAAAATATTTCACCGGTTAATAACAGATTCAGTATAACATTAATTATGAACTAAAACTGCTCTCCTTTTACTTGCTGCACAAGCTTTCATTCACTATACTGTAGTAACACAGGTCATAATGGGGGGGGACACCCAAAACAAGCACTAGTTTTGCAACATGGTGCACACTTACCAAATCAAGTGGCTCTAAGGATCTATTCCTTAGATCTCCTGCAACTTATCTTAGTGACAGTCTTCCATAAACTCTACTTAAGTTTTTCAACAAGCACCCTAAATTTAACCTCATCCACCCATAAGCAGCCCAAGTGTCTTAATTCTAATACTTTTAAAATTCTAGCTTACAGCATCTGGAAAGAACAATACTTATCAGACCATAACATTTAACTTCGGGAACAGTACAACACAGGTTTGTCTTTCAACCGATGCTTGTTTGGGACTTTTGATCCTAAGAAGCAGTCAATGGCCTGCTCCTTTGAACAGGGCAAGTTTGCATTGCGTGCATCCAGTCTCTGATCCTACACATCTCCTCCCCCCAGCTCCCCTCTCTCTTCTGGGGCTGCAAGGACATAATCCCAGGGTCTGACCTAGCTGCGAGCAGAGCAGCTGCTCAGGGCTACTTACTTAGCCCAAGAGCAGACAAGCGGTGCCTAAAGGCGGCTTCCACCCCCCAGCCCTTGAAATCCCCTAAAACCAGATCCCTTTTCATTTCAAAAGCTTTCGGTGCCTACAAAAGCCAGGAAGAATAAGAAAGGGCAGAACACGAGGAAGCAGAACAGGACAGGGTCCGATCGCGGTTGTTGGGCCGACCTATCTTCTCTCTCTTCTCCCCCCCCCAAAAAAAAAACCTGGAGGGTCACGGGGTTGGGGGGGTAGAGATGGACAGACGGGCAGAAGTCTGCTCCTGACCACCTCTAATCCGCAGGAATCCTCAACCCCAGACAGGATAAAATGTGCTGAACGGGAGGGGAGGGATAATGCAACCCCCCCCCCCGGGAGCAGCTGCTGTTGTGTCCAAGCGGCTTCCCCTCTCCCCCCTCTCCCCCCTCTCCCCTCCCCATCCTCTGGCTCACCCGGGCTGCCGCGGCGTCCTCCGGCTGCAGGACCCCAGACGCCGGCGGGTGGGGCGGGGGGCTCCCGGCTCGGCCCCTCCGAGGGGAGCAGGGAAGAGGCGGCGGCGAAGGGGGGCGTGGGGGCGGCAGACCCTCGCGGCCCCGCCGCGGCGACCCGGGATCTGCCGGCGGAGGAGGGCAGGGAGCCCCGAGGCCAAGAGCCCACCAGGAGCTGCAGCCCCACGAGCAGGAGGAGGCGGAGGTGATGGACCAGAGAAGGGCGCGTTGCTGGCATGATGCTCGGGGCTTCACATGCCCGGCGGTGGTGGTTAGGAGGCTGGTTATTGATGATGATGATGATAAAATAATAATAAAAATAATAAAGTCAGCACCAGGCTCAGTGGGCGGGAGGGAGGAAGAGGGGGGCCAGCTCAAAGGCCCCCGGCAGCCTCCGCTCTCAAAGTCCCCCGGGTCCATGGGGAGGCGCCTGGCTCGAGGGGCTGCATGGTCCAGAGCTGCAGCCCACCGACTGGCCCGACAGCCGCGTGCGGACCGCGCCGAGGAGCCCGAAACTAAAAGGCTCCGCCTCGAGGCTGACATCACCCTGCAACGCCGGACCCCCCCTCCCTTCCTCCTTCCCTCCGGCTGCCCTCCTGGACCGCCCCCCTTCCCCACCCCCCATGGCAGCTGCTCCGGCGGGGTCCCCCTCCCAGGCAGCTGGGAAAGAAAGGCTTGCGGCAGACGGGCTGGGACTTTGGTGCCATTGATGCCTGGGAGGGGTTGCCTTGGGTTTGCCACTCTCCCAGCCTTTTTTTGACCAGGGACCGCTAGGACTTTTTGGTTCGGTGCAGGGACCCCACGGTTCAAAATAAAAATTCCGGGAATTTGAAAATCGACTTTAATCATAACTGTTAGTTAAACATTAAACTTAGAATAATATTTGAATATATATTTTTGTAATAGAGAACTTTTGATTGAAAATATTAATTTATTATGGGTTTATAACTTTGTTTCGCGGAGCTTAATTTGGTTCTCGCGGACCCCTGGGGGTCCGTGGACCCCCCGGTTGGGAACCAGATGCACGCTCCCCCCCCCCCCCATCCATATTCTCAAAACTCAACAGTAAGCCCCCAGGCAGAGTTTGGAGAATTCAGATGGGGGAAATGTGCATCTAGAGAGCAGCAAATCCAAGGCACAAACCTCCCAAAGAGCTAAACCTGGGGCGAAAACGCAGGGGGGGGGGGGTTGTGCCTTGGATTTGCTGCTCTCGGAATGCACGTTTCCCCCATCTGAATTCTCCAAACTCTGCCTGGGGGCTGATGGTTGAGTTTTGAGAATATGGATGGGGGGGAGCGTGCATCTAAAGAGTGGCAAATCCAAGGCAAAACCTCCCAGGCATAAATGGCCTTAGAGAGCTGCAAGCAAAAGGACCGGCCGCGTGATCATCAGCATTAGGAGGGAACTACCCTACCCAACCCGGTTGAAACGTTATCAAAAGAAGAGCTTCAGTATTCAACACGCAAACAACTATTTGCGCGCGGGAGGTTTTGCCTTGGATTTGCTGCTCTCTAGATGCACAGTTTCCCCATCCAAGTTCTCAAACCTCAAAAATAAGAGTTTTGAGAATTCCAATGGGGAAAATGTGCATCTAGAGAGCGGCAAATCCAAAGCAAAAAACCCCATGCATAAGTGGCTTATAGATCCAGTAGTTAAAACCCCCACGAGGTGGAATGCCCTGGGCCTGATTTAATCCTACACGTGAACATAAGAACATAAGAAAGGCCCTGCTGGATCAGACCAAGGCCCATCAAGTCCAGCAGTCTGTTCACACAGTGGCCGACCAGGTGCCTCTAGGAAGCCACTAACAAGACGACTGCAGCAGCACCATCCTGCCTGTGTTCCACCGCACCCAATTTAATAGGCATGCTCCTCTGATACTAGAGAGAATAGGTATGCAGCATGACTACTATCCATTCTAACTAATAGCCACGAATACCCCTCTCTTCCATGAATATGTCCACTCCCCTCTTAAAGCCCTCCAAGCTGGCAGCCATCACCACATCCTGGGGCAGGGAGTTCCACAATTTAAAGATGGAGAAGCAGGATGGACTGCACTTCCGGAGAGCCACATTCTAAAAAGCAGCATAGGTTATTTCCAGATGGGGATGGGCTTGCCTGGTTTACCTGTTGTTGGTTTGGCTGCTAATGCAGTGCAGCAGCAATGGGGTTTCCACACGGCAGGTTTCTCTGCCCATTCCCAAACAGTGGCCATCCCCCCTTCCCCCTGGCCACTGGGGCTTTTGCCATTTTAAAACAAATCAGCACTAAAATATAGTTTTATTGATATACTGTTGAAATAACAGGTGAGAGCCAGGGTGGTGTAGTGGTTAAGAGCGGTGGTTTGGAGCGGTGGACTCTAATATGGAGAACCAGGTTTGATTCCCCACTCCTCCACATGAGCAGCAGACACTAATCTGGTGAACTGGGTTGGTTTCCCCACTCCTACACATGAAGCCAGCTGGGTAACCTTGGGCCAGTCACAGTTCTCTCTAAACTCAGCCCCACCTACCACGCAGGGTGTCTGTTGTGGGGAGGGGAAGAGAAGGTGATTGTAAGCCAGTTTGATTCTCCCTTAAGTGGTAGAGGAAGTCGGCATATAAAAAACCAACTCTTCTTCTTGTATTCCCAGACTTCATTTTTTTCCAAAGCCGGCATTGGAGAAGAGCTTTATAGATACCATGGACTGCTGAAAAGACAAATAAGTGGGTTCTAGATCAAATCTAGCCTGAACTCTCCTTAGAAGCTAAAATGACCGAACTGAGACTATCATACTTCGGTCACATTATGAGAAGGCAAGAGTCACTGGCAAAGACAATAATGCTAGGAAAAGTTGAAGGCAGCAGGAAAAGAGGAAGACCCAACATGTGATAGATAGACTCAATAAAGTAAGCTACAGCCCCCAGTTTGCTAGACTTGAGCAAGGGTGTTAATGATATGATGTTTTGGAGGTCATTAATTCATAGGGTTGCCATAAACTGGATGCGACTTGACGGCACTTAATACAAACTCACATGTTTGAGGCCCCTTCTGTTAAGAAAGTTTCTTAGTATCGCCACAAGTAATGGGGCTAAAACAAAAGCAGAGGAGCTGTAACACCTGTTGTTATAACAGTATTTCGCTATAATTATATTCTAGAGCTGATTTTTTAAATTAAAAGCCTCCCGGTGGTGGGGGGGGGGGAAGGAGGAAATGGCTACCCTGGGAATAGTTAGGGGAAATGGCTGATGTGGAAAAATATACATTTTCCCACCCACACAGAAGCCATCCAGGCTTTACTTCAATTGTTCCCAAAACTACAGAGCAAAGCAAGTTTGAGAAAGATCTGAGAAAAGCCAAGGAATCCCTAGAAGGTGCACAAATACATCACAGTGCTGTGGGCCAAGCCAGAAAAAAAAACTCACTTCCCAACACATTGAACCCAGAGCTAGGGTTGTCAACTCAGGTTTGGTAAATTCCTGGAGATTTGGGGATAGCGTTGCCAACTTCCAGGTGGCACCTGGAGATCTCCCACTATTATAACTGACCTCCAGGTGATCAAGATCAGTTCCCCTGGCAAAAATGGCTGCTTTGGAGGGTAGATTGTATGGTATTAACGCCTGCTGAGGTCCATCGCCTCCCCAAACCCCACCCTCCCCAGGCTCTACCCCCCCCCCCAAATCTTCAGGTATTTCCCAACCCAGAGCTGGAAACCCTATTTGGGAATGGAGTCTAGGGACTGTGAATTTTGAGGAGCTCACCAGGAATGTGATACCATAAAGTCCATGCACCGAAGCTGCCATTTTCTCCAGGGAAACCAGTGTCTGTAATGTGGAGATCAGTTGTAATTCTGGGAGCAGGTGTTTGATTGCCAGGCCACCAGCAAAAAACGGGGGGACGGGTACTTTGGGGACAGCTGTTGGGCCAATAGTGTGTCACAGATTTTCTGGCAATTCTTAGGCAGGACTGACTTCACTTCTGGATTTTTGTCAGAAGTGACATCACACTGTTAACTGACTGCCGGGTTTTTTTTTTAATTTTATTTTTCTCCTGTCGCCACTTTGAGTGGCAGCAGGAAATGGAAGCTGGGAAAGGGGAATCTCTCACCTCCACTAGGGGGCTGCCAACCCTGTGGACCAGGCAACACCTAGTGGTTGGCAACCCTGCCCAGAGCAGGTAACCCAAGCAGAAATGGCCACAGTGAGCAAAGAGAGAGCACAGACTATTTCTCCCTGCAATGCTCGTTCTGCAGTCCACCATGACATCCTAGGGTCTAAATATTGTCGAAGGCTTTCACGGTCAGAGTTCATTGGTTCTTGTAGGTTATCCGGGCTGTGTAACCGTGGTCTTGGAATTTTCTTTCCTGACGTTTCGCCAGCAACGAAACGTTGCTGGCGAAACGTCAGGAAAGAAAATTCCAAGACCACGGTTACACAGCCCGGATAACCTACAAGAACCAATCCTAGGGTCTCTTAATAGTGGGCATTTATAAACCAGGAGTAGGAGAAGCCAGCCCTCAGGGACAAACTAGTAAACTCAGCCTCACCCAGGAGGGAAACCAGTGGAAACACCTTTTCCCTCTTCACACTTTTTAATATGTATTGAGAGCAACATATGACAGTCCGTTGCTTTTCACATTTTATACTGCTGTCATTCAAATATAAAATCTACATTGCATTAGACTTTATTTTTTTCCAGAAAACTATCCCCCGCACACAAAATAAAAGTTTCACCAAAAATATGAAGCTGTTCATTTGTTCTCATTGAATCAGCATTTCTCATTCCTATAATCATCTACAAATCTATTTACTCTGAATATTAATAGTCTTCCTTTTGTAACCCAGACTTCATTTCAAAACAGTTTTCTTCTCCTTTCTAACCTGTTTTTGACACTGTAACTAGACTCAGGAAGAGGGGAAAGAGCACTATTGCTGGGAAAGCCTTAAGTAGGGGAAAGGTGGAAAAAGTGGGAAGACACATATGTCTACAATCTGTTGGTGATATCAGTATTTTAAAGAGTGACATCCTGTTTTGTTGCCTGACAGATCCAGACCACAAAAACGTGGCCTCGATACCTTTGTCCATTTTTAAGATGTCACTTCAGGGTTGCCAACCTCCAGGTAGTATAGGGTAGTATAGGGTTGCCAACTGCCAGTTAGTAGCAGGAGATCTCCTGCTAATTCGACTGATCTCCAGCCGATAGAGATCAGATCATCTGGAGAAAAATGGCCGCTTTGGCAATTGGACTCTATGGCATTGAAGCCCCTCCCCAAACCCTGCCCTCCTCAGGCTCCGCCCCCAAAATCTCCCGCCGGTGGCGAAGAGGGACCTGGCAACCCTATGTCTCTTGTATCTGGGCTTGATTTTGTTATGACAAGGTAACACACCTTCCACGTTCGAATTTGTCCCATCAAAATTAGGCACACTGTAGTAAACAATCAACAAGGAAGCAAGAACAGAAAAGACTCTGGCGCGGTCACTAGATGTATAAGTACAACTGAGGCCTGCTGCAGAATGAGGTGGAAGGATTCTTCGATAGTAGGAGGGGAGATTCTTGTTTTCAATGCTCCCCCATGTTAAAAAAACAACAACCCAGCACGTCAGAATGAATGAGTCTAGCACAGTGATGGCGAACCTTTTAGAGACCGAGTGCCCAAACTGCAACCCAAAACCCACTTATTTATCGCCGAGTGCCAATGCGTAACACGGCACAGCCCTAGGCCAGTGGTCGGCAAACTCATTAGTCAACAGAGCCAAATGTCAACAGTACAATGATTGAGATTTCTTTTGAGAGCCAAATTTCTTAAACTTAAACTGTAGGTAGGTACACTGAATAAAACTTGATATCATACTTAATAATGATCTTATTTATTGATAAAAATTAAATTGTAAGTCCCTGCCATTTCCCCCTCCCCGTCCGGAGTCCTCGTCTGGAGGCCTGGTCTACCACCATAAAAGCCTATTGGTAGACCTGGCCTCCGGCTGAGTCCCATTGGGAGGCCAGGTCTACCAATAGGCTTTCTTGGCAGTAGACCTGGCCTCCGGAGGCCCATAGAAGCCAATTGGTGGACCTAGTCTCTGAAGAGGGACTTTTTCCCCTCCTCGGAGTCCAGGTCTACTGCCAAGAAAGCCAGTGGGTAGACATGGCCTCTGAGGAGGGAAAAAAGTAAGTAAGGTATCCATAAAATTAAATCATGACAATGACTGACAATCACTGTACATTTTCCCCATCTGCATTCTCAAAACTTATTGTTGAGTTGTGCATCTGAGTGGCAAATCCAAGGCAAAACCTCCCATTCACAAATGGCCAGTAACCCCTGTCCCGAGCCCAGGCCTCCCGGGGCCACCTCGGGACTTTCCAGACACCGGCGGGGGTTAGCCCCCACACGCGGGGGGAGAAAAGGGGTCTGGACAGCAGGATAAAAGCCCCTCCCACCCGTCCTTCCCTCCGCCCGCCGACAAACCTCCGTGGTCGGGCGCCTGGCCAGGGAGAGGGGGCAAAGCGCCGACACCACCCCCAAGCAGGAGCTGACCCCCACAACCTACCTTTCCCCCGCAGGTTCCCCAAAGGCAAGAAGGGCAGACGCCCCTGAACTGGCCCAACCGAAGAGGGGCGAGGGGGCTTCTGGTGGGCCGGGAGTCCAGCCCCCCCGACACACGTGTGTGCGCGTGCGCCCCCTGCCCACTCTTCCTCATGAGCCCCTCCAGAGGGCCGCGGAAGCCGGCCGGCCACAGGGAGTAAGAAGGGCTGCGGGGCGGAATACCCTCCAGGGGGGCGGAGAAATCAGCCCCCGCCGCCCAGAGTCCAGGAAAGGGGGGGCTTTGAACCGCCCCCGTGACCCAGCTGGGCGGCCGCGTGCCTACAGCCTCCCCCATCCGGGGCGGGGCAGAGCTGGAAAGGCCAGCAGCTGGGAGGGGCCGCGCGTGCCGGCAGAGAGGGCAACGCGTGCCGGAAGTGGCACGCGTGCCATAGGTTCGCCAACACGGGTCTAGCATATTGCTTCCAGTTTTCTACCAACCGGAAATAATTAATGTGGGGGAATTCTGGAAAACTGTAATCCCTGGCTGGCAATCTGAAATAAGTCTATTCTACCACCTGCCTTTTCGCTACCACATTGTGCTGGCCAGGCCTCAGGTAAGAAGATATCTGACCGCATTTCCCAGAGGTTGCTGCTTTCGACTTTTCTTGTTCTCATGCTGAACTTCATGGAACAGTATGCGCTTTGGATGCAAAACGCTACTGAAGTGTGCTGTTGAAGTGTCATGGATGCTTTGGGCTGATCCTGCATTGAGCAGGGAGCTTGGACTAGATGGCCTGTATGGCCCTTTCCAACTCTATGATTCTGTGCATAAAATTTCAGCTCTGGGCTGGAACCATTTGGATTGAACAATCCACTGAACAGTAAAACATGTTGAGTGACAAGTCTGAGCAGACCGTGGCCTAACAACATTTTGGTTAAGAAGAGGAAGGAAAACATTGGAAGTTTAGTCCCACACAGCTTTTTTAGCTGTCAGAAGTTCTGCATTGCTTAGTTGCTTGCTGAGGAAACATTGCTGTTGGACTTGACATTTACAATTCAGATTGTAACTAGCAAGAGGGCATAGCTTGTAGCACAGCTGCTAACTGACACATAAAAAGAATCCAGGAACAAATACAAGTAATAAATCTCAGAAATAGTCAGACTTAGCAAGTACACATCCTGTTTTATGAACCAGTGAATCTGCTTTTCAATTTATGCATTAATCAGAAGGGAAATCTTCTGTAATCACATCAACCAAGGTCCCACAAGAAAGAATGGAAGTAGTCTATATTGGTGCCAATTTTTTTTTGATAGTCCACATGAATTGAAAAAACAAATTTGCTCTCTCTGTAAGGAGTATTCACTCCATAGTTCATGGAAAGCCATATTCACAATCCCTGTCAGCCAAAAGAGCCACATGACTACTGCACCATCAACCACATACAAATAGTAATATTAAAGATAAGTATTATATTTATAGTTATAGTGCATCTAATCTCTTGGCTGTCAGCTTGATATATGACTGCCCCTCTGAGGCACAAGCTTGGTAACATTGGGTTTTATGCTGGAGACAGCAATTCAAAGGTATTGTTTTGTGTGTTGCAGAGCAAGATGAATTTGCTTGTTGCTTTAATCTATGAAGGAGCCCCGTGGCACAGAGTGGTAAACTGCAGTACTGCAGTCCAAGCTCTGCTCACGACCTGAGTTCGATCCCGACGGAAGTTGGTTTCAGGTAGCCGGCTCAAGGTTGACTCAGCCTTCCATCCTTCTGAGGCCAGTAAAATGAGTACCCAGTTTGCTGGGGGTAAAGGGAAGATGACTGGGGAAGGCACTGGCAAACCACCCCGTAAAACAAAGTCTGCCTAGTAAACGTCGGGATGTGACGTCACCCCATGGGTCAGGAATGACCTGGTGCTTGCACAGGGGACCTTGACCTTTTTTAATCTATGAAATGCAGAGAAGGATATTGCATATCTCTGTGTTGAGGGGAACATTGAAACAAATGTTCTGACAAATTTTGAAATTTTTGAAAGGTGGCTTACTAATCTCCAGAATGTACAGAATTTCATGTGTGTATTTTGAAGGAATTGTCTTGCTAATTCCTCAGAGTTCTTCAATTCCACAACCCCCATCAGCACATCTGTATCTCCATTGTGAGCAGATTTCTTCTATTTCAGTCACTTCAGTGGAATAAGAGTGGGAAAGTACTGCTGGGTGGGAAAATAGTGTTCCTCCCTTGCTATCTTCAATTTGCTTCTGTGTTTTACATGTTGGAAAAGGAAAAATGTACGCACCAATGTCCAGAACTGGAGGGAGTAAAAATCTGATTTGTACATGGCACTTATTTGTCTCTTGAGGTTTGTGGAACATTTAAGTTTAACCATTATATATGAGCATACACCTGTGTGGTTAGCAAGATACCAGATATTTTAATAATATCCAGAGAGGACTCCAAATGTGGAATAAATTGCATTGGTTCAAACTGGCAATTAAATTAACTTGACAGGGTATTTTATCCTTCACGCAAGAAATCAGCTTGGCAAGAGCAGAAGTTAGTAGCAGAACATTTTTAGAAAGATCAGAAGCTGAAATCCTGGGGGAAATTACAGTTTTGTAGCTTATTCTTGATTTCATAAGCAAAGACATGTTTTCTTCCCTCTCAAATAAAATATTACATGGTAGAATTGCCTGATAAAGTCAGCTAATTCTGTGGGAACAGCTGATTCCTCACTTTGAAAAGATTACTGCATAAAGGTAATGAATAGACTTATTTTACAACATTGCAGTTCCACTCAACCATCATACTCCCAAGCTGAAATTTTGAACCACTAAAAATCTTAAAAATCAGAAAAGTGACAAGTGTATACAGACAGGATTGCAACTAAAACATTTGGGGACACACCCACTCAAATCAAATAATGACTAAAATTGAAGATTCCTGAGTTACATCGGGTTGAAATTTCTCTACCCGACAGGAATTCATCACCTAATAGCAGGTAGACAGCTGTGAATAGGAAAGCACTCTGCACCTAGTCCTGAGGCAAAATCTCCACTGCAAACAGGAGGCAACCCCAAAATAGTATATCTCTCACTCCAGTTTCTGCTCAATGTTCTCACTTATCACTGTGAAGATTAAAGAGGACAGAAACAAGCCAGAAAGCGGCAAAGGGCTCAGGGAGGGAAAAGGTGATAGACTGAAGCAGATGCAAACTAACTTGGTCAGGAAGGGATCAACTGACTCCCTCAGCTTCAGTAAACTTGCAACTCTTCCCCCATTTTTTCCCAGACAACTGGAACAATAGCTAGTTGCACATTTCCCCTTACATCTCTACAACAAAAAGAGATAGTTTAAAAATAAATAAATGCTGGGAGTTCATAATTGGGTCAAGGCATATTTCCCAGTGGGGTTGCCCCCAGATAATGTTGGGTTTTTTTTTTTTTTTGTAACCTATAGTTAGAGTGCACAAAGGCAAACTATGCAGCAAAAGCCCATCTGATCTGTGTGCTGCACTGAAACAAACTTACCCAGAACATCTTTTATCTATGCAAACTAATATGCTTTCTTTATTGTAGGAACTCCACTTCTAAATAGGATAGGGCAGAGCTAGGTCTATAATGTAGTCTAGCTAACTAAGATGGATGGAGACGCAGGAGCCACGTCCTGCTCTCATGGTGCCAAGATGGAGAAGAGACAGTGTGCCTGGAGAGAAGGTGTGAAAGAGGAAGGAAGTTCTTTCCCTGAGAGTATCAGTCTAAACATTAAAGGGATAGCATAAGAGCAATAGAGGAAAGGATACCCAGTGTCTAGTCCAGTGTCTAGACCCATCAATCTCTCTGACTCTCTCATAGTCCCCCTCTGAAGTCTGAGGTTAAGAGACAGCACCAAGACCTTCACTTCCAAAAGATACTCCCCTCTCTGTAGCTTGCCTGGAATGGATGTTAGCCTAACTGGTGTCTTATTTTCTGGGAAACTCAGTGTACTGTAGTGATTAAGAGTGTCGGACTAGGATAAGACCCAGGTTTGCATCCTCCTCACTCTGCTATGGAAGCCTACTGGGTGACTTTGGGCCAGTCGCACACTCCAAACATAACCTACCTTACAGAATTGTTGCAAGGAGGAAATGGAGGAGAATGATGTACGTCGCTTTGGGTCCCCATTGTGAAAAAAGATTGGGTATAAATGGAGTAAATAAATAAAATTACCACTGGGTCTATTTTTTTAAATTGGCATTACCTTTGTTGTTTTCCTATGGCAAGCAGGCAAATTTCAGGGTCAAATTAAGCATTTTTGGAAGAATATCAATAATTTCACATTTTTGTTCCTTAAGAATCTTCAGGACCTGGTGACTCTGACTAGGTGTGCCAACTTCCAGGTGAGTCCTGGAGATCTCCTGGAATTACAACTAATCTCCAGACAACAGAGATCAGTTCCCCCAGAGAAAATGACTGCTTTGGAGGGTGGACTTTATGGCATCATATCCATGCTGAGCTCCCTCCTCTCCCCAAGCTCTGTTTTCCCCATATTCCACCCCCAAATCTCCAGGAGTTGGCAGCCCTAACTCTTATCAATTTGCCGGTAAGCCCTACAATATCATCACATTACTTCTATCGGATTCGGTTCTTCAGACACTTGTCCCTGAAAGTAGTGGTTCTGGCATGCGTAACTAACACCTTCCAATGAGAAGACCAACACGAATTAATTCAGGTCCTCTGCTGTTTTCCTTTCCTTGTTTAGCAACCTTTTTAACAGCCTAATAGCTTCCCTGGCTGGTTTTCTGTTTCTGATATATTTATAGCAATATCTATTGTTTGTATTAATGTTTTCAGTAATATGCACCTCCATTTCTCTTTTCATTTGCCTTCTTGTCAACTTACGTTTGTTCTGCCAGAGCTGATGCTTCTCCTCCTCCTCATTTGGGTACTTTTAAAAAGAAAGACTTTTTCCTTTTATGGTTTACTTGTCTCTGCTAATTAACCAAGCCTATGTTCTTTTAGATTTGATACTTTCCTAATCTGCAGAATTGCATTCTGTGTAAGCTTCACTTACTGTGGGATAGAAATAACTTCCAATCATCTTGAAGAGATTTGACTTTTTATTCTTTCCCTCAACTTTTTTTAATCCATTCCCTAATTTTTTGAAGTTTCCCTTTCTGAACATTTTCAGCAACTTTCCACTTACATAAACGCTGACTGTAATAGTGCTCTGGCCACTGTTCACAAGTGATTCAACAACATTGACATCTTGCACCAGGTCCCGAGCACCACTTCCCTCTATGAGGTTTCATGACTATTTCAACTCATGACCATTTAAGGCATTTAGAAATATTTTCCTTGTCACAACTCATCTGTGCATTTACCTAGTCAGTCAATGTGCAGGTATTTGAAAACACCCATTACTACATTACTTTCCTATTCTGTTGCTCTATTTTCCCCTCCCAAGGGCACCAGAATTTGAGCCATGGGACAAAAGTACTGCCTAAGTATAAAGTTATATAGTATAGGAGTCATAACAGCTTTATTATTCTAGGACAGGGTTGGATCTAATGAGTTGTCAATGGAAGGAATGATGGTCACAGATCTCACTGTGTTCCTCTCCCCCAGCAGTTTTTTCTGACCCTAAGAAAGTTTATTGTCTGGGTTGTGAGACCTGCATGCAGTAACAGACATGCGGGTTAGGAGATTGCCATAGGGAGGGCTGAAGGAAATGAAATAATCCTTTCTGCCTCTTCTGTCAGCACAGCTCTGCTTGACAGAAGATGGGAGGCAAAGGCCATTTCACCCCTTCTTCACTCCAACCTCCCAGCCCACATGGCTGTTAGTCCATTTGGCTTCAGAGCCCCAGGAATAAACATTTTTGAGGTGTGCAAGGATTGCTGGGGAGAGAGGGACATGGGTAAGATCTATGGATCACTCAATCCAACCCATAGGCCTATTGCAAGCAATTTATCTAACAATCTGCCAAAGTAGAAGCTGAACACTAAATGGAGAAAGCAAGAGCGAGTTGGCACATAAAATGTCTATGGCCAAATAAGTCATTTTGTGAAGCTTCAACAAAGTCACTGAAAAACTCACTAGGTTTTTTTTTAACAGTAATATTAAACACTGTCAACTGTAAAAATGAGTGAAGATATATATGTATGCATTGTGTAGTGTGCCACTTATATTTTAAAATTGAATCTTAAGGGGAAATATTACTCAAGTTCATAAATTTGAGAATTTGTGTCATAGAATAACAACCACAGGCTCCTGGTGTCTCTTACATAAGTAATTTTGATAAGGCTGCCCGGGGTCCTGTTGCTGCTGCTGTGGGGGTGAAGGAAGCGGGTGAGTGGCTTTTCTATCACTGGTGGATGAGCTTCATTTAAAGCTAGATGGTACAGTCATTCCTATTGATACTGTTAGATCTATGAATGACCTTTGACACAGTTGACCACTCCATTCTTATCCATTTGTTGGAATATGGAGTTGGTGTTAAGGGAGTAACCCTTTTGTGGTTTTGGTCTTTTCTGTCTGATCAGACACAAAGAATTTCCACCGGAGGAGTAAAAGCAGCTGAGTGGGATTTGTCCTGTGGAATACCACAGGACTCTATTCTCTCACCCACACTTTTTATTTATAAACAAGGCCACTGAATGAGATAATCTGGAGCTTTGGGTCATCTGGAGGTTTGGGGTTGGGTGTCCTCAACATGCAGATGTCATTATCCAAGCCTCCAGGTGCATCTGTCTTAGTTCTGAACCAGTGATTTGAGGCCATGATTGGGCAGCTAAGGCAGAACAAACTGCAGCTGAATCTAGCCAAGACAGAGGCAATGCTGGTTGGGAAGACTGATGTTCTAGAGCAGGGGTGTCAAACTCAATTGTTACAAGGGCTGGATATGACAAAAAGGTCATATGGTTGGGCCAGGTCATGTCTTGCCAACCAGATTGAGTGTGGGGAGGGTATCTGCCTTGGCTGATTTGCGGGCCGGATCCTGCCCTCGGGCTTTATGTTAGATATCCCTGTTCTAGAGGGTTTGGATCCACTTATCTTGAGTGAAGTGGTGTTGGCTTTTGTATAGCGGATTGAGCTTGGGATGCTCATGGACAGACTTGCTGTTCAAAAAGCAGGCTGGTGCAGTAGCCAAAAGCGCCTTCTATCAGCTGCATCTGGTTCACCAACTCTCAGACTTAGCCAGTCTGATCACACTGATCCATGCTTTTGTAACCTTGCAGTTGGATTACTGTAAAGTACTCTATGTTGGACTGCCCTTGAGGACAACCCAGAAACTATAACTGGTCCAGAAGGCCACAGCCTGGTTACTGTTAGGGGTTAGCCTATGGGACCATCTGGAATTTTGTTAATTATCAGTTTGTTCTCCCCTTGCAAGAAAGTGCTGATTATTTTTTGTTATTTTTCATTATCATAATTTAGAGATATTGCAATAGTATTAATAAAAAATAGCAGCAGTTTGGCATGCAAAGCAAAAAGCAATGCTTAATCGAACCTCTGTACCCCCAAACTTCAAAACCAATAAATACCATTGATTCATCAATGCCATTGCTGACCATGGGGGAGAACAGGCAATAATTAAGCCTTAAGAGAAGGATGAAAATGTAGACAGATGATATCACTGAGAAAGCTGAATAGTGCTTTGACTGTCCATACTGGACAACCAAATACTGCAATTGTGTTGCATGATTTAAAAAATCACCAGAAATCAAGATATATATGAAAGAAAGGAAAAAGTGGAGTGCAATGGACTCCCAACATTTGAATTCTCTGAGTGAATAAATCATAGCAATTTCAGCCTAAATGGCTAGTATAGAAGTGCCTTCTGGCCATCTGATACCCCCTTTAGCAGCACGGTTGTTCCTATGGTCCTTCAAATAAAGTGTTCTCCTCAGTCTTGACACTACCTTTATATGCCACACAAGCAATGGACTTCAGATATCATTAGCATCATATTAAAAATAGTGTGGGACCAATTGAATAGGCAGCAGTAGCTATGCAGGTAAAGATACTTAGAAATATGTTTGCATAAGATAAGTCAAGCACAAACATTGATCTCTTTAAGTATCATTCAAAGTCTTGGGGGTTTAAAACAAAGAAGAAAAGCTTCATGGAATATGTCTGGAATGGGCAAGTTACTTCATACTGCATGAATCCTAAAAAAGTTGCATATGAAAGTTTAGTCTTGTTTTGAACAGCTTCAGAATTGTGTGACCAGATCTCAGCTTTCTTTTAGCTCAACTACTCCACATTTTCCCCTGAAATTTCCTCTACCTATCCAGTTCTGTGTTACATGTTAATAGAATAAGAGGTGTCATATGAACAATTTACAACAAAAATAAAACGATTTTATAACATTATATTATGACATTAAACAAAATGATTGTGCAGTTATTGTGAAAAAAATTAGTCCCAATGTTCCAAAAAGGTCATAAATCTCTTTTTGAACAGAACAAGGTTTAGAAGCCTTGGCTGTAAACCTGGCCTTTTCCCCTTTAATTGGAAGTTTCAGCATTCATTAAAATCAATTGTGAAAGGGCAAGCCATTTAATCAGGCGGTGTGTCTGTGGTCAGTGTTTTTAATTGGCTGGTGGACTGAATGGCATGTTCCTTTCTCGTTGGAACTGATTAACAAACTCTTCTCTGGTGATAACAGAGGAATGGTGGTAGCGGTCCCGGGAGGCAAAATCTGTATTCTCTTCAGTGAGCTGCGTGGTCTCCATGCCAACTGTTGCAAAGGACGGTGTCACAACAAACCGCTCTTCCAGGGATGGCCTTCCCCTAAAAGACAAAAGAACACAGAACCTTCAGATGCCCCATTGTTTCCCAATACATCTGCAGCTGCGCTCTGAACTGGGTAAACAAAACAAAATAGAAAAGGAATCTGCACTACTATGTACAGACATGACGCTTCAAGAAAGAATGCAAACTTTTTCTTATAACTCCAGGGTTTGAACAAAATTCATAAAAGACCAGTTCCTTATACTAGGTTTTATTTTTAAATGCTGGTAAAAGTTTTCTTCTTCATGCATACACTTGCCTATCCCAGTTATTTCTGACCAGCTTCAAAATGTTCCAGTCCTATAAAACCAGGTGAACATTTATTTTTAGTTATATTTAAACTTTTTGGCTGAAATAATAAAATGATTTAAAATTATTTCTGTACCTCCTTCTTGGCATTTCCCAAAGTTAGCAGGCAACAATCCAGGGAGTGGAGGGAAAAGAATCCATTAAGTTTATCGTGCATTTTTAGGGTTTTTGTACTGAATGCAAAAAGACGCTAGGCACTGCTTCAGTTTTTAATGAGTGGAAGTTGAATATATTTAGATCCAACCTCATCTGCATTCACAGGTATTTTGCAGCATCTTTCTTACTGAAGTATTCCTCACTGGTGGTCAGAAAATTAGCCACGAAGGCCTCCTTGACTTGTTGCAAAGACATTGTCTACCTTGGCAGCTGGTTTTTAGCAGAAGGTAAAATGAAAACAAAAAAACAGCTTCCACTGAAGCCCTTCCACCTTCAATATATTTCCCAAGTTGCCAGCACAGCAAGAAGTATGTTACAAAGTGCTTTCACATCACCAAATGCTGGTGGTCCTATGTTCTTCAAGCAAAGTTGGTGGAAACAGGGAGCTTCTACAGTCTGAGTCTAGTTAACTTCAAGTGGAGTACTGATGTTGGGGTCAAAATATAGAGTATTTGGGGCTGATTTATTCATTATCAGTGATGCCATGAGGAATATCCAGAAAGTACATGTGATACCCATGTTACTATTTTATCGAACAGCACTCCAAGTTCTAGTTTGCTAGCTGGGTTTGCTAGCTGCATTTTCACAGCAATAATAAGCTGCAGCCAAAGGCTTGCATTCCACCAGAGGGTTTTCATGGATGGAAGTATGGAAGAACAAAAAGCTCCCTGGAAATGCTGCTCCTGGGGGTCCCCTGTCTCCAAGAAGGAGCATTTCAGTGGACATTTTGGGCTGCAGTGGGAGGGGGGGAGTAAGAAAGTTGCACTCTGCAGGTGGAAATCCTCTGCAGATATGTTCTGGTAAATCCAAACTAGAGAAATTCAAAACTTTGAAACAGAAGCACTTCCTTGGCACAAAACAGCTTCATATTTACATTTTTTACACTTTGAATTATAGGCTAATCATCAGGAAGAACTCTTGGGACAGGAAGCTGGCTCCAGGCATGTGAAGAAGTATAGAATAGGAAGGGTGATTACATGCAGGCCCCTGATGTGAGGGAATATTAGCACGTGTATCTTGTTACGCCAAAGTGAATAATTATGTACTTGATAAAATTCCCTTTTGTGCAAAAAAAAAAAAAAAAATACAGGAGTCTGTCTGCATTTGCACCTGGTCACCCTGGGAAGAACTGGTGGTTGATAAGACATAAATTTATGCAGAGTGGGGAAAACAAGACGGAGTCCAGAAAGAAGACATGTAAGGGACAAGGAAAACAAACAAATCAAAACAAAAAAGCCCTTTGTATATTTCATCAGATAGGGTAAGTGCTAGACATCTATCATGACCCCATCTGTAATCCTGGCTGATATCCCAGAGACATTATTCCTGACGGATGGCAGGGTAAAAGGCCATTTGCTGGCAACCTCTCCTTACATGCTTTTTAGCCCATCTCTATGGTCACTGCAGAACTGGGAACCAGGCAAATGCTTCTGCATTTATCTTCAGATTGTGACAACTTGGCTGTAATATCAGTAAATTAACTGCAGCGACCACAATCTCAGCTGAGGTTTGTAGCACACACTGGGGAGCTGCCCAGGCCATCTTAGAAGGCTGATATAAATATCATAAGGGAGATTTAGGTTGATGACTACTCTGAAACGCACATCCACATGGGACTACAATCAGTAGAACACTTAATCGGTATAAATATTCATGTGCCTATTCTGCAATTTGTAAAAAATAATGTTTCAAAAGTTAATTTTGTTTATCTTCACATTGGGGGTTACCGCACTTGTATTCCCAGCGATGTATGAAGAGTTTGAAAACGTTATAAAAAATACTGTTCGCACTTTCTATGTATTCCCACCGATGTATTAAGATCCACAATAGCCATGCGGATTAGTTTTGGATTCCACATGTTAACAGATCACTTCAGGATACAATGGTTCCACGTTAACATACCACACCCTCATTAGCACATTATCTTGATACTTACAGGACAATGGTTAGCACATTACCTTTAATACTTTGCAGGACAATGACTCAGCTCAAACCCAACCCCCTTCTGACTATATATTACTCTTCCTACACACTTGACACTGAGAGACACTGTCCTTCAGTGTTACTCCTCTGAAGATGCCTGCCACAGCTGCTGGCGAAACGTCAGGAAAGAAAATACCAAGACCACGGTCACACAGCCCGGATAGCCTACAATAACCAATGTATTAAGAGTTTGAAAACATTATAAAAAATACTGTTTGCACTTTGTTTGGCCCCTTTAGCTGTGAAGGCGTCTTCCAACCATTTATAAGCCGTGGTATCCAAAAACCCTTTTAAAGCGATGTTTTTTTACAACATTTTCAAACTCTTAATACATCGCTGGGAATACAAAGTGCGGTAACCCCCTTAATGTTGTGGTTTCAGGCTACTACCATTCTAGCTGTTTATAGAAAATCCAGTTGATATTGTTACTACTCTGCAGCATTCCAGTATGTTTCCTTATTGTCTTTCTATCTTTTTCAGACCTGATTTGTGGCAATATTTTAAACTTAAAAGCCAGCATGTCTGTTGTGGCTCAGCAAAATACTGCTGAGAATTTCCAGGGCTTCCTTTTTATTTCTGCTTCTTTCCTCTCTTGTTTTTATTGTAGTCAATTTGATCCATTTGATCCTAGCTTTCGCACAGTGGCCATGGCACACCTGATCCTTAACCAGTTCGTGATCCTGACATGGGGAGGAAACATTTGTTCATTGCTGCTTTTCTCTCTGCAGCTAAGTGATAGCTTATTATTTTTGCATTAACTTTTATGCTTAACATTTTGCATTTGCACAATTATGATTATTTAAAAAGAAAACGAATGAGAAGTAGTTTCAGTTGTAAAAATAAAGGAGATCATTAATATAGACATACATACCAAAATAACTAATTACAGATCAATTCAGGAAGTAGTTAATATGCTGGAAAAACAGTAGTGGTTGTGAAGAGCAATGGAACCATCATTTTAATTGCAACTGATTATGGAAAAGAAATGAATGAGCTGGACAAAAGTGTCTTAATGTGGAAGCAACTATTTGTGCGGCAATAGCCTTGTTAGAATAGGCTGTTAGAATGCGTGATAAAAGCTGAAAAAAGTTGAAAAAGAGCATCTCTAAGTGATGCGACAGCACAGAGAAGATGTGGGAGCACAGTAAATAACAGCCCATTCCTGACCCTTGCAGCCTCCAGGGGTGGCGTGGCCGAGGCACTGCCGCAGCGCCTCCAAAGATGTTTTCCAGCCGGTGCAAGGCAAAAAAAAACAACCTTTTAAAACATAAATTAGTGAAAATGGGGAAAATAGCCCCATTGAAAACAGTGATGCTGCACCAACAAAAAGCTGGCACAACACTGCTGTTTCTGAAGGGGGTGTTCCTGGGCTGGAAGGGGTCAGGAAGCTGACTACAGTCAGCTCTGCTCCTGGGAATGCCCCGGGAATGCCCCCCCTCCCATGCCAGCACTGCAGTTCTCTTCTGGGATTTAGGTCACAGAGAGGCTGCAGTGGTGGAGGAGCCCTGTGCAGCTCTGCGGTGCCCAGGTGCTGACAGAAATGCCCCTGTGCCAGCGTAAGTGCCCCTTATTCCGTGCTAAGAGGTCACGCTGCCTCCACACCACTTTCAGCCCAAACCTCAGGAATTATTACAATGGCAAATATTGGGAGCAGAAAGATTTTTTGCTTCTATCAAGGAAACAGTAGCCAGTTATAACTAACAAAATGTTAAGAAGCAATACAAATTGCAATGGAATTGGGAGCTCATGACAAGCAAGAAAAATGATATAAAGAGGGATCTATAGAAAGTAAGCCCTGACCTGGATGGCCCAGGCTAGCCTGATCTTGTCAGATCTCAGAAGCTAAGCAGGGTCAGCCCTGGCTAGTATTTGGATGGGAGACCACCAAGGAATACAAGGGTTGCTGATCAGAGGAAGGCACTGGCAAACCACCTCTGTTTGTCTCTTGCCATGAAAACCCCAAAAGGGGTTGCCATAAGTCGGCTGTGACTTGACAGCACTTTACACACACACATAGAAAGTAAGGATCAACTCAAGCCAAAGTTCAGACTCAGTATCATTATTAGCTATGCAACGTAACAATTTTAAAGGAATTACACAAGTGGATTGTGTCTTTTCCTAGTTACTGACACCAACCTGCAGGTATTAATCAAAAGTAGTTTCATCCACTTGAAAAAACTGAAATTAGCTGCAGCACCTTTAGAAAAAGAAAATTAATTGTTAGTTTAATACATAATCTAAAAATAGCCTAAAGCCTTTTAAAAATACTCCTCACAACCCAGCACCGATCCTGTATAATCCAAAGCAATACCAAAACAGAAATGGGGAGAAAAACCTGACCCCAGAAAAACCAGGTATCCAAAGAATTGCCTAATAATTATACTGATATGTAATATCTACATACAGTCTGTATTAATCCTTTCAGTAATGGTTCCACAGAGGATAAATCTTAAAACCTATTCCCACCAATATTAAAATATTTGGGTTACTTTGGATTAGGTCCCCAAAGCAGGCTGACAAATGGCCCTATAACAGTATGAATACCAGTGGTTTGCATAAAATAAACTAGCAGAACTTTAATACAATACACCATCAGAAGTAGTATTTAGTCGCCATATGGATTTTTGGTTTTAATCTAAAGTGGATTTTACTCCAAGCTTTTAATTGCAATCTATTATGTATTATTGTATTGTATTTTAAATTGAATGTATTGTTATTGTTACTGATGTGAGCTGCCTTGAGCCTGGCACTGGCTGGGAAAGGGCAGGATAAAAAAATCTAATAAAATAAATGTGTGTGTGTGTAAAGTGCCGTCAAGTCGCAGCCGACTTATGGCGACCCCTTTTTGGGGTTTTCATGGCAAGAGACTAACAGAGGTGGTTTGCCAGTGCCTTCCTCTGCACAGCAACCCTGGTATTCCTTGGTGGTCTCCCATCCAAATACTAACCAGGGCCGACCCTGCTTAGCTTCTGAGATCTGACGAGATCAGGCTAGCCTGGGCCATCCAGGTCAGGGTAATAAAATAAATAGTTGAACAAAATTCAATAAAACCAAATGCATTTGGTTTTACTGCATTTTTAAACTATTTGTATTGTATTCAAGTTCTGCAAGTTTATTTTATGTAACTCATTAGTATCCATACTATTACTCTAGAACACTCTGTGAGGTAGGTTACTCTGTGAGGTAGGTTAAGCTGAGAGTATGTGACTGGGCCAAGGTCTCCTAGTGAGCTTCCATTGCAGACTGGTGATTCAAACCTGGGCCTCCAAGATCCTAGTCTGAAACACCACTTTGGTTTTCATGGGATGGCTGGTGTTGAACAGTAGCAAGCAGCCGGGTCTAAGTCAGTCATATAAGTTGGGTGGTAGCAAGATGTCTGGTGATTGTTGTAAGGCCAGCCTCAATGAGGCCTCCCTCAAAGTCCAAAACAGACCTGGAAAGGGCCCCGTCCTCTCCCCTTTTTTTTCTGACAGGAACCAAGGCTTGATGGCTGACAATACTGTTTTGGTTGCCTAGCAATGGCCACCGAGGGCAGTTTTTTTTAAAGCTATAGGTGCTGCTTCTATTATTATTATCTGTTGCTATTATTATCTATTATTTTGACTCAAAATCTTACAACAAAGACTGTTACCATATATGGAACAAGAAATGCCCGATGTTCAAGCTGGATTCAGAAGAGGAAGAGGCACTAGAGATCATATTGCAAACTTATGTTGGTTAGTAGAGCATACGAGAGAATTTCAGAAGAAAATCAGCTTGTGTTTCATTGATTACAGCAAAGCTTTTGACTGTGTGCATTACGAAAAGCTATGGCAGGTTTTAAAGAAAATGGGTGTACCACAATATCTGATTGTTTTGATGCGCAACCTGTATTCTGGACAAGAGGCCATGGTTAGGACAGAATATGGAGAAACAGAATGGTTTCCATTTGGCAAAGGTGTTAGACAAGGATGTATTTTATCTCCCTACCTCTTCAATCTGTATGCAGAGCATATTGGTAGGAAAAATGGATTCGATTTGGATGAAGGTGGAGTGAAAATTGGGGGGAGGAATATCAACAATTTGAGATATGCTGATGATACTACATTACTGGCAAAAAATAGTGAAGACTTGAAACGACTACTTCTGAAAGTTAAAAGAGAAAGTGCCAAAGCAGGACTGCAACTGAACATCAAGAAGACAAAAGTAATGACCACAGGAGAATTACACAACTTTAAGGTTGACAATGAGGAAATTGAAATTGTTGAAGACTTTCTATTCCTTGGTTCCATCATCAACCAAAAGGGAGACTGCAGCCAAGAAATCAGAAGGAGATTGAGACTGGGAAGGGAAACCATGAAGGAGCTAGAAAAGATTGTTAAGTGTAAGGATGTGTCACTGGCCACCAAGATTAAGTTAATTCATGCCATTTTATTCCCTATTACTATGTATGGGTGTGAGAGCTGGACAATGAAGAAAGCTGATAGGAAGAAAGTAGATTCCTTTGAAATATGGTGTTGGAGGAGAGTGTTACGGATACCCTGGACCACCCAAAAAACAAATCAGTGGGTTATAGATCAAATCAAGCCTGAACTGACTCTAGAAGCTAAAATGACTAAACTTGAGACCGTCGTACTTTGGACACATTATGAGAAGACAAGAGTCACTAGAAAAGACAATCATGCTAGGAAAAGTTGAAGGCAGCAGGAAAAGAGGAAGACCCAACAAGAGATGGATTGACTCTATAAAGGAAGCCACGGCCCTCAATTTGCAAGATCTGAGCAAGGCTGTTAAGGATAGGACACTTTGGAGAACATTGATTCATAGGGTCGCCCTGAGTTGGAAACAACAAAATTACACTTAACACACATTATTTTGGGTGGGGGTTTCAGACTTTTCTGCAAATGTGGGGCTTTCTTTTCAGGTTTATAGGAAGATGACCCTGATCTGGATGGCCCTGGCTACCCTAATCTCGTCAGATCTCAGAAGCTAAAAAGGTTCGGCCCTGGTTAGAACTTGGATGGGAGACCACCAATGAATACCAGGGTTGCTATGCAGAGGAAGGCAATGGCAAACCACTTCTGTTAGCCTCTTGCCTACAAAACCCCACTGGGTTGCCATAAGTCAGCTGCAACTTGATGGCACTTAACACACACATACACATACAGGAAGAGATGTCTTGTCTTTTCATGGTTCAGATCTCCCGATTTAGGTATCCACAGATTTGGCCATGTTGAGAATTATATTGATACAAGAGGCAACCCACTGTTGAAACCAAGGCTTCAACTGGCAATACTGCTGTGGTCACCTAGTAAGGGCCACAGAGAGCATTTGTTTTGTTTTGTTTTAAGCTACAGGTGCTGCTTCTGTTATCTTTGCAGGGGTTAACGTTTTTTGTTTTAAAATTACAGACTTTTCTGCAAACCTGGGGCTGTTCTCAGGTTTGTAGAAAAATCTGTCTTGTCTGTTCAAGACTCCAGTCTCCATATTTAAGTATCCACAGATTTGGCCACTTTAAAAATTAAATATAAACACTGGAAAGAAAGGCAACACTCAGCATATCTTAACACCCACAGTTCCTTATAATGTTCTAAAGTGTAGATTAATAATTCCTAAATGTTTCGGTAAAATGTCAATGCCCCTAGAAGATTTTATTGATTTGCCTCTTCTGTTAGTGTTTATTCCCAAGGCAGTATGCATTGAACACAAAGGTCCACAATTCTATTTATGCCACTGTGTGTTTGCAATTTAAGAAGTGACGGAGTGCGACTGCAATTTTGATCCCCCCAAACTGAGAAACACAGCGTAGAAGGGTTTAACTGTTTAGGATTGCAATGCTGAGCTCTGAATACCATTTAGTATTAAGTACTGAAATAGAGCCCCGTGGCGCAGAGTGGTAAGCTGCAGTACTGCAGTCCAAGCTCTGCTCACGATCTGAGTTCGATCCCGATGGAAGTTGGTTTCAGGTAGCCGGCTCAAGGTTAACTCAGCCTTCCATCCTTTCGAGGTCGGTAAAATGAACACCCAGCTTGCTGGGGGTAAAGGGAAGATGACTGGGGAAGGCACTGGCAAACCACCCCATAAAAACAAAGTCTGCCTAGTAAACGTTGGGATGTGACGTCACCCCATGGGTCAGGAATGACCCGGTGCTTGCACAGGGGACCTTTACCTTTACTGAAATAATGCAAAAAACTAATCATCTGCACAGTCTCTTGTAGTGACCTTTACCTTGAAGATTATGTTATCAGTTAACATTTCTCACATATTTCACATGTTTAATTCTTAAATCAAAGAGCCTCCTGCTTCCAGTTAAATATTGATATTTAATTATCTAAGTATTGAAATTCTAGTCTTCACTGGAGTTTTCTCGGTTAATGGACAGGATTTACTGATCTTTTCCCTATTAAATATTATAGAAATTCCTTTATAGAAACCATTCTTCCTAATTTATTACACAATGATTTAACAAAATATATTAATATATTAAAATATTTCAGTTTGTCAAAAAGCATAATTAATCTAATCATACTAATTGCATCCAGACAGTATTAAACACTGTATTATATTACATACACAAACACATTGCAATTAAATTACACATACAATCTGTCCCTGCATCTGCTCAGGATGTCACGGCCTCCAGAACAATCAGACAAAATCATCCAGTTTTGGCTTGTCAGAAATAGTTCAAGGGTACATAGTTCTGTCTAGCCATTTTTGAACAGTTTCATTACATTTTGCCTGGAGATGCGTATGGAGTGCTTGAGTGACTACCTGTGAGTTGGACCAAATGCTCCTCCTGACTAGTGCAAACCAGTTGAATCCTTTGTTGGCTAAAGTTATTAATGGTTCACTTAAGGGTAGTATTGCAGGGATCCATGTTTGTTTGGCCCTTACTTAAATACTCTAATTAGCTGAAGATTCCCCCAGCAAGCTATCAATATGTCCCCAAGCTTCCATTTGTGAGGGAGGCTGTTGAGCAACTGGTTGTAAATGAGTTTTAAGGTACAGTTCAGGTACGAAAAATGCAGAGAAGTTCTCCATTAATTCTTTCCTCCAGCCCACTTATGAAACTCCTGCTTATTAGAGACTTCTCAAAAACTAAGCTTTGGGTTTATCAGATTAATGCTAAAGGAGCAGAAGGTTGGGGATGTAGCTCTATTTTAGTCTGGCCAGGTTTTAATTTGGCCAAGTTTCATTCTGCTTTCATGGAAACTGTGTGTGTGAAGTGCCGTCAAGTCGCAGCTGACTTATGGCGACCCCTTTTTTGGGTTTTCATGGCAAGAGACTAACAGAGGTGGTTTGCCAGTGCCTTCCTCTGCACAGCAACCCTGGTATTCCTTGGTGGTCTCCCATCCAAATACTAATTGAAGCTGAATCCAGCCAAGAAAGAAGTAATGCTGGTTGGAAAGGCAGATAATTCAAGAGGGGCTGAATCCACTTGTCCCAGATGGAGTAAAGTTGGGTTTTTCAGAGCAGATTAAGAACTTGGGGGTCCTCATGGACCCCGCCTTGCTTTTGGAAAAGCAAGTTGACATGGTGACCTTATCAGCCTCTTATCAGCTGCATCTGAATTGCCAGCTTTCTCGTTACTTACCTCAACCAATCTGGCCACGCTGATCCATGCTTCTGTCGTCTCACAGCTGTATTACTGCAATGTGGCTTTGAAGATAACCCAGAAACTATAACTGGTCCAGAATGCAGCAGTCTAATATTATTAGAAGCTAGCCACTGGGAACATATATATTGGCCATTTTGATACAGCTACATTGGCTGCCAGTCTGTTTCTGAGTTTAATTCAAGGTGTTTGTTATGACCCTTAAAGCCCTTCCCAACCAGAAGCCCACATATTTAAAGGACTGTCTCCTAGAGCAGCCCGTCTGCCATAGACCAGAGCCCAAGGGCCTTTTCCATCGTGGTTCCAGCTCTGTGGAATGGGCTCCCTGAAGAGGTGAGAGGGCCCCCCTCCTTGGAGATCTTTAGGAGGCACTGCAAGGCTTTTGAGAGGGGTTGGATGGCAGGCATCTTTTAAGGGGTGGAGGGGGGAAGAGATTTGGGGTTTCCTATTTTATTTTTTGTTTTAACAGAAGTTTTAAAAACTATTTATTATAAGCCACCTGGAACTATGAGGGCACGTGGGATATAAATCACTGTCTCTGCCCCCTCCCCAAAATAGTTTGGGATAGGGCAAGCTATGTGTAAATAGATTAATTAAAAAGTTTTGGATTAGAGTGCTTCAACATTTAGTTTTATAAAATCTGAAGCAGTTCTAATACTGTGGACTGAATATACTTACCAGGTGGTAGTCCTGGACTCACTTGTCCAATGTAGAAATACAGAATAGTTGCTAGCCCCAAATTGACAAGGGTGTAGATCCACTGAATGACAAACATAATGGCAAGGGATCCTACTGCCTATTGAAAAAGATAAAATAGTTAGGATTATTCTGTGACACATTAACTGTTGCTACTGCTAAGTAATATACTGGATCAAAACTGCTCTTGGTAGAAGGTTTCTCTGATTATTCTTGAGATGCCAAGCATTACTGGGTTTTCACAAGGGGAGAAAATTGCTTATATTCTCAGACTGCTTTTGGCAACTTTTCAGGATCTAAATCACACGACCCCCCCCTCCTCCCTTGTGTGTGATAAAGCTTTGCTGAAGTGGTCCAGTGAGTAGACCGCAACCAGCATATCTGATGTGATGGTGTGATCCAAGCATGTGGTATGAAGAAAATCATATGACCCACAACAGTCTTATCATGTCAATAATCCAATTTTTAATTCACAAAGTAAATATACCACAGGGTTGGGTCATACTGATTCCAAACTGTAACTGGTGTTACATTAAACTTGGGCAGACTCAGGTTCACGCACTCCCCTGCTCACCCCATCATGAGCCCACTAGCTACTTTTAGGGTTTTTTTTGAATCATAGTTTGACATTACATCCAAATTGACAAGCTTTGGTTTGTGCTTGCCTGTCAAGACAGGGCTGTAAAAAAAAGATACCCCCCCCCCAAAAAATGGTTTTGTAAACATGAAAGTAATAATTAGTATATGAAGATACTCTTTTGTAATCTTTGTATTTTGTTTTTTTTCTTTTATTGTATTGTTTTGTTTTGTGTTATAAACATTAATAAAAATTTATATATTTTAAAAAAAGACAGCTGTAAACCAGTTGTTCTTAGTCTGGAATCCTTGTTTGTATGCCCAGCACAAACCATGGTTGTTGGTTCTGATACAATGGCATTATAAGCCAGAAACCAAAAAATAGTAATCAGCTATGAGGTTCATGAGAAGTAGGACACAAAGGTAGTAGTCCTTCTTTGCAAGTTTTCCATCTGGTACACAAAGGCAGATGACCAGGGAGGTTTCAATTAGCACTCGTGCTAATATCTTTTTATCCTTCATGGATTTGTCTAATCCTCCTCTGAAACACTCTAAGCCATTACATCTTCCCCCTGTCATGTTACATCTGACTTATGGCATTCCCTAGTGCGATTTTCAAGGGAAGAGACTTTATGAGGTGGTTTGCCATTGCCTGCCTCCGGGTCATGACCCTGGTATTCCTTGAAGGTCTCCCATCCAAATACTTGCCAGGGTCAACCCTGCTAAGCTTCTGAAATCTGACAAGATCAAGCTCTCTCGCTCTCTCTTAATAAACATTTTAATTGTTTTAATTACAGCTGTTAGTCATGTCTTGACCACACATATAAACAAAAACCTTGAAATCTTAACTCCAATAGGCTTCATCTTACACAGTCATGGATATGCTCCTAGTGGTATTATGCTCTCATTGGGTAGCCTATTAGAAAGTATTATTAAACCCCCTTAGGCCTTATAGGGAAAGGTGGGTTTAAAATAAATATTTTTTCTGTATCTACAATAAGCTTCATCTTTTGTAGAAGAGCAAAGGATTCTGCCATGATCTCATTCCAGAATACCTTGCTTTTTACAATTCCATTTCTTCCTCTGGGTTTCCCAGCTACCAACTGCAAAACAGGTGTACTATTGCATTGTACAACAGAACTTTTCCTATAAAGCCTGAATGTGCGTTTGTAATGGCAATATCTTAATAAGATTCCTCTTCATTTACTTACTGTCCTAAGGCCATCAACGGGTGTTTCATACAGAAATAAATAAACATTGGAAATATCAGGAAGTATGACTCACACCAATAAGAGAAGCCCAATGGTTACAGAGTCTGGAGTAGAAGGACACTGGCATTTTCTGAATTTCTAACTCTTGACTTCGTTGTTTTACATTTAAATCTGCCAAATAAAAAAAGACAAAGCCATGAGAATAAACCATACCATAGATTCTCAATCTGTTACTGTTCAGCGGGATAAGCTTTCTGTATGAATACTCCATGCCTGAACTACCACAAGTGTTTTTGTACCATCAAACCTTTCAGGATTAATTCCAGTTATGGTAGGGGTCCCTAACCTTGTTGAGCTTGTAGGCACTTTTCAAATTTTAAGAACAAATAGTGGGTATCACCACAAAAGGGCTGCATGGGAACTGAACCAACCACAAAACATTGGGAGGTTCCATCACAAACCCCTTCCTGTGAGCAAGCCAGATTTTTCTGAACGGGTGCTCCCTGAAGACACAAAGGTAATCCCTCCTGGGCACTTCTGAAGAACATCCTGCACGGATTCACTCTGCTTTGGGGGAGAAGGAAGAGGGTGCCAGGAAACACACTGGTGGGCAACATGGCACTCATGGGCACCATGTTGGTGATCCATCATTGATGCTATCTAAGTTCAAGTCTGGCTGCAGTTCTTCACCCTTTCTATCAAATTATCAAGTCCAGTGGTAGTACTTACTTTCCTGCCACTTTTCCTCAAACCCCTTTTCCCTGCCACAATCTTTGCTATCACCATATTTCTTGCTAAAAGAACCCCCTTTTAAAGATGACAGTTTACCTGATAATATATATAAAAAGCAGAAAATATACTATATAAATGTATATAAGGTTTTTTTTTAGTTTCAGTCACCTTTAATGGCATGATAATAAAATAGTGTATATGTTTTAATTATATGAATTTTAATTTCCATAATGTATTCTGATTACAAAATTTGAATTTGAAATTTGAAAATGCATTATTTGAAATGTATCTTAGTAGCTGCCAGGTTGTGACTAAGGTCCCTTTCAAACAGCCCTTATAATCCGTTTTAGCAACCGGTTGCTAACAGCTATTTTGTGTCACTTCAGACATCATTGTTTTGGCTCCCAGCTGCCATCGGATTTTTTTTTAACCTTTTCATACAAAGCCGCTTGTGTCCCATTGGCAAGGCGAGGTTGAGCAGGTTTTATCTAAACTGCTTTCTTCCGTTTTCAGCTCTTCTTTGCACTTTTGAATCACTGTAGAGTGCTGTTTAAAATGTCTGGAGCACTTTTAAAAGGACTGCGCTCCCCCCCCTCCGCCGCCATTTTTAGCAGCACATTCTTTTTCACATTTTTTAAATGTTCTAACTTTTGCGCTATACTGCTAGACCAATATAGCAATTCAGTCCTATATTGTGTGTAAAGTGCCGTCAAGTTGCAGCCGACTTATGGCAACCCCTTTTGGGGTTTTCTTGGCAAGAGACTAACAGAGGTGGTTTGCCAGTGCCTTCCTCTGCATAGCAACCCTGGCATTCCTTTGGTCTCCCATCCAAATACTAACCAAGGCTGACCTCAGTCCTATATTGCCAGCATTCAAATGCATTGAATTGCCACATTGGTCTAGCACTATAGCGCAAAAGTTAGAATGTTTTTAAAATGCAAAAAAGAATGCACCACAAAAAAAGGCATGGAGAAAAAGCGGCACTGTTTGAAATGGGCAGAGTTCTTCAGAGTGCTTTAGAGATAACTCATTAATGGATTGAAATGTGCTGTATGAAACCCCCATCCCTGTATTGCTTTGCCTGGAATTGAGCCAACAACAGAAAACATCTGGTTTGAAACGGTAATGTGAAAGGGGCCCGTGTCTCCTAAGAATGAGTGGATAATAAACAATCTTATGGAATACAGGCTACTGACAGTTCCTTTGGTTCTTTACTTTGCCACAATTTTATAATAAGCAAACTTTTAAAGAGCTGGAGTTATCCAAGCATGCATTAGCAGTAAATTCCCTTCCTAAATCATAATGAGTATTATGAGATGAAGACCACAGTTCTTTTTGCTTTTATAGCAGGGGTATAACTTTAGTTTGCTGTTCAGGATATTAGCAAGCTATTTCCCACTGTGCCAAATTAAAATACATTCTGCTGCATGTACAAAAGGTGAGTATGGAAGACCACTGGGTAGAATATCGTAAACAGTAAATCTTCCTGCACTGAATTAAATCTGGGCTTCTATGTCGTAGGCAAATGAGATTAGAATCTCCAGTGAACCATTAACATAAATTTTATGGTCATATAAAAATACTGCCTTTGATATGACCACATAAAACAGGTCTCTAGCCTCATCTACTAGGGTACCAGCAAGATTATACATTTTTAAAAAATCTGTGTTTCTAATCTGTTTTACCTTCAGTTTTCTGACTGGGTGTATTTTGTATCTCATTAAAATGCTGGTTTCCATCTTGGCTGAGCTTCTGCTTGGCTTCCATAGTTGCAGATGGAGAGGCACCTTCTTCACCCTGATAACTTGTTTCTGAAAAGCTCTGCATATTTTTGTCATTGGATTCCAGGACCTCCCTGCAGAGATCTTGAGCAACAGTCGCATTATTATCCAGATCCAAGAGAAAGCTGTCTTGTAACATTTGTTTGGTTGCTTTCTTTTGTTTTCTCTGCTTGACTGATTTGCTAGTATCTGGGTCTTTCCCCTTTGTTTCATTACTAGCAACTGGCTCATTACTGAGAGGTCTAAAAAGTTGGTCCATGTCTTTTGTGAATTCTAGCAATGTGCCATCTGATCTACTTTGAATTATTCCATCTGATCCATAGCTGAAGGGTTTGTCCTGTATTAAAGGCCGAGAACAGCTCAGCATAACCTTGGAGTCCTGTCTGCATAATCTTTTGGCATTCTGCTGAAGGTTGTAGCTCATGGAGACAGAGAAATAGGAGTAATCCACCATAATGTATGTAAGCATGAAGTTTATGGTGACTATTGAAGCGAGGGTGTTCACTTGGCCAATGAAAACGAATGCCATGGTGATAAGGCTTGTTAAACAGATCGCAGCCACTGGAGTTTTGTTTGGTCCTTTCTATATTAAAGTAAAAAAAATACTAATGTTTGTTACTTATTGGCAATAATTTGATCTAGAACATTTCCATATAATGTTCTGTACATCTTAATGCATGTCTTGTCCATCTTGTCCTCTTGAACTGCCTGGTAAGAAGGGCACAGCCAGGGAAGGTGAGAGGACGGCAGGGTCAATGGCCTGCACAGGGACCAAAAACTATCAGATTTAGAAGTTTAGTGGTAACCCACTCTCTACATGGAGCTTCTGTTCTATTGGAGAAAAGGTTGTAACAAATTTTTGTTCTTCAAAAGCAGAACACGAGGCACTCAATAAAACTCCCCGAGAATTAGCTGGCAAAGAGGGAGTTCAGCATATCAGAGGCAAGGCAAGCAGGCTGATGGTAGCTAAAGAAGGATGTGTTTAAAGGTACTAGATGAGCTAATGTGTAGAATGACAGTTCACTCCAATGAATGTCATGGTCTAGGGACACTATAGGTTTTTCTACCCAACATTTAGATTATTTCAGTATTTATCATTGATAATGACTTGGTATCAAAGAATCCCTTAGCTTCTGGAATCTCAGTTATTAGGCCACTACTGGTCTGACAATACATAACAGATAAGGCAATGGTATGCATGAGTAAAGTGCTGCCAAGTTGCAGCTGACTTATGGTAAACGCAGCCTCAAATCACTGCAGAGCCAGAGGTTGCCGGGTTGTGCCGGGCGGGGGGTGGACAAGCCAGAGTTTGGGGCGGCAGGGGCAGCAGTAGAAGCCGGGAGCCCCAGGGGCTGCCGGCCATGCTGGGTTTCCCCGCGTCTTCTCGGGGCGGCGGCAGAGCGGAAATGGCGGCGTCTCGCCTGACGCCCAGCTGGTGAGCCGCGCTCTGCCTGTTGGGGTGGGGAGCCTAGTTCAAATGAGCCAATGGGCTCGAGGCTCTAAAGGGGGCGGGCCTTCCTGAAGTCAGACCTGGGGTGTTTCACTCAGGTCCGACTTCCCGGCTTAAAAGAAGGGGCCGCTCGCTGTTGCTCCCAGCCAACTTATGGTAACCCTGTAGGGTTGTCAGGGCAAAAGACGTTCAGAGGTGGTTTGCCATTGCCTGCCTCTGCATAGCAACCTTGGACTTTGTTAGTGGACTCCCATCCAAGTACTAACCAGGGCCAACCTTGCTTAGCTTCCAAGATCTGACAAGATTGGGCAAGCCTGGGCCAACCAAATTGGGGCCAGCCAAAGGTATGCATATCTGAAATTTAGTGTATTGAGAAAAAAGTCTTCAATCCTTGTTTACTAACCCCTCGTCCAAGGAATGCAAGAATTGGTATCACTTTCTCTTGAGCAATACATTGAAGGATTCGGGGTGCTCCATAGAGACCTCCCATACAGGATGCTAGAGATGAAATGTACAGACCAATTAAGAACAAGAATCCCACCAAGGAGACCTAAAAGAAAAGGGGAAAAACAGAGAAAAACTGGTATGTTTCTTGATTAATGTCCCAAGAATTCTTGCTGGAGAAATACATTCAACAGAAACCAATGGGGCTTCCACATCAGAGCTTGTATAGCTTGGCTAAGAGTGTGAGTTGTCCAGGATTCACCTCAGCCATGAATTTATTAGGTGGCTTTAGGGAAGCTGCAGCTGTCAGCTTCAGTACTGTCTGAAACATGAAGATCTGGCCTACTTTACCAGGCATCTGAATTACAATATACGTCAAATATATAATTCCTTCCAAATAAATGTGTTCAGGGTTGATCTTAAGTTTAAACTTAAAAGTTTAAAAGAACCTTTTCCTGGGAGTAAACCCCATTGAATAGACCTGAGCAGGATTCTGAGTAGATCTGCTTGTACAAAATCACTGAAGTGAACAGAAACTGTTCAGAAACCATTTTAATGTAGTTATTTCAGAAGAACTTGCCCACAAAAGCATGGTGGTAGACACTGCACTTCTAATTAACAACATGAAAGCATAAACTTTAATTTGCTCTGGGCAGCAAGTATAAACTATTAACCGAGTAAAGCAATCTCATGGAAAACGCTGCACTTAGCCGCAATTTTCTTAGGCAAACTGTACCAGTTTCAGGAAATAGAGCAGAGCATCAGATACTAGATTCCACTTACAAACTGGAAGCTAGCCTGGACAGAGTTTTATTTCAGGAAAGTGCACTTATGGAGATAGATCATCAAACAGAGAAAGACATACAACCCTAAAAGCTTCCAGATAACTAGAAAACAATCCTATATGTCCAGTGAAGATCAATATTGTGTTTTTTGTGTTTAAAAATTACAGGGTGGGAGGAAATCGATTAAATCATGAATCTAAATCAAATGCATTTAAAAAAAAACATGTTATAAAGGACTTAAAGTACCAAATTATGTAAGACAGAAACAGCTGCTCCCTTGTAATTGTCGATTGTGCTTGTACAGGGCAACTATCCTTTTGTCTTAGACCCTATTTTACATTCACAGGTAATTTCTTTTTTTAACACTATCAAAATGTAACAACTTCACATTCAAATCCTATGTGTGCTTACTTGGAATTGCCCACCAAGTTAAGTGGGGCTTATCCCAAGCAAGTGGACCAAGGATTGCAGTATTAAGTCCTTAAACCAGCTTGAAGTTCAGACACTCATGCACCTTTTGATCTGATAGCCAATCTGAGCATTCCTACAAAAACTATATCCTTATTTCCCCCTTTTCATTACAATAACTAGAGGCTTCAGCTTAAAGGAGCCTCATTCTACATAGCCCTCTACAGAAAGGTCTGCAAATATCTTAAAATGTAGACTAGGCAGTCTTGGCCAAATGTGAACAAATGAGACACAAATCCAAGTTCCAGCATAGAAGGTGATGCTGACCAGCACCACAGCTCCAAACGTTTCTACTTACAGTACAATCCTGACTTCAATGGACTTAGAAGGGTATTATTTTGCTTAGGATGGAACTGTTAGACACTTCAGCCACACATCTCTCTTTTTTGCCACTTTTATCATTAAAGCTACTCTATCTGACTGCTTAACTGTAGCCGTGCTGTTTTACTGTTACGGTGCATTCACAAGGCATGATCAGCAGTCCCTTTCAACCAATTCTGGTTGAATAAAGTACTGATGGAAGCTGGCTGTACAATTAGAGGTAGAGGCAAGAGGTAAAAAGGGAGGGTCCAGAGTGTGCAGATCTGTCAGACAAGTCAGGAGCGATACTGAGGATATGACCATCTTCTGGTCACTAGAGGCGGTGGGGGGGAGGTAGTTGTGAATTTCCTGCATTGTGCAGGGGGTTGGACTTGATGGCCCTGGTGGTCCCTTCCAACTCTATTATTCTATGTCAAACTGTCATATTATCCTGTGGCTTAGAGCACTCTACACTTTCCAGAAGCATTTCCGTGTTAAATTAGCACTATTACTCAGGGATCACTTACTTGTCTCCATACTCACCTTCTGAATTCTCATATTCCCTAATAAATGCAGTTCCTTTAAGATGAAAGTGGGTCAACGTGACCAGAAGTAGTTAAGAAAAAGGATTACTTTGTTTTTAGTCTTAAAATTCCATACTCTGTGTGACAAGCCTATTTTCCTGCTGAGGGTACACACACAGCTTCCTAAGATTTTTCTGGGATCTAGAGTTGTTTTAACCTAGAAACCTTCCCCTCATTTACCAGGTGTTCTAATGGTAGCGAGTGTATAGGCTTTGGTTTCGCTGCTTTGAGATAATTATTGTTAGGTGTGCAAGTACTTTAAGGAACTAATTGAGGCAGGATTTGAACAGAACAACAAAGAAGATTTGTTTATTTACAAGATAGTTTCAAGGTCTAGAATAGCAGCACCGGTCTCCAGGCTGACAAAGGAGAAACCTGGCTGAGGCACTTAATATTAGATCAGTTATGGCATTAGAGAGTAGTTTGGATTTTCTGTAACGCTTTCAGACAATCGCAGGCTATTAGTGATTAGCCACTAGGTGGGATCCTCTCACACATACTCAGGTTTCCACCCACACCAGCCTGCACTTTCCCCAGAGTCAGGCTAAAAAGTACAAGGTCTGCTCATCACCAGAGTCAGGCCTATTAAGTGGGGTACTCTATTCTGTCCCAGAGACAGAGTTGCACCTCTCTGCCACACAGCCAGGCAGAGCTACCCCTCACACTGTCTGCCCTTTTTCCTGAGCCAGACCTGAGGGATTCAAAAAGATCCCTTACTCAGAAAGATTATGTTTATGCTCGATGGGAGAGGTGGAAACTACAGAGCACATGCTTCTGAGATGTCCACATTACAAGGAGGCCAGATCAAAATATCTCCAGCCAGTGTTAGTTGGGCTTCTTGATGAATCTGATGCAGCCAAACTGAAATATCTGATAGAAACCACTGGGTATCCAGACAAGTAGCCCGATTCTGTCTAGGGATATGCAAGACATGGGGAAACGATACTAAAGCTGACACACAGTTTTAAACCCATTTGACTAGCTCCAATGTTCATGCAGCTATTTTTGTTGTTGGATTGAACTATTGTTGTTTTAATGATGTTTTAACTTTGTAATACTGGTCAAGGACCGCAATAAATTATAATGAATAATAATGAGCCAGACCTGAGCTGTCACTGCTCTCTACCTGAGGCAGATCTGAACTCGCTCCTCCTCTGCTTCCCTCCAACCTTCTATCCTCCTCCTGAAAGGTGACCAGCTGTTGGAACAGCAGCACACCTAGGGGCTCCAATGAGTGTCTGTTTCTCCCTTCAGGGGCAGGAGAGCCTCCTGTTCATCACACTCTGCATATTCTTCAACCTTAATGAGGTCAACGGCCCAATTTTTATTTTTATTTCATTTGTAAATTGCAGTTAATACACTGATAGTGCTGGGGTCATTTGTAACCTGCATTTGAATTGAAAGGGAAAGGTAAATAAGCACACAGGGGCAAAATGATGTTTTCTTCCTCAGTGACCTTGCTGCTATTTTTGTTCCCTTGAAGCCGGTAGGAAAGTACATTTAATTTTTTGTTCATGTTGAGGGTATATTCATATTTTCTACAACAACTCAAATATTTTAAATTTGGTTCCCTTTTTTAAAAAAGCATCGTGCAGCACATAAAATACATGCAACGTATTTCAAAACCCATACGACCACCACAAAACCAAACGAACCTTCTTATTTCTAGATAACAAAACTGCTAACAGATAAAAGGTACAAGGAAAAGGCCGGGTGGATAAAGAGAAATATAAGCTTCCATTATGAAAATAAACAACTACTTCGAAAATAGCACTGCTACCAGTTACAACAATGTGTTTTGTTAAGCTGGTTTACTGCACTGGTGAAAACAAACCGCTGATTGTGTCAAGCTTTGCATATCATTTTAGTTACCAAATGCCTGCATTTGAAAGTGCCACTTGACATTCCATTCACAGCTTAGGAGGAAGTGGTCTTTTCACCAAACCTTTAATGAGAACAAATTCCTCAAAAGGAATTGGTAATTCTGTTCCGATCGGTTCTCAAGTACCATTACTTCATATATTTAATTGCTGTTCTTGTTTTATTTATTTTTAATTGCTTTGGAGGACAAATGTTTCTTTTAAAAAATAAATGACTGATTAAATAACCATCATTTCTTTCCTCTTGCATTTCTCATGCAATGCCAATGAAGGGTAATTCTGCCAAGAACAAACCATGTTTTTTAATCCTTTTATTACATCTGCAGCACTTTGTACCACCTCCTCCCCTCAAAAAGAAAAGAAAACTCTTGCTTGCTGTTTTTTTAATGATGCTTTAAGATGGATTCAAACTTTCTGAGTAGCATGTTTTCCCAAAGACCAAATTTTAAATTAAGTTTCCTTATGCCTTGCTTCTCCTTGTTCTATCTATCTAGTATATTTTTATCCCAGCCTTCCTTCAAGGAGCTCAATGGGTGTCGCTTCCCCATCTTATCTTCACAAAAACCCTGTGAAGTAGGTTAAACTGAAAGAAAGGGACTAGCCCAAGGTTATCCAGCAAGCATAATGGCAGTGTGGGCATTTGAATCCAGGTCTCTCAGACACTAGTCCAACTCTCTATCCACTACACCATACTGACTGTGCATTCCCTTTCTCTACCAAATTCACCACATGCTTAAATATACATTATGATAACACTAGGTAGCACAGAACACAGTTCAAACTCCTGTCTCAGCGGGGACACAACCAGGAGTTCCTGCAAGAAAGATTAACCAATAGCTGCCTACTGTTATCTTTCAAAGCTTCCTGTTATCACAAAAACTTTTAGGATAATGCAAAGATTTAATACAGGCATGCCTACATGACAGGTATACAGAGTGGTGTAATAATGGGCAGTGTTGGACTCAGGGTCACATAACACAATCAATGCAAGATCTTTTACTAGATCTCTCAATGCTTGCTTTATCACTGCAAAGCAGGATGGGGTCATTTATTTTAGTTTATTTTTACCCCGCCCTTTCCTGGCCCAAGCCAGGCTCAGGGTGGCTAACAACAGTATAATTTATATCATATATCAATTAAAAACATAGAACATAAAACATATGTAACTATAAATATATACTTATAATAAACAATAGTAACATTAAACCTCTAAATTAATTTAAAATGGGGGACACTGGGGAAAGATGAATGAACGCACTAGAAATATCCCTTCCCTGAAGCTTCTATCAGCGGTACGAGAGAAAAAAATCTCCGTACTTTTTACCCCACTGCAGCTTTGGCAAGGGAGCAATTTATATTGAGGAAATAGCAAGGTCGAGGGGAAATCCTTAAGACCACAGACCTAATCCAATTCACATACAACCCCCACCCATAGGCCTAATCTAATTCATTGCCCTCAGATGTTTTTTCATGTTATGTTGGGAGAAACATATTGTCTGGTTCTTAGACCTGGGAAACCTAATTTTAAACCTGTGCTCAGCCATGAAATTTCACTAAGTGACCTTGGTTCAATCCTATCTGTTATTCTAACTCAAATGCTAGTTAGATAAAATAGGAATGGGAGAAGAAAACTAAGCATGCTGCCCTGAACTCTGTAGATGAAGGGCAGCATTAAAATTTATAAGTAGTAATAATGTGATTCACTAAGCTACAAGTAACATCGGCCATGTTGTATAGTCTGCCAGGCCCTTAACAACTACCCTAGTTTGCTTGCTGCCCCAAGTAGGCTTAGTGAGTCTCAGGTTGTACAGATCAGATGTAAAACTTGATGATCTAACAACTGTCTACATGTTAAATACTCAGTAAATTAAGATGACCCACAGTGGCCAAGTGGTTGGGACAAATGGCTAAACAGAGTTGCACTTTGGTTCTCGTAGGTTATCCGGGCTGTGTAACCGTGGTCTTGGTGTATTCTTTCCTGATGTTTCGCCAGCAGCTGTGGCCGGCATCTTCAGAGGAGTGTCCTCTGAAGATGCCGGCCACAGCTGCTGGCGAAACGTCAGGAAAGAATACACCAAGACCACGGTTACACAGCCCGGATAACCTACGAGAACCAATGAACTCTGATCGTGAAAGCCTTCGACAATATTTAGAGTTGCACTTACCTGTAACTGTTGTTCATCGAGTGATCTTCTGTGCAGGCACACATGGAGACTGTGCATGCGCAGGCCAGCCGCGGACAGATTTTTTTAAGCTTCTAGAATTCTTCGGCTTTAGAGAGAGCGCTTCCCTTCCCCTCAATCCAGTGTCACATTTCCTGACCAAACGATTACATGATTCGGAGAAGAAGCACTCTTCCCTCTGTCCTCCTCCCTGCCACCATGGACCCAATAAGAGATGACAAGACAGATCCCACAGCGGGGAAGGAGGGGGGGATGCATGCCTGCACAGAAGACCACTCGATGAACAACAGTTACAGGTAAGTGCAACTCTGTTTTCATCGTCGTGGCTTCTGTGTAGTCCCACATGGGAGAGTTAGCAAGCTCGCTTACCAGGCGGCGGGTGTGGAACCAGTTAACGAAAAAGTGACTGCAGCCCTGCCCTCCCTACAGCTGCTTCTCTGCTGGAGTCCATATCAATAGAGTATTGTTTCATGAATGTTGAAGGCATGGACCACGTTGCCGCCCTGCAGATGTCACAGAGGTTGACCCTGGAAGAAAAGGCAGCAGAAGCAGATTGTGCTCTGGTAGAATGGGTCTTTACCTGGAGGGGACGTTGGACTTTTGCCCTCTCATATGCCAGTCTAATGGTAGATGTAATCCATCTAGACAATGTCTGGGAGGAAGCACCTTTCCCTTTATTTGGGCCCTTAAAGCACACAAACAGGTTATCTTGAGACCTGAATTCAGATATTCTCTGTAAATAAAGTAAAAGTGCTCTGTGAACATCTAAGGAGTGTAGAGACTTCTCTGCCTGTGATTTCAGGGTTGGGGAAAAAACTGGTAAAACGCTGTCCTGGGACAAATGACAAGATGACACCACCTTAGGCAGGAAGGAGAGGCTTGGACGGAGTACCATCGTGTCCTTGAGGAACTTAGTAAAGGGGGCCTTGTGATGTAGGGCTGTCAGGTCACTAACCCTCCTAGCGGAGGTCATAGCTACTGTGTGTGTGTGTTAAGTGCCGTCAAGTCGCTTCCGACTCATGGCGACCCTATGAATGAAAGTCCTCCAAAACGTCCTATTTTTGACAGCCTTGTTCAGATCTTGCAAATTGAGGGCTGTGGCTTCCTTTATTGTCCATCCATCTCTTGTTGGGTCTTCCTCTTTTCCATAGCTACTAGGATCACTAGTTTATAAGACAGGGGGAAAAAAGACAGGAAAGGCAGTTCACAAAAGCCCAGTGGTTCAAAGGGTAGGCCCATCAACCGTGAAAGTACCAACGACAAGCTTCATTGAGGCGTGGGTGGTCTTACTGGGAGGTAAAGGTTGTTATCATGATCTGTGTGTACCAAGCGAGAGAGAGACTGCTTTCCAAAATGCTTGATTGGCGTTTTCATTTTTCTCCTTAGTCCCTTTACTTATTTTACCTCAGTAACTAGTAACAGAGATTTATTAAACACTGTACAAGGGATGGACTTGGAGGGAAAATGGTAGGTAGGGAAGGTATAGAACCAGAGCTAGCTTATAAGTTTTTCTACAGAAAAGGCATACATCTTAGATGGTTTAGTTAGTACAGAATAACAATTCTTAAATTACATTCCCAGATTCAGTTCCCAGAACTTCCTATAGATGTTCCTATGTTTGACCAGTGAGATACCCAAGCTACTTTCAAGTACAGATATAAAAATATGGCATTTTGACACCTGCATTTTGATCCATCTCTATGCCATGTATTATGCAATTGATACAAAGATAACATTAAAATTGCATAAATTTACTGAAAAAAGTCTGGTGCAAGGAAACAGAAAGTGGCACAAAATACAGAAGGGGGAAGAAAAAAATAAGGATTTCGGAGTCAAAACAATGGGGCTGTAAAATTCAGTGGCATTTCTACTTTGAACTCTGTTAAAAATATTTTTCATCCTCTACCTTTCAGTACCTGACAACATGGAATTAAAAAAACTAAAACAACTCAATTTTTTTATTGCTAGATCACCAGATTACGTTTGGGATTAAATTTTTATAGCTGTATGTTTATATGTTGGCTGGCATGTTGTTATATTAAATATATATGAATAATCTAATGGAGTTTCTACAGTAACATTTTCCTGTCGAGGCTTTTTCTCACAAAACATTGAGAATTAAAATATTTCATATCACACATATGTATGTTCATAAATTCTCCCCATATTGTCATCCTTTCCTGGGAAATCAGAAGAAGCTAAAGTTTCCCTTCTCTTAGCAGACTCCTCTCAGGAGATAACCATTCAAGTAGCCGAATTTTGCCTCCGGTCTAGTGGAATTCGTAACCAGCTAATCTGGTGAACTGGATTTGTTTCCCCACTCCTACACACAAAGCCAGCTGGGTGACCTTGGGCTAGTCACAGCTCTCTCAGCCCCACCTATCTCACAGGGTGTCTGTTGTGGGGAGGGGAAGGGAACGTTATTGTAAGTCAGTTTGATTCTCCCTTAAGTGGTAGAGAAAGTTGGCATATAAAAGCCAACTCTTCTTCTTCTTCTAATTGAAAACCTTTCCCCATAGAAGATCTTTCCTCCTCTTTTTCAAATCATCCCTCCCAGAATCATCAACTTTTATTATTTTATTTTATTATTTTAACCTAACTTTGATTTTAATTCAGAGCTGATATTGTATTGAAATAAAACTTGATTGATTGATGTACATAAATTCATAGGATCCTACCAATTGATTAGGTATAAGGATGTCAAAGAATATTCTCTCTGTTATCCTGGGAAAACATCAAAATATCTGGGTAGAATCATTTAAAGTGACAGCCTTCCATGAAGTATACTAGTTTGCAGTTCGGTTTGAACATAACACATACTGAGCTAACTTATCAAATAAATGAATATTAATCATTATAGGTATGTCTGCCTAATCCTATCCCCAGTCACGAAGGAAATTATGCTACATAAAATACACTGTTGAAGATTGGCTGTAAAGGACCTTGAACAAGAATGGGAGATGGTCATTCAGATTTGCAAACTAGAGGTATGTGTTCCTTTGCTAGGTATGACAAACATATTCGGCTGTTTGTCAGCGTCATCAATAAGGAAGCCCCTTTGAATTCCTGTGGGTAACTTGCTCTTGTCATTTTGTGAATCCCAGATCTGTCAGACCAATGAAGTCTCGATATAATTCCTATCAACCCAATTAGCAGGAAATCAAATGGAAGCCTTTTGTATGAGATGCTGTTGCTGTAACCTGCCTTCAAATGTAAATGTCGTGGAATGTCTAAAATTTCATAATCCTCTTGCTTTCATTGAAGTTATGCTAAGATTTCTGAGGGACAAGGTGATTATTTAACAATTGCATTCTAAATCTGGTCTGAGGTTCTAATGAAGGAATGGGATACACTGAACAATACAGCTTGGCAGTATTGGCCTGCTTTAATTCTTGAGGGTCTTAACCGAGGGATTATGCTAAGACTTGGTATTACTGAGTTCTGCAGGAGAATGTAAGCTGCTCAAATCAATTTCCCACAGGAAGTTTAGGGTGAAATACTGAAAAAGCAGTCCAGGACCTCCATTTTGTCTAGAAAATTTGATCTGAGGGGTAGTGACAGCTCTGTGAATGTGTAGCATGTCCTGTCATCTATGTAAGACTCGGCATGTGTGTGTGTTAAGTGCCGTCAAGTCGCTTCCGACTCATGGCGACTCGGCATACAGGGAAATTATTTGCTCCATTTACTGTCTTCACTAGCATTATGCATGGGCAGCAGTTAAGTCTAGGCTTCCACAATGCTGAGAGAGACTTGCCTGGCATATCTAAATCCTTCCCCAGCTCACTCCACCTCACCACCAGCACATTCCCTATCAGAGCCTGAAATGCCACAGTTTGGTCACTTCTACTCTATACATGTTGGAACTACTTGTATTTTTAAAATTTATTTTGCATTTTACTTATAAACTGCTGGCGTGGATAATTACTGGACACAGTGTGCCTAATAGCAGTTTCATTCCAGAATATGAGGATGTCTATTAAAGTCTCATAAAATGCAGTCAAAGCAAAGCTTCATGTCATCAAGAATCCAAATCCTTGCAGGCTGAGCCTGCAGAATCATTAAGCAAGCAAATATCTGCTTTGGTATACTGAATATTTCAGCTTTATATTATTTCTTTAAAAACATATTTTCTAAAAGGTGCAGGACAACACTAAGAATCATTAGAAAGTGTCTGGAAAAATCTCAGAAACAAGATAAGAATTCCCAACAGACAAGAATCAAGTTGCAGCATCTTACATGGTTACCTGTTCTCCATTTGCAGTCAGGCTTTGCACTGTGTCTTTCTGCAAGGTCAAGCTCATAGTCCATATTATTTCAGACTTTCTATTTCTCATGCATCTTTTCTTATCTCCCTTCCTTGCTGCTCTGCAATGCATATCATCTATCTGGACTCTTTTAACTTTCCTTTTCCAGCCTTCCCATCATGCAGTGTCTATGTGAAGAATACCCCTTCCCTTCAAGCTAGCTACCTTTCTTCAAAACCCAGCAAAACATTTCCTGAACTGCCTTCTGACAGTTAAACTTTCTCCATTGTTGCAAATGAATTATGACACCTTGTCCTGAATTAACTTGCACCACATTATGGAGGATGTATGACTGCCATGGAAAACATCACCCCACATTTTTTTATTTTGTGGCAATATCTAGAAATATCTGATGGTGTTAAACAGCTATCTAACAGTAATAACATTCACTGAATCCTACAGCGGACCCTACTGGCCGGCTGTCTCCAGTCTCTATATCCTTCTTTTCATGTCCTCTGAAAGTCAAGTCATTTCCCCTAAGGTCCGGATTCCTGAATCTTGTAAACTGAATAAGCTGCACAAAGTAAACACCTGGAAATCAATTTGTGTTATTTGTTTGGTGCAATGAATTTGAGTTTATTTTGTTCCAATTTTGGAACATTTCAGTACATAGACACTTAGCCTTCTTTGACACTTCTGAGTACAGTGCTTTAAAACATGTAAACTTTGAGTACTATACTTTCAGCACTGAGTGAAGTATTTTATGTGTTTAGTTAGTTACCTTTTCTGCTATCATAAAATCATAACGGAGTGATTCCCGGGTACAAATGGCTCCCAGCAAGAAAACAAAGACTATATAAAGAAACCACCTGCAAAAAATAAAAAGACAAGTGTCAAGCAGATAAGGGCCATCATTTTTAAAAACCAATTATGGTTAGGTGAAACTACAGCATACCATTCTTTTGCTTTTTTAAACAGGCTCCAAACCTGCATTGCATGAGTGGAAGGGCATTTCTCCTCATGCAACAAGGGGAGAAATTTCTACAGATGCCTTCTTCTCATTATAGTTCTCCACTCTACATGCCATTTTGTTCTCAAGGGTCTCCCTGACCCTCAGGGGTTACTTTTCTGGGTGGCAATATGAAAGGGGGGGTAGGCAACAATTCATTCTAAAGGGAAACCCAGTGATACTGAGGTGTGATTTAATTTCCCTTATTCTTCTTTTAGATCACTTTAGGAACAGTTATGAAATCAGCCCTGGATGGAGGTTTAGTTTAGAAAAAGTAAAGATATACTTGGAAACAATGTTAGCAAAATCCTTTGCAGAGATTTATGCTATGGCGGCTGCCACCACCATGCGGTAAAGTCGGCAATTAACAACACACTGAAAGGGTTGGAGGCCATGTTACAGGGCCACAGGGAGGCTAGTTTGGGTAACTGATTCCAGCCTATAATTTCCCAGGTGGAGCTTTCCTATCACCATTGGCAAACCTCTGACAGCCACCAGAAATGTTGAGCATGGAGACACACGTAAGTTCCACTTAGCTAAGTTCCACACAGTAAGCGCTCACAAACCCTATATGCTAACTGAGAATCACAGTGCCAGCCCCTAAGCAAAGCCACACCCTTCTAAGCCCATTGAGTTCAATGGACTTAGAATAGTGTAATTCTGCTTACGATGGCACTGCAAGTAATCATGACAAGACTGTTTCCAGGAGCAAATCATCATCCCATATAAATCTGCATGTCGATTAAAATCATATGGGGACAACCTATACAGAGCACAAGTGAAAAGAGACTGGATTGGGGTGTTCTCTGTGATGGATTTAATTTGCTAAGTTTTTCTTTCTAGAGCTTGTTGAGGAAAAGGAGTGGTATTGTTTAGTTTATCTTATCAATTTCGGTAAGATTTTAAGAATCTTGATACCATACAAGGAAATGCAAGACACATTGCTTTTTTGTATCCTGAATTAGATAAGGAGAGGCTTGGCCTATATCCAACCATGCAGTTAAGAAAACTTAAATTCCCTGAAGTTTTCTTTAAAGGGGGTGGTGATTGCCACTGATTCTCCCCTCCTACTGCAGCCCAGTGAGCCCCCTGAAATTTTGTTCCTGGGAGCCAGCAGAACCTCAGCAACAACATAGTGGGGGTTGGAATAGCAGAGAGAAAATTGGTGAAAATTTCCAACCCCTTTTGAGAAAATTGACCATAAGTTTTTGGAATGTGGTTGGACACAGAGCTCCTCTCTTTGTACAAGGAACTGGTTTACATGAATTTCAGGTCCCTTTCAGCCCTGCTGAAATCTAAGTAACCTTTGGAATAGATATCCCTCTATCAATCTGCAGTCACCCACTGAAGCCTGGCTTTTGGTGGTGGGGCTCTTGGGCAAAATGCTCTCAGTAGCATCTCTTTCCCCCCACTATAAGCAGGTCAGCCTGCTTGCCTTCACTCACTCATTCGACATCTCCCTCTGGGCCCAGTCTACTGCCCACTAGGTGAGGACAGCAATGGCAGTTGCTTCTTCTTCTCCCTCCAGCTTGCTTGGAGAATTGCCTGAGCCTTAGATTACCAGCAGAGTTTTAGAAGATTACCTGACACTGGAGAGAGGCATCAAATGACAGTAAATCCTACCTTAGTGGTAACTGTTAGTTCTGGCCTTCAAAATACTGTAGTTCTTACAATAATAAATCCAAACGCTTGAGCAGCTTTTATTTATTTATGTTCAGTGCCAGCTGTGTACATGGCATTTATTAAAATGTATAAGCAACAACTACTACAAACAAAAGATAGGACATAAGCCCCTGACATAAGAAGCTCACGCTAACGTGATAAATGAGAAGAAAGAAAGATGGGAGAGAGTTATCAGTTGAGCGAGAGAGGGGGAACCAGGGATGAATAAGTTGAGCGAGAGAGGGGGAACCAGGGATGAATGTATGGAAATGCAGTTATGCTAATTTAAGCTTTTTAAGCCACCTCTCCAGAGACCTACTCAAGGAATATGAAGAAAAAAGGTGGCACCTTAAGATATCTTTTAAAAAATCTAGCCTGGACTAAAAACGAAGTCCCAGTCCTACCTCGATGGTAAGTTTTGGAGTGTGGCGATGGGTTTCCCCAAAGCTCTGCTTTGTTCCCCCTATGCTTTTCAACATCTATGTAAAATCGCTGGGAAAGGTCATCTGGACATTTGGGCTGAATTGCCACCAATATGCAGAGGACACTCAGCTCTATCTTGTGCTACCTGCATATCCTGGGGGGGCTGGGGAAACTGTGAACAGTTTTGGAATGGTTGAGAACTAACAAGCTGAAACTTAATCCTAACAAAACGGAGGTGCTACTAGTGAGAGAAAAATCTGACCCAGGGAATGAGTTATCCCATTCTATATGGGGTTGCACTCATCCTAAAGGATTGGTTGACTATGGATCTGCTGCGGTTTCTATTATGCAATAAGTGCACCAAATGATATTTTGATATATTTTGATATTTGATAGGGCTGGTTTTTATTTGTGAATGCTTTTAATATGACAGGACATGGTGTTTTAAACATGAAAGCTGCCCTGAGCTCAGTTTTGCTGGGGAGGGTGGAATATAAATGTAATAAAATAAAATAAAAATAATAAATTAAATTGGTCATGTTCACACAGAGGAGTTTTGGCTGTTGTTAATATCAGTCCCTAAAAAACCATGACAGTTCAGGAGTTTTTACCTTTTTTCTAATTAACTAATCTTGTTGTCAAGCCCTCCAGGGTAGAAGGTCGTAATGGCAGATTATTTAAGCAAGGGCCAAGTTTTGTTTTCCAGATAATTAGAGGATGATTGGATAAGAAATTGATTTATTGTGCCTAGGAGATAAATACACAAATGGCAGAAAAAGTTACTATGAATAATTCCACCCACCCTGTTTTCAAGGGACTTACGAGATGCCTATTGCAGACAAGGATCCTAGAGGAATACTCATTGCAGGCTTCCGGAGATCACCACTCATATTGAAGCCAGCCATCACACCTGCAGTATGGGACACCCAAAAATAAACAGGATACTGTATTAGATCCGTAAGACAATGGACTTTTTAAACAACACCACTGCATGTACTGATATCTGTACCATGTATGCAAGCTTTGTGACTAAGCGATCAGGTATCCAGTGGCAACAAGCCTCTAACTACATGGCCACAAAGAGGTTCTTTGTACCAAACTAGACAATGACATCCAAAGAAAAACACTGATTTAAACAAAAAGCAGTGTATCTCAGAACTATCACTTGAAAGCAGTCCTTGTCCAAATGTCCATTGACATTCTACCTGGCAAGTCATGCAAGCAAGCTACACATATTACGCAATCTGTTAAACCCAAACACACTATGGGTTGACGCTCTTGCAAAAGACAACTATTGTCATGAATCCTTTCAGATCATGAACCTTCAGGACAGAGATCTGTCTTTGTGATTTTTTTCTGTAATGCATTGACTCACCTCTGTACCTTTTGGATAAAGGAAGTTCCTCATCTAAATAAATACATTCATTATGAAATGTTAGACCCTGGCAACTCAAGTCTAATGATGGGTAAACTCTTCCTGGCTTGATTCAGAATTCCAGGCAAGTGTAAGCAACACTGAATAACATTTTTTTTAATTCCCTAAGAATTTTAAACTGTCCCTCCTTGAATTGCAAGGAGAGAGAGAGTATCTGTTTGTGTGAGAGAAAAATCACCGTGGGGGGGTGCATGTGCACATTCGCTCCTTTCCGTGGCTGCAGGAGGCGCATTTTTGGGGGTGCAGCCCCCAAACTTTCAGCGTAGCTTCAGATGAGGCTTCTTGCAAGAATCTCCAAGTATTGTAAAGATGGGATCAGGGGGTCCAGAGATATGGGTCCCCCCTTTTCCCTATTGGGATGAATGGGATCAGCCGATCCTATGCATCTAGAGAGCGGCAAATCCAAGGCAAAACCTCCCGTGCTTAAATGGAATCGTATTCGATTACCCAGTCCTTCCTGATGGAACAGAAGACATCCACAATAAGACCCCTTTTAGGGCTTTAATCTATATTTTTTTCCCGTGTGTATGTGGGGGGGGGCAGAGTCTGTGGGGGGCAGTTTCTGTGGGGGGGGAAGCCAAAGGAGGCTTTCGCCCATTCTGCCGAGGGGTGTGTGACCGCTCACCTCTGTGGGAGTGTGTGTACTGCTTTTAAAGTTAAGTTTAAAGTTGAGTCTGTGCGGCAGCTAGCGAGTCTCTCTTCGCTTGGCACCCTTGGTGTCAAGCCTCCTCCTTGGTGTTTTTCACTGTTTTTGCCTCTAGCCTGGGGTTGAGTGCAACGGGGCGGCTTGCGTGAGATCCCCTGCGTCTTGGATTTTTTCCCCGTTTGGAGGGTGCACCGCGGCGCCGTATTGGTTGGAGAGGTGGGGGGTGGTGCTGGTGAGACTTGCTTGAGTTTGGTAGGGTCGTTTGCATAAGGGGGGAGCATCCCTCCACCATGAGAAGAAGGAGCAGGCCAGAAAATACAAACTCTGGGGTTTTTTTACACTGTCTGTTTTGCTGCTCACTCAAAAATGTTTTTGCAAAATCTGACTTTCACAATACATTTTCACGGTCCAAGTCACCTGCTCCTTTTTTCCCTTTTGCTATAGCTAGCCTAGTGCGCCTCTGTTCCTTTCCATGGTCGCTCACGTGTTGCTTTGCATTGCAATGGTTAGCACGGGAGGTTTTGCCTTGGATTTGCCACTCTCTAGATGCATAGGATCGGCTGATCCCATTCATCCCAATAGGGAAAAGGGGGAGAACCCATATCTCTGGACCCCCTGATCCCATCTTTACAAAATTTGGGGGTTCTTGCAAGAAGCCTCATCTGAAGCTATGCTGAAAGTTTGGGGGCTGCACCCCCAAAAATGCGCTCCCCCCGGAGCCGCGGAAAAGGGCCAATGTGCTTTAAGTGGCTTTATTCCTGTCACTGTGGGCGATTTGGGGGGGCAACCTCTACCGGGCCCCATATCTCAGGACCCCCTGACCCAATCTTTACAAAATTTGGGGGTTCTTGCAAGAAGCGTCCCCTCAAGCTACCCCAAAAGTGTGAGACCTCTACCCCCAAAAATGCCCCCCGGAGCTGCAGAAAGGCATGAGTCCATTTTTAATGACTTTATTCGGCTGAATTTTTCCCCAAACTTGAACTAGGCGCCGAATTCCACGGATCCGAATCGGGGGAATTCAGACTTCAGCATATCCCGAATCGAGATGGGCCGAATTCTGCCGAATCCGAACTATACCGATTTTTTTTTTCAACAGCCCTAGCGATTGTGCTGCTCCCAGGTGCTGTTGTGCTGTTCTGTCCAAGGTCAATCTATGCCCCGTGTTTAGTCTTCCTAAATTCCCATATTGTTGCCAAGTGCTCCTTCCTGCCTCTGGGAGGGGGGTTGCCTAGGTTACCAGTTATATCCTGTTGCTTTTCCATATATCCTCTGCACCTCGCCTTTGCTCCTTACTAGTGTCCTTCTGAATATTGCTTCTGAAACCTGTCGATGATAACCAATAAAACTGCTTTCGTGGATTTGCCGTCTGCTGGAATCTGTTTATGGTTTGCCGCAGGGCTAGAGCTCACATAAGTGCCGTCAAGTCGTTTCCGACTCATGGCGACCCTATGAATGAAAGTCCTCCAAAATGTCCTATCTTTGACAGCCTTGCTCAGATCTTGCAAATTGAAGGCTGTGGCTTCCTTTATTGAGTCAATCCATCTCTTGTTGGGTCTTCCTCTTTCCCTGCTGCCCTCAACTTTTCCTAGCATGACTGAGGAGGGAAAGGTGAAATAGGAGGATGCATTAGGGAAGCATAGGGGAACATTAATATATGCTTTGGAGTACACCACAAACATCAAAAAAGTTGGAACGAGTACATTAGCAAATAATGGGCAATGTTGATCGCTTTCCCCTTAACATTCCATCGCTAGTCTCTCCACTTTAAAAACAACCCCCCAAAAAGGTAAAATAAAGCATTTTTAAAAAGATAGTGCGGAGGGGAGGGAAAACTGGGAGAGGAGGGGGGCACAGATTCAGCTGGGGGAAGGGTGGATGTGGGTGAGGATGGGCCGCAATGAGCAGCGGAAAAAAACACTGAAAGGAGTATTATGCATGATAACGGAAGCCGACTCAGAATCAGCTTGAAAAATACATCAGCATATAAGCACTCCCAAAAACCCCTGGAAAACACCAAAGAAAAATCAAAGTGACTCCTAAAGGGAGGAAAACATGTATGGAAAACACACACACCCCTCCGTACAGTTGGAGGCCAGAATCGACAATAGCCACACATGCAGAAAAGGCCCATATGTCCCAAGGAAAGTGCTCTATCTGTGATGCTTCCTTCTGCCTTCATTTCTGCACTATCTTCTGCAGCCACCAGATAAATGGGGAGGTAGACCTGGACGGCCCAGGCTAGCCTGATCTCGTCAGATCTCAGAAGCTAAGCAGGGTCAGTCCTGGTTAATATTTGGATGGGAGACCACCAAGGAATACCAGGGTTGCTGTGCAGAGAAAGGCACTGGCAAACCACCTCTGTTCGTCTCTTGCCATGAAAACCCCAAAAGGGTTCGCCATAAGTCGGCTGCGACTTGACGGCACTTTACACACACACACACACACACACACACACACACACACACACACAAGTGAGAGGACTTTTCCAGCTCAGATTACAATCTGAGAGGGGGGGGGGGACTCTCAGGCTTTAACACAGGTCCTTGTTTGGGACTGGAGGTAAGCATTGCCTATCATCAAGGTTCATATTCCAACAAAGGAAATCTCCCTCCCCCCCAAAAGCTAGCATGCAGGCCAAGCAAGAGTTTAATTACATGAATGACAAAGCCACTTCTTGGCTATTGCATTACAAAATGTTTGGGAAGAAAGCCAGTAGATTCATCTGAAATGCTTTAAATATCTATTACAAAGAGAGGAACAGAGATGTCTTGGTTGTGTGACTATAATTTCACTTGCATCACTGAAGCAATGTACATAAAAACCCAGAGATCCCAAAACAAAGTTTGACCCCCCTCCACCTTCAATTTATTATTTTCTCAGGCAGTTTCTACAAATTACAAGTTAGTCTCATTTTACAGTGCTGGAGCCAGATAATGACTGAGTCATGGAACTGCGTATTACCATAAAGAGACCCAAACATGACCTTAAGTTTTGGCACACTGCTGTGGGGACTACATCGTTCGACTTGTGAAGCTGGGGATGGAGTTGTCTTTATCATACTACTGCAATCTATTAAACTGAATGGTATGAACAAAATGATATAAATGGATCAGTATAATATCCACTCCAATTTGCACAATTTCATCATAGCCTTTAATTCTTAATCAAGGGATTTATCTCTAAACTCTTTGATTTTTCAGAAGGATCAGAAGGGTGCTTTCACATGTCACAAAACTAACCCAGCATAGATATTTTTAAGGGCAGTTTTGCACATGGTCTAGTTGATTACTGGAACTTCAGCTTGTAGCTACATCCTACCAATGCAATTCATCCTTTAACTGAGTTTTAGGAACTAGACAAGGCTTCCAAGCTAATGCCAATCTCTGGCTTGGCACTACGCTGTGTGCCTTATCCTCATGCTCTGCTTTTCCCTCCTCCACTCATATATTCCAGTTCATCATTACCTCTTTAGCACAAACATCCAAACCAGCACTCTATGTATAGTTTGAAGCAGTTTTGTTTGAAGGACAAAATTGTAGTTTGGATGTAATGGCAACATATGGTTTGCCTAAAGAGAAAGTGTTGGAATGCCATGTCTCTTTGTAGCAGCCTCAGGCTAGGATCTGGGAATGGGGTTTCTTCACTCATGGTTTCTTGTCCTCCTTCCCTCTCTCTCTCCCACTAGCACCAGATAATTCCTGTTTGGCTTGGCCAAGTGGGAATTTAAATATACCTCCACACTACTGATGTGCTTCCCAGCATCTTCCCTCCTTTTGTGGGACTTCTGGCTCTAGTTGGTATAGTTTCACTATTGCTATAACAACAGCACCAACATATCAGGCAGTTGCTTCACTGGTATCCTGTGAGGCCAGTGACTCCGAGGTCCTAATGAATCATTTTTTTCCTGTCCCATAGCAAACTGAGTCTTGGTACCTTCACACTTCCTCTGAATACCAGCACCAGGAGGCAAGATCAGGGGAAGGCCTCGGCCTCTATGCCCTGGTGTTGGACCTCCAGAGGAACAGGTTGGCCGCAGTGTGAGACAGGATGATGGACTAGATGGGCCACTGGACTGATCCAGCTGGGGTCTTCTTATGTTCTTATACTATTGTCACTTCTGGGCAAAGGTCTCTTGTGGCTACCTGCTATGCTGACTGCTATTCCTTCCAATGGGGGAATCTTACCTATGGGTAAACACAGTGTACTGAAAGTAAATAACTTCTGAACGCAAAGAAATGGAGGAGAGGTAAGTGTACAAACACAAGGCTCATTCAAAAATGGCCTATGTCATATAGATTAGTGCCAAAATCAGTAACCAGGAGACAATCTGTGTTAAAGGAGAGGACTGAAGTGTTGAAAACAAGACACAGGGTAAATCACCTCTGGCTTCCTAGATTACTTGGCTGTCCACAGCTCATGCCCCTATTCTAATTTCCAAATATTCACAAGAGACTTTTCTTTAGGCCTAGTCTTGGATAATATCCCCAGAGAAAAGGCACATTGATTTAACCATGCCACTGACCCATCACCGTTGTGAGCAGTTAAGTCTGAATTTTGTAAATACTTCAAGAATAAAAGAGGAAGTTTTTTTTCCCTGAAAACCAAACGAATGGCATACTTAACCCAAAAAACTGTATTCTGAGGGAGCATCTAGCACAACTACTGGCTTCATTAGTTCTAATGAAATAATAAATCACCAGTGCTTTAAAACATAAATTATATCTGTTAGCTTTGGCTTGTTTCCTAGACACCAAGAATTAGTAAGAGTTGAAGCATAATTTAACAACATTACGGGTAATTTTTATTATGGTACTCATGTATTCCTCCTTCCATACTCTGCTATCTTGGATGACAGGTGCATTATTGCCTTCCTTACAGAAAGCAGCTGTGCAGTCACACTAAACTCTGGGTTGGACCCAAACTTCAGTGATCCGAGCAGAGTTTGGGAAGGGATCACAGCTATCTTTCCCTTCTATGTCCAGCAGTTTTCATTGGGGTGGGGGTGGGGGCTGATTTCCACCAATTTCCCCTTTTCACTGCAGTCCCTGAACGATCTCTGACAGTGTTCCCAATTGTGCCCTGACTTTCAGGAACATATTTTCAGGAGGTAGGAGGAAGAAAGGGAAAGCAACTATGATCCCCTACGTAAGCTTGGCACCAGGTAATAAAAGAAACAATGCGTGCTGCAAATCTACAAGATATACAAAAAATCACAGCAACTACGGCCAAAAGTTATAAAGAATAATACTCATATGGGCTATAAGTGTGTATGTATTAAATTGGAAAATAAGAAAATCAACTGGTATAGCATTAATACATAAGCAGAAATGTCTTCAGATACAATATAACAATCTGAAGGTGTCAAATACACAGGCTTGTATTCTAAACTCAGTAACTGCCACAATAAAGTTCTTGTGAAAATAATGATTGATGCACTCTCAATATTCCAAAATCCAGGTGAATTGATGTAAGTCTCCAACCGAAGGGGACTGAAGAACACAGAAGAGACATAGCTAATTTGCTGCTTCCAGGAAGACTGTTCCCTGGAGTTAAAATTTAACATGGTACTGAGGAAGAAGATGCGAAACGGGTATTGCCGGATGGATACCTGTCTGCTCTTCATTCTTCAACATCTCTTCTACGTTCTTCAGTCCCCTTTGTGCTAACATGATGCTTGCTTCAAAATCAGCAGGAATCAATGGAGGGCAAAGACAGAGACAATTTCAACAAGAGATGGGAAATGAGAAACCTTGTTATATTATACTGTTGCCCCTCATTCTTATCAACTGGTATAATACAGCAACTATCAACACAATCCTAAGCCCCACTGAATAGACGTGAGAAGGATTCTGAGCAGATCTGCTCAGGGTGGTACTGTAAAAATATGAGCTAGACAGCCCTGGGTGAAATCTCACTTCAGTCCGGAATTCACTGAATGCCTTACCCTTCCATCTACACAATATATACAAATGTATCTTACAGGGTTGTTGTAAAAATTACATGTAAAGCACTTGGAGCACTTAGTAAAACAACAATGCATATCAGTGGTCCCCAAACTGGGCAGTACCACCCCCTGGGGAGGCAGTGGGATTATTTAGGGGGCACTAAGAGGCAAGGGGGCAGCAGGGGGGCGCTAGAGGTGGGCCCCTTCAACTGTGTTGTTGGATAGGGTCGGGGGTGCTGGTGTTGAGTTTGGGAACCACTGATGTATATAAATGCTAAATAATGAGAAGCTAGGCCATTTCAGTGTTATGAAGTTTGGATTCGGGTGGGTTTTTTTCCTTTTAAAGTCAAAAGAGTTATAACAAATGATGACTAATCGATTATCACTCAGACACAAAATGAAAACAAAACTGAACTATGGAATGAGACTACAGCTGTACAGAATGAAAAACACGAACCCACTATAGCAGGTTGATATTGCCTAATCCGGGTACCTGAAAAGGGGAGATATACTCAATGAACTCCAGACACCATTTGTTCACATTTGCTTTAGAGTATTTGGCTAGATACCTTCACATACAACTCCCCCACATTCTGTAGCTAAACAACAACTGACAAATATTAGCCAAAAAGAGCATAAATATTAATTTTTTCCAAACTTATTTGAGACACAAAGTATTGATTTTGCAAAGCTTGAAAGTTTTAAACAGATATTGAAGTAATGGAAAGGATACTTGGAACATTGTGGGGTAAAGGGCCAAAGGAAGGCAGAGAATCTGTGAAGGGGACTCCTTCACTCTTGGAAACAATCACCTTTTAGGCTGAGGCAAGGTAAGCCCCTATTGCAAATACTTCTCTTCTCTTTACAATTATGAGGTGTACAAGTATGATTTCTTTAAAAGCCAAGATCTTTATAATGCACAGAAACCACCACGATGGTTACATTGAAAACTTCTTGGGTACATTCCATAAAGTTCCACAGTACCTGTAGCAGCTGGGAAGAATACTCCAAATACAGTGAAGAAAGACTCCCCTGGACTGTAGTCAGGAAGTGTGTTGTTCAACATAAGGTCTTCGGAATAGCCAACAAAACCGTGTTCTGCAAATTTGCAAGTAAAATAAGAGGAAAATACATTTTAATGTCTGCTGCAGACGGTGTTTATGCTCTCCCTATCACATACTCTCCTCACTAATGCCTACCCATTTCTGGGCTTTCTTTCTGCAAATATTGCATCACATTATGTTAACTGCTTTGCTACCGAATCACAGGATAATAACAATAAAGTGATGTCTAGTCATAATCAACTTATGGTGACCCCTCGGGGGGAAGGGTTTCAAGACAGAGGCGGTTTGTCATTGCCTGCCTCTGGATAACAACCCTGGTCTTCCTCGGTTGTCTCCCATCCAAGTACTAAGCATGGTCAACTCTACTTAGCTTCTTCGTTCTGACAAGCTTGGGCTAGAGTGTGCGTGTGATTCACGCCGAATCACGGAATACGAGATCAAATGTCCAGGGACAACTGGCACTATACCAGCTCAAATAAGGAACATCAATAATGCTTTTTGAAGTGTGATACTTTGGAATCAGGAGGATCTGTTTAAAATAAAACAGTATCTATCAATATCAGAAATACTTAAGCATATAATTAGAAAGAGAAACACAGGGGTTTGGAACAATTATTTATTATACATACATATCGGTCACTAGTTTTGGCTGGTCTGGCTACTGTTGCTCAGGCTGAGGACATATGGCAGAAAAAACTCCTTGGAACCTCTTGCTGCCTGGTCCTTGTTGAACTGATGGCTGCCCGGCCACTGATTGGCCATCTACAGAAGAAGTGCCATAGCGAGAAGAACAGCAGCTCCCTCATCCAGCAAGCAGCTATGGTGGCATAGTGAGGTACTTGAGTAGTTGTATATCTTGCAGTGAGGTGCTTGAGTAGTTGTATATCTTGCAGCAAAGCAATTCTGTCCCTGGTCAATTTAATTCTGAAACCTCTTCACATTTACATTTCATTTCTATTTCAGCTCAATTTATTTCACTTCTGCTAGGAAGGTACAAAAATCTCAGTGTTGCCCCACCCCCAGCCCTGCTTTCAGGAGCTACAAAGGTAACATACACCAAGAGGTACTCAGCTATTATTTTTAATCATTTCTCTCTGGTCCTAGGAAGGACAAAGAGACTTGGCAAAATACATGCCAATTGTTGCTATGTCATAAAAATAGCGGGGTAATAAATGGAAAAAATAAATAAATAAACCAGGGGTTGGGCTTATTGACATCTGCCAAATCTTCAAGCAAAGTCACTGAGGTCAAACGCAGCCACGGGTTTCCAGTACCATCATTCTTTTTCGTGAAAAGAAAACTGTATCTTTCTGAATGCCTTACACGGATGACCGGTGATCCATGAAACCTGGGACTTGGCATTCACAATTCACAGTCTGTGTGCAGAATTTGCTATAAAACTTAACTTTAAGACTCCCCAGAAGGAGTTTCTCAGACAGAGTGATGCACAACTGAAAAGGATCCCACAGGAAGTATACTGAACAACAAGATTTAGCACAGAGACTGTGTTTGCAATCCCCTGCCTGCAAAGTGTGTGGTGTGCAACTGCCAAAAGAAAACTTTGATTTCTGTATACTGGAGGGAGGGAGCGAGTGAGAGAGGGAGGGAGGAGACTAAAAGAAATGTCTGAGTTTTGAAAAACATTTTGGTGCATTGGAGTATAGGACACACCTTAGAGGCTTGGAAAAGTTTGAGGTTTCCGCCTAGAGCTCTGAGAACTTGGAAAATGATTTGAGAAGCAAAGCCAGTGAACGGTGGTTATGCAGGGTGAGCCATTATGCAACTGCCGAAAGGATATCTTTTTTGCCAAGTTCCATGAAACCTGGTCTTCATTACAGATTAGTCAAGTTTTGAGTCAAATTCAAGATATAGACAGTCTGCAATGTTAAAGCTAAGCAGAGTCGAGCACAGAAACAGGACTGTATTGTGAAACTCAATATGCAATATTGAAAGTGGCCCAAAATGATGATCACTAAACTACACTGGGTTTGCACTTTAGAAAAATAACAGATGTTGAAATATAGATATTTTTTTTAAAATAGAAGGTTAGATAGTCATTTAAGAAACTGGAAAAGAAATACTTTCCTCAGACTTTCTTTAAAAAAATGTACTGGGAGGTCACTGGAGCAAGAAAATGTCCACTGTATCTCATCACTTTGTTCTTCCATTACTAAACTGTATCTGTTAGTATTACATTTAAAGAAAAGTGCATCAGAAAATGTGCAGGTACCTTTTCTTCATAACCCCCAGCTCACCACCTCACAACCGTGGCTATGATGAAATACAAACAGCACACCTTCAGAACAGCTGGAGATCCTGCCCATCATTTTAAAAAATTAACCACTGATTATAATGCTCCAAATTTCTGTCACGGTCTAAAAACTTAATTTCTTTCAGAAAATCTTGCAGTGTTAATTGCTTTCTTTCCATTTAACATGTGGGAAGACAATCTTGCTGCTAGTGTCAAACCAAAAACCTCAAGAAAAACATTTGCCGAATAATTAGAACAGAAAGTTAAAAGTCCACCATCTCTTTTTCATTAGAGCCAGGGTGGTGGAGTGGTTAAGAGTGTCGGGCTAATATCTGGGAGACCAGGGTTTGAATCCCCACTCATGCCATGGAAGGTCGCTGGGTGACCTTGGCTAGTCACACTCTCTCAGCCTAACCTACCTCACAGGGTTGTTGTGAGGGTAAAATGGAGGAGGATATAAGCTGCCTTGGGTCCCCATTGGGGAGAAAGGTGGGGTACAAATGAAGTAAATAAATAAATAAACCTTCTCCCATGTTATGCATTATTTCATGTATATGAATAACAAGACAATGATAGACATCTACTGGTTAATAAAATCACATATAACTTTTCTTAATTCATTCAGTAAGATTTAAGGTGGCTGACTATATGTATTAAGTGTATTTCATGTCTCATATGAGAAGTGCCCAAACTGGTGATAATCTAGAAATGGCAGCCCCTTCCCCTCCCCCCATATCTCCTTTTTAAATAACTGTTTACAGTCATTCCTTTAGTGAGGGCAATAAAATCTTCATAAAATGTTGCGAGTCTTATCTCAGAGTTATTTCACTACCTAAGAAATCAACTAGTGTCCTACCTCACAGGAAACAATGTAATTATACATAAAATAACTAACGATTTTGCACTTTGTGGTGGCACAAAGTCTCAGATTCAGCCCTACCTATCTTAAACTACCCCAATGCTATCTATCCATCCGTTTTTTATTCCCACCCTTCTTCCAATGAGTGCAGGGCAACATATATAATTCCCCCCTCCTCCATTTTATCCTCACAACAACCCTACGAGGTAAGTTAAGATGAGAGAATGTGATTGGCCGAAGCTTCCTTCAGAGAGGATTTGAACCTGGGTCTGTCCAGTCTTATTCCAAAAATCTACCCACTATACTATACTATACTGTACTGGCTATTTCCCAATGTTTTGGAAAGGAGTCTGAACATACAGTTCTGCTTTACTCTCACTATAAGTGCCTGCCTGATTTTGGTTACACATTACCAAGAACATTAATTTTTAGGACTCCTGCTTTAAAGATCTGCCTGCATATTCAGAAGCTGTTTTGATAACCAAGCAGTGTATCTCCTTGGAAAATGTGGCGCAATATCTTGGAAACTCTTGATTCGTAGATCCTTCTTTACACACTCTATAAAATTCTTTCTCATATCTCAGGTAGCAGACAAGATAAGAATTAATGGAATTTATAAGGTCTTGTCGAGTTTTGCTGAATGCACCTCCCAGGATAGCCTGCCATTTCTCTATCATACACCTAAAATTAGGATCATAAGAAATGCCTTGGCAGGATCATACCATGGTCCACCCATCTAATCCAGCATTTAGCTCCTCTGTGCATTATTCTGTCACAGCCATTTCAAGAAGTGGATTAAGATGTCCAAGATATGAAAGATGATACTGCTATATGATATATATAGATATATATAATCAATTAAAATGAGATGGGGGGATCTTTAGCGTAGAGTTATACTAAAGCTACAAATACTTTCCAGGGAGATGTACACAGTGTGTGTGTAGGGAAGAAATATCAGCATGGGATGGGTGGGTAGTTCATCCCTTCTGAACTTTATGTTCAGCAGTTAGTACTGCATTAATCCCACCTCATGTGTTTGGAAGTCTACCCCAAAGGAGAGTCAATCTAGTATCAGCGCCAATGATCCGCACCAATGATGAATCTTCCCAACCAGATTTCTACTGGCAGATTTCATCCCTAAAATGTTAAACAAATATTGTGCAAGGCAGATGCGTCTGCGGGGACATCAGTACAAGTGTTCACAACACAACCCTCGCTTAACAGATCAGAATAATAACGGCACAGAAAAATCTCAAAGCTATAATTTAGTCCACTCCCTTGCATGAAAACATATAATTAAATAATTAAAGGAACAAGTTCAGTATTTGGTATAATTTTCTTGCTATTTCATTACAAAATTCCTAACTGGCAATAATTGAATGACTGACAGTGTCATCTCAAAGACTGAAAGGAAGAAGAGGAGGAGGAGGAGGAGGAGGAGATCCCTGATCCTGGAATTATTCCTCACCTCTGCCTCCTTCCATATTACAAGCAAAACAAACCCTCTAAAATAGAGACATTACACAGAATTGAAGGGTGAAAACAATCTAACAAGGCCCAGCCCCGTGAAAGGCAATTTGGCCTCCTTATCTTTTGATGAAAAAGAATGTGCTCCCTCAGATTAATGACGTGTTTACCAAAAAGGAAATCACCACCCTTCTGAAGCACTGACTGTTTGTTCCTTCCAAGTCACTGTTCACTGATTCTGAGCTGATCTCCCAAACCTTCCCATTTAAAGCCAGTATACAATGCAATTTCCTCTTGGCAGCTGGCTGCTCAGGATGCTCAAGATTCCACTTTTTAACTCTGTCCTGAAAGCTGCCCTAGTGGGGAGTAAGAAGAACAGACTCCACCTGTTACCCTAGCATCTGCCAAGTCAGTGAAGTGGGAAAGTTTGCTATTTAGGTCATGCTGTATTATTCATATGCAGAGAGACAAAGAGACAGATGGTTAAATTACTGCAGAAGTGTTCTCCTCTTTCTCCCCCCTCAAGTGACTCATCTACAAATACAGCATACAAATATTTTCATGTCCATATTTCCAAGACAGCATGATTTCTGCACTCATATTCAGGTCAAAATCACAGCAATGCAACACATTTATAATTCAGCACAGACAAGACTGCGTTTGCTTCCTGTGACTGTACCACTAATTAGCACTGAAATTGGCTGTGGGCATAGAACTCTGAGAATCTCTGAATTTATTAAATTGGGGGGAGGGGGAATGCCCATGTTTCTAGCCCATAAGGCTGCAGAAAGAGGGTTGGAAAAAGCATGTGAAAAAATACCTACTGAAACTAGAACAGAGACTGAACAAAATTTCTAATGTAAAGGGACATTTCAGTGCCCTATCTAGACCAACAAATGCACAGTTTATAATTTAAAATAAGCAATAATATTATAGCCTGCTGAGGTCCCTCCCCTCCCCAAACCCCACCCTCCCCAGGCTCCACCCCCAGAATCTCCAGATATTTCCCAACCCAGGGCTGGTAACCCCAGGTACGAGTGGACCATAAGTTAAATATGAGCAGCCAATGAGATACAGCAAGAGAAAAAGCTAATACGATCTTGGGGTGTATCAACAGAGGTATGACATCCAAATCGCAAGATGTCATAGTTCCGCTGTACACCGCATTAGTCAGGCCACACCTGTAGTATTTCAAATTTCAAATAGCTTTATTGGCATAGTACAATTTGCAGTACATAAAAGGATAAAAGTTAAAGTAAAATAAAATTAATAAAAATCATTCCTGACACATGTAGTATTGTATGCAGTTCTGGAGGTCTCACGTCAAAAAAGGATGTGGACAGAATGGAGCGGGTGCAGAGGAGAGTGACGAGGATGATTAGGGGCCTGGAGACTGAGCCCTATGAGGAAAGACTGAGGGAGCTGGGAATGTTTAATTTGGAGAAGAGGAGGTTGAGGAGGAACATGATTGCTCTCTTTAAGTATTTGAGGGGCTGTTACTTAGAGGAGGGCAGAAAGCAGTTCCTCTTGACAGAAGAGGATAGGACTCGCAATAATGGGTCTCAATTGCGGGCAGAAAGGTACCCGCTGGATATTAGAAAAACATTGTTTACAGTAAGAGTTGTTAAACAGTGGAATCGTCTACCTATGGAGGTGGTGAGCTTGCTCTCACTGGCAGTCTTTAAGCAGAGACTAGACAAGCACTTGTCAGGGATGCTCTAGGCTGATCCTGCATTAAGCAGGGGGTTGGACTAGATGGCCTGTATGGCCCCTTTCAACTCTATGGTCTTTTATGCATGGGTTGGATCTCCCTGCTTGGACCTGGGTTCATTGCACATTAAAGTAACCCAGGTTGGGGAAAACTGTATGCATTGGTTTGAATGATCAGGGATGAAACTGTGTGCTAATTGAACCATGAATACAGAAAAGCAGTCTCCCAAGTTCAAATCGAGTCCCACCCCTTTCAATGCTGCTCTGTAATCGGCTTACCTCGTGAGAGAAGATTTCCTTCCCCACAAACCCAATTGCTGCATAAAAAAGCATTTTAAGAACAAGAAACAAAAAACGGAGCAATCTGAAAGGGGGACAGGGAGAAATCCAAGCCTCATTTTTAAAAAGCCTTTCTTTCACTCAGAAAGAGCTCCGAAGGTAGCAGGAAGCACTTAAATCCCTGCCTCTTTACACATTGCTTTGTGATTGGCTGTGAGAGAAGCTGATCTTCTGTTTTCTCCTGCATGCTGCTTTGAGGAGGGGGTTGGAAAAGGGTGGGGCGGGAAGCTCAACCCGAGAATGGTGTATGCATGCTCTGTGACTCCAGAATGAGCCAGGATGAATGGTTTAATTCGGGCCAGAAGAGGAATGGTAAAAGCCGGGTTCATTTTGAGTTGAAACAGCGTTGAGTTTCCAAGGAATGAGGTACCGTGCATACTGAAAAATTTGATCCTGGCTGAAACGGGGAATAAAGGAGGTTAAAGTGACCATGCATAAATGACCTATGATTCTAAGGCACATGTAAAGAAACCCCATATTTGCTTTCCACATCAACCCAGAGACATTAGTAAAAGTTCTTAAAAGACAGGTGATGTGCTCAGAGATTTCCTTCCTCCACTTTGTTTGCTGGATGAATGGGGAAGAGGAGAAATTGTGTGTAATATCACATTACACATGTAATTTCTCTAGACATTACTGCAAAGACAAGGAGAGGAGTGGAATTCTGGCTTTGGGATGCAGCCATGAAACTCATAGCTTCTAGCTTAGCCCTTACTAAAAAATCTTTTTCTGCCTATGGGCTTGGTGAAAGACCAAAGTGGACAATATGGCCATGGGAGCTGGATGTGCTCTCAAGGCACTTTGGCAATCTTCAGTACTCAGGAGACAGCACAGCATTAGAACATGTCAAAGAACTTGAGTTCACATTTTGCTGCATGTTCCCTTATCCAAGGGGAAATAGGCAGGCTTCACCTGTACATGAAGCAAGACATCTTATAGCTCCCCTAGTATATGCAACTAGAATCAGAACTGGATAGAAATGTTTGTGGCTCTGCGTGAGACTAACTGTGCATTCCTGAAGGGAGGGCTGAAGCACCATAGGAGCTGGTGTGACCCCATGCCGGCATCGGGATCATTTTGTGCCATGATAAAGTGGCACAGACGCCAGCATGAGGGCATTTACACCAGCACCACGGAGCGATGCAGCAGAGTGGACCTTGGCTGATGGCACTGCCACTCAGGCAGTAAAGACATGGAAGCAGGTGCCCATGCCAGCATTGGGGGCGTTCCCGGGGCCTGGGAACACCCCCCTATGCTGTAGCGTTGCTATGCGAGCTAAATAGCTGGTGTAACACCATGTAACTCTATGGAGGAGTTTCATGGTTGTTGTTTTTTTAATGAATTTTAAATATTTATTTTTTGGCTGGGTGGTGGTGTGGAGGTGGTGTGCCTGTGCCAGGAATGGGCTGCCCCAGTGCAGGCCTAAGAAAACTATCCATTTAATAGACCCAAGGAGGATTCTTAGTAGACCGGGTGAGGGTGGCATTAAGAGAGTGCATGAAAAAGGGGACCAAATTGCAATCTCATTTGAAATGTTGAATTAGAAGAAGGAAAGAACAGAAAAGAAGGCCAACAAAATTAATTGCATTGGAAAAAGCAAAACCAAAAATAGGGTACAGAAGCATGGAAGAAGAAATATTTTACACAGGGGCAAAACTTTTGCAAAGTAGATTGCAGAGTGGTCCGGATGGAAAATTACTTAAAACTCAGAAAAAGATAAAAGATAAATTAAACAAAACAACTCTTAAAATGAGGACAGAGAGAAACGCCATTTGATAATCATGATGGAAAAGGTCACGGCTCGAGAATGGTGAATGGAACATTAAGATACTGTCTGTCCAGCCCAGTCTATTAACCAACTCCCATCCTATGAGCAGAGTCAGAGAGAAAGACGAAGGAAAACATGTCTATCAAACTAAATTCCGGTTGTTTTCTCAATTTTAACTCCCCCCCCCTTAAACAGCCATTGCTATCGCATACCACATCCTTTGCGCCTCCCAAGCTGTTCAAAAAGAGAAGTCTTTCAGCTCCCACCTTAGCATCAAGCCTCTCCAGTCCTATGAGTCCCTTGTCACACGTCACTTAACTTATTTTTAAACTTTGATTTACAAACTGCAGATGAGTGCAGAATTAAAAACATAGCAGGAAAAACTATAGCACCAGCTTTTGCAATGAATGTTTGACATTTTCTTCCAAACTGTTGGGATAAATAAACTTCACACAACTACATAAGAGCATGGAGACAGCAGATAATAAGAGTTTCACACAGAAATAGTTATTACTTATATAATTGCTATGTAAAAGAAAAAAGGTAAAGGTCCTCTGTGCAGGCACAGGGTCATTCCTGACCCATGGGGTGGCATCACATCCTGATGTTTACTAGGCAGACTTTGTTTTTATGGGGTGGTTTGCCAGTGTCTTCCCCAGTCATCTTCCCTTTACCTCCAGCAAGGTGGGTACTCATTTTACCAGCCTCGGAAGGATGGAAGGCTGAGTCAACCTTGAGCCCGCTACCTGAAACCGACTTCCATTATCAGCTGCTTATTTATTTTGTTTATTCCCTAGAGGTAATGGACCTGAAGCAAATATGGCTAGCAGTAACAATACTATTAAAGGTAAAGGTAGTCCCCTGTGCAAGCACCAGGTCATTACTGACCAATGGGGTGACGTCACATCCTGACGTTTACTAGGCAGACTTTTGTTTATGGGGTGGTTTTGCCATTGTCTTCCCCAGTCATCTTCCGACCTCGGAAGGATGGAAGGCTGAGTCAACCTTGAGCCGGTGTTGTGCTCCCCCCATTCTCAGAGAGTCCAATGAGAGCAATGAGGGCAGGAGGTTGGTTTGATTACAGCTTGCTTTATTGGCCAAGAAGTCATAACTGGGTGAGCCAGGATCCAGACAAACAGCTCCGCGATCCTGTCACCCCGAGGCAGGGCAAATGCAAGAGGTTTTATAGACGTTTGACATTCCAATACAATGATACATTTTCTTAACATTTGATTTTAGCTTGTCAATGCAACGTCATTAGTTTCTTCAGCGCGTGCGCGAGCCTCGCTATATTAATGAATGGAGGCTAACTTATTGAGCAGTTCAGAGTGTTCCCTTGCAGGGCGAAGCAAAAATATCAAAAAGGAGGAATAGGTGGGAGGGAGGCTGTCGGAGCACTCCCTTATACAAGGGGAAAGATTCCAGCCTTTGGAATATGTGTGTGCCTACATGCTTGGTGCTAAAGGAAAGGGGGGGCACTGGGAAGCGGCTTTTGCGGTTTTGCTTGTAAGCAGCTTATGTGTGTAGCTTGCGTGTATGTCTGAATGTGATGCAGGTATGATTACTCAGGCACAACACCGGCTACCTGAAACCAACTTCCGTCGGGATCGAACTCAGGTCATGAGCAGAGCTTGGACTGCAGTACTGCAGCTTCCCACTCCGCACCACGGGGCTCCTAAGGAATTGCTATGTAGACAACAATAATTAAATCAAACCAAAATGTTGTTGGCCAATGGCCCTCTTTTTATAGGAAACATTGTGATTTCTACTTTTACCTTGTAACCCACTCTGAGGTCCATATTATGGATAGAAAGGCAAGATATTAATGATTTTAATAAATACATTACATATTCCTACATAGTAAACCTGAGACAACCTTCTAGATCTGTATAAGTCACTGTGTGTACAGACTGTGGGAAGCCATTGTTATAATGCAGCCATTTATCAAACTGCATCTCCCAATAGTCTCCCACATGCCTTCTCATGGTGGTGGACAATCATAGGATTACTCATATGGCAAAAGTTGGGTCAGGGAATTCTTCTGTGGCAAGTCTGCTGGAATGGCCTCCCAGAGTGGATACAAAGAGTGCCTCATCCACGGCATTCCAGAAGACACAAACGAAACGGTTTTACTCCAGAGGGCATTTGGTGGAGAGTGAATTGGCAGGTTTGTCTGCATTAATTATTTAATTCAAAAAAGGAACCCAGCAAGACTGCAGCCAATCACAGCCCACCAGCGCACCATCGTTAGAGCACATATGCAAAAAAAAAAAAGACACCACACTCCCCTGGGTCAAAAAGAACTTTTCCCCCCAGGAAAGGGCAGACAGGGTAAAAATGTTCTCGGGTAGAATGAATACAACAGCGAAAGAGGCGAGATGCAGACAGAAATTTTGAATGCGCTGCCAAACCTCGCAGATCGTCCATGAGGATAATTTGCTGTAAGTGAATGGTGTGGAAACTGCCATTAATTGACCTGTAGTTATGAAAGTGACAAGAGTTTATGTTTAACTAACTAAGAAAGAAGCTCAGTTTTTTTCAGGGAAGACTTTGTTTGATCCTACTGCTCACCTGTTCTATCACTGCTGCCCTTGAAACTCCGCTGAAGTAATCTTTGTGTTTTATACTGATAAGCTCAAAAGCAAACTAGAAGATGATGGACAAGGTTCACAGTAGTAGTGAAGTTGTATCAGCTGATTATTAGTATTTTACTAGCAAAGAGATAGCTGCTGTGAGCTATGCTGGTGAAAAGAAACAGGGTTTTCATTTCATCCCTGCTGTTCCCCAAAGTAATGTGTAAATCTTTTATCTTGGCCACAATCTGTCTTTGAACTCACTTCTTCAAGAGATTTTGCAGGCCTGCATATGCCTGTGACTGTAAGGCCCCCTAACATTGTTATCATTAAAAAAAAGAAATATGTCTGCACTGAAATCCAAAGTGCAGACAATTGGCAGATAACCAGTTAATAAATTTCTTTGCCAGACTGTTGAATAGACTGGCCTATAGTCAAGAGTGATGTCACATCAATTCAATGCATTATAACTGGAAAAATGTGGGTAGAAGCAGGGTGGGTTTTATATATAAATTAAAAAAATTGTGTTAGCAGCCTCTTGCTTTGTTCACCCACAATGTCTACCTTGTTCAGTAGCTGAGTGGGATTTCTGCTGCTATTTTTGTTCAGTAGTTTTGCTGCAAAGAAATCCAGTGCCAATTTCCAGATGTGCTTCAAATCAGAAGTCAGCAATCAGATAGGCAAAGCCTGCTGAGATTAGCAGCATATCACCATCTCTTCCCATATAACATGCTCACACACATGCACAACTAGACTGTGCCTTTCTTTCAAAACTGTGGCCATATCCGTTATACCCAAAAATATTTTGGAATATTTTCAAAGCATTTTCTTTTTTTTAAAGTAGTTTGTGTAATAGGTTCCACCCAAGCTCTGCATACATCAAAGAATCAAGTGTTTATACAAGATAATCTTGTTTTAAGGACTTGTTAATTAAGGCTGTCTTCCTGTCACACTGCATGTTATGTGGCATACCTTTTGCCTTTCAGGAGGGTCAAAGGCGGGACTGCTCAAATTTTTTTAATATTGGGAATAATTAGAATTTTAAAATTTTAGTAGACATATAATGTAATAATTAACATCATGTCTATTTAGTTGTATTATGTTAGAAGTTATTTTAATATACATATGAATATAAATATTGTCGTTAATTTAAAGTTTTCAAGATTTTAGACAAAATATTAAGATAATCATGAATTAGCACTCCATATTATTGTATATTGCTTATACTAATATTTATTACTGAAATATTTATCCTTTTCTTGGGCATAAATATCTTTACTATTTTATTTGTAAAGAAGATCATGGCTTGATTCTTTCTATATCATTTGTAGTAATCTCAGCTTTTATCATAGTTCGTATTCTGTTTTTATTATATACAAAAATTTAAATTACCAAAAAAACCCAACTCAGTCCTTGCGTCAGGCCTGTCACATATTGAGGGTCCTCTACACATGTAGAAAACACATGTTCTGGGGTAAAAACCGGGGAACATCCCAATTTGACACAATAATCTAGTTCAAAAGGGAAGGACTGGAAGAGAGACAGATAATTAATAAGTATTCTTTATTGCCCTATTAAAGATACAGAGCTAGAAGGTGAAATATCAGAAAAGCAAATGAACAATGCAACAGTTTGTATACTGTCCCAAAAAAACATTTATGTTTGGATGAACTTGTGTCTAACTGGATATGGCTATGGGAAGATGGCTGGCAATGAGGTAAACCGGTCTGAAGCCAGGAAAGGGAAATGGAGGTTTGGAAGAAAAGAGGTATAAAAGAAGTCATAAAATGCCTGTTCTGAAGAGAAGGGTCCAGCTGGGACTGTTGAATTTGTGGTATTGGAAGGTGGACCAGGAGCAGAACCAGCAACCAAGTAAGGGTTCCTGCAATTCCATCAGCAAAAGAGCCTCAGGGGCAGAACACACTACAAAGGGGTGCCCTGTATATGAACCTAAATTTATTGGGCACACATAGGGGAAGCTTTTGGATTAGGTGAACTTGGTGCAATGGTGAAATCCTTGGTGGCAATGGACCAACAGTGTTGAGTTCAACTTCCTATCTGTGCATTTAATTCTTGTAAACATACCCAGGCGAAGAAGGATGATGTATACCCAGGGGAGCAGAAGTCCAAATATGGTCATGAGTCAACAGAATGATATGGCGGCTAAGAAGGCCAATGCAATTCTGGGCTGCATCAATAGAAGTATTGTGTCTAGATCAAGGGAAGTAATACTACCACTGTATTCTGCATTGGTCAGACCTCACTCAGAATACTGTGTCCAGTTTTGGGCTCCATGATTTAAGAAGGATGTTGACAGAGTTGTGGAGCATGCAAGTTGGAGCGTGTCCAGAGGAGAGCGACCAGAATGGTCAAAGGTCTGGAATCTATGCCCTATGAGGAGAGACTTAAGGAGCTGGGTTTGTTTGTTTAGTCTGGAGAAGAGAAGGTTAAGGGGTGACATGATAGGCATGTTTAAATATTTGAAGGGATGCCATGTTAATGAGGGAACTAGCTTGTTCTCTGTTGCTTCAGAGACTAGGACACGGAGTAATGGATTTAAACTAAGAGAAAAGCGATTCCACCTAAACATTAGAAAGAACTTTCTGACAGTGAGGGCTTTTCGACGGTGAAATGTGCTGCCTCTGAGGGTGGTAGAGTCCCCGTCTATGGAGGTCTTTAAGCAGAGGTTGGATGGCCATCTGTCGGGAGAGCTTTGATTGTGGGATCCTGCATGGCAGGGGGTTGGATTCGATGGCCCTTGTGGTCTCTTCCAACCTTGTGTGATTTTGTCATGCCAGTTGAGACAGCAGATGGGCTGAGTGAATTACTTGAATGACAGACTGTTCACAGACTGCTTGACTAAATGGCGTGTAGTTGCTTGATGGTCTTCTCTGGGCCTGAGACTGAATTACTGGAGAAGGCTGTATTGTGAATTAGGCTCTGGGATCTTAACTTATTTTCTTGCAAACCTGAGTCATTGTTTAAGGCCAGAGGAACAGGGAACTCTGGAGGTTTTGACAAGGATCACTGACTGACGTAATCCTTAGGGGCATTCAAGCAGTTGGCTACTCCCATCCAAGAGCACCCAGGGAAACTCCTACCTCTGACAGGGGCGCTGTGTTTGGTGCCAGACTGGATATTTTATTTAGGGCGAAAACGCACAGTCGCTTTAGCCTCCTTTATTCCCTGTTCCAACCAGGATTCAGCCATGATCGAATGCACGTTTGGTGAAACGCATGTGTTCCATCCTGGCTGAATCCTGGCTGAAACAGGGAATAAAGGAGGCTAAAGCGACCGTGCGTTTTCGCCCTTAGTCTTCTGTCATCTTAAAGCCACAGAGTTGTGGGGCATGCAAGGACAGGGGTCCCCCATGGGAGGTGGCTGTGTAAGTAGCACTGAAGCAGTGTTCCTCCTTGTAGTCAGGTATGCAGCCAGACAGAAAAGGGTCAAAGGCAGATGCATAATTTTTGGTATGCCTGGAACTGCTCGGCCACCTTAATTTATAGGCCACCTCTCCAGAGGGTGATATCCTGACTTTGAATAGTCTGAAAACATCTCAAATACCACCCTTCACTGTAATTTCAGGATTATTTATTCCCCCGAAACAAAACTGCTATTGTGTTCAAAATATTGTCGAAGGCTTTCACGGTCAGAGTTCATTGGTTCTTGTAGGTTATCCGGGCTGTGTAACCGTGGTCTTGGAATTTTCTTTCCTGACGTTTCGCCAGCAACTGTGGCAGGCATCTTCAGAGTAGTAACACTCACTGTCCTTCAGTGTTACTCCTCTGAAGATGCCTGCCACAGTTGCTGGCGAAATGTCAGGAAAGAAAATTCCAAGACCACGGTTACACAGCCCGGATAACCTACAAGAACCAATGCTATTGTGTTATTTGAATACTGTATAAAAGAAGTGGGGACCCTGCAAGACTAGCAGTGGGGGAGTCTGCCACTGTGCCCGCCTAGCTTATCCACCCACTCAATGGCTCCTGTGGGGTGTGTGGGTGTGTGTGGCTGCAGCACTGGTTGCTCCCTCCTTGCCCCCAGGCTTGCCTGCATTTTGCCACCCTGTCCACAGCTCAGGCAGCAGCTGCATTGGCTTCTCTTTCCTCTGTTGCCCCTCCAGAGTTTAGGCAGCAGTGGTGGTGAGCTCCTATCTGTCTGTCCTCCTTCCTCCTGCTTGGTGGTAAGGGGGCAGCAGCAGCTCTTGCTCACCCACCCATCTGATTGCCAGGCTGCCTGAAGTGGGAGGGCAGTGAGAGCTCCTGTTCCTGAAGAGCCACCACCATGAGGTGGGGGTTTTCATTCCTCTGCCCTACTCTTCAACCTCACAGGACAGGTGGAGGTGGGCTGCAGGCTCCTCCTCCCCTCTACTGATGGCAAGTTTATATTTCCTGTGCTTGCTCAATGTATTCCTCTATTTTTGGAGTGATCTCAACTCCTCCCCCCCCCCCATTTTAAAGAACTTTACAGATTTTTTTGCAAGCCTGGGGTTACCCACAAGTTTGCAGAGGGGGGGTGAAATCTCCTTTCTCTCCAAGGTGGAGTTTTAAGTATCCACAGATGGAGCCATGTTAAGAATCAGTTATATTGGTATGGACTGCAGATATCGCTGTTTCAATCATAGCACCACACACAGCCCAACTGCAGGCACCTGTTTTGTTTTAATGTAACATTAAATCTGAGGTAGGATTTTGGTTTTATTTGTTTGTTGCTTGTCCTAGGATTACAACTTACTAAAATCCATTTATCCTATACTTAGATGCATTTTGGATTTGGATTTTGTACAGTTAAAAAAAAGAATTGTGTGATTAAAAATAGTATCCTTTAGCCCTTAACCATCTACGGCATGTGGTTACCAGTTTGGTATAATTATGAAACATGAAACAATCCAGATGTTCTTGTCCTAACTTTTTAAGATACATAAATATCCAATTAAAAGTCCTAGCAAGAAAAGACACTGAGAAACTTTTTCCTTGAAAACAAAACAAAAAGACCATTACAAAAGATTTGAAACAGCCGTTTCTTCTTAAGCCCCAGTTCCTTTTAATTTTTTTTTTTAGGACAATAACAAAATATGAAAAATGAACAACAGATCTTGCCCAGAAAGAATTAAAAATCCTCTTCTTAATTGTATTTACACCCCACATAACTCTGCTTATGTCCAGAGTGTATTTAGAAGCAATCATAGACAAAACGAATTGCCAGAGACAGAGATACAGGAAAATAAAAGTAAGGCAACATTAATACATTTTTTCCTTCTTTTTCCATCACTTTACTCTGCTAAGCATAATGATACAGACGCTCTGTGAACTAAATTTAGGGGTGACACCAGGGCTAACTGAACCCTGTATCCTATCTGCATTTAGAGGTTCTTGCTTCTTTTTAAGTATACCATTGGGGAACCTGTGAGGACTCATAAGGGAAGGAAATCCCAGCCATCACTGCCGACCACTGCTGTCTCCACTTGCTCCTGCATCCCCCCCTCCATTTGTGAACAATTTTCTCCTGATTCTTGTGAAAGGGTCCTTAGCCCACCCACAAAATACTGTGCCTCAGCAAGGGGCTTTGGAAATATTATACTATGATTGCCAGATGGTTTTAACAAAAATAGTGGACACACTCCACCCTCCCAAACAGCCTTCCTTCCTCTTTTGCCCCCACACCGCATTTCCAGCTCTGATGGTAGGGGGAGTTCCTGAAGATTTTGGAGGCAGTCTTGGGGGTGGTGGGAGTTTGGGGAGGGCAGTGCTCAGCTGGGTGTGATGTCACTTTGTGATGTCGTATCATATGATCTCACTTGCAGGTCAAAGATCAATCAAACACTGCCCCTTCCTGTGAGGTCACTTCCTCCTTTCAAAAGGCAAATCAAAATTTCCCACTTTACTCCACTTCATGCTCCCCATGCACTTCTGAGTGCAATACTCCACCACTGAACCACAGCCCCAACCCAAAATATATGTGTCAGTATGCATAAATGTAGGGAGTCCCTTGGCACAGGGTGGTAAGCTGCAGTACTGCAGTCCAAACTCTGCTCACAACCTGAGTTCAATCCCAACAGAAGTCGGTTTCAGGTAGCCGGCTCAAGGTTGACTCAGCCTTCCATCCTTCCGAGGTCGGTAAAATGAATACCCAGCTTGCTAGGGGTAAAGGGACGATGACTGGGGAAGGCACTGGCAAACCACCCCGTAAACAAAGTCTGCCTAGAAAACGTCAGGATGTGACGTCACCCCATGGGTCAGGAATGACCCAGTGCTTGCACAGGGGACCTTTACCTTTTTTTATGCATAAATGTATCTGCCAACTGAGGATAGCACTTCATGCACCAGACAATGTAAACCTACAAATGCTGATGCCACAATAATAGTACAATGGCTTTGCTGATAGCAGGAAGACTCCCAGATTTTTATTGGTCTTCAGAATGTGCAAGACAGGATTGTACAGGAGGGCATTTTTACAAAAGAGACTATGGTACAGTTTTCCAAGCATCCTCTAGGTCAGTGATGGCGAACCTTTTAGAGACCGAGTGCCCAAACTGCAACCCAAAACCCACTTATTTATCGCCGAGTGCCAATGCGTAACACGGCACAGCCCTAGGCCAGTGGTCGGCAAACTCATTAGTCAACAGAGCCAAATGTCAACAGTACAATGATTGAGATTTCTTTTGAGAGCCAAATTTCTTAAACTTAAACTGTAGGTAGGTACACTGAATAAAACTTGATATCATACTTAATAATGATCTTATTTATTGATAAAAATTAAATTGTAAGTCCCTGCCATTTCCCCCTCCCCGTCCGGAGTCCTCGTCTGGAGGCCTGGTCTACCACCATAAAAGCCTATTGGTAGACCTGGCCTCCGGCTGAGTCCCATTGGGAGGCCAGGTCTACCAATAGGCTTTCTTGGCAGTAGACCTGGCCTCCGGAGGCCCATAGAAGCCAATTGGTGGACCTAGTCTCTGAAGAGGGACTTTTTCCCCTCCTCGGAGTCCAGGTCTACTGCCAAGAAAGCCAGTGGGTAGACATGGCCTCTGAGGAGGGAAAAAAGTAAGTAAGGTATCCATAAAATTAAATCATGACAATGACTGACAATCACTGTACATTTTCCCCATCTGCATTCTCAAAACTTATTGTTGAGTTGTGCATCTGAGTGGCAAATCCAAGGCAAAACCTCCCATTCACAAATGGCCAGTAACCCCTGTCCCGAGCCCAGGCCTCCCGGGGCCACCTCGGGACTTTCCAGACACCGGCGGGGGTTAGCCCCCACACGCGGGGGGAGAAAAGGGGTCTGGACAGCAGGATAAAAGCCCCTCCCACCCGTCCTTCCCTCCGCCCGCCGACAAACCTCCGTGGTCGGGCGCCTGGCCAGGGAGAGGGGGCAAAGCGCCGACACCACCCCCAAGCAGGAGCTGACCCCCACAACCTACCTTTCCCCCGCAGGTTCCCCAAAGGCAAGAAGGGCAGACGCCCCTGAACTGGCCCAACCGAAGAGGGGCGAGGGGGCTTCTGGTGGGCCGGGAGTCCAGCCCCCCCGACACACGTGTGTGCGCGTGCGCCCCCTGCCCACTCTTCCTCATGAGCCCCTCCAGAGGGCCGCGGAAGCCGGCCGGCCACAGGGAGTAAGAAGGGCTGCGGGGCGGAATACCCTCCAGGGGGGCGGAGAAATCAGCCCCCGCCGCCCAGAGTCCAGGAAAGGGGGGGCTTTGAACCGCCCCCGTGACCCAGCTGGGCGGCCGCGTGCCTACAGCCTCCCCCATCCGGGGCGGGGCAGAGCTGGAAAGGCCAGCAGCTGGGAGGGGCCGCGCGTGCCGGCAGAGAGGGCAACGCGTGCCGGAAGTGGCACGCGTGCCATAGGTTCGCCAACACGGCTCTAGGTATTTGACTCTCTTGAGTTTCCTTTTCAGCTTCCTTTTAAGTAGTCACTTCATGTCTCTAAAACTGCCTCTTTTAAAATTAAATGTGACTTTTCTGGACTTTGGGGCTAAACGTAATAGTGTTATGGTCACTGTTCATAATCAACGCAGCAACATCTACATCTAGGGCTGTTGAAATAAAAAAATCCGGTAAAATTCGGATTTGTCAAAATTCGGCCTGTTTTGATTCGGGCCGTGCCGAAGTCCGAACTCCCCCGCTTTGGATCCCTGAAATTCGGGCAAGATCCGGAGTTCAGGGGAAATTCACCCCCCCGCGCGCCTTCAGGGGGCTTCCCTGAGCCTCATGCAGCTCGGGGGGCGCAGTTTGGACAAGCTTGGTTTACATCGGGGTGGGGAACCTTTTTCTACCAAGGGCCATTTGGATATTTATAACATAATTCGCTGGCCAAACAAAATTATCACCTTAAAAATTAGTTGACCAAGCCCCAAGCAGGCAGCTGATCCAGATGAACCCCCCCCCTGGTGTGGCAAGCAAGCAGGCATCCAACCGGTGGCGCACTCGCCCACCTGGTAGCACAGGATGGTCTGTTGCACCAGCCGGGCATAGCCATCCAGCCGCACGCCAGAGTTGCTCCTGCAAAAAAACCCTCACATCTGCCTTGAATAGAGGCTATTCCTGTCTGCTGGAGTGGGCAGATCACCAGTCTTAGATCCTTCTGAGCTAGAGATCTGCTAGGACCCACGAAGGGCCAGACCAAACGATTTCGCGGGCCTTAAATGGTCCCCGGGACTGACGTTCCCCACCCCTGGTTTACATCGTTAACTACACCTCTTTTGTTTTTGCTCAGCCAATGACTTATATAGTTGGCCAAGTTTCTTGTTTGACAATATGTGTTAATATTCTGCTTTTATATGTGTTTCTTGAAGGCACACTATATCTGCTCCAAATTTTCTTAAAGAGTGAAATGTCTTCTTGTGTTTAAAAACTAGATTTAGTTCACTAATATTTAATGAGACAATCTTCTTCATTTAAACCTGCTGTCTCAAAATGCTGCAGCTTGCTCAAGTTTATCTTCTTCCTTCTCTAGAAGAGCCACCGGAACACTGGATTTCTCTTCCTTATCCGCAGTTTCACTATTTGTAGATGAATCCTCTTTTCCATTTTTACTTTTCCTTTCAGCTCTGTCCTGTGACAATAACTCTTTTGTGAATAAATCAGCTTTCTCAATGTTAGATAAGATTTTTTTTGAAGGAAAACTTCAAAAGCACAAGGTATTAGCCGGTGATGTTGTATCTTTTTCTTTTGCAGAATTTAAGAAGTCAAAATCTCTCCCCTTCTTAAGTACACTTGCTGGTAAATCTTGAAAGCTCTGGATTTGTTTTCCCTCATGGGTCAGTGGATTTTGTCTTTGGTGTTTCAATATCATGTCCCTTGTTTTTTTATGAGAAAACGTGACTAGGATGTCTCTCGGGAAGTTATTCCTTTTGGCAAAAGCTGGATTGATTCAGACAGCCCAATCCTGAGCCCAGAGGAGGAGGCTACTGCGAGCAGGAAAAGGGGCTTTAAAAATGTTAAAAATAAAAAATGGGGGGAAGATCCCCATAGAGAAAAGTGATGCTGCACCAGCAAAAATCCTGGTGTAGCCCCACTGAGGTGTAGGGCACTGTTGGGACACCGGTGGGTGTTTGAGCTGGCATCCCAGGGCTGCGCTACCGCAGCAGTCCACAGACCGACGTAAGCGTCCCAATGCCAGCGTCTGTGCCAGTCTTGGCAGCACAAGTGGCATGGGCACCGGCATGGCCACCTGCACACCTCCTGAGCTCTTTCAGCCTCAGAGCTCAGGAATGGGCTGTTAAAGTCTTAATAGTTTTCAAAATAATAGCAGGAATGATGTATCATAAGTCCTTAAAATAGAGCTGGTTTGCTGTTCAAATTCAGATTTGCTCTTCTCTACCCAGAAAATATATTTAGGACATGAAGACAAAGTACAGAGAGGGGGAAAGACTGGGGGGGAGGGGAAAAAAGAGCGGAAGATGGCTCAGATCTAGCTGGGAACTCATCCGTGGCTTTCCCCTTTGATGCTGCTGGAACCCAGTGAAGCCTCTCTAGATTCTTGCCAACAGACCTGGTTCGCAATCCTTGGGAGGGAGGTGAAGAAAAAAATATTCCTTCCCTCCGGCATTGCTCTGCATGCGATCAATGCCCCAAACCAGGCAAAAAAAAAATTATGCCTGATGATCTGCCATTGTCCTCCTTCCACCAGACTACATTGAGAACTGTGAAGAGGTGGATGCATCTACCAATTAAGATTCAAGCAGAGAGCAAACCTCTCATTGTGTGTGTGTTAAGTGCTATCAAGTCGCTTCCGACTCATGGCGACCCTATGAATGAAAGTCCTCCAAAATGTCCTATCTTTGACAGCCTTGCTCAGATCTTGCAAATTTAAGGCTGTGGCTTCCTTTATTGAGTCAATCTATCTCTTGTTGGGTCTTCCTCTGTTCCTGCTGCCCTCAACTTTTCCTAGCATGACTGTCTTTTCCAGTGACTCTTGTCGTCTCATGACGTGACCAAAATACGATAGCCTCAGTTTAGTCATTTTAGCTTCTAGGGTAAGTTCAGGCTTGATTTGATCTATAACCCACTGATTTGTTTTTTTGGCAGTCCACCTCTCATTACAGGTAGTCAAACAAATTACAAATGCATGGCTGGCATACAACAGAGCGTACATTAATTAAAATATAGATGCCTCCCACATACAATTGTTTGCCGATAAAGTCAGTGCAAGTTCAAATTGGAATGGAAGTGAATGTACATTTTGAAATTATATTCAGCATCTGTAAGACTTCAAATATAAAATGAAACTGTCAGCAATTATAAGTTGGCACGCTCCAACTAACAAGGATTCCCAATTTAGTTGTTCTCTTCACTATAAGGGGAGCAGGAGAGAGCAAGCGCACAATCTCAAGGCCCTGTTCCTGGTATGTATGCAGGTCCATGCCTGGGGGTTGGGATAAGGATGTGTATTGTCTGGATAGGACTCTGAATGATAAGTTGCCCTAGCAAGAGCATTAGCTATATTTCTTAATTATTTATGTATTTAATTCATGTATACCCTGCCTTTATCCCCAATGGGATCCAAAGAAGCTTACATCATTCTGCTCTCCTCTCCATGTTATCCTCACAACAACCCTATGAGGTAGTTTAGGCTGAGCAAATGTGACCGGCCCAAGGTCACTCGGAAAGCTTTCATGGCATGAGTGGGGGTTCCAACCTGGGTCTTCCAGGTACTAGTCCAACACTGTTAACCTCTACATCACACAGGCTGCTCTCTTCTATTCTAAAAATTCAGGATGATAACATTTTAGCATCTTATAAAGAATTTATACATTCCGATAGGAAGGCCACCTTAAAAAAAAAGTTCGTTAATGTAAAATGTATTTGTGCCTTATTCTAAAAATAAAAGCAATGACGGGAAGGAAGTGACTGAACATTGGGATAATATTGGTGTGTATGTCTAGTGGGGGAAATGGGAGTGATACAGCAAGGAAACTCCACCCAAGCATAATCACGTAGATGATTTCACTTGAAATCTACAAGAAGGATGTACACAAGTCTGGGATGTTAATTTAACAAAACAAAACAAAAAGATATAGGCAAAACCTAGTAAAATAAAGAGGGGGAATAATTGGTTACTAATTTTTAACAAAACCGGCATATTTAAAAGAGATATTCCATGGCTGTAATAATAAAAAACATTTCCAGGCAGTGAGCCCTGTTGAATAAAATGGTACTTAATTCTGGGTAGATGTTTTACGATTACTCCTTGTATCTCAGTAACATCCTATCTAATACATTTTTATTCTGGAAGTCCTTTTAAAAGCCAAAATATTAATTATGCATACAAATTGCTTTACATTTGCATAGAACAGCATAATTAATGCTGCTCATTAATAGTTCCCTTAGAGACAGGTTTGTAAACATTACAGTCTTTTAACGGGAAGGGAAACTGAAACCCAGCAAGACAAAACTATTTCCTAGATGTGATACATCTGGAGGTAAGGAGGTTAAAACATAGGACTTCAATCCTAGAGTTTTAAAACTGGATGCCTCCTGTTCTATTGTTTTGTACCTCTACATAAATTATTTGTCCTATCAGAGCCCTATACAATCCTCCAAATTATAAAACTACGTCATCAACCATTCCAAAACTCCTGGAAGAAATTTACTCAGACAGGCTTACTTAAAGACCAACAATAGCAAGCCCGTGATGCAGTTATAAATATCTGGATAGCAATAATTCAAACTGTGCGCCAGATACAAAATCCTCTTCTGCTCAGCTGCAGTAGCCTGTCCACTTGGCTTTGTAGAAAAGATCAACTCACTTTTTAAAAAAATCTCTATTATTTGTTGATCTTTGAAATTTATGAAGCTCTGAATGAATACCACCCTTTCATGTATTCAAACAAACCATATTTCTTGATAATGCTACCGCTCTGAATACACACATGAAGGGTGCTTCCTCTGAAAGCCCTATAATCAGTGCTGAGATACCACTCAGAGGATATTTGCAGTAATGCAGGATTTCCCAAGTAAATAGTTTGAGTGAATTTAGCAATAAAACCACTTCAAGCTACAGACAAATTACATTTCAAGCTTAATATGTTGTTGAAAGTAACCACATGAGCTCTCAAGGAGACAACAGCTTAATATACATTAACAACTCCACTGTAGCCAAAGGCCTTAGAATTCGATTTAGGAACGCACTGTAACATACATAGCAAGTACAAGCCTAAAACCCCATTCAGAAGTAGAGTCTCATAATTTTGGTTCCTTTTTATTTCTCACATTGAGCTCGTGTTATCCTGTGAATTTATTCTTGCATAAGATTAATGGACACCTTTTATCTAGAGGTGATTCCAGTAGGCCACCACATTCTTAACTAACTAATTCCTGCATCTATAGCTGCTGCTACTGCCCTAGATCCTCCCTCAACATGCACAGGGTCTTTTTATGTTCTTAGCTGTAATCTCTGACAAGACATTTCTAAGGATTTCCGAGACAATGAGTCTCACATGACCCGCCCGCCCCCCATGTCAACACCTGACACAGAGAGGGAGAGTGCACATGAGTGTGTTGACCCCACCTTGTGCAAATGATCAGAAACACCACAATGTTCCAAACATTCTTGATCATTGGGGGGGGGGGTTATGCGTGCATACTTCTTCCATGCATGGGCAGAATGGTGTGATTGCACAAATGAAGTGGGTGGCCCCGGCTCTCCCTCTCTGCACACTGACTGAAGCACAGAGCGGTTGTGCATTCAGTACTTATGTGAAGCTATTTGAATAGCTAAAATGCAGGATTGGAAGAATAATCATCATTAGTATTTAGAATTCTAACAATAGGCTTAATGGGGGCACAAATCCCTTTGTGATTGTTACCCCTACGTTGCATAAACTGGCCACCAAGATGGTGAGTTTGGCCACGCTTAAGTGTTCAAAACCTGTATCTCCCTTATTCCCAAACAAGGCACAGATGGAAATATGGAAGTATTGGTGTGTGGGGGAGAGATGATCCCCCCTCAAGGGCTTATTTCCATTTTTTTCTTAATGTTTCTTTTCAGACAGCAATGAAATCTGTTTGCAAAATGTTCTTAAAACACTGTATCTATTTCAGATGGTGCTGCATTTTTTCTGCGATGCTAGCTTTTCTTTTAGTTCATTTTGTTGTTTGTGCTATATCGATATACCATTATTTTAAGCAGAACGTTTCTACTCCGTACACTTTTTGCCCTGTTTTCTTTTAACCATGTTGTGTGACAGTGCACAGGAACAACAAACCCAGGGTGCTGGGCTGAGTAGCTGATCCAACTGAAAGGGAACCATAGCAGTTAAACAAACACACAATAGTAATTCAGTGCTGAACTATCCAGATAAGAAATGGAAGGCGTTTTAGGTAAACATATCAACGTATGCAATGTTTCAACAGAAGGAGCATAAAAGGGTAACTTTAACAAACTCAAATATTTAGCATAACAGTATTCTGGAGAGAAGGTGTAGAATGCAGGGAAGGGTATTGAGGTGGTGCATATCTCAAAATAGTAATACACTGATATACTGGAATACTTTTTTAAAGGCAGAAATAGTCCAAAAAGAAAAAGGCAGGGAAAAGAAAAGTGGCTCCTTTAAAAGCACAGCAGACCTTTAAAATGATAGTCTGCCATGACTCAGAAGCCCCCTGCCCCAATGAAAATAGGCTTTGAAAAATGTGGGTCAAGGCTCAACTAACAGCAGGACAGCGATTTAGTATGTGAAACCACACACATACACACACACAAATCCATCTGGCTTCAGAAGCTAAAGTGGGTTAAAGAAGCTGAAGTATATGAAAGAGCCCTAAGATCCAACACCAATCCAACACAGGTCTTTCACAACCTGTGAGTACGTTGGGTAATTCTGAATCTTGAGACTATGGTGCCATTCTACTATTCTTGTCATTTACAGCACATTAGACATTTCTGTCAAATTCTCTCCAGACAAACCGAAAATGTTTGCAACGTGACTCATCTTACTGTTCCAGCTGTTGTTTTTTTACTTCAGTTTTTTACAAATAAAGTCAATATAAAATAAGCGATTTTTGTCTTGACTACAGCATGATAAAAACTGAAGATGAAGTGACACCTTCTGTTTACTTGTGTAACTACATTTAATTTTTATGGACTATCACCAAGCTTAAAAAAAATGCATGCATGTTTATCTGCAGCAAGTTTCACAGTGCACACCACTTTAAATAACAGAACCCATTTTAAGTTTTTGTACAAAGAGGAAACAATACGTTGTTCTTAACAGATACCAGAATCAACATATGGAGCAATCATATGTATATTGCTAATGTTAAATCTGATTTGAAAGGCCAAAGCATGGAGATTTAATTTTAATTTAAGAACCCCTATAAGGCCAGTGTGGTGCAATGGTTAGGGTGGTAGACTCAGACTTGGGAGATCCAGGATCAAATCCCCATTCTGCCATGAAACCTACGATGTGACATTTGGTCAGTCACTCCCTCTCACCCTATTTAGATCGATAGATTGTTTATTTACAGCCCTTTGCCAGATAAAACAAAATACATGGACTACAAAGGTTTACAGTCCGAGTCTTAAATCACTTAAAAAAATAAAAAATAAATAACATCCAAGTTACATCTGCCATTTGGACTAAGAGACTACTCTATGGCAACAAATTTTCATAGTGATCATGGTGTCTCCCCTGCCATATTGGTGGCACCTCACACCAAACCCCCAGATGACTTCCCCCAGCAGTTTCATGTAGATGTTAATCAGCATGGGGGATAAGATGGAACTCTGCAGGACCCCGTGGCATAAATGTCATGGGGCCGAGCAGCAGTCCCACAGCACCACCTTCTGAAATCGGTTGGTCAAGGAAGAGCAGAAACACTGAAGCACAGTGTCCCCTAATCCTAGCCCAGTCAGCCTTTCCAGAAGGATACCATGGTTGACGGTATCGAAAACCTCTGAGAGGTCCAGGACAATCAATAGGGATGAGCTCCCCTATTACTGTCCTGATGGAAGTCATCAGTCAGGGCAATCAAGGCCATTTCTGTCCCTAGACCAGACCTGAATCCAGATTGAAATGGGTCTAGATAATCCATCTGCTCAAAGATCATGTGAAGTTGTGTAGCCACTACCTGCTTGATCACTTTGACCAAGAACAGAATATTACCCACTGGGCGGTAGCTGTTTAGGTCATTTTGGGTCCTGGGATGACTTCTTCAAGAGGGGTCTCACAACCACCTCTTTCAAAGTGGTTGGAACGACACTCTCACAAAGAGAGGAATGTACCCAGTCCAGCATGATACTATTAGCCATGAGGGGCAAAACTGGATGTGGTGGGCTGCACACTTCAAAGCCCCTTGTCCTCTTCATCAGGCCTCATCAACTGAAATCCATCCATTCACCTAAGACCAGACTGCTCCAACAACACCTTGAGACTGGACCAGTCCAAGTGTGGTATCTAAGTCATGGTGGATGAGGGAGAATTTATCTGCAAAAGGCACTGCAAAGGAACCACAGCAGGCTTGTATGTGTTCTGGGTCAACATCCTCTAGGACTTGACATAAAATCTCCTTCATAACCCGCTGGATGGCACAGTGTAGATGTAAGGGTGGCAGATAAGTGAGCTCCCTTTGCTGCCATCACTGCCACAGAGTAGGCACAATAATGTGCTCTCACCTGTTTTCAACTGCATTTGCTTCAAGTTTTCCCACCTTGTGCTCTGTCAGTCCAACTCAAGCTCCTCATCATCCAAAGCTCTCAATAAAAGAAAGGCCATTCTGGACTCCATGGAAGGAGAGAGGGTGCTCAGGAGCAATCATGTCCATAGCCCCGATCAACTCTGCATTCTGCAGGTCAAACAGGGCTACAACAGGGTCACTACCCTTGCTGGCTGGAAAATCCCAAAGAAACATCAGGACCCCCCTGTGGATCCATCAACCTCCAGGACAGACCATCCTAATTGTCCCCCCACCCTGGCAGATGTTCCAAGTGTCTGTGAGTCTAAATCTCACCACATAATGGTCGGTCCATGACAAGAAAAGAATGGAAAATTCCCCCATTATCAAACCATGTACCTTATCCTCTGATAAAACCAAATCAAGCATATGACCTGCTGTATATGTAAGTACCAGAATGTTCCTATCTCAGCATCTCAGGTTCCTACCTCAAAGTGATGCTTTGAGGACAAAATGTAGGACAGGAGAGAATCATATATACTATTCTGAACTCCTTAGAGAAATAGTGGAGTAAAAATACACTAAATAAATAAATAAATAAATCCACCCTCAAGACAAGGCAGTGAAATGCCTTAAATATAACTTATAAGTTACTTGTTAATAGTGGCATACAGAAATATAAGCAGTAATAAGGAGATACAGCTCAAACTAACAGTTATGATGCCCTGACCTGGATGGCCAAGGCTAGCCTGATCTTGTCAGATCTCAGAAGCTAAGCAGGGTTGGCCCTGATTAGTAATTGGATGGGAGACCACCAAGGAATACCAGACCAGGCTACACAGAGGCAGGCAATGTCCAACCACCTCTGAATGCCTCTTGCCTTGAAAACCTTACGGGACTGCCATAAATTGGCTGCAACTTGACGGCACTTTCCCCCACCACAACAGTTATGGTGGCAAATCCTTCTTGTTGCACAATTCTTTTCTCTAGGTACTCTTGTTCCAGCCAGAGGCCAGCTGGGAAGAAAAAAATATTTGGAATTAACTGTCGAGGGGAGAAGTAGAAATTGGGTTGCATACTAGGGTGCCAGCACCAACTCTGCTGGTACTGCTTTAGATGTAATTGATATGGATTTCCCAACATCACATGTACTTGGGCCTAAAACATTACAGCATATAATCGATGTTAACAGGTGATTCAGACATGTTAGTGCTGTAACTGGATGTATATGGCGTGGCAAGTATTTGTATTCTATACATTCTTCTTGTCTTTGAAACTCAGAAAGCAGTGCAACAGGGAAATACTGTGGTCCTTGTAAATACAACAGTGATTATCAATCTGGAGAAATCAATACACATTTTACCTGGATCTAGATGGGTGAAAGATCCAATGACAAAATCCAGTGTGGAAACAGCCAGTAGAAATAGTAGCAGCAGCTGGAGACGGATTATCCATTTCACACCAGCAAGGTTAATTCCAAGCAAGCCTAGAAGGACAGCAAGTGAGATGCCCCTCACTGCCCAAATGTTACTGAGACTCAGAAGGTCAGAGATAGATTCGGCAAATCCAGTAATGTACATAGCACCTGCAACACACTAAAAGATAGATCTATTTCAGTGAAACTACTATGAGAAACCATAAACTGAAAATCTGGAAAGCCCAGCAGATATATTTATTTTAAATATTATTTCAGTTTTTATAACCCTTCACATGGATCAAAAACCTTTTCTTCAAAGTGGCTTTAAAAAAAGGTCCATCAGTAAAAACAACAATTTGATAAAACAGCCTCCATGACTCATAGCTTTCATTTATTTTAAACAACAACACAGCAGTACTAACTACTTAGCAAGAAGTAAAATACCTCCCAACCCAGTTAAACAGATGTTTCCCTTATCCTCAGAATGCTGTTGGAACAAAAAACAATCTCTGATTTCCCAAATGCGTGGTCAGAGCATGTTGATGCATTTCTTTGAAAAGGAAGAGTTAAAGAACAGGTCCCACCACTGAAAAAGATTCTAACCCTAAAAATGCTTATTTTGAAAAAAGAGACACCATTTCAGGAGCAGAAGAAAAGTAAAGGTATTTTGTTGGAGATTCTCATTAAGATATTTACAGGTCTGTTTTTTTATATTTGATTATTTTTAATGGTAAAAGGATAGGAGCCTTGTGGCGCAGAGTGGTAAGCTGCAGTACTGCAGTTCAAGCTCTGCTCATGACCTGAGTTCAATCCCAACAGTAGTTGGTTTCATGTAGCCGGCTCAAGGTTGACTCAGCCTTCCATCCTTCCGAGGTCGGTAGAATGAGGACCCAGCTTGCTGGGGGGAAAGGGAAGATGACTGGGGAAGGTACTGGCAAACCACCCCGTAAACAAAGTCTGCCTGGTAACATCACCCCATGGGTCAGGAATGACCCGGTGCTTGGACAGTGGACCTTTATCTTTTTAAAAAAGGACAGGATAGTGGCATACATAATAACCTAGTATCAGTGTGTTCAAAAGTCCCAATACCTAACTGCAATAACAAGGAAACTGAATCTAGGACTGCAGTTCATATGCAACATAGTTTTGAGTTATGGTGCTGAAATAGTCCTGATCCACACTGTAGCCCCAGATATGGTTGCAATTCTTGTTGAAAAATTCTGTGACACTACTGATCACCCACTTGTAATCATATGGATGGGTCCATGGAATGAGCATGAAGTTACGTTTTCCAACATAAATAGCATATGTGCCAGCCTTGTGGAACCCAAATCAACAGCCTTACCAGTGGTGAACACATATTATTGTTGAACATACAATATCCTCCTCCATGGGCAAGGGAAAGAGGAAAGCCAGTTGGCAGTGATATGACAATGTTTCAGAGACATTTATGACCCTGGCCCATAACCTCTTTGAAAAGCTTTGTACTTGTTCTCTGCAAGAACTAGTCATCAGGATTATGTCTGAAGCTATGATCCTAGAATTACAACCCACTTAAACAAATGAGAAGGGCACCTTTTGCTACTAATGATGGCCAGTCCTGGTGAATACTACTGTAGTTTCCATTGCATAACCCAACGACCTTTTCATAATGTCATAGCTATACACCTTCTATACACTCAAGAAGATTATATTAACATATAGCAAATGCTGCATGTCTTAGACCAGTGGTTCCCAAAGTGGGCAGTACCACCCCCTGGGGAACGGTTGGATTACCTAGGGGGGCACTAAGAGGCAAGGGAGCAGCAGGGGAGCACTAGAGGTGGGCCCCTTCAACTGTGTTGTTGGATAGGATAGGGGGCACTGGGGTTGAGTTTGAGGAACCAAGGGGACAGTGGCACGAAAAGTTTGGGAACCACTGTCTTAGACAAAATTTGGAGAAGCAACCGGAAACTTGTATAAGTGATTTTTTCCCCCAAGAAGAGAATATTCCTACCTGGCCAAAAATATAAAGAAGGCCAACAGTCCCTCCAACTTGACCTCCAAGGATGGTAGAAATCATTGAGTAGACGCCTCCACTTCCAATGCTGCACCTTTCACAGACCCCAATGCCAGACAAGACAGTTATCAAGGCCACCAAGATGACAAAGGACACCAAAAACATGCCCATCAGGATGCCAGTGTTTCCCTGAAAAAAAATGGGGAGGGGGAAAGTGATTGAAGTCTAACTGGAACCTTATGCAGGACTGACAGTGTCCTCCTAAGCAGACCTAGAAAGGTGTAACTTGGCTTAGGTGTAACTTGCACTTCTACAAGCAGATCATCAGATGATTATTTGATGGAAGATACAAGTGGCCCATCTTCGCCTCTCATCTGTATTACCACATCACCATCAGATTTCACATGTTTGGGTGTGTGACAATGAATATTTCATAATGTGCACTGAATTTAGAATTGTCATATTTGGCAGTAGCATTTTATATATTATACCTACGTAAACTACAAAATTTGGTGGTTAAACATGCCTAATTTGTAGTTCATATTTCAAAAAGATTTCGAACAACATGCTACTCTGACCAAGCAGAACTGGCTCCTTTTTTTCTGCTTACCTGTTTGACACAAAGAACACACAAAGTTGCCTTCAATTGAGTCATACCATAGTAAGTATACTATAGGGTTGCCAGGTGTGTCCCACCTCCAGCAGGGGATGGGGGGTAGGATTGCCAGATCCAGGCTGGGAACCTTCTGGAGATTTGGGGATGGAGCTTGGGGAGGACAGGGACCTCAGTGGGGTACAATGCCATAGAGACCATCTTCCAAAGCATCAGTTTTCTCCAGGGGTACTGATCTTTGTAGTCTGGAGATGAGCTGTAATTCCAGGGGATGCCCAGGTCCCACTTGGAGGTTGGCATCACTAGCATACTATGATTGGCAGCAGTTCTTCAGCATCTCAGGAAGAGGTCTTTCATCTCATTTACTACCTGATCCTTTAAACTGTGGATGCCAACGACTGAACCTGAGATTCTCTGCACGCAAAGCAGATGCTCTACCACGGGGATCATCATTGCCCAGTCACAAGATATAATGGTGATAGGAATGCAGTTGAAAAAACGTATAAGCTTAGGGCTGCTTTACACAGTACAGTTACTTCACTCTTGAATTCTCCTGCAAATCACACCCATGTCTAAAAAAGAATCATGGGAGTGCCAGTTATGCCTAACTTTCTCAGAAAGACACAGGTAGGTCCCACAAGACTGAGAGTGGCTGAGCAGTAGCCACTCCTTTCCATATCTATAAAGAGCTACTCCCATGACAGTATTTTATAACACAGAAGAAAGCATAATATGAAAAACTATGTTTCCACAGCTTTTGGTATATACAAGCTCTCATCAGGAGGCTTCAAGTGTTATCAGCATGCAGATGCTAAATAAAAAAGTGACCTCTTAAGCCCTTCCTCTGAGCTTTCGAGAGCCCCGTTGAGAACTAACTCCAGTATTTTGCTTCCTTCAACCCATCTTCAAAGCATTCTGTGTGTTACTGTTATCCTACAGGCGTGGTGTTTCTTCCTCTGCTGATTGTCAAGGAGCAGCACTAGCTTTTAGGATTTTCTTTTTCTTTTCTTTTTTTTTGCTTACTAATTGTTGTTTTGTGTGAGACTTTCATGTGGTTACTCTCCATCTGTCACTATTTCCAAGTGGCGCCCACTGTTTGAAAAATACAAGGTATTTAGTTTATGCAAAACTGGCAACGCTTTTGTTTTGTTTTTAATGCAAATGGTCAGCTCAGTTTAAAATGAAGAACTGACAGTGCAGTCCTAAGCAGAGAGACACGGCCATTGACTTTAGTGGACTCAGAAAGATGTAACTCTGATTAAGACTGCAAAATGAGAACTATTGCTTCCCTTTTTAAAACAGTTATTTAGGAAGAGAACAGGAGAGTGAAGGTTTGTGTGCTAGCAGATACATGCATGCTGAGTCCTGGCTCCAATACTCCTTGATCGGATGCAAGTGTCTTCTAAGCCAGCAGGACATCAAACCAAAACAGCATTTCATCAAAAGAATAATATTCCGGATACATACCAGTTAGTTACAAGGGAGACAGAAAAAGAGAACAAGTGCACTAAGTAGAGGAAGGAATAGCTTTCTAGTTTTGAAAAGAAATAAAAGAACTTAAATGCCAACCTGATAATATTTGATACAGCTTTTGTGACAAAGGAAAAGGGAGACTGCTTAAACTGTAGGGCAGATGGCAAAGAAGCTGTAGAAGTAATGGGGAAGGGTTGGTACTCAAGTCACGGAGCAGATGTTTTGCATGCAGAAGATTCCAGGTTCAGTCTCCTGGCATTTCTACTTAAAAGGATTGCAGGTAGCAGGCGCTGAAAAATCTTTCTCTCACTGGGCCAGTCACACACTCTTAGCCTAACTCTTAGGGTTGTTGTGAGGATAAAATGAAGGAGAGGAAAATGATGGAAGCTGCTTTGGGTCTGAGAAGAAAGGCAGGGTATAAATAAAGTAAATAAATAAATAAAAATGAATCACAACGGATGTGAGGAACTTTATCTTCAAAATCTGTCTTGAATATTCAACTCCAGATTTAATCTTTATTCATTCAGTGGTCTTGGCCAAATTTCTCTCTCCCAGAGTTGGTGTAAGGCCAAAATGCTGTCTTTACCTGCCTGGAGGCAGAAGCAGATTGCAAATGTAGAAAATGCAGGTGATTTAGTTACAACAGCCTGTATTCTTCCACTCTACTAAGCAAAGTCCGGGGCCTTCCTCCAGCCTAAAGAGCCTTCCTCCGACTTAAGCAGCTCTTCCTCTCACAGAGGACTCCTCAGGCCTCCTTCCGCCTTATGCTTTAATTGCTGTTTTTATCTTTTTTTGAATGTGTATTTTTTTCCTGGTTTTAATTTTTTATGATGTGCTTTTGTTTGTTGTGAATGGCTTTTAATATTTGTTTTTATTATGTGTGCTTTTAACCCGCTATCTGCCTTGGTGGCCCTGACGGGGGAAGAAAGGCAAGGTATAAATTTTGTGAATAAATAAAATAAAATAGGCTGTTTGCCTTCTTTAACTGAGGCATAAAAGGAAAATGTCAGTGGATATTCTCTAGTGACTGATCTGCTGCATCTTTTGCTAAGGTCCAAAGGATCTTCACAATTACTGATTATTATTATTCATTCAATTTGTACACAACCCTCCCCGGTCACTGCCAGGGGTCAGAATGGCTTCCTAAAACAAATACACAAGTATTAACACAAGTATAAAACATATCACATTAAAACTATAAATTTATACAAAGAAGGTGCCCTAAATGTGAACAAATGAATATAATCAAGAGCATATTCCTAAACAGTGCAACAGGTGGTGAATATCCAGCTCTTATCTGAAGTATTAAGCTATCGCTTTATATTAACAATTTGTGGAAGCAAAGAAGTCTTTCTTTTCCACTATAACTGTCCCTACTTAGTGCTGTTCAGTGGAGATGTCTCAGCAGGAGAAGGCTGTTTGCTGTCAAGTGTAAAAAGTCACATATTTACATTTGTGAGCAGCGCTTAAATTAATACAGCTACTACAAGTGCCCTTTAGGTACAGCCCCTAGGAGTTTGTGGAGAAAGTATGATCATTATTGTCACTTAACTGCTCCCATCAACATAAGCATCATACTTGATTTGGAGCACCTACAGCCCATCAGGAGACCAGCTACTGAGTAGCCATTTGATCTCCACCCTCACCCAGCCAATTATATATTTAATTCACTGCAATTCTTAAATTTTATGTTCCTTCTCATCCCAATCATTTACTGTATAAAGGTAATTTTAATTCAAATCCATTTGTATCCAGTCCAGTTCCTAACTCAAACTTTATCCTCCTCCAAAATGTGTGGAATGCTTTCTTTTTCTCCAGTGGATAATTTATACTATAAAGTTTTACTGAGTAAGACAGATTCCTATTGAACTTTTGGTAGCAGGGTCAGTCTTCAAAGTTGTGAGTCTGGGCCATGCACAAATAAAGCTCTGGTCAATATATGCAACAAATGAAGAGAAGTTCAAGTGAGAGAAAACGAAACAAAGATTTTTAGTGGGGTAACAGGAGAGCTGCCCTGACCTGGATGGCCCAGGCTAGCCTGATCTCGTGAGATCTCAGAAGCTAAGCAGGGTCAGCCCTGGTTAGTATTTGGATGGGAGACCACCAAGGAATACCCAGGTTGCTGTGCAGAGGAAGGCACTGGCAAACCACCTCTGTTAGTCTCTTGCCATGAAAACCCCAAAAAGGGGGTCGCCATAAGTCGGCTGTGACTTGACGGCACTTTACACACACACAACAGGAGAGCTACTTCAGACGATATCTTTAAGTAGCACTTGAAGGAGTATGGGGGTGCGTGAGAAGGAATTTAATTATGACAACAGATTTCACTTGATTTGATCAGTTTGCCTGTAAATAATCCAAGGCATTATTTTATTTCGACATTTTTAAAGAAGCACATTAATGCAGTCATAGAAAACCACATAAATTTTAAGCACTAATTACTTGCTTGACTTGGGTGAGAAAAAGACACATTACAGTCGGATTTCTGAGCCATTGTGCTACAAATGAGTACTAGACACTGCAATCCTAAAGACTCTGAAACCATGTCTGTCCATTACAGCAACGATTCTATGTAAAAACTGTTGGGAATGTGTACAAAGAAGACAGAAATAAATGCTGTTCTTGCATAACATATGACACCCCCACCCTTCCATAGCATTGTTTGGACACAATGAGACAAATCAGAAAACTGAACAGCGTTTGCTACACTGGCGACAGTCATCACTATCACAGCCCAGAGAAGGTTGTCTGTATCGGGGTGAGATTAAGAACATAAGAAAGGCCATGCTGGATCAGACCAACGTCCATCAAGTCCAGCAGTCTATTCACACAGAGGCCAACCAGGTGCCTCTAGTAAGCCCACAAACAAGATGACTGCAGCAGCATTGTCCTGCCTGTGTTCGAAAGCACCTAATATTATAGGGATGCTTATCTGATCCTGGAGAGATTAGGTATGCATCATGACTAGTATCCATTTTGACTAGTAGCCATGAATACCCTTCTCCTCCATGACCATGTCCACTCCCCCCTTAAAGCTTTCCAAGTTGGCAGCCCCACATCCTGGGGCAGGGAGTTCCACAATTTAACTATCCATTGTGTGAAGAAATACTTCCTTTTATCAGTTTTGAATTTCTCACCCTCCAGCTTCAGCAGATGACCCCGCGTTCTAGTATTATGGTAGTGACTCCCATAAACATTATCCTAAGAGCATTTTGGCTACCAAAGGAGTAGTTATGTCAGTACAACATTACCTGCTCTATGTAGGGTAGCAGTAACAAAACTGAGGATACCCAGAGGATGCACCACTTTGAATATACAGAATGCTGTGACAACTACAAGCCACTGTGCTCTGTCACAACTATTCATATTAGGGCTGGATCCAGCTAGTCAAAATTTTCTGTTCAAATACAGGACTGTACTTTCTATCACCATAAAGGTTAAACACCACAACCTGAAGTGCAGTGTGACCAAAACAGAGAGTACAAAATGTACCACAACAAACTGCATACAACAAAAATAGTTCAAGAAAATCGGACCAGAGAGAATTTAGATAGAATAACCTTCAAGAATTTTTTTAAAAAGCAATCACACAAATCAATAAGGATGCAAGTTAGATAGCCTGCTACTTAGTCTGCAAGGATGCCTCATACTTACCACCAGCCACCCAGTTCTCAGAAAGAGAACTACTCCAAAAATGTTGATCATGCAAGAAGTAAATACTCCGTCCCATGTTCCAAACAACACTGGTTCCCAGACAAAAAGCTGTATCTTCCACCAGGGTCTGTTCTGCATTTGAGATACCTAAAAGAAAATAAACACTTCAAGTTACTTTTGCTCTTTTATTTTGCTGGGCACAGGGTCAGTTCACTACACAAACAACTGCAGATCTTGGCAAACAGAGCTGACCACTCTCCTGCCTCCCACTGGGAGCTACCTACCTGGACAGTTGTAGAGGTTATCATTAAAGCTGAATTCAAGAGCCTCATGAATAACTATCGTTCCTAAGCTGGCTGTGTGTGTGTGCGCATGCGTGCTTGCGCACACCCTTCTAATTTGAAGCCTTTAGGATTATACTGGCACAACTATTTTCTCTCTCTCTCTCTCTCTGCATATAACTGATAACTCCATAAATTATGGAGGCATAAAATAAATACTTTTATATAACATTGCTGACTTTATTGGTTCTTGTGGGTTATCCAGGCTGTGTAACCGTGGTCTTGGTATTTTCTTTCCTGACGTTTCGCCAGCAGCTGTGGCAGGCATCTTCAGAGATGCCTGAACTTTACTTACAGAATTGTCAGTTAAATGAAAATTAGATGTATTAAGTGGGAGACCCACAAGGACTTGCGAGGGTATCTCATTTTCCTCTCCCCCCACTATTTCCTCTTCCCATTCCCTACAAGTCCCCGTAGCCTCTCCTCTTTCCCTGCTTCCTTTACTCTTTCCCACCCACCAGGCAACCAACTGTTATTCACCCCCCGTCTTAAGCTTTCCCTCCTTCTTTCCCACTGGCAGCCTCTTCCTGGAAAAACTATGGCCCAGTTGCACAGTGCTGGCTGCTGAGCCAAGACCAGTTGGGGAACCTGCAAATACTTGTTAGGGGGAACACTGCATTTCCCTCCATATCTCCACATTATTTCATCTTTCCTTCCTCCTGGTAATACCTGTATCTCCACCTTTTCCTGCTTCCTTCTCTCCTTCCCACCTACCCACCCACCAACCTACTTTTTATCTGCCCTCCATCTTCAGCTATATATATTATTTCATTTATACCCCACCTTTCTCACACTGAGGACCCAAAGCAGCTTACATCATTCTCCTCTCCTCCATTTTATCCTCACAACAACCCTGTGAGTTTAGGCTGAAAATGTATAACTGCCCCAAATTCACCCACTGAGCTTCTATAGCAGAGTACTGATTCACACCTAGGTCTCCCAGATCCTAGTCTGAAATTGTAACCACTACACCACACTTTTTAAAAAATATATACTTCAAATTTCTATCCTGCCCTTCCCAGCCGAATCCGGGCTCAGGGCGGGTAACATTAAAACCATAATATAAAAGCTATAATACTTACACATTAAAACCAATAAATATAACCATACTGAACAACATAACCATAATAAAACAACAGATGGTGCTTGATTAGAATAGTAACCACTGAGAGGCTCTGCAGTCAGACATTCCCCCCAGGTTCGTAAAATGAACAGAATAGCAGAGGGGGGGGGGGAGGCCAACACTGATGACATCTGCAGCTGTCCTCAGATGTCATCAGTGTTGTAGAACTCTTTAAGGCCCTGTAGAACTCTTTAAGGTCCCACAGGGCCCTGATGTTACTGGGAAGGGAGTTCCACCAGGCTGGGAGTTCCACCAAGCCCTCGCTCTCATTGAGGACAGCCGCACACTCCTAGGGCTGGAGATCACCAACAAGTTATTATCCATGGAACGTAATGTGCTTTGGGGGGTGTACCAGGAGAGGCAGTCCCAAAGGTACAAGGATCCCAGATCATGTAAGGCTTTAAAGGCCAAACCAGCACCTTGAACCTGATCTGATACTCCAGCTGGAGCCAGTGCAGTTGGCAGAGTATTGGTTGTTTATGTTCCTGCAGCAAGGTCACCATAAAGAGTCTCGCCACGGCATCTTGTACCAGCAGGAGTTTCCAGATCAGTCTCAAGGGCAGCCCTACATAGAGCGAGTTACAGTAATCCAGCCTAGAGGTGACCGTCGCATGGATCACTGTGGCTAGATCAGGAGCACATCCATTGATGGGCTGTGCCATAAATTCCAACATCGGCGAGGTGGTGGTCTAGAAGATCATGATTGACCATGTCGAAGGCTGCTGACAGATCTAAGAGGATCAGCAGCCCCGACCCACCTTGGTCCTGCTGATGATGGAGATTGTCTGTGAGGGTGACCAGAGCCATCTCCGTCACATGGCCAGGGTGGAGGCCTGACTGAAATGGGCCCAGAGCCAATGTGTCATCCAGAAAACCGTGCAGCTGCTCAAAGACCGCTCTCTCAACTACCTTACCCAGGTACGAAAAATTCGATACCAGCCGGTAGTTGAAAGATCTCTTGGATCTAGAGATGTTTTCTTTAAGAGTGGTCGTACCACTGCCTCTTTCAAACTCCCTGGGAAGATTCCCATACCAAGGGATAGATTGACCATTTCCCCCAGGGGAGGCAGCAATACATCCATGCTAGCTTTGACCAATCAGGATGGGCACGGGTCCAAGAGGCAAGTGGTAGGCCTCACAGCTAACAGAATCCTGTCAGCATCGGCTTCTGAAAGCCAACTGAACTGGTCCAAAAATGGACCACAAGGCAGGCAAGGGCCTCTAGTTCACTTACTGTATCAAGATTGGCAGGGAGATCACAGCGGAGCGACAAGACTTTATCTGCAAAAAAGCTTGCAAATGCCTCATGGCTATGGTCAAATTTGCACCTACATTTGATTGTCCTTCTAAAGATGTAAGACACTGAATTATCCTAAACAACTGTGCCAAGCAAGAGCTAGCGGACACAATGGAGGCTGCATAATTTTCTTTCTTGGCATCCTTCACTGACATCTCATAGGCTTTCATAAATGTCCTATAAGATGTTCTTGTAGATTCGTTGCGAACCCGCCACCAAACTCACTCCAGCCGTCTAAGCTCCTGCTTCATATTCTGAAGCCCCTCAGTGTACTAAGGGGCCTGATTCCGGCAGGGGCAAAGAGGGCGGTGACGGGGGGGGGGGGGCAAGGAGCAAGCTTGACAGGGTATCTGCCAGTGTGTTAGGCGGCCGGTAGACCAGCCAGAAAGCCAAGCTCTCCTTGGCTTCCCACACTAGGCCAACACATTCATTGCCAGGTATCTCCAGATCAGAGAAAGAGAAAGCCTCCCAGATTATCAGAGTCCCCTCCCCCAGGCCAACTTCTGAGACTGGTGGAGGACCAAGAAACCTGGGGGAGTCCATTCTTTCAACTTCACCCTCTTGCACCCAGGTCTTGGTGGCTGCTGTTAATCAGTAGAAAGCAGCCAGGTCTAGTCAAGCTAGATTGGTGGCAAGTCGCCTGATGATTACTGGTAGGCCTAGCGCAGGAGTCTGCAAACTGCGGCTCCCAAGCCGCATGCGGCTCTTTGGCCCGTTGAGTGCGGCTCTCCGTACTTGGTTTGGAGCCCCTGCTCTCGCGTCAGCTCGCGCTTTTTCAGGTTTGTACAAAGGTCTGTGTTGTCTGTTCATGGCTCTAATTTCCAGACTTAATATTTCCAGACTACATGTTTTGCCATATTGAGAATTAGACACATTGATGACTACTGGCTATTCCAAACCCTAGCCCACCTATCCTTATAACTGAAAATCCTGCATGTGTGTCTGGAGGCAAGATGCTCTTCAATTATTAATTGTGTGTGAAGGCTTCAATTATTCAGTATTGAGAGAAAGGCACTCTGACCATGCTACCTGAAAGACTAACAGATTTATTGCAGCATACGCTTTCATGGCTGAGATGAACAGGTTAGGTTCCGTCTCTCCCTAAGAGCGGCCAATGAGAGCTGATGGAAAGTTGGGGAGAGACAGTTGAAAAAGAGCAGTTGGGAGTTGGCAGCTAGGGAATTGAGAGGGAAAAGAAGGGGTCTGATTGCATGATGCTGAGGCTTAAAGATCAGCTTAAAGCTAGATGACTAAGAAGAGTCAATTTTGCAACACAAGATCCAAGATGCTGGAATAGGGGAATGGTTCAAAAGTTCAATGGAAGCATAATGTTGTAATATCTTCCTTATTTTCTTCAGTGTTAGGTTCAAATCATAAATAAAATTAACTCCTTGTTTGTTTAACCCTGTGAGCTGAACACATGAAGCTGCCTTACACTGAATCAGACCCGTGGTCCATCAAGGTCAGTATTGTCTACTCAGACCAGCAGCTGTTCTCCAGGATCTCAAGGCAGGGGTCTTTCAAATCACCTACCTGCCTAGTCCCTTTAACTGGAGGTGCCGGGGATTGAACCTGGGACCTTCTGCATGCCAAGCAGATGCTCTACCACTGAGCCACAGACCCTTTGTCTCAGACAAAGAAACACACGCGCACACACACGTACCAGTGTTATGCCCTGACCTGGATGGCCCAGGCTAGCCTGATCTCGAAGCTAAGCAGGTTCAGCCCTGGTTAGTATTTGGATGGGAGACCACCAAGGAACTCCAGGGTTGCTGTGCAGAGGAAGGCACTGGCAAACCACCTCTGTTAGTCTCTTGCCATGAAAACCCCCCAAAGGGGTCGCCATAAGTCAGCTGCGACTTGACAGCACTTCACACACACACACACACATATAATGTTATAGGATATGAATAAATGGTATCAGAGAGTGAATAGAACAACGCATGAGCCCCCAACCCCAATAACTCAATGAAGTGTTTGAGTGAGAGCCTGTTATTAAAGAGGGTGGGTTACTCTGTCTGCTGATGTCTCTGTGAGTGAGAGGGAAGACCTGAAGTGTGAAATGGTCATGACTCTCTTAGAGATTTTAAAAGAGATGAGAAGGGTAGCAATGTGTGATGGCTGGACCTATGTGTAACCCAGAACCTGTGTGGGAGGGGTTGCTGAGGGTGGTAGGCACTCTGTGTGAGTGGAGAAGGGGCGTCATAATGGCTAAGGCCTGTTTCATCAGATACATGAAGTGAATCCCCAGTAAGCAGACATAACTACACCAATGAATATAAAGAAGAAAAAATGTGGCCTTGAAAAGAGCAAGAAAACCAAGAGTACGCTTTTACACATTTCTCTGCAAAACTCAGAAGTACTAGATAAGCATGATGACCATACACAGCTGTTACACTGTATCAGTTTAAGCCTTGGTTAATAGAATTAAATCTACTCTTAAATCCTAATCCGGAAATTATTTATGCTACACAATTGCTTTTTTAGTCGTTGAGGAGCCCGAGAAACTCCTTTTTTCATATATGAAAGGAGAAAAATTGTGTCGTCCATTAAAATGCATTAATTTTTGCCATGGACTTATGATCACTTGCAGTAAATGAATAAGTATTTAAAGAAATTAAAACTAAAGCAAATTATATCCCAGGAAACTGTAGGTTATTTTTTATAAACCCATGTTGAACTGTTTAGGAAATAATGATGGAGAGTTGGGTGGCAAACCCTATACCTTGACTGGAGTGACAAAATACCTTGAACCAGCCCTGGCTGGACATCATGGGCAGCACAGATGCATAAAAGCTCAAATCTGTATTGCAAGGAGAATATGTTGAGCATTAATAATGATAGATCCTGTAGTATTCTTGTCCTTAAAGCAATTTATGCAGGGGAGTGAAAATCCCAAGTAAGCTGTAACGGAGTCCTAAGTCTGCCCTAATAATGAGAAAATGAACCAGGATCTTATTTTGTTTTTAAGCTTCTAACCTCCTCTTCAGTAACTAGATTTCTTTGAGCACAAATCTGAAAACTGGTTTAGGCTAGAGGGCCCTGGCCAATGCCTCCCCAACCCTACAAACAGCAAAAAACACACATTTATTTGCCCCTGGTGATAACATTTAAAAAATCTCTAAAATTTCAGTTTTAGGATATTTTTGGAGAAATGTGAAAATGATTATGGATCAGTGTCAGAAAAGCTGCAAAATTATAATGGCTGTGGGCAACACTGTAGCCCATTTGCATTTCTGCATTTCTGCAAAAAGCCAGAAGAATTCAATGGTAAGGAAACGGGACTTTTTCAACATACCTGAGATGCCTCTTCATGAAAAAGTTCTTGCACATGTCCGTCATTCCTCAAGCTGGTGTTGCCCCTGGGAACAAATGGCCTGCCTTTCATGTTAAAGTAGTAGTTAAGGGGTGCTGCCATAATGCCAAAGTCACTGTGGACACAGCACAAGGTCAGCTGTTGTGTTCAGGTGAATTCCTACAACCCTGGGCTTGGCACAGCAGAGACTTCATCGCTTTGCTTCCCCTGATTCAATGGAAAGACAGAACAAGTTGTCATCACATTCGCAGCTACAGACGCCACAATATCACCCCTGTAAAGTATGCACAGTAGAGCAAAACTGAAGTCGTATCATAATGGAACCAGACCCACATAGAGTACCAACATAAAGATACTAAAACTCAGGTTTCCCAGTGCTAGAATCAGAACTTTAATGAGCATTTTAAAAATGAAAGTGATAGGCCCTGGGATTTGTACCTGTTCCTATGCTTCTCCCAGGATGTGCAGCTTGGTTTTTTGCAAGGTCGTCACTATGCTGCCAGGGAAAAATATTGGGAATAAAAAAGTCTTGCTGGAAAGGAAACACTGCCTCAAATCCCCAGGGGCTGGGAGCAGGGCTGTCAGAACAGAGAGATTAGGGCAGGACAGGTCATGTAATGTGTTACCATATGATGTTTGGGTTAAGTCTGGGATTTGTGAAGAGAGGGATCCTGAGGGAATCTTTGTATGAGGGCCTTGGCAGCCCTGGTTGGGAGAGTAAAGGGAAGGATAGAGGAGACAAAGTTTGCAAGACCCTCACGGTGCAGTTCTAAACAGTTACACCTTCCTAAATCCACTGAGGCCCACTGGCTTGATAGCTGTAACTCTGCTTACAATTGTATTGCTAGAGGCGTAGTAAACAGAAACAAGATTGTTCCCAGACAACTTCTGCTGTCATGTAGGTATACAAACAGGGAATCAGCAAAGACTTGGGAAGAACATAACATTTTCCTCTCCACCACTATTTCCTCTTTCCCTTCCCTGAAAGCCCCCATAGCCTCTCCTCTTTTCCTGCTTCCTCGTCTCCTTCCCACCCACCAGCCAATCTCCCTTTATCGGCCTTCCCCCTCCTATTTTCAGTTTCCCTTCCTTCCCTCCCACTGACAACCTCTCCACAGGGAAAGTCTGGCCCAGTTGAGCAGTGCTGGGCAGAACACGGTAAGCAGGGGAAAAAATGGCTTTGTAAGAGGCTATTCCCCCCGCCCCTATTTTCTGGTAGAATTCAGATGGGGAAAATGGGTATCTGTGTGTGTGTGTGTGTGTGTGTGTGTGTTAAGTGCCGCCAAGTCGCTTCCGACTCATGGCGACCCTATGAATGAAAGTCCTCCAAAATGTCCTATATTGACAGCCTTGCTCAGATCTTGCAAATTGAAGGCTGTGGCTTCCTTTATTGAGTCCATCCATCTCTTGTTGGGTCTTCCTCTGTTCCTGCTGCCCTCAACTTTTCCTAGCCTGACTGTCTTTTCCAGTGACTCTTGTCGTCTCATGACATGACCAAAATACGACAGCCTCAGTTTAGTCATTTTAGCTTCTAGGGTCAGTTCAGGCTTGATTTGATCTAGAACCCACTGATTTGTTTTTTTGGCAGTCCACAGAATCCATAACACTCTCCTCCAACACCACATTTCAAAGGAATCTATTTTCTTCCTCTCAGCTTTCTTCACTGTCCAGCTTTCACACCCATACATAGTAATAGGGAATACGGTGGCATGAATTAATCTAGTCTTGGTGGACAGTGACACATCCTTACACTTCAAAATCTTTTCTAGCTCCTTCATGGCTGCCCTTCCCAGTCTCAATCTCCTTCTGATTTCTTGGCTGCAGCCTCCCTTTTGGTGGATGGCGGAGCCAAGGAATAGAAAATCTTGAACAATTTCAATTTCCTCATTAGTAGAAAAGGGCAGGAGTCCAGTAGCACCTTAAAGACTAACAAAAATATTTTCTGGCAGGGTCTGAGCTTTCGTGAGCCACAGCTCACTTCTTCAGATACTGCTAGAATGTGAATCCATCTGTCTTTAAGTAGAGGAGAGTGAATTCAGTCGAGCATTAGTATGTAAATGTTAACAGGATGTAAATGTGAATAGCAGGCGTGATGGGATTAGGTGTGGTCTGCAGAAGAGTCTGTGATGTCCAGGGGAGAAGATGGGTGGACAGATGGATTCACATTCTAGCTGTATCTGAAGACGTGAGCTGCGGCTCCCGAAAGCTCCTACCCTGCCAGAAAATATTCGTGTTAGTCTTGAAGGTGCTACTGGACTCTTGCCCTTTTCTACTACTGGTATCTGAAGAAGTGAGCTGTGGCTCCCGAAAGCTTCTACCCTGCCAGAAAATATTTGTGTTAGTCTTGAAGGTGCTACTGGACTCTGGCCGTTTTCTACTACTGGTATCTGAAGAAGTGAGCTGTGGCTCCCGAAAGCTCAGACCCTGCCAGAAAATATTTTTGTTAGTCTTTCAGGTGCTACTGGACTCTGGCCCTTTTCTCTGAAGAAGTGAGCCGTGGCTCATGAAAGCTCATATTCTACCAGAAAATATTCTTGTTAGTCTTGAAGGTGCTACTGGACTTTTGCTCTTTTCTACTACTGGTATCTGAAGAAGTGAGCTGTGGCTCCTGAAAGCTCACACCCTGCCAGAAAATATTCTTGTTAGTCTTTAAGGTGCTACTGGACTCTTGCCCTTTTCTCTGAGGAAGTGAGCCGTGGCTCATGAAAGCTCATACTCTACCAGAAAATATTCTTGTTAGTCTTGAAGGTGCTACTGGACTTTTGCTCTTTTCTACTACTGGTATCCGAAGAAGGGAGCTGTGGCTCCCGAAAGCTCAGACCCTGCCAGAAAATATTCTTGTTAGTCTTTCAGGTGCTCCTGGACTCTGGCCCTTTTCTACTACTGCAGACAGACTAAGTCACCCACGGTGAATTAATTTCCTCATCGTCAACCTTAAAGTTGCGTAATCCTCCTGGAGCCATTGCTTTTGTTTTCTTGGTGTTGTAGAGAGCGGCCGACGCAAGGCCAACCCCCAACCCCCCCGTGCGTCTTCGCCCTGGGCGTCAGCGCCACGGCCCAGGGCTCTGGCCTCAGCCCCAGACAGGAAGGGCGGGAAAGAAAGCCCCCCGCCCCCGGCCGGCCGTGCAGACGCCCCTCTGCCCAGGGGCGGGTCTCCTCCGAGTGCTGACGAGGCTCCACCTGGAGCGGGGCCAGCCCGCCCGCCCGCGCGCCACGCCCGCGCCCCAGGAGTTTCCTGGATCCGGCAGCCACCTGCCGCGGGGCTGGGCAGGCTGCTGGCCGGAGCCTGGCCCGGAGAGCTCCAGAGGGGCCGGACAGGAGCCCAGCGGCACCCTCGAGGCCGGCAAGCTCCTGCGCGCCCCTGGGGCCCAGCAGCTGCCCGACGGCTTCAGGCATTTTTTGGCAGGGGAGGTTTGTGCCTTGGGTTTGCCGCCCTCGGGATGCGCCTTGCCCCCATCCGGGTTCCCAGAACTCAGCAATAAGACTTTTGATTTAGTTTTTTTATATTATTTTTATTGTTGTTTGTCAACATGGAAAATTTATGTTCTAAAAACCAATAAAAAAATTTCCAAAAAAAAAAAAAAAAGGCTTTTGGGAATTCGGACGGGGGCAATGTGCCTCTGGAGAGCAGCAAACCTAGAGCGAAACCTCCCTTGCGTCGCCTTGGGTTGGCCGCTCTCCGGATGCACGTTTCCCCCTCCGAGTTCTCCAAACTCTGCACGAGTTCTCCAAACTCTGCACGAGTTCTCCAAACTCTGTTGAGTTCTGGGAATCCGGATGGGGGACCTGTGCATCTAGAGAGCGGCCCGGGATGGCCTGATCTCGTCGGATCTCAGAAGCTATGGGAGATGGATGGGAGACCCCCAAGGAAGACCAGGGCTGCTGTTGTTGCAGTAAAACAATAATGTTGCAGTAAAACAGGGGTTCGCGGGGGCGGGGAGAGGGAGACCCAAGATCGTTATCAAGAGAACAGTTTATTGGCAGCTGCTGACTCAGAGATCTGCCTAATGGGCAGAAATCTCTGAGTGTACTGGGGAAGAGATATTGATCCAAATTCAAGTTATGACGATACAGCAACAAATTAGGCATATCCGATTGTATTACGGACAGAAAGGCGACTCAGGACAGTCGCAGTTTCGTCCAGTTTCTCCTATCCTTGTTTATCGTTCACTCTGATGCTCCACGACTCTGACTTAGCCCAGTGACCCAGTGCACAGAGCAGGCTTGTAGCTAGGCAGAAATTCCTTCCCTGGCAGTCTGGAAGCCAATTATTACCGGGAGATCTCTGGGGTACTGTCACAACCCAGGACGGCCCAGGCTAGCCTGATCTCGTCAGATCTCAGAAGCTAAGCAGCGTCAGCCCCGGTTAGTATTTGGATGGGAGACCACCAAGGAAGACCAGGGTGGTGTGCAGAGGGAAGGCACTGGCAAACCGCCTCTTGCCCTGAAAACCCCCTAAGGGGTCGCCAGAAGTCGGCTGCGACTTGACGGCACTTTACACACATGGGAGGTTTTGCATTGGATTTGCCCCTCTCTAGATGCGCATTTTCCCCATCTGAATTCTCGAAACTCTGCATGGCGGCTTGCCGTTGAGTTTGGAGAATATGGATGGGGGGGAAAGCGCATCTAAAGAGTGGCAAACCCAATGCAAAACCTCCCATGAATGAATGGCCACCGAGAGAGCGGCCAAGCCAAGGCAAAACCTCCCGTGCGCAGCTCTCCGGCCCCGACAGCTGGCCGGAATTCCGCTTGGCGCGACCCCGGCCCGCCGGAGAAGGGGGACCTCCACTGAGCCGCGACCTCCCCCCCCCCCGCGCCCCCGCAGTCCTGGATGAGGATGACTCCAGCTCACCGGGCTCCTCTTGGCCCAGGCTGGGCGGAAAAGAGGCGCGCCTCCCTCCGGGACGGGTCCCAGCCTCGCCGACCCCCGGCTCCGGTCAGCGGCCCCTCCGCCGCGCCGGCCTCCTGGGACTGTCCAGCGCCCGAGTGCCACGTGGGCCGGACTGGGGGTGGCTCCTTCCAGTCCAGGAAGGAGGGCTGGATTGCGAAGGTGTTTGCAGAAGAGGAAGGGACGCGGCCGCCGGCAGTTCGTTTCATCCTGTGATTGGTGACCCGATCGCGTATTTTACCATTATGGGGTTACATTTGTCGCCAGTCTTTCTCATGCACAGCTCCACGAAAAAAGGGAGGGACCCTTGAATCTAATAACTGGGTGTTGTTGGGGTTTTTTCCCCGCGGGGGAGTGGCTCAGATCCTTGAGACTCTCCAGTCGCAAGAATTGACAGGTACTGGATAGAAGGCAAAAAGAGCCCTGCCGTTGGTCCATAGCAAAAATAGTAGCCATGGAATACCTTTGATTCAGAATGACACAAAACTGCAAGCAGGCTTTTGAGTTGTACGAAACTCTTCACCGTGTGAAAAACAAAGGACAACAAGGCGTCTCTTTCCTCCCCTTCCCTCTTTTCTTTGTTTTTGAACACCCAGCCTAAAAGAAGATTTCTGAACAGCCCAAACGCCTGGTTGGCCTTAATCAAAGCTAGTACAAAACAAGTCTCTTCTGGCACCTTAAAGACGACAAGGTTGTATCCTAGGATACATTTTCATAGATTATTATTAGTTTTTAAAGTACGTTTTTAGTCCACCCTTCTTCTAGTTTCAGGCAGGTAGGCGTGTTGGTCTGCAAGAGCAAGAGTCAAGTCCAGTAGCACTTTAGAGACCAAGATTTCCAGAGTATAAGCTTTTGAAAGCCAAAGCTCCCTTTGGCAAAGAACAACGAAGGGAGCTTTGACTCCAGGAAGCTCATACCCTGGAAATCTTGTTTGTCTTTCAGGTGCTACTGGATGAGCTCAGGATGGCACACGTGAGTCTACCTTCCTCATTCTATCCTCTAAACAACTCTGAAGACGGTGAAGCTGCAAAAGAGGGAGTGACCCAAGCTCACCAGCTAGCTTCAGAGCAGAGGGAGGATTTGAACCTAGATCACCCAGTGAACTCCACGTAGGGTTACCAAATTCTTGGTGGGGCCTTGGAGTCCTCTTGTAATCTATGTATTTATTCATTTAAAACTTTTTTTTATATTACCTCGCCACCCTCTCAGGGTCCACAAGGCAGCAAACATAAAACAATTAACACACTTGAGCAATTAAAATACAGTTAAAACTATACAATAATTAAATTAAAACACATAAACACTAGAAGGAGGACCAGTAACTACTATTGGGGTTATGCTGAATTAAAGAAAACAAAAAAACTTCACCTCCTGGTGAAAGACACTGATAGAGGGAGGCAGACAAATCTCCTTGGGGAGGGAGTTCCAAAGTTTTTATGCCACGATGAGAGAAGGCCCTTTCTCATGTTGCTACCTGTCTAGGTTCAGATGGTGGGGGCAACCAAAGCATGGCCTCTGAAGATGACTGGAGCGTACAGGTTTGTATGGGAAGAAGCGGTCCTTAAGGTATGTTGGTTCCAGGCTGTACAGGGCTTTAAAGGTTAACACTGGCACCTTGCATATAGCCCGGAAGCAAATTGGGAGCCAGTGTAGATGGAACAAGACTGGAGTGATATGGTCCCTATGACCCACTCCAGTCAATTACAACTGATCTCCAGACTACAGAGATCAGTTTCCCTGGAGGAAGTAGCAGCTTTGGAAGGTGGATGCTATGGCATCACATCCCTGCTGAGCGCCCCTCTCCTCCCCCCACAAAAAAATCTCCAGGACTTTCCCAAGCTGGAGTCTTCCAGATCTTAGTCCTACACTCTTAAGCACTACACTGCAGATAAGAGCCAGCTTTGTCAAATGTGCTTTGTGGGTCCTTGCTAGACACATATGTGAGGTTATTTTTTAAAACACGGAAACTAGGATTAAAATGTTTTGAAACATGGTATGTATAATGGCGTGTTCCAGTGTGCCGTTTGTTTTCTGTATAAGAAACAATCTGGGGAGCTCAGTAACCATATTGACCTCTAAAAATGCTGAAACCCAATTAGTCTTCATGAGCTTTGTTGATAAAAATATCAAACTTTCTGTGAACTCACACTTACCCTTGAGGTTTCCTCTTCTCAAGCGTCAGAGCTGATTCAGAATAATTTTGGGGAGCTTGTTTTGTCTCCGCCTTTGTCAGCATATAAGGCAACTTGTTTCTAGTATGAAGAAGATAAAATAGCTGCTTTTCTTTAGGGATTGTAATATGTAAAAGAGTTCTAAGAAAAGTCAACAGGATTCCAAGAGTAGAAAAGAGCAAGAGTCCAGTAGCACCTTAAAGACTAACAAAAATATTTTCTGGCAGGGTATGAGCTTTCGTGAGCCACCGCTCACTTCTTCAGATACCGCTAGATTGTGAATCCATCTGTCTTTAAGTAGAGGAGAGTGAATTCAGACAAGCATTAGTATGTAAATGTTAACAATATGTAAATGTGAATAGCAGGCGTGATGGGATTAGGTGTGGTATGCAGAAGAGTCTGTGATGTCCAGGGGAGAGATGGGTGTGGAGAAATCAGCATTGGTAATGAGCCATGAATGCAAGGTCTTTATTCAGCCTAGGTAAATGCTGCATATTTTAGTTGTAACTTTATTCACTGCATATAACTAAAAAGATTACGAAGCACAGGGAACAGATCCTTTGATACCTGCTCACAAGTCCACAGCTCCAAATAGGGGCAAAAAAAAAAAAGAGGGAGGGAATCCAAACTAAATATTTACCTGTTTGCAATGGTCTTGTAAATCCAACAGACTAGATCCAAAAGGTGCAAGTGGAGTTCGGCTTGTGCAATGGATCTTCCAAGACTTTTTCACCCTGTTCACTGCCATCTGAAACTGAAAATCTATACCAAGGGTCCAGGACTCAGGGCAGTGCAGCTGAAGGGGTGTAGCCATGGAAATAATTGGGAACTCCTCCCATTCATGAACAGGCGGCCTATTTTTAATTCACTGTTTTTTTTGATGCTGTGATCTTCTTGAGAAGCAACTGCAAGTTGTACCATAATTATAGTGGACTAATAGTTATTGAAACTATCATAAGAACTAAAATAATTTGCTAAAATAATTTTAGCTACTAATCTACATTACATATAAGATACCTGAATCATAACTGTCTACTGCATTTGGTGCTTGCCTAGATTCTTCTTTAGACATCAACATCGATCTTCAGACTATCATCATGAAAACTGTTTTTTATTTAACATGTCCCACTATAGCAAAATATATATGTAAAGGCTGAAGGCATTTCTAATCTCCAAAGGTAATCACTAGTTTCATCTATTCCTTATCTTCTACTACTTCTAAAATTACTAGTGTCATTTATAAGCAAATATACTTGAAACTGTTTGGAAATTGCTAATGGTACAAAACACTGCTGCCATCATAACTGTAGTAGACAGACATCCCATGGAGGTTTGGCAGTGTAAGTTGTATTGACTGCCCATTATCTTCTGGGCAGGGGTAGCAAGAACCACCATGGGCCCCTGAAACCCCCATGCATGCCCTACCCAAAACTCATATGACAATATCACATGACTTGCCTGACTCCATGGACCCTTAGGGTGACCAGAGTTCCCCCTTTTACCCACCTTCCAAGTCCCCCTTTCTCTGCAGCCATTTTTTTGAGAACAATCCATGATCCCAGCAATTAGCTACAAAGTCCCGTGTGAGGGCTTCAGTTCATTGTGTCACAATTGTCTTCTTCCAAAGGTCCGCTGCACACAACACCTTGAGAAGTACAGCTTAAGTCGTGGTTCATATTAAATCTTTCTGGGTGACAGGACTTTAAAAGGTCCATTTCAATTGTGGCATCAGTCTGCAGTTCCCTTCCTAAGGACATGCACCAGAGTTAACAATAAATTTTACATTCAAAATATTAATTAAAAATTAATATATATAGTTGGACTAGTATCTGGGAGACCCAGGTTTGAATTCCCACTCATGCCATAAGAGCTCACGGGGTGACCTTGGGCCGGTCAATACGCTCAGCCTAACCTACTTCACAGAGTTGTGAGGATGAAATGGAGGTGATGAGTACAGCAGAAGCCACTTTGAGTTTCCATTGGAGAGAAAGGCAGATGAGAGTAACAATTTCAGACCATTTGAAGTACAAAGATCTGCACTATGTAGTTATCTATTAGAATATCAGTATTACACTGAAGCATGCAGATTATTTGGCAACCACCTGATCATTGTTCTGACTTGGCTCCCTGTAGTGAACTAGTTGGCTATCTAAAATCATTCCCACTCCTCTGCATGAAGCCTGCTGGGTGACTTTGGCTAGTCACAGTTCTCTCAGAACTTTCACAGCCCCCACCTACCTCACAAGCCACTTTGGGACTCCTTAAAGGTAGAGAGAAGCAGCGTATAAAAACCAACTCTTCTTCATTTAGTGTTCGAGAACACTTTAAGCATGTAGGAGCTCTGTCCCTTTTGTAGCTGAAACAATGACCTCTCATCCTAATAAATCCTCCTCCAGGACTTTAACCTTATAAGTGGTGAGAGCCCTTGATAGTTGAAGGCATCCTGAAATGAAGGCAGGGTTGGGTGAAATGATTTCACTGCTCCAATGTAATACCCTTTTCTCCAGTGCTGTATGTCGGGTTCTAACAAGTGATTTTTTTTCAATTTCCTTTTTTTCTTTCCCAACTCACTTTTAACATTCTGTGGCTTTTGGGGGGCGGGGGTGATGAAAATGCTTGATCCTTGTTTTTGGAATCTATTTTTTTAAACTGCAGTCCTGTATTTTTCTCTGTAGACCTCCAATCATGCAGAAATCCCTACCTTGCTAGTGAGCATCACCTTTCACTGTCCTAAGAGACGGGATAATCAAGTTTACTAGTAGAAAAAATATTTTTTAAATCCTGTCTTTCTCAGAATACATTTTAAAAACATTACAAAATCCAAATAAATTAACCATAAGGAATTTAAAGAAAGCCATGAAACTCACTAGCTCAATAAAATGGATAAATCCTATTTGAGAACATACTGTTCTGCAGGACCATGCATTTATACTTTAGCATAGATCCAGATATAGTAAAATTTGAGCACAGATTATTTTAAATAGCCAACTTGTTCACTACAGGAAGCCAAGCCAGAACAATGATCAAGTGGTTGCCAAATAATCTGCACACTTCAGTGTAATACTGATATTCTAATAGATGACTACATAGTGCAGACCCTTGTACTTAAACAGTCTTGAATTGTTACTCTCATCTGTGAAAAACCTAAGCCCATCCATGTAAAATGAATATTTTTGAAAAGTTTCTTAACCAATTTCTACATATTCACTCCATTTTAATACAATCTCGTGTTTAAACGATGTCTACAACCAGAAGCCAGATTCTTACTATTATAAGAAAAGCATGCAAATTGCACAAAAATTATTTTACTGGGGGCTGAATATGGTCAGTATTTTGCCTGAACCTATAACTGGTTGAAGAAGTGTGAACAGAGGACCGTTCACGTAAAAGAAAGTGGGGACTCACCCTTTTCCAGCCATACCACTTTAATTCCTGTTGCTGAGATGCACTATATCTAAGCAGTATAGATCTCACCTGATATAGTCTAGATAGATTTGAGTCCACAAGCACCTTAAAGAACAGCAAGATTTTCAGGGTATAAGCTTTCAAGAGTCAAAGCTCCCTTCGCCAGGATGGAGCCTCCTCAAAATACAAGAGAAGACAAGCAGAAATGTGCACTGATCTGGAAACCAGGAATATTCTTCCATGGAACAGGATACAAAACAGTACTCATCTGTTATGTCAATTCAATTCAGAAGAAAGTCTCTTAAAAATAAGAGGTGTGTAATTTGTTCCCATAACTTTCAGCCAAGACCAGCAGTGATCCAAACAATGGGCAACATTACATGAATTGGGAAATCTTGGTCCAAAACATTCACAAACTTTGGCTAAATCCACACAATTTTGGATACTGTGATAGAGCAGTCATTCATAAAGATTTTTTTGTACAGACAAACCAGTCCAGGCAGTGAATGACTGCTATAGCACAACAATAGCACAATATCTAACCATGTGTTGATATAATCGTTGACTGTTGGTGGCTGGAAGGTCTGTGCAGTATCCCTAGGAAGTAACAACTGCCTTATTGAAAATATCAGCTAATTTTTTGAGAATCTTAGATCTACAGTACAAGTAAACATAGTAATTTTTCAGCGTAATCTAATAAAACCATTTCAACTTTCTAATATACATCTATATACAACCACCACACAAACACACTTTATCACGAAATTCCTGATTTCTCAGGAATCCTGCATCACCTAATTTATTTCAAATACAAAATAATTACACAAATTCATACTTTCCATGTTTATACAAAAGCATCTGTATTACTTATACACATTTTAAACTGATGGAACTGGTAATTCAATTTTTTAAAATCAACACTCACAGTAAAATGGACAGATCTGACGTTGCATGTTAAAATAATACTGTATAATCATTGAAATAAATCTCCTTTGCCAGTATTACAGGGGATTTTATGAACTGAAAAACTAACAAAGCATAACAGACTTCAGGGAAAACAGTACTAAATTAGAAAATGCATTCCAGCAGCATTCTTCTATATAGTACTCTTTCCCTGACCTAAGTATTTTAATATTTGAGTAGACTACACATTAAATTGTCCACTTTTCCTCAAATGTATCAGATTTCTGGACTCATTTGCTGATCACACAGTATTTTTCAAAAGGAGCTCATTGGGTTTATTTGCATACCAAGGTCCTTTCCAGACACTGTTAAAATAAGACAAAACTACAGAGACAGAATCCAGTATAATTAATTTCCAACAATAAAATTTCCCTCAACACTGTTGCAAAATTCCTTCTACTGAAATGCTTTGCTACAATAATAAAAAGCATACATTACATATAAAAAGATACCAGTGTACTAAAAGTGACAGAAGTGAACTAGCAAATCCTTCAAAGCACATATTATATAAATGACTAGCATTTAAAAACATTTTGTCCTATAAAATTTAGGTCATATACATTTATAAACCAATGATCTTTCCCCATAACCCTAAAGCAATGATGACAGTTTTCAAATAACTCTGTTGCTCTGTACAGCCTGAAAGCACAGTTCAACCTCAACTTGTCTTGTGCTTGAACTGCATAAAGCTCATCTCAGCAGTGACAATTCCTATGGCAAAAAATGATTTTGTCAAAATAAACCATAACCATGTTTCAATTGTAATGTGAATTATGAACAGAACCACTTTTTGTAGCATTCAAATCTGATTTATACTGAGTCCATATTGGGACTTAGTGGATTTCAAATTAAATTACAAAAATAATCAACTGGTGCAGAAGAAGAAGAAGACCCTAGCTTTCCTTCCAGGATATGGAATAACTCTTGCAGTCTTCCTTATCTCGCAGAAGTGCAGTCACGCCATTAGTTTCATAATGAATGTGTGTCTACAGATGTAGTCACAGGTCTTAAAAGACTGCTTTCCCTGCCACTCAGATTGTGCCATGTAAACAACATTGTATATACTACAACAGAAAAACGGTTGAATGTATTGATTAAAAACAATTAAGTATATTCATTACCTTAAACAAAGCTATAATCTTCCCCAAACAATTTTTGGAACTATCTTTATGCTACTTGTAAAGTTAGCACTGTTAGGCATTATTGCTTACATACAGTACATCATATGCCTCCTGATATAAAGCAGTACTATGTTCTGTTTATATACATTTACAAGGTTCTTTTTTTCCTTTTTTTTAAACAAGCTGAAAAAACATTACATACTTTACAGACAATACAAATTCCCACATTGGTACTCAAGTCTAACAAATGGAATGCATAACATTAATAAAACATCATTAAAGGAAGACTGACAGTGAGTCCTTGATTGTCAAAACACATTTATATTTTATATATAAACTCTAACTGTGCAGAATCAGAGATTCAATCATAGGTACATCCTTATTTGATAACTCATATTTACAGAACAATATTGCATAAAAAAATAAAATAACGTTTACACAATTTTTACCTGTCCATCCACTGGGATAAAGAAAGCAAGAAACAAGTCTGAGAAAGGTCTGCTTGCTTCTGTTTGTGTTCACTACCAAAAGGTCTCTCTTTTTTAAATTATTATTCAAAATAGGAAACAATGGTTTTATATATGTATAGCAAAAGCAACTAGAAAATTTCCCTGAAACAAAGTAGTTTTAAAGTAATGAAAGTTAATTTTAACGCATTTTCCATTCACTGTAATACTTTCTCAGTATACGTTCTTTGCAAAGAGTATTTGATTTTGCTACATACCTAACAAACATGCACTAACATAAAATGAAAGCATTTCCAAAAGTTGCAAGGCTTCTGTTGAGCAGAATTTCTGAAGAAAACATAAAAATTGTTTTTAATTTATTAACCATGTCAATTGGGAAAAGAAATTACATGAGTTTTTACCAACTGAAATATCCAGATCACAAACACACTGCCTTCTAAAGTTTTGAGCTCTACGGTAATAGCAATACCCCCGGCAACTTGCAAAGGAATTTCTACCCAAGAAAATTGTAGGCTGCAATTTTACAAGTACAAAGTGAGTTAATACTGAAATATTTATACAAAGTGATCCTGGATCTACTCTGGATTCTCTTCAAATATTTACGCAACATGATACGCACATAAATAGTTTATGTGGACTATGTTGTATGTATCCATGTGGAGATTTTTCAGAGCCCAAAATCAAGAAAATGAAATCCAAGAGCTACACTAAAACTTCATTATTTCCCACTTGACTTGAAAACCATTTTTTAAAAATTGTAAAATTGGCTAACAAAAGCAAGCATATGACATTTCTTTGACAACTTAATTTGCAGTATTTATACTTCATAGTATATGAATAAATGTTCTGCAATGTACTTTGTCATATTATCGTGAGACTTCAACTACATGGCTTTACACCATTGAAGAAAAGCAGAAAGAAACCATCCTCAGTGGGTATCATCAGGCATTCCCATTAGCAATCTGCAAAGTTTCAGGCTTTCACTGTAGTCTCTCTGAACTGTTTCCTTTCTGCAAAACACTGGCACCTTGTTATACCTGGGAGTATATAATAATGGTTTTATGCTAATTTCAAGAGAGGCAGTAAGTGGTGGTTCAAATAAAAAGACCTTCTAAACATTTGTCAAAACGGTAGTGCACTGCAGTATGTGATGCTATTCTCTCCAGATAACTTGTCCTGGATAATTGTTTACCCTGAATTATTAAGACTAAGAGAAGATAATATAGCTCCTTCAGCTATAAGCTGGAAAGCCAATTCCTTCATTAACACGTTACAGTCATAATATATGGGACAGAAAATTAGTGTTAAAACTGACACTTAGATCCAAGGTACATGAAAAAAATATGACTGGCCAAATATTGAGAGGAAAAAAATGTAAGTATATTAAACCTGACAATAAAGGGACAGCGGAGTGGTAGATAGTGCTTCTAAAGAAGCTGTAGCCCAAGATGCCCTAAATAATTATTACTCCACCATGTCTTCTAACATATGCACAAAATAAATCTGTAAAATAATCAACAAGGATAAAAATGTGATTTCGTAATTTTGCTTTTGGTTAAGAAGCAATTTGGGAGCAGGTTCTTAGGCTTGTACAGGTTTTTCAAGGGCAAAAAAAAAAAGCCACAGGTACAGCTTCTACAGAGGCCTGGCAGGTTCTACACACGCTACAGGGCTTCCTGACCCCCATTCCACCCTCGTGCCCCTGATAAGCCCCTCCAGAAATTTAAGCTCCTTCTGGAGCAATGTACAATGCAGCAAAATGAGTTGCTGTCATAAGATTAAATGTGGCTTGCTTGGAAGTGCTTGGCTGCACATGCACAGGCTCTTGTTGATCCTAGCCAGCTCCTTGCACTGCTTCCTATTAACTTTCCACGTCTACACACCATAACCTTTATATCCAACTCGATGCACTGACTTTGATCCACAGGCATGCTCTTGCCACATCCATGCATACATTCCTTGTTCAGCAGTTTCCCTAAATTTATTGAATGTGGGTGCATATCTCACCTTTCTTGATAAGGAACTGATTCTGCAATATGTTAGGGATCAGATGCCAATCTTGCTACTTCTTTGGAGCAATGTTAACGTTTAAAAAACCCCACAGAAGAATACCAGAATACTGAATACATGACATTTAAATCAAAATGCGAAATGTGCTGGCTTTCTTGGTGTGGGGCAGGAGACAAACTAAAAACAAAGAAGTTAGGAAGCAATGATTCGTTGTTTTAATTTTGTGTGTCTGAGTAAATTAGTGAAAGAGCTATTTCATCTTGACACTGCAGATGTGTTCACTTACTTTGCTATGATTCAAATCTCCGGGCCATTTGCAATGAGCAATAAGATAACATTCCAACTCGCTACAGAGGCAGCCTGTTGACTGGTAGGAATGAGAAGGCATTTTGTGAACTATGGAGCTATACAGAAACTAGCCAAGGCAACTACCTTGGTTACTTAAGCAGCTATATTTGAATTTAACATATGAATACATGAGCTATATATTAACTTAATAAGATGGACCCAAAATTCAGTAAAAGGACAAGGAAAGAAAAACCAGAATCAGAATTCTAATTGGTTAAAAAAAATTCTCTGCGCATTACAAGGCTATCTTTGCCACAACTAAATTTTTCGGTTGGGAGAGAAACTTCAAGCTAGCTAAGTTATTTGAGAAATGATGGGCATGTATAAAATAATCTGAGCAACCCTCCTTGTCTATAAGCTTAACAATTAAAAAAAAAACCAATTTACCTACCTATCTGTTACTCAGCCCTTAGGTAAAACGGCCTAAGTTTCCTCAAAGCATCCCATTAATGAATGTACAATTGACTGAAAATAGTTTCAATTTTAAAAATGGTTAAATTATCCCAACATTTAAGTTAAGTCAAACCACACCATTTTAAAACTGTATATAGAACTAATTGTTGCACCACACTGTATAACTCAAGACAAACTACTATTAAAACATTTTCATGGGAGAACGATGAAGTTTACATTTTATTTATGTGTGAAATGCAATAAAAGTTTGACCATCTTCTGGTCAATGTCATTACTCACCAGCTATGGTTGGCAAAAATGCAACAAAACAGTTCATAGAGGTAATACACAGTGAGAATATCTACTTCCTCCACTTTCTGGGGCAATTTACCATAAAACGCAAGCAAATTGAATTGCCAAAATTTTCAAAGAGAAAATACACTTTTTGTGGTATAAAGGCATTCCATTCTTTTCTTTTTTTAGTTTATAAAATCTACTGTTGTTATAAGAGGTCATAACGATGCAGCCACATCAAACCTAAAAGTCTAAAATAGTTTTATTTTATTTTTGAGAAAAGCAGAAAAATATTGAAAAAATATTGAAAATAATCTAAGTGCTCTAATGTTAATTATTGCAGATCTGTAGGATGATGTACAATTAAACTTTTAAATCATGGAGGTCACCATTCATATAAGCATTATGAAACTGGGAATGTAGACTACAAAGCATTTTAACTAAAACCTAACTATCTTGATTCCTGCCAGCTGAGGGGAAAAGTCACAAAAGTTATGTTCACATACAAAGAAATTTACAATACTTCAAGAAAGAAGTATTAATAGTAGGTATTTTGCCTTTAAGTTTTTTAATTAAATCTGACATTTAAATAGGGGAGTGAGTCTAGCAAGCATTGTTACCTTTCTCAAGGTGTAGTTAAAGGAAATGCAAAGGAAACAACAAAAGGAATCTTATATGAAATATTTTTAAGAGAGGTGACAGAATTTTATTTGTTTCCCAGAATGCACTGTATTTGTCTAGCCATAATTCTCCTGACATTTAAACTTTTAAGTTTATTTTGTCTATACAGTTTATTCATATTCCCTGCTGAAGTGCAATGGCTAGATTAACTAGGAAATTCCAATATGAATAATTTCATAATTATCATTCTCCCAAAAATATTCAATGATACCAAACTAGGAAATGATTATAGGAAATAAATCTTATGAGGGGTGTGTGTTTTTTTTGTTTTTGTTTTTTGGTTTGTTTTGTCTTGTGTTAAATCTCAATGTAGCAAGTTCCTGATCTCAAACAAGTAAATAACCACCTGCCTTTTCAGTGGATGCCCACATATAAGGCAATTTAAAAAGAATGGCGACTGACCAAAAAATACAATTCCCAATAATTGCTGTACCAGCTCACTTTTTTGTTATAACACAAGGTCTTAAATGTTTATAGGATTCCATAGAACACGCTGATTTCTGACAGACCTGTGCTAAAGTGCCAATCTTATTTCTATAGATTCTTTTAGCCAAATGTCTGGCCTGTTGTGGCATCTGGTGAAGAGTTCATCCCAGCTCGAGCATCATTTACATTCACCAAGGGGAATTCTGGGAATTCAGCACTTGTCCCTGGTCCCCGCAGGTTCACTTGTCCATTAGCAGTGTTAAACTGAGATGATATTCCAGCTCTTGTTCCATGGTACTGAGCTCTGAATGGTTGCTCAAAGGAACCTATCTGATAAGCTTGATGAACAGGCTGGGCCTCTGCTTTCTTCTGAGAAGTCACCTGATCCAAAAAGTCCTGGGTAGAGGAAGAAGAAGAATGATTTGGCTCATCACCTGAAAAGGGAAAAGAGTGCTGGGAATCACCAACCATAAGTCCAAAGTGAGACTTGTCTGGAGTTGTTCTTAATGGAGAGTTCATTCCTGACCGAAAACTGTTGACAGGTATAGAAGCATAGACCTGTTTGTCCATAGAGGAGAATGCTGGTTGCCCTGTAAGAGTCTGGTTGTCACTCACAAAATTAAGGCTAGGGTTGTTCAAATAGGCATCGTTTTGGCTAGTTCTGTCCAAAGCTTGCTGAAGAAACTTGGAATACTCCTGTAACATACTGGCTTTATCGGATGAGGAAGCTTGAGAGCTTGACGCAACATTCTCAGCTTGCGTGACCTCTGACACTTCAGAAGAATTAATTGATATACTGGAGGTCACTTCAGCATCAGCCACGTTGAAAGCTATTTCATGCTGGCCGTTTGCTTTATGGGAATAATGGTCTAACAGAGTTTGAAGTACCTCATCTGGAATGACATTTTTGTCATGGTTACTTTTAATCTCCACATTCAAACCGGCTGTGTCCAATATGGATGCTGTGTTGCCTTCATCGATGACACTGGCAACAGCAGCCTGTGTGACTGAAGGCTGGGAGGCTATGGTGCCAACATTCAAGGCATACTCTCTGCTGTTACTGTTAGCTGCTTGGAGATACCTCCTCTTCTTTACAAACTGCATTGCATCATCATAGTTTGTGCTGCTGTGTACAGGTTTACTGGGGCCTTCCTGTAAAGTATCAACTTGGTCAATGTCAGCATTGCCTTCAGAATCCAACAGGCTTTGTTTATCCACAAGATCAAAGGCATACTTTGAAACCTTGCTGTCTTCATAAGAGGCTAAGGATGAAATGGTCTGACTTTGCTCTAGTGGCTGTTTGAGATTTCTCTTACTGTTAACTTTTTTGAGCACCAATTTTGGTGGGTGTATTTCACCAGAATGTGCTTCTTGCAAGTGTCCTCCACTAACAGAAGAATGTGGTAGCTCAACTGCATATTCAGCTACCATATATTCATCTTTTATCTTAGCGCTGGCAGCATACAAAGGCAAGAAATCATTCTTATCTTTCTTATGCTCAGATTTATCTGTCCCGCTTTCTTTGTCCAGCCCTGAAGACTTTGATTTCTCCATTTTTTGCCTTTTCTTCTTTGGCAAAGAGCAGTCTTTCAAAGGCATAGGGAAGCCTTGATCTTCGTCAGGTGTCAAAAGGCCAACTTTGGTGGCACTTCTGTTGGGTTTCTTGTCACGGTTTTCATGGCACATACGTTTGTGTTTCAATACACGGTCAGTCCTTGAGAAGAACTGCAGAGGATATTTTTGAATTAGAAAAATCAGCTTATTCACATGTTATATTTTGACATGCTGAAGTCCTCATTAGCAATTTTTCTTACACAGTAACATATAACACCATGTTTCCACATGGGACTAGATGTAGTAAAGCCATAATGTGGAGCAGGGTGCAGAGAGGAAAAGCTTGAAAAGCAGCTCTTCAAATGGGGGGGGGGTGTAGGTGAAAACACTCGGGGGCAAGACTAAGGCACTTTTCAACATGGGGGGGGGAGACAAAAACACATTTTAATACCTGGAAGAGAAAAACACTTGTGAGGGGAGGAGAAAAAGCTATTTAACTTTTAAGGGGTGAAGTGAAAAGATACAGGAAAGGAAGCATTAAAAAAAATCTGAACCTCAATGAAAAAACTGGCTTTTGCAATGAAGGATCTATGGGATATACTGGAAAATATAAGCCTGTATATTTCACAGGCCCAAGTACAAATGTGTACACTCTGGAAACGATGGATTTACTGAAACATTTTGATGCATGGAAGTGGAGTAGTTTGCTACTAAATCAACAGAGGATATAGAAAGAGAACTGAGACTATTCTGAGTAAGAACAGCAGCCTATTTCCAGACCAAGAATCTAGCTCCCTGGCCTAGAATATCACAAGCTGCATTTAGAATGCTGTTTGTTCAGCAAGGCCTAACACTGCTTCCGTTTAACCCCAGTAAACGTAATAAGATGTGGACATACCATAGGTACAGAGTTTGCACAGTCTCCTACAATTTGGTTTCAATTTTCCCCTCATGAGAACGGGCTTACACCAGCTCAGCTTCTGGCTCCCCATGGGTCCTAAAGCCCTGGTCAGATGGATCCAGTCATTCCCCTCCTCTCCAGCTTGGGACTTGCCAAAAGCACTCAGCCCTAACAGGCTGTTCTGGCTCCTCTTCTCTCCCAAGTAGAGCTGAGAGGAAAGGTAAGCACAGCAATCTGCCAGCTACCCAATTTATCTCTTTTAAAGTCCAGAACGGGCAACTACTGCAATGGGGGTGGGGGTGGGGAGGTCCATGTTGCGGGGCACTGTGTTAAAGTTGGGGGAGTGAAATTGAGGAAACTGTTTAGGCAGGGGAATGGAGGGTGTCACCAGAGGATCGTGTGGCAAGAAGTAAGGCTGGCTAAGTGGTCTTAGAATTGCTACTGAGGTTTGATGGTGGGACAGATGGAACGTAAGGTGGTGGTTGGTTTGGGAAGGTCATAATGTATAATTAACCTGTCGTAGATAAAATTAGGATCCCTGTGGCGCAGAGTGGTAAGCTGCAATATTGCAGTCCAAAGCTCTGCTCACGACCTGAGTTCGATCCCAACGGAAGTTGATTTCAGGTAGCCAGCTCAAGGTTGACTCAGCCTTCCATCCTTCCGAGGTCGGTCAAATGAGTACCCAGCTTGCTGGGGGTAAAGGGAAGATTACTGGGGAAGGCACTGGCAAACCATCCTGTAAACAAAGTCTGCCTAGTAAACATCGGGATGTGACATCACCCCATGGGTCAAGAATGACCCGGTGCTTGCACAGGGGACCTTTACCTTTTTAGATAAAATTAGAAATGAGGACATAATTGACCAGGTTTCATTTTCACTTAATATATATTTTTTTTTAAATGGAAAGCCCACATCAGTCAGCCTCACTACACTGGGTTAAGCAGAGTGAATCACTGTGATAATGTTGTTTGGCCTACTTGCAAACAAAACTTTTGAAAATATTAAGTAATAAATGATGACTTCTGATGTCACTGAACAAGATTCAGTGCATTTTCATGCAGCCCACTTTTGTTGAACAAAAAAATTCCCTTTGATACTAAAATAGGTTTACATTTTTATGTTATATAGAAACACATGGAAATCTTTTAAATAAATGAAAGCCATGTTGCATTTTTGGTAAATATCTATATACTAATAGCGAAGTAGGCCAAATCTAAGCATACTTAAATCCGGATCCTGGAGCTGTGAATGGGCAAGAAAGATCTTCCTACAAATTTGAAAAGGGCCCAAGGTTTTTCAGAAAAATGTGAACTCTTAAAAAAAATTGTTTTTTTTAAAAAAAAACCCTGAAAATGATAAAAGGAGTGCCTGTAGCTTTAAGCATCAGAGTTCCTCAGTGACTGTGGCTAGGCAACCACAATATTCCAGACTGAGTTTTCTCAGTAAAAGGCAGGGGGAGGGGGCAGGGACCTTTAGGCCTAATTTGGCCTTTGAGGGAAGACTCTTTGGGGCCAGGTTGCCAGCACCAGGTTGGGAAATTCCTGGAGATTTTAAGGTGGAATCTGAAGAAGGCGGGTTTTGGGAAGGGGAGAGGCCTCAGCCAAATATAATACCATAGCGTCCACCCTCCAAAGTAGCCATTTTCTCCAGGGGGACAGATCTCTATTATCTAGAGTTCAGTTGTAATTCTGGGAGATGTCCAGGTCCTGCCTGGAGGATGACAACACTAGGCCTGGAAACAACCTTGATACCAGTCGACTTGCATGACTACTTGGCCTGGCTCCTTGCTACTGTTCAACAGCAGCCATTCTATGAGAGCCAGTGTGGTATAGCAGTTAGAACTTCAGAGCAGGGTCTGAGAGACCCAGGTTTGAATCCCCATCTTGCAGTGGAAGCTCACTGGGTGATTTTGGACCAGTCACATACTTTCAGCCTAATCTACTTTACAAAGTTGTTGTGCAGATAAAAAGGAGGCGAGGAGAATAATGTATGTTTCTTTGGTCTCCACTATGGATAAAGGCAGGGTATAAATGAAGTAAATAAATAATAAATCTAGCTGAAGATGGGAGCCAAATAAAAGGTAGGTAGGTGAATGGCTGAGAAGGAAGGAATGAGGCAAGGAAAAGGAAGAAGGCATGGGGGTTGCCGGGAGGAGAGAAAGAGGAAATGATGTGGGGAGGGGGATACAGGGGAAAGTGAGGTGCCACCCTACAAAGTCCTTGAGGGTTCCCTACTATGCAAGTGGGCCTGGCCCAGTGGTCTGCATCACACAACTGGGTCGTAGGTTTCCTAGGCAGAGGCTGCCGGCAGGGGGAGAGAGGGAAAGCTTAAGACAGATGGCAGATAAAGGTCTGTTGGCAGTTGGGTGGGAAGGAGATAAGGTTGCCAACTCAAGGTTAGGAAATTTCTAGAGATTTGGGGGTTGGAGCCTGGGGAGGGTGGGGTTTGAGAAGGGCAGGAATCTCAGAATGGTATAATGCCATAACTCCACCCTCCAAAGCAGCCATTTCCTCCATGGGAAACAAGGTTGCCAGCCTCCAATTGGCTGCTTTGGACTCTATGGCATTATTCCTTGCTGAGGTTGATTCCCTACCCAAGGGAATGATCTGCACTCCTGATTATGAAGACTTTATCATGTCAAACAATGTGCAAATCAGCTCTCAAATTCAAATGATTTCAGTCAACACCTAACCGTTTATGTCAATACTGGAAGGTCAATATTAATAAAATGCACAAGTGTCCTTTCTGCTCATACACTCATCCTACTGTTTTCAGAAAAGTTGGAAAGGAGAGCACCAGTCCTGTAAAATCCATCCAACCAGCATTATTTTTTCTTAGGGTCTCTCCTTACAACGGGGTATAGAAAGATATACATTTTGTTTCTGGACTGATATACAGAAGGCTATGTGTACTGTAGTGAGAGTGTGGAAATAGGAATGAGAAGATCTGAGTTCAAATCCCCACTCTGCCATGACATTCATTGGGTGTCCTTGGGTCAGTCTCACTCATTCTCAACCAATGGGTTGTTGCCATCAAATTGAGGCTACAAGAACCAGGAAAGCTACCCTGAGGGAGAGCAGGGTTGAAATACGCCAGATGGGTAACATTATATCTGGTAGTAAATTGGCTGGTCTCTGTGAGAATGTTTAAAGCAACTAAACCCGGCTACCCTCAGACAACACAAAGATTCCAAAGTACTTAGAGGACTATTATGACTTTGGAAATTAACCAGAAGAAAACAAAATATGAGAATACCTCAGGAGGTAAAGAATGGTGACAGCAGTTAAAAGTCAGTTAAATTGGAGGGGCAATAAACAGAGTAAAGGGGAAATTAGCCTGAAGAAGCCCCTAACAGTTTATACAATCCTGTAGAGAGGTGCATATGTGTGGAAGGTAAATTCCCAAACTGTTTACTTCTTGACACACAAATGCCTCATGGACCCAGTCTGTTAAACTGATGAATCACAATTATTTTCAGATTTAAGAACAATATATTTTTTAGAAAAATCCACAACACAATGAGTGTCATTCAGGAGACCAGCATGTAATAAAGACCAAATCACTGCACTGGAGTGTAAAGCTTAACACGCCTCAAATATTCTTTTGGGGCACTCGGATTCATATTTGTGAAATATTTTAAACCCTTTCCTTTTAATTACCTGCAAGCAATATTCACACTGGTAAGGCTTCTCTCCACTATGAGTTCTCTTGTGCCTTTCCATGTGATATTTCTGTATAAATCTCATGCCACATTCGTCACATCGAAATGGTTTTTCACCTAAGAACAAAAATTAACAAGACAATGTATTGTTTAAATAACATGAAAAAAGTCCAGCGGCATACAGATCACCATAATGTTTATATTAGTAACTCTTACCATTAAAAAAAAATCTTACAGCAGGATGCTCAGATCTACAAGCAAGAAAACAAGCTATGGGTCTGTTCTCAACACCAGTACAGCTCATCATCCCAAAAAAATCATACATACATGTGGATAAGAGGAAGAAATCAAATACGAAACAGAAGACAAATGACAACATAAAAACAGAAGCGTACAATATTCACAATGGAAATAATGGGGGGTGGGATGGAGAGTGGAATCATTTCCATTTTAATTCTAAGAGGCAATATGTTGCTATTTCTAAAGTGAGAAAGATGGCATTACAGTTTATCTACTATATTACAATTTCCATGCTTTAATTTTCATACTTTATGCGCATCTCAAGTTAAAACAAAGCCAAACCATGTAATAAAAATACCAAACATCAGAAAACAACATGAATAGGAAAAAGGCATTAGTAAACAGCTTAGTGTACCACAAGCTAGTGACTAAGAGCAGCAAACTAATCTGGAGAACTGGGTACAATTCCCCACTCCACATAAGCCTGCTGGGTGACCTTGGGCAGTCACAGTTCTCTCAGAACTCTCTCAGCCCACGCAGAGGCAGGCAATGGCAAACCACCTCTAAGCGTCTCTTGCCTTGAAAACCCTATGGGGTCACCTCAAATCAGATGTGATTTGACAAATCAGATGTGATTTGACACACACTCACACACAGATCAATATAGGGAGATAATGCCAGAGATGAGGGGCAAGCATAGAGAACACTGTATCTCTAACTTCCCACATCACATCTGCAAGTGAGGACATACAGAGAAGAGACTTTTCACAAGACCCCATGGGCTAGGTACGTATTTATGTATTACTTATCCTGGGCAAGACTTTTTAGGTCTTTAACAGTAACAACGTAAGAAGAAGAGCCCTACTGGATCAGACCAGCGGTGCATCTTCTCTAAAGCAAGTTTTACACAGTGGCCAATCAATTGCCCTGAAGGGCCAACAAACAGGGCATAGCCCCCCCCCCCCCCATGTTGCTTCCTAGTACTGGGTTTCAGAGATTTACTGCCTCTGAATATGGAGGTTCCCTTTATTCCCCATGGCTAGTAGCCATTTATGGACCTCCATGAATCTGTCTTACCCCTATTTAAAGGCAACCAACATCCCAAATGGAATAGGAAGTCAGTCAGGCTCTTTTAGTATGTGATGCCTATAACCTTTGCTGTCTAATAATCTTTTTATATTTTGCAATCAGTGGTGACTAAGGTAGTTTTTGTTCCAAACCCAGACCAGAAGCCAGACTGAAAGACATCCAGATAATACCAAAAGGCTATGTTTGTAATGAATGATAATTTTCTATAGCTTTGTCACTAGCTTGTATACATTGTCTAGAGTAGCAAAACACATTCTCATGAATGTCATATATAGAAAGTTGTTTTTGTGAATTCATACCACCTGCATTGTAGCATCTTTATGGAAAGGGAAGATAACTTGGCAATGAAGACCCCAGCCATACATTCATTTATTTATCAATCCATTATGAAAGGAAAGAGAATCTTGGATCTGTGTATGCCCCCCCCCCATCTGAAAGTGTCATCCAACCCAGCACAATAGTCCACCAACCCTCTTTGTATTTCTGGACAAGGTAAAGAACACCCAGGGGTCAGGGAGAAAACATAAGTTATTCCAGGACAGGGTAACATCAGTGAATCCAAGACTTACTTTCCTGTCACACTGGGTAGAAAAATATACAAAAGTAATCATATACAAAGTATTACTGACTATGACATTACTTTGGATTTATATTCAAAAGTAACATTCTTAATAGGTTTTTCAGTAATGTACTAGAGAACATTCAAAGGAGTTTCTCTTTTAAAGACTACTGCTAAAGACAGCTAATTAAAATTCAGGCTTGCAAGTGGAATCGTTTTCATTCTTACAAATATTTATTTATTTCAGCAATGACTTCTTTACAAATGAGTACAACATTTGTTACTGAATATCCTAACTTGCTGCTATTTTTTAAAGGCAAGTTGCATTAAAGATAGTTGTCAATGTAATCGTCATTTATTATAACTTTCATTCCCTCATTTCCCTTTGTGTTTTATTTAAACATATTTATTAAGCAAATTATGAATCGTTTAATTCACGTTCTTTGGGAGGGTGGGAAATGCACCTGGGAAATGTACCATCTCTGGAAGCACTGTAATACTGGGATGATCCATGGGCGAAGGGAAGCAATATCCCAGATCATCTCTCCACTTGAAAAAAAATCAATTCAGTCCGCAACTCTTGAATCAAAACCATATCAGAACAAATAAACCACACCTGACTTTAGCCATAAAGCTGTGAAGCAATCGTTTTCCATTCCATAAAACCACAATATTGTCTTAATCAAACCCTTTATGCATTAAGATGACATTTCTTGGATTTAAGCAAGGTGGTCCTATTGTTTTGAAAGCAACTGAATGGACTTTAATTAATGGGCTTGCATCAGACTGCTGGACCCAGACCCACATTGGCAAAAAGCTACTTAAGTTGGGGAAGGGCCTGCAGAAGGATGGTGAAATGCCCCCCCCCCCTTCCAACAGCACAGCTCTGTTGATGGAAGAGTGTGTGTGTGATGGCAAAATTTTGCCATCTAGTCACAGCTGGCTAATGGTGACCCTGCAGGGTTTTCAAGGCAAGAGACATTCGGAGGTGGTTTGTCATTGGCTGCCTCCACGTAGCCTGAGAGAGCTCTGAGAGGTCACCCAGCAGGCTGCATGTGGAGGAGTGTGGAATCAAGCCTGGTTCTCCAGATTAGAGGCCGCCACTCTTGACACTACACCACACTGGATCTCACTGATGGAAGAGAGAAGGGGGTATTTTACCCTTTATCCATAAAATGTGGGATTCGATCCTAAAAATGTGGAGAAAAATGTTCTCACTAAGAATTACTGGAATTTGTATAAGACACCAAGTTTGAAACATCACTGCAAATATCCCGACTTTATCCAGCTTTACCCAGAATTAATCTCAATTTATTTTGAGAACTTACTACCAAATATGTTTAGGATTGCAGCCTTACAGCCCATAGCTATAAAAAATTTCTCAGAAATAAGTCTCACTCAATAAAGTCTTACTTTTGAATAACCATGCATAATATGGTTAATGTTTAATATTAGAAGATAAATTCCCTACTGAACATGAACTTATTTTAACTTTTTAAAATTCTTTTGGACATACATAGCTAAAGCAAATCAGTTATAATGATCCTTATTATATCTGGCTTCCTTCTCTGTGAGATCCCTTTATTAGAAGCAAACTCCAACTGACCAACTTAATACAACCCAAACTTCTATAACAATTAGGAACTTATAAAATTTAGGCAAAGCAGGTAACTCAAGAAAATGAATCAAGGCAGATTAGTTAGTCAACACACACACATATTACAGCATAAACATATACATACACTTCCAATCATACATTTTGTGCTTACTTCAGGGGTCAGTTTACATGAACATTATTCTATTGTTACAATATTTATTTATACATTACTGAACTTGTCTATGTTTATACTCTAAATTTATCTTTATATATAACTTATTCAGCATATATAACTATTATTTTCTATCTCTGTTAATTTTTTATTCTACACTTTCCAGTTAACATATTCAAAATAGCATTCCCATTTCTTCTGTGAATCTTCGATCATTCTTTCTTTCAGGATGTTGGTTAATCTGGCCATCACCGCAAATTCTTCCATTTTTGGTTGCTACTTTTCTAAGTCCAGAACAGTCTCTTGCTTCCATGATGCTGCCAGTACTATCCTTGCCGAAGTCATCAGATACCCAAAAAGGTCTCTTTGGTTGTTTTCCAAATTCTCTGGTGCTATCCCCAATTACATAATTTCGGGATTCTTTGAAATTTGATCTTAAGAATCTTTTGTATTTCTTCATGAATCTGTATCCAAAATTTCCTAACCTTTTTGCATGTCCACCACAAATGAAAGTAAGTTCCGCCTTTATCTTATTTGTATTTTAAATGCTTTTTAATGTTTGAAATGAAAAGGCAGCACAGAAATGCTTTAAATAAATAAAGCCCTGAAAAATAACACCACCTTGCTCTTCTTTTCAAAAATCTGCTAGCAACAAACCTTCTCTGGTATTCCATTCCACAGAGTGGGAACTACAACTGAAAAGATCCAAGTTCTGATGGCAGAACAGCCCAAAATGGTTGGTTTGATTATCTTAAGTGGCACATGGGTTCATATGGCAGCAGACAGTCCTTCATATACATAAGTCCTATGCTACATGTCCTCTTCCTAGCTGGGACAATTCGCAACCAACTAAATCTAATCTAAAGTGGAGAGGGGGAGGCCAATAAATCACCTAAATTTGTTTCCTGCCTGGGATTACAAAAAGCATCTAGTAAACCACAATACATGTCTGGTGGACTGCATCAGACATGGTGGGTCACAATATGGGGAACATACCTATGACAAGGCCACTTTTTGGGGGAAGGGTGTCTGAAGAGATGAATCAAATGAGCTGAAGTTCTAGGACTACTAGGCAAACCGAAAGCCAGAAAGTCTGCAGGTTCAGATGGCATACACTCAACAGTTCTTTAAAAAAAAAAAAAACCAAAGTCTTTACGCAAAAGCTGGACAAACACTTGTCAGGGATGCTCTAGGCTGATCCTCATTGAGCATGGGGATGGACTAGATGGCCTGTATGGCCCCTTCCAAATCTATAATTCTATGATTCTATGATCATATACTTGGGACTGCCATAAGGCTTTTGCCAAAATAGCCCAGCGAAGACTCCAGAGTACCTTAGCAATCATGGGATAAGAGGATGTGATCTCTTATGAATTAAAAGTTGGTTAAATATTAGGACGCAGAGAGGGGAATAAATGGACAGTTCAGAGGTAAGTAGTGGGGTCTCACAAGGATTGGTATGAATACTGGTGCTATTTAGTTTGTTCATAAATTATTTGGAACTGGAGGAGATCTGTGTAGAAGCTAGGGTCATCCAATGAAATTGTTGGAAAATAGGTTCAGGACAGCCAAAAGGAAATACTTATTTACTCAACAAATTACGGAATTCACTTCCAGGGAGGTAGTGATGGCCATGAGCATATACAGCTTTAAAACAGGGTTAAACTGATTCATGGAGAAGACGTCCATAAATGGCTACTAGCCATGGTGTCTGGTGCGAGCTTCCTAAATTGGGAGGGGTAGCAAATACGGTTGAAGACAGAGCCAGGATACAGGATGATCTTGACAGGCTGGAGAATTGGGCTAAAACTAATAAAATGCATTCCAACAGAGATAAATATAAAGTTCTGCATTTCGGTAAAAAAAAACCAAATGCATAATTATGGGATGGGGGAGACTTGTCTTAGCAGTAGTGTATGCAAAAAGGATCTTGGGGTCTTAGTAGACCAAACACTGAACATGGGTCAGCAGCGTGATGCAGTACCTAAAAAGGCAAATGGGATCTTGGGCTGTATCAACAGAAGTATAGTGTCCAGGACACATGAAGTGATGGTATCGCTTTACTCTGTTCTGGTTAGACCTCACCTAGAGTACTGTGTTCAGTTTTGGGCACCACAATTTAAGAAGAATGCAGACAAACTGTAACGTGTCCAGAGGAGGGCAAGAAAGATGGTGAGGGGTCTGGAGACCAAATCTTATGAGGAAAGATTGAAGGAGCTGGGTATGTTTAGCCTGAAGAGGAGAAGACTGAGAGGGGATATGATAACCATCTCTAAGTACTTGAAGGGCTGTCATATAGAGGATGGTGCCGAGTTGTTTTCTGTTACCCTAGATGGTCAGACCAGAACCAATGGGTTGAAATTAAATCAAAAGAGTTTCCATCTAGACATTACGAAGAACTTTCTAACAGAGCGGTTCCTCAGTGGAACAGGCTTCCTCGGGAGGTTGTAAACACTCCTTCCCTGGAGGTTTTTAAGCAGAGGCTAGATGGCCATCTGTCAGCAGTGCTGATTCTATGACCTTAGGCAGATCATGAGAGGGAGGGCATCTTGGCCATCTTCTGGGCATGGAGTATAGGTCACTGGGGGTGTGGGGGGAGGTAATTGTGCATTTCCTGCATTGTGCAGGGGGTTGGACTGGATGACCCTGATGGTCTTTTCCAACTCTATGATTCCATATTCAGAGGGAGCAAACCTCTGAATATCAGTGCTGGTAGGCAGCAGCAGGGGAGGGCATCAACCTCTTTATCCCGTTTATCCTCCAGGACTACTGGTTGGCCGATGTGTCAAACAGGATGTGGGACTAGATGGACCACTGGTCTGATCCAGCAATCTTTTCTTATGATCTTAATGTGCTCAGGCCTAGATTGTACCAAACAGACCATCCCAGAAAATGCTCCAAAATAGTTTTGCCTTCCTAAAGCAGAAGTATGGTTTAGCCAGGTTCAATTCATGGTGCTTGTTATGACCTTTAAAGCCCTTCACGACCTGGGACCCACATATTTGAAGGACTGTCTCCTTTCATATGTCCCTATGCACCAACTACAGCCATCAGGCAGCCATCTGTTGGCACCCACCTCTAAGGGTGGCTCATCTGGAAACGACCAGAGCCCAGGCCATTTCCATCATGGCTCTGGCTCTGTGGAATGGGCTCCCTGAAGTGGTGAGGGGGGCACTTCCTGGAGATTTTCAGGAGGTCCTGGAAGGCCTGCCTGTTTGCCATGGTTTCTGATGGGGGTTTAAATGGCAAGCATCTTTTAAGGAGGGGGGATTTGGGGTTTGCTATTTTATTTTTGGTTTTAGCTGGGGATGTTTTAACTATTATTGTAAGTTGCCCTGAACAAAGAGGAAGGGTGGGGTATAAATGGTTAAATAAATAAATAAATTCTTATTTTTCCAGTCCTCCCATAGGCACTACTTACTTATTTATCATTATTGTGAATCCAGCTAGTTACTGTTCTTAAACTTGCTAAATGTTGTGGTTTTCCTGATTACTAGTGTTCTAGTAAGAGACAGATTTCAAAGACTCAATGCAGAATAAATAACCATAACCCTAGCAAAATCAAGGCATAGAAGACAGCTGCAAGAACCAGACTGGATTAACTGGGAAATCAGCATTCTTTCAGGAGAGCTTTTGTACCCAACAAGAATATCCCTGTCAAGTAGTGCACTGTTTGCTAACAATCCTCAAATCCCACAATGCCTGTGTCTGGGGAAATAACCCATTTAGATGGATGAACGGAGCATTCACTATCTATAGGTACACTCTATAATTTTTAATGATTCAGAACAGAAAGACTGCATAGCTACTGGGTGATATAGCTTCCACAGCAACACTCCAGGTTACGAAATAAGCAGAATGCTCACATTTTTATTTTGTTTAATGAAATCATATTGCTTATCAGTTACTACTTTCCCAGTAGTAATAATTACAGTGTTTCAGCACCATTGTAAAGTTTTAAAATACATGTTTTAAAATATTCCATAAATGAGATAAAATATAAAGAAAAAGGACAAGGCTACAAACTTTGTTACATCTGTTAATACCAAGATCCATTTTAAAAATCATGCAATTCCCATGGTTTTGCTTCCTCTATCAAGTCAGTTGCAAGTGAAGATTGAAGGGACATAATTAAAATGTGGCCTTGCAGAACAAATCTATTTATGTTAAAACAAAGTGAAAGGCATTCAGCATAAATCTGTAGTCTTCCTTAGAGCCCAAGGGACCCATAAAATTAGAGCCGCTGGCTAATAATAAGTCCGTATCCTAAAAAGCGGAGAATGCTGATTTTCTGTACAGAAGATGAATTGTTTTATGTAGTTACTCTTTCTAAGAAGTTATCCCAATCGCCAAAAGGCATTTGGTATGATGCTTCAAGTCTCAAGTGTTTATGATGCTTCAAGGCTCAAGAACTCTGGAGAACTTGGATAACAATTTTGCCTATCAAGCAAGGGCCTAAAGGGACACAGACTATTACCTACTTCCAAAAGCCAGAAAAAAAAACAACTGCAAAATGTCAAATTTTAATAGAGCCCAATCAGATGTCACTAAATCAGGGCAGCAAGCCATCTAAGTTAACTATGCATGTGGTAGGGCAGAATTACATCAAACTACTGTCTAGGTTCACAGACAAATTTTAAATTTACAATGCAAAAGTACATATTTATGATCTGTCAACACTTAAGGCTTACTGATCTGTATTAAATAATTCCAGGACATGCATTTATTCTGAAGAACAAAATAAATACATTGCTGGATTGTATCAAGGTCCACATAGTCTAGTATTCTTTGTATGAATCCCAGCAATGTGTGCTAGGTTGTTCACCATAAATTGCTGTGTGGCCTGCTTCTGCCACAGCCTACAAGCAGTGACTAGCACTAGATCAACTACACTCCCCAACTACACTCAGTAAAGGAGATAAGCACTACAGTGTATCGCTTTTAGAGGACAAGAGAAGGAAACCGCAAAACACCTTTAAAACATTGCTCAAGGATTCCTGCAGCTTGCACACAACAGTAGAAGACAGAACCATTTTAAATGAGTCACGTGGCTTTAGGAGAGTATTTGCAGAATCATTCATCACTGGTTCCATCTATTTCTAGCATGGAAACTCTAATGAATGTTAATAGATGGCCATTTAGACCCTTTTCTACAAAGTCCTTTAGAATGCTCTCTATCTCTCCCTCTCCCCCCTCCCCTGAGTATGTACAAGCACATGGCTATGGAAGAAACCATGAAGGTATTTTAGAGAATTGCAAGGCTGTCTTTAACAAACTGTTGAAAATTTCAACAGAGGCAGAATCCAGTAATTTCTTTATCAACAGGATCGGTCACCAGGAACACATTAAAAAGTATTGTATGATAGGCACTGGCTTCTGACTAATACAGCATCATCAATGCAGAAGATTTTACAAGAAGTCTGCAGTCTAAATTTCTACAGTGAGAAAGAGAGCAATGCTCTATACATCTCTTAAACATTAGCATGATCTCAAAGATGAACTGAGAATACAACTTTCCCATTATCTCGCCTGTTTACTAAGTCTAGAGAAGCAGCCTTGGTTACCACACAGTTATTATGCAAATCCTACCCCTTGAAGAATTACAAAAGTTCAAGCCTCAGCATATTTCTAGAATGAGAGTTCTCCTGAGAATCTAAAAACTGAAAGGATCAAAGAAACATAATGAATAAACTGGGATTTGTAGCTGATGTATTAAAACGAGACACCCTCTGATATAACCAGGTTTAATTCATTGTCTGACATTTACAGAGAACTTGGCTAATGTAATTTAAACTGCTGGAAAACAGGGAATAAAATTAAATATTTCTTCCAAAATGTCAGCAATGTGGTTAGTTTAAAATTCTCTCTCAGTGCCCTGTTTGAAACAGAGCCAAACTACAAGTTACTTTTCCAGCTAGTTCTCATTGGTGTAACAAAAAGTAGCCACTAACGCCTGCAACCATGAGGAAGGAAGATGGGGAAGAAGTATATGACGCTTTCCTGCTGGCTGTTTTTCTTCTCAAAAATTTCCATCCCAGCTGCTTTTCCCTGTAGTGAAGGCCCATAACTTTTCACCACTTCAGGGGCAATTTTGACCATAACTGATATAGGAGGGAGGATGTCAAAACTCCCCCCCCCAAAAAAAAAAAACATTCTTCCATGGGCACAGACTAGCTACTTAAGTTGGTGAGCTAGAAAGCTTTCTGCAGAACTGTGGCTTACGAACAAAAGAAGGACATATACTGTATTTTCTGGCGTATAAGACTACTTTTTAACCCAGGAAAATCTTCTCAAAAGTCGGGTGTCGTCTTATACGCCGGGTGTCGTCTTATACGCCGGATGCTGAATTCCGAGCCGGACTGGAGAATCTGCCTGGGGAGCCGCCTCCGCTCTGTCCATGTCCGCCGGAGGAGGGAGGGGAGGCGAGCCCAGCGAGGGCGCTCACTGCCCGGCTCGGAGTCGGAGCCAGGCGCGCCGGGGTGCAAGGAGGGAAGTGCTCGGCTGCGCTCCAGCGGCAGCGCAAGGCAGGCAGGCGGCTGGCTGGCCGGGGCTGGGGTGGCCACTCTCTTCTCCCGGCACAGGGTGTTTTGGCTGCCGCCTAGCACACCCAACATGCCCCCTTTCCTCCCCGGCCTCTGCTTCAGCTTCTGTCTTTATGGGCTTCCCTCCCCTCCAAACCCTCCTTTAGCCCCGCCCTTCGCGGGCCGTCGGCTCAGTCCTCCCCTCGCCTTTAGCCTCGCCCTTCTCGAGGGCCCTTACTCTCACCCCCATCCCCCTCTTCTTCCCCGCTCCCTTCTCCCCTCGCCGACTCCCCCCGAGAGCCACGTCCCGCCGCTTCAGGCTCCCACCCTCCCACCGGAGCCCGGGGCTGAGCCTTGGCTACAGCCGGCGTCTCTGGCTGCGGGGCTCCCGCTGCCCGGGGAGGCTCCCTCCCTGCTTCGCCTCCAGGATTTGCTCCGGCCGGGCCGGGTCGGCACACACTCTTCCATGCCGGGAGGTCGGCCCACCAGCCGTTCCTCCCACCAGCCCCGCCTCCCGGCACGCTGCCAGCTCGTCCGGCTGCCCCCGCCCCCTCTTTCTCCCGCCCCAGTAAGTGGTGTTGTTTCCCCGGGGGTTGAGCCGCCCCAGGAGGACCGGGGGTGGCCGTGGGGTTGGGGCACAGTCCCGAGGGCCGGCCCCAGGCAGCGGACTCGGGTTGGGCCGCTCCAGGAGGTCTGAGGGCAGCCGCGGGGTTGGGGCGCAGTTCTGAGGGCCGACCCTAGGCCGCGGACAATCCCAAACTCTATATTTTAACTGTAAAAATGGGGGGTCGTCTTATACGCCCAGTCGTCTTGTACGCCGGAAAATACGGTAGTTCCTCAGGAGGAGGTACCAGTGTACACACCAACTGACTTGCCTAATGCCAACAGGAGACAGATTTGAGGATCAGAGCAGTGCTTGGATGCACAGTGTAGGAACTAGTATTTCTATCTCTATGCTTAAGTAACAAACAGCTTATACCACTTTTCAAGAAATTTACTTAACTGAGCACAAGTGACACTAAGAACAAATTTTAACTAAGAACACACCAAACTGCTGAATGTTCTCTATGCACTGGAAAATAACTATTTCTATGTCAAATGTTCTCTCACTTGAGATGCAATTCACAAAGTGAAAAATGGAGAAGTATAACTTGTAAAAAAGACCTAACATTTATATACAGCAGAAAGAAATCCAGACGTAAAGAGGAAGCATGGCTCTAAACGAATAGAGGAGTACAAGAATTACCAAAATGAGTCCAAACACTGCCCAAGACCCATGCAATAGTAAAAAAGGACATAAAAATTACATGGGTACCAAATATTTGTGCATATAAATCACTATGCATTGCTGTGAAGACATATTGTATTTTGCTTTCTTGTGATTCACATACACACACAAAGTACTAAACATTAGTAATTTAGCAGATATGAAAGTTTTCACCAAGCAACACACAGCATTTGCAAACTCTGTTTTTCTGAAAAGGAGGCTGAAAATTGGCATCCAGTTCAAAAGGACTGTAGTTGTAAATATTTACAGAGGTAATGAAAGGCCATGCACCAAAATGCCAAAAACCCATTGAAGCCAAGCCTGTTGACAGAATGTGCTTTTGCAGAAGTAGAATTTTAAAATAAACCAATGCAAAGGAACTATTTTTGCTTTAACATTTTTCTATTTGTCTTGCTCAACCTCTCACTCTAATATAATTTTCTGTAAGTGATTTTTAAAAGTGGGATGCAAAGCAATACCTAGGGGTTAGGCATTTTGGCCATTGAAGTTCTGAAAATGTACTTCTAGCTACTTATCCAATAGAAAATCTATTATCTTACAAGCTTTGCTCATTTCAGTTAGCAGTAATCTGGCAACAAAAAAGCATAAGAAAGAGACAGAAAGAGCAGCAAAGCTGAAAGAAGTTTCTCTTCTTCATAATGTCTGCAATGCATACATTAAAATAAAAGCTGCATATTCATCTCCTAACACTTGGCCGTGTTTAGGAAAAGTTGCTTAAACACACCAGTAAAGATACTCAAGGAACTATACTCACCAGTATGAATCTTCTCATGTCTCTGTAGCAGGTACTTCTGTATGAAACGCATGTCGCATTGACTGCACTGAAATGGTTTTTCACCTTAAACAATATAATTCCACATCTGTAAGTTAAAAGCTACAAACATTTGTTCTAACAAATACTGCTGAGGAATAAAACAGTTGCTTATTGCAATCCAACATCTGAGTGGATTCCAAAATATTTTAGTACAGAAATGCCTACCTAAAAGCAGTAAGTACTACAAATCCTGTGAGCCTGTAATGCTGACAAAAATAACACACATCAGAAAATCAGCATAGCAAGATGCTGGAATACAACATAGAATCTAACGTAATATTAAACATCTCTTCCATCTATACAGATGACAGATCTCTCACTGACCAAACAAGAATACAGAGCCTATCTTATAACAAGACACTAGAAATTGTGCTACTTGTGAGCCTACTACATACAGAAAGCAAAAAACAACAAAATTAATTCACATTAATTGAGATTAATTGTAACATTACTTTTTTCTGGTATTTTTGACACTTTGGTGCATGGAATACCTAAGATTAGATGCCATGTTTCCTGCACTTTGGAATATAAAATATATATTATTATGCATCACTCATTGCATTGTTTAAGATTCAGGAGTTCTTCAGGTATCAGAAACACAACATAAATTCAAGCAGTACCTGTATGAATGAAGACATGCCTCTGTAAATGGTAGTTGGTTCTAAAGGCAGCATTGCAATGCTCACAAATATGAGATTTGGTAGTTTTCAGACCCAGTGATCCATCCTCATTTATTGTAAGGATCTATTTTGAAAAGGGCAACATTTAGTCTTACATTACCCTCTGAAGGAATTTCATCAGATCTAAATGACCTCATAACAGAAGAACAAGGGCTTCAAGACAAAGCCACAATGTCAAATAGAAGAGAGACACTGCTGACGTAAATCTCAAGTGACTATTTCCTCAAGTGGCACTGTTTAACCTTATCTTTTTCGGATATATGACAGAAATCTGAAGCATATGTATGAATATGAAAAATATCATACTAAGAAATAAAATGCTTATCCTAAGGGGGATAATGTTTTAGAATATTATTCAGGCTATGGTAACTATCTTTTCATTATAAGAAGGACCATAAAGTCTCATATATGATTATCCTGAGAAGAGATTTTACTCAAATGGACCTAGAAAGGAACAGAATTGTAAAGATAAAAAGAATTGTAAAGACAAAAAGAAATTTAGATGACTTGAGTTTTATCTATTTTATTACCTCAAAACTGAAACAATGAGGTTTTTGTAAACTGGTAACCAGAATTATATATGTGCTTGTACCACAACACGTGTGTTCTTAATCACTTTATTAGCAAAGATTTCAGTTGGCAACCTTAAGATGTTTCAGTCTTAATTACATGTAACAATCTGCAATTTAACTAACATAATGTTTTCAGTCATACATGCAGAACAGCAGAAAAAACTGAATCATTAGTGATACTTGCCTCTAAAAGAAATCTAGTATGTCTTGAAATTCACCTATCAATATGACTTATTTCTAGTACAGGCAACAATTATACCCTCAAAAACTTAACAAAGTTCCCTTACAGAATGTGTATACATTTTAGGTGTTAGGCGAAGTTGCAAACCCAATACTAGAAAATATTTCTTCAGTCCCCAACCTTCTCCTTGTCCAGGCTGTGACCTCTTTCTATAAACTACTAGGAAGATTTGAAAGACAATGTCACAAAATAGGAAAGCAGGTTTCTGCATCATCCTCAAAATATGGATACCGCTATATGGAAACAGTTGCTAATTATTGCTGCACATAATTTGTGATTACTTCAGGCATGGCTAATGGGAGCACCACTGAAATGCATAGGCTACTAGATCTTTACTGAATCTGTGATACAAAAGCTGCATTTCTCAGCAGAAACCAACAAAGTCAACATATCTCAGCTTGAATTTGAAAATGCCAGTTGTACAACAGGAAACCTGAAACAAATCAATGTAATTTCTTGCTGCAAAAATTCAGGTTTTGCCAATACATTCAGAAGTATGCAGTTGTTGTGTTTCATCAGAAGAAACTCTTGAAATACAACTTGTGTTTTGCACTTTTAAAAACTGTTATATATTAATGTGGTTCCTTTCAAATGAAATGCTTGTGGATGTAAGGCAATCACTTAAGTTCAAATGTACACTATAATTAATTTCAGAACTAATGCAAGTCTGATAAAAAGTTATCACATCCACTTTGTTATCTGATTAATCCTAATATTAGCGTGTCTACAAAAGCTGTGTTATTGTTCATCTAACACAGCCTTAGTCAATAAAATTCCATACATTAGTAAAAGAAACTGGGAAGGCTGATGTTAAAAATATGCTGAATATTCAAAGAAACACACTCTAAGTATCTGTGGTGGTGCTTCGGGGTTGCAGTTACATGGTTATATGGTTTCCAAATATTATTATTTCCAAATAATAAAAAATCCTGGTAAATTACCAGGCTGCCTTCAAGGCTGATTTCTACCCATCACTGTCTTACCTTTGCTGGTGACCGCTGTTTCCTTTTCTTCTTTTTCTGTAAATCTAGCCCCTCCCGTAGTAGTTTTTTGTCCCTTTTTTGCTGCTCAGCTACGTCAGTAAAGGTAATTTCTTGTTTTACGCTTATCTGCTAAGATACCAAGTGCCAACATCAGATAACATATTAATTACACATGAGAGACATTTTGGGAAACTTTTAAAACAATGGACTTATTTAATGTTGTTTTTATGAGGGAAACTACTGCTATAAATTTCCTGTTTATATAACGTTACCTTGATGCCCTCCTCTATTTTACATTTCAATAGAGATGCTCTTTTATTACTTAGATTGTGTGCGATATGTAATAAAATTAAAAATAGAAATTTCACCACATAAGACACTTATTAATCATCTCATTCATACCTCTGACGACAAAATGCTATTCCCATTTTGCAGTGGGAACTGAGTCAGGGACTCAATGACATAGCAAGGACACCTAAGACCATGGCTGAGCTAGCAAATAGAATCACAGCTTACAAATCGATGTGTAACATAATAATTTCAAACCCATTGCAAAGACCAAAGAAAATGGGATGGCAACAGTTCCATAACAGCTCCCTGGTAGCCAGGAAAGTGTGGTTGAAGAAATTCAAGATTCAAGACAGGGCCTGATTTTACAGCAAAGCAGCATAAAGTCTGTAAAGTCTGTAAAGTTACCAGGTTTAAAGCACTGTATTAAGCTTTCTATACTTTTAAAAGGTTTCTTACAGCACAGCTTTATCAAGCCAATTCTTGCACATGTATAATTAATTTTGTGTTAAAAGTTCAATAACCTTAACCTTACACTATTTCTAAATATAACATTTACCATCGCTACTCTATACCTGATGATCTTTTAGATGCTGCTTCTGATAAATCTTTACTGGGTGATTGGGTGTTTAGGATGGATGCCTTAATTGACAAAGTAACAATCTGAGAGTCAAAATTTCCCCCCTGGTTCCATAACTACAAGAAAGACCATCTTAGATCTTCCTATTTGGTTAACCTCACATCTCAGAACTTTAGGGTGGCTTTCACCTCCCTAAAATTTCAGACCATGCCTTCAGCCTTTCTGACAGGGCGGTATAATAAAATCCCAAAGGAACATCGCACATGTATCTGTGGATCTTTATCACCAGAGCACATTTTTCATTATGTGCCGTCATGTCCGTTGTATAGTGAGCCTAGAGCCAAATTCTTGGATGGAATTTTGAAGGGAGTAAATATTTGTTCTGAAATGGATAAATTGTTTTTTTTTTAAACTCTCTGATCCACATGTCACCTTCAGAATGTCTCAATTTGCCATTGCGGCCAGGAAGATTAGCGCTCTTGAAGCTATTAAGAAAAGTTTTGTATAGGAAAGCAAATGAGTGTGATATTTGTTTTAATAGAGATTCTGTATGAAATAGTTTTTATCCAGGCAACGTATATTGATGCGATTTTATCCCTTTTTAAGCTTTTTGTACATATGTAAGGATATTTTGTAATGGCCTATGGCTAAACAAATAAATGAATTCTCTCTCTCTCTCTCTCTCTCTCACTATTTCTAAACAGCTGCAGAAACATTTTACGTTGCTTATCACTGGTCAAGGTGCAGGATGAATGAAGGCACTCAAAATCAAACGAGCAATGTCTACATGATATATATTTACTTTTGGAAAATGTTTCTCAGCCTTTTTTTGTAGCATTAAAAATGACCATGATTATTAGAAAAAATTATTAAATGTTGTTGAAGTTCACTTTCTTGTGATACCTTATACTCTCCCACCTCTCCTTGTTGCCGGTGCTGGTCACTAAAAAAACTGAGATTCTGAAATGCAATTTGTAAACTGCATCTGTCACTGATCATCACTGCAGAAGATGAAATAAGGTAGATATGGGCCATTAATTTTTCCATTATAGTATGGATCAATCTCTGATAACTTCTCAAAGCATGTAAGCCAATATCAAAAACTGAACAGATTAAAGGACTCTACAGTTTTTTGTCTAAAAAGCTCTGATTCTGTTTTGCAAAGTAACGCACAGTAAACACCCTTCTAAGCCCGCTGACTTCAATGGTCATAGAAGGCAATTAACTCTCTTTCAGGACTGGCATTTGTAAAAAGAGCAATCCTAAATAGATCTACTCAGAATCCTACTCAGGTCCACGAAATGGGGCTTACTCTTGATTGCACTGAGGGAAAAAACTTTTATTTTAGTCTTCATTTGTTGTTTCTGCCGTATTATAAAGATTCATACTTTGGTAGAGATTAATCACAGCATTTCTTCAACTGTATGTGTAAAACTAATTACAGAAAATGCTTACAGGGACATTAACTGCATACTGAAGCCCTTGGGGAAGTCTGTCCTGGGCCTCCATCTCGTCATCATTTTTCACTGTCTCTTCATGCACCATGAGTTCATCATGTGGTATCATTTCTTGTTGTCGAAGCTCGCTTTCTTGTAACACTTCATCTGCAGAAAGAATTTCTTGGTGTGCCATTGCCCGGTCTTGAAGCACTGCTTCCTGCCGTTCCCCAGAAATGGCTGACTGGCCAGATGAGGCACCCATTCCAACCATATCTCTGGATGACTGCATTTGCTCTATGCTACCACATTTGAAAAACAATCCTCCCAGCTTATCTTCAATGTTCATTCTTAAGTGCAATAACCTAAAAAGAGAAACTGAGTCAGCAAACTGAACAGAGTATTTAACATTTACTTCAGTACTTACATTTTTACATACATGCAAATAACTGATTGAATCCAAAGTTTCTGTTCCCTTAGTGGTGGAGCCTGTCACATAATTGAATGGATCTGCTCTAGAGACCCCTGTGTTTTTCTGAACTAAACTATGCATCCCACATACACCCGACTCTCTTTGATCTGAGATATGCCCTTGGTAGTTCCCCACCACCACCACCCTTTTTCTGCCACCACCTTGGGCAACTCCTCAAATATATCATACAGCCTGCTCCAGGTCAGCCTGAAGCTTACAAAATCATTTCTTAAATGTACAAAAATCAGAACTTACAAAAGCATCCCTTAAATGTCTTCAGACATGTGTCTGAGGCAAAAGGCTAAGATCCTCCCCTACCACCATGTGTCTGCCTAGGTGCGGAGTAGCTTATAAGGGATATAATCCAGTCAAAGTACCAAAATTAGAAGGGTTTTTATTCTATGCATACATAGAACAGATATTGAGAAACATCTACAAAAGATGAGAGGATACTATGATGGCCAAGATGTGGCATCTGGATGCTGATTCTCTTTCACCCCACCCATCTGGGATGCTGATGTTCTGTGCCCATCTTCATCAAATGGAGTTTTGTGCTTTACTGCAGACTCCAAAAACATGCTGGTATCACCTCCTCCTCTGCAGGTGGGGGACAGTGAAAATGCCTTACATAATCGGATCCCCATGGAGAAGCCCCAGTGGTCAGGGCAAATGCAGTTCCACTATAACTCTCCCCCAGGGATAAGTAAGTACTGGCTTAATGGTTATGCCATGTCCCCAACAGGAGCAGTCCACTATGTGGGAACCCCCTCCATGGTGGAGGGGGAAACCACAGTCCTTGCCTGAGCACCATGTGCAGGTCACCTGCTCTTTGCTGTCAGGAGGTGTCTATCGTACGCGCTTGTGCTAAGTGAGCTACAGGAGCATGGGAATGCTGTGGCTGGATACGAAGAAGCACAAGGAGAGCTTATAAAAGCCCTAACCCTGTCTTTTGCATCACCAAAAACGGAGGCATCTCAAAATGTGGGATACATCACCCAGGGCTGCAGCCTAAGTGGGGAATTCAAACAAATCACATGCTCTCCTTACTCAAGTTAAACCTCACAAGGTTGTTGTGAGGATAAAACGGAGGAGATGTAAGCCACTTTGAGTTGACATTGGGGTAAAGGTGGGGTATAAATGAAGTAAATGGATAAATAAAGTGCTTTTTTTCACACAGGGGCACCTCTGGATCTGGTCATCTACTGATCTGAATGAATCGCAAAAATCTTTGTGCACACGCACTCACACACACAAGGTCTACAGCATTAACCAAAGCTTTTATTATTCTCATTTTGTTATTTTCTGTATTACTCCTCCTCTTAAATACTCCACTCTTTAGGCTCCTTTCCACTCCCTTTTCTACCCATGTGCTGCCTTCTATCATCACTGCCACAGGCTCACAGAAGCAGTTTAATTACCACAGGGCAGGAGAAGGGGAATTCCCTTGCCTCTGTCGATGCAACTTCTAAAATTAAGAACTGGCAGTTAAATTTACTAAGAAAAGAGTTTTCTGAATCAGTCAAAGGCTGGAGTATATGCCTCACAGCAATACCACCAAAGAATTCAACCAGTTTAATTAAAAATGTCTAAAGAAATCTGTCTAAATACCTTCACTGGGGCAGGAGCATATTAATAAACTCTTCAGCTCTTATTCTCACTGTTTTTGAAAATTTAGAAATAAGTGGAATGTGCTGCTAGATTTAAACACACCTCCCTAGGAGAAAATTTTTTTGTCAGAAACTTGAGACTCATGTCATGGGAAGTGATCAAAACAGGCATGCGAATTCAGATACTGCAGCCACGAATGCCTACACAGGCCTGTCTGAGATGACTACAAGTGAACATCCCTACAAGTGAACATACAAGTGAAGAAAGGAAGAAATCAACAAAATTAAAACTGTATTTTGTTATATTCACTGTACGTAAAAGAAAGATGAACCTATCTTTAACAGCTTCATATGCAAATTATTTCAGTAAATACAGCTTCTACTTAAAGAAATTCCACTCTGAAACTTAACCATATCCTTCAGTACATTAGCCAACAAACTGGAACGGACCTACAAACTAAAGAAATCTTGACAGCTTATATCTACTACTGAGAGCCTCAGGGATCTGTCCTGGGCCCTGTGTTGTTCAACATCTTTATAAATGATGTGGATAAAAGAATAGAGGGGATGCTTATTAAATTTGCAGATGATACTAAATTGGGAGGGATAGCAAAGACACAGCCAGGATACAGGATGATCTTTCTCGACAGGCTGGAAAACTAGGCTAAAATAAAATGAAGTTCAACAGAGACAAATGTAAAGTTCTGCATTTAAGTAGGAAAAAATCAAATGCATAATTATAGGATGGGGAAGACTTGTCTTGGCTGTAGTATATGAGAACAAGGAACTAGGGGTCTTAGTAGACCATACACAGAACTTGAGTCAACAGTGTGACATGATAGCTAAAAAGAAAATTTGATTTTGGGCTGTATCAACAGCAGTATAGTGTCCAGATCATGTGAAGTGATGGTATTGCTTTACTCTGCTCAGGTTAGACCTCATCTAGAGTATTGTGCTCAGTTTGGGGCACCACCGTTTAAGAAGGATGTAGACAAGCTGGAACATATCCAGAGGAGGGCAATGAAGATGGTGAGGGTAAAGTTCAATGAGGAAAGATTGAAGGAGCTCGGTATGTTTAGCTTGGAGAGGAGACAACTGAGAGGTGATATGATAACCATCTTCAAGTACTTGAAGGGTTGTCATATAGAGGATGGAGCTGAGTTGTTTCTGTTGCCCCAGAAGGTCGGACCAGAACCTATGGGCTGAAATTAAATCTGAGAGTTTCCAAAAATAAATAAATTAATAAAACAAATAATTTCAATATTTAAATAATGTTAGCAAAATTTAATTAATCTTTGCAAAGGAGGCAAATATACCACATACAAGCACTGGGGATTTGTATGTGTTTCATTTCTCACATTTAGCCCATCTAACATGGTTGATTCACAGCACAACAGCCCTGACAACTACAGATAAACAGACTATATTTACATATGTGGGGTGAAAAATTTTCCACTGAAAATATAGCCTTGGATACTCACCGTGAGGGCTTATTCTCCTCTGAGGCGAAGGGCATCCTGAGCTGCGGGTTGTTTTCCCTCTCCATCCGGGTAGGCAGGACTAAAAGATTCTGACTTCCTGTGATACTTGGCGGGAAAACAGCCTGAGGAAGCCAGTTACCGTCTAGACTAGCTACATTAACAGCAGTAGGAAGAACTCGCTATATAAACTAACTGTAAATTGCAATTGCATATAACCCAACATGAACAGATAGACAGATAGAGCCATTCCTGTGCTAAGCAGGAGACAAGTACTGAACAGTTAAAATTTTTATTGTAAGACAAGTTATAAGGGAGGGGCAGGATGCCCTTCGCCTCAGAGGAGAATAAGCCCTCACGGTGAGTATCCAAGGCTATATTCTCCCCTGAGGCAAGGGCATCCTGAGCTGCGGGACTTATAAGAGCTCCCCAAAAAAGGGTGGGATAAGCTACACTTACTCGACTACATTCTGCAGGACCCTGCGGCCGAAGGCCGCCTGCGCTGAGGACCATGTGTGAATTTTATAATGCTTGATAAATGTTGAAACAGAGGACCAGGTTGCGGCCCGGCAAATTTCTTCCAGCGGGGCCTGTTTGTCAAAGGCGGCAGTAGTTGCCATACTCCTAAGGGAATGAGCTGTGATGCCCTCGGGCACTGGCTTGCCAGCTACCTTGTAAGCTTCAGCTATGCATGCCTTGATTGTGTTACTGATGGCAGCGGCTGACATCTTTTTTCCTTTACTGGGGTTAGATATTCCTATAAATAGGAAGTCTGACTTTCTAAATTCTGCAGTACGCTTAATGAATGTGCGGATGGCTCTCCTGAGGTCTAAGGTATGCCATAATGCTTCGGTTGTGCCTGATGGATTGGGGCAGAACGATGGGAGGTTTATTTCCTGAGATCTATGGAAATGGGAGTTTATTTTAGGCCGGAAGGTGGGGTCAGGAGTTAGGACAACCTTGTCTTTATGGAAGACACACAGGCCTTTTCTGATGGAAAGGGCTCTGAGTTCCGATACCCTCCTAGCTGAGGTAATAGCTGTAAGGAAGAGGACCTTCATGCGAAGGTACCTCATCGGAACCGTTTTGAGAGGTTCGAATGGTGGACCCATGAGAATCTTAAGAACCAGATTAAGATTCCATGTAGGGAACCTGTGAGAGGCAGGAGGTTGAATTTGGGATACCCCTTTTAGAAAGGCAGAGATGTGTCTATGCTGTGTCGTGGGATGTCCGTCCGTGAAAGGAACAACAGTAGAAATGGCGGCCAATTGTCTTCTTAAAGTGGAAGCCTTCAGGTTCTGTCTAACCCCTTCCTGTAAAAATTCCAGGATGCCGGGAATGTCAGGGTGAAGTGGGTCCATTTGCTTTCTCCTGGCCCAGCGAACGAAAGCCTTCCACGACGCGTTGTAAATGCGCCTAGTGGAGGGCTTTCTGGCCTCCAAAATTGTGTTAACCACTTCGACGGAATAGCCTAGCTCTAGCAGTGACCGCCTTTCAAGTGCCAGGCGGTCAAACAGAACCAATGAGGGTCTGGGTGAAGGATAGGTCCCTGTCTGAGAGTGTTGGATTCCGTTGGAATTTGCCATGGATCTTGGCAGGACATGCGCTTCAGAGTTACAAACCATGGCCTCCGAGGCCAGTAAGGGGCTATTAATATCACATTGGCTTTGTATTGATGGATCTTGCGGAGGACTTTTGGTAGAATGGGTATTGGGGGGAAAGCATACAGCAGTCCCCTGGGCCACGGGCTGAGAAGGGCGTCTGTGCCTTCTGCCTTTGGGTGAAAATACCTGGAGTAAAATCTGAGTACCTTGCGGTTTGATTCGGAGGCAAACAGATCTACTAAGGGGGTGCCAAATATTTCTGTGATCTGAAGAAATGTTCCTGGATCTAACTCCCATTCTCCTTCATCTAAATTTTGCTTAACCAGTCGGCCTGGCAATTGAGGTCTCCCTTGATATGTTCCGCTCTGATCGAGGGAAGATTGGCTTGAGCCCAAGTGAGAATTGCTACTGCTTCTCTGTGAAGGGAAGAGGACCTGGACCCCCCCTGTTTGTTGATGTGCGCTTTTGTAGCGACATTGTCCGTTCTGATAAGTACATGATGGTTCCTGATTATGTCTGCGAACTTCCAGAGAGCTAATTTGACAGCTCTCAGCTCCAACAGGTTGATATGGAGCAGTGATTCCTGGTGGGTCCAGCGACCCTGGGCTACCTGATCTCCCAATATGGCCCCCCATCCGAAAAGGCTGGCGTCTGTGAAGACTTGAACAGGGTCTTCGTGAATGTACTGTGTGGCTTTGTGCAGGTTCGACGGAACAGTCCACCACAGAAGACTGTGTCTGACGCTGTGTGGGATTGTCACTGACTTGACCTTTTTTCTTGCTATATCTAATTGGTGGGGACGTAGAAGCCACTGAAGGGGGCATGAGTGAAAGCGTGCCCATGGGACAATCGCTATGCACGACACCATCAGGCCCAGTAGAGCCGCAAGGGACATTAGCATAGCGGACTTTGATTTGGTCAGTTTGGTAGCAAAGGTTTTCAGTTTGCTTATTCTCTCCTGGGATAGAGATAAAGAGTTGGTCTTTGAGTTGATTCTGGTTCCCAGGTGTGTCATAACTTGGGAAGGTTGTAAGGAACTCTTGCCGAAATTTATGAGATATCCATGTTCCTGGAGGACCTGGATAACGTGATCTGTATGGGTGCGGGAGAGATTTGGTGTTGGAGCACAGATCAGAATATCGTCCAGGTACGGGTGTACCTGGACTCCTTCCTGTCTGAGTGTAGCAATGACTGTTACCAGTACCTTCGTGAAGACCCTCGGGGCGGATGTCAACCCGAAGGGGAGGGCTCTGAATTGGTAATGGTTGGGTCCATAGGCGAACCTGAGGAATGGTCTGTGTAGTGGATGTATAGGAATATGGAGGTAGGCCTCCGTCAGATCCACAGCCGTCATAAAGGTGCCAGGGAGTAGAGATTCCACTATTGACTTGACTGTTTCCATGCGGAAGTGTCTTCGAGCCATCCTCTTGTTGATGTACTTCAAGTCGAGGATGGCCCTCCAGTCGCCGTTTTTCTTTGGCACCGTAAAAAATATGGAATATACTCCCTGGCCCTTCTGAGAGCTGGGGACTGGCTCTATGGCTTTGATGAATAGCAGGTGTTGAATTGCTGTTATTGTCCTTGAATGTTTCTCTGTTTTGAGTGATATAGGGGAATTTAGGAAGAGATCCCGGGGTCGGGAGGTGAATTCCAGTAGGTATCCATTTGATAGGATCTGAGAGACCCATTTGTCCGGGTTGGACAAGGCCCACCTTGCTGTGAACATTTGTAACCTCCCCCCCACGTAGGTGTGATCGGCGTCACTGAGGGGGGTGTTTGGGTAATCGGTCGCCCTTATCTGACCTGGCCTGGAAGTTTTGGGGCCTAGAGAATCTCCCCCCTCTGCGAAAGGATCTGGTATTGTTCCATGATCCCCGGTTTGACACCCAAGAGCCTCTCCTGAAGTCTGTTCTGAATCTGGGAGTGAATTTGGGGGAACGAAAGGAATGATACAGAGGAGAACGTTGGTCTTTTTTGATCTGCATGGGAAGGACCTGTTTTTTATCCTTTGTTTCAACAAGGATACTGTCCAGCTTTTCTCCGAAAAGCCTCCCCTCTTTGACTGGGTAGGCCATCAGTGTAGCTTTGGCCTTAAAATCAGCTGGCCAGGACCTGAGCCATAGACCCCTTCTAATGGAGGTGACTGATGCCATTGACCTCGCTACTGAGGACATGGTATCTAGTGAGGCATCCGCCATCACGGTCAACGCAGTTTGTACTCTGTCAAGACCACCAAGAACTCTGAGGCTATCATCTGGTACAAGTTGTATAATTTTCTTGACCCATAAATAAGCGGCCCTAGCAAAGATGGAAGTGGTAGCGCTGGTCTGAATGGCCATGGCTGAGGCCTCGTGCGCCTTCCTCGCCAGGTAGTCTGACTTTCTGTCTAACTGGTCCCTCAGGGAGCCCACCCCGTCTTCTGGGATCAAACCTGGTGATTGGAGGTCCAACACAGGGGCGTCTACTAAGGGAACCTTAAGCATTTCCATGGCATGTGGAGCCAGATTGTATAATTTTTTAATACTAGTGGGGAGTTGTTTATTGGGAGTTGGGTGCTCCCATTCGTCTCTGACCGCGTTAATGAAAAATTCTGGGAAGGGTACTGAATTGGTTGTTGTCTTAGGTCTTGGAAAGCATTCCTTGACCCCTTTTTTTAACTTAGACTTTGGCTCTTCAGATTGATCTGATTCCTCATTGAGATCAAGGGCGAGGATAGCCTTTGCCAAAAGGGCCTGATAATCCTCCCCAGAAAAAAGTCTGTTATGCTGTTCTACTTGTTGAGGTGGGTCTTCGTCGGAATCGAATTCCCCCTCCTCTAACTCCTCCTCCTCCTCATAATCTACAGAAGAAATGGGAGACTTAGAGAGTTCCATTTGATTCTCCCTGGTTTCACATGGCTTAGCCTTCATTGCTGCTTTTGTAGGCCATGACCCACTCCTGCCAGCAGAGGGAGCATCGACCTTTGATTTTGCCTCATTTACAGCAGAAGTGCAGTTGGAAAAGGAAGGATTAGGCGGGAGATTGGGAGGGGGAAGGGAGGGGTCCAATCCCATAGGGGGAGGGAGGCGAGTTTGAAAGGATTGAAAGGCCATCCACTGACGCTGGAGGGCATAATTAATAAGGTCATCAGCATTTTGCCATGAAATAAATTGTGCGCCTGCCACCTCCTGGGAGGGGGGGGGCTGCCAACTCCCGGCGGGAACGTTCCCGTTTGCGCAGGGTTACCAGAGGATGCAGCTGCCATCGGATCCGAACGTCCCTGATGCTTGTTGAGCGGTTTAGCCGGTTTTGGGGAAGAGGCGGGTGACTTGCGCCCGGCTTTCGCCCCTGCTCCAACTTTAACGCCGCGCCTTTTTCTCCGGGCGCCCGGTAGCTGCGGCGCTATTTTGCGCGCCTTTTTAGGCTTTTCTAAAGGCGCCTCCGGATCAGGCGTCTGGGTCTCTCCCGGTTCCTCTTTGCTCCCTAATGGTCCGCCTGGGCGGCCGTTGGAAGAACCGGAGCCCTTGGGGTTGCTCTGCACCAACCCCTTTTGATAGTCCTTCTCAGAGAGAAGGTCGTCTTCCCTAACTAAAATGGCGTCGGCCATCTTGGCTAAGGAAATAAGGAGGGAAGAAAAAACGGAGGGGGGGGGTAGAAGACAGACCAACACTCAAAAAAACAAGGATCAAGGCGAAGATTAAGGACTCACGGAACACTGAGAGGTAAGCTGTAACACGAAAGGGAAAGAAACTACTCCTAGCTAAAGAAATGAAGCCTAAAGGCACAGAGCTATGCGGAGTTGCCTGCTCCACCCGGATAGGCAGGACGGAAACTGGCTTCCTCAGGCTGTTTTCCCGCCAAGTATCACAGGAAGTCAGAATCTTTTAGTCCTGCCTACCCGGATGGAGAGGGAAAACAACCCGCAGCTCAGGATGCCCTTGCCTCAGGGGAGAAATATAGCATCAGAATTTTTTAAAGAAAATTTGCTGCCCCACATCGCTAATGATGGGTTCCTCTTTGATGTATTCTCCTCTTTGTAAATACATGTTAAAAACTGTGAAAATCCATAATTCAATTCAAACGTACAGTTTTGTTTCTTTTGTAGAACAGCTCAGTAGCTGCTTGCATAAATTTAAACTCTGCTAATCTGATCCACTTTGTTGTAACTTATTAGAGAAGCTATTTGCAGTATGGCTGACAGCAAAAATTTTAAAATGGTTTCCATGTATATAAAAAGAGTACGAAAATATCATTCTGTTCACGGTTGCAGGAATTCAAACATTTTGGAAGTAAAATGTCACAAGGTTTCCCTTAGGATAATGTTGATAATTACAATGTGTGTATGTGTAAAGTGCCATCAAGTCACAGCCAACTTATGCCGACCCCATAGCATTTGCAAGGTAAGAGATGTTCAAAGAATGTTTGCCATTGCCTTCCTCTGCATAGCGAACCTGGAATGCCTTGGTGGTCTCTACTCAAATACCCTGCTTGCTTCCAAGCTCTGACTGGATCAGGCTAGCCTGAGCCATCCAGGTCAGGGTGATGGTTACAACAGAAAAACATACTGTTAGAAAAATGAACAGGAAATCCCTGGACAAACTGATATTTGAGACAATTAAAATGTCCTTCTTTGAAAAGAAAGAAGTCAAAGGTAGAAATTTTTTAAGTGTTTAGCTATAATTGATCCTGTTTATAAAATTTAAATAGGTATGTAGGCTTGGATCCTAAGACCTCTGAACCAAACAAGTTCATGTAAAAACATCCAGACTGTACTAGTGCCTTGCTCTTGTACATGATTTAATGTCCATGCTCAATCTTTGTTAGCCATTTCTATTTTTATACCTTTCCACAGTAGTTTTTCCATGACTATTGCTTTAGTACGAACATAAATGCAAGAAGTCCAAGAATACTGAAATGTTCCCACAATAGTATATCTTCTCTTTTCAATAATTTACTTTCATACCACTAAAACAGTAAAATAAAAAAGCCCAAAATGAGAACTAGAAAGCAAGTATCCAATCCCTCTTCACAGCAATAATTCCCGTTAAAACAATAATGTATGCAAGAGTGCATCAATGCTTATTTAGAGACTGCAACTGCTATGTTTTGATATGTTTTGGAAGATTACAACTTCATCTGTCAAATTTACAATTTACCAGTAATTTCTGTCCTTATTTATGTATTTTATTTAGGAAATTTATATCCCATCTTTATATTCTCAAGGGCCCTAAAAGCACTCTTAAGCAATGTGCTGTTGTCAAATATGATGTTACTGGCGTCTTGGCTGAAGTTGTAAATCCTTTCTTTTGACATTTCAGTTTATATTACGTTTTCATGAAAATGAGTAAAACAAACTTTTCAAATGTTAAGGGAGTTAAGCAGTGCAAACCTAAGCAGAGATACACCCTTCTAAGTACACTGAAGCCGTCCTTCCCAATGCGGACCCTAAGTGGCTTACATTGTTCTCCTTTCCTCCCTTTTATTCTCACAACCCCACGGAGTAGTTTGGCTGAGAGTGTGTGACAGGTCCAATGTGTGACTGGCCCAGCAAGCTTCCATGGCACAGCGGGCATTTGAATCTGGGTCTCCCAAAAATTTACTTCCACATGTATGTCAAGCCTCCTATAAATACACAATACTCTAAGTTGGGTGGCCACAAATTATTTCCATTGTATCTTCTTCACACATGCCATTTTATAATGCAATTATTTAATTTGCCACTAATAAAAACTCATATTAATTAAAACAGCAAATATTATTTATTTAGAAAATCTGTTTGAGGCAGCTCACAACTAAAACTATAAAGCAAAACCAATACAATAAAAACAAGTCCACAAAACAAACCAAGTAAATAAAATAAATAAATACAAACTATTAAAAGCATGGCAATAAATGATGCCAATCCTATAAACACAAGCCAGGGCATAAAAGGGCATAAAACAAGTAGAGTAGTCTAAAATGACATTGATAAAACAGTCCTCAGGTTAGGATCACACCATAAAACAGTTTAAAAAGATATATCCCCTTAGTTAAAAGTGGGGGTAAAGATGTTTTGGCAGGGTACCTAGAGGAAAGTAAGGGAGGTGCCAAGGGAGCTTGAAGGGACAGAGCATTCCAAAGGTAAGGTACCATCACCAAAAAAGCCCTGTCTCTAGTTTTCACCTGCCTCACCTCTGCAGGTGGAGGCACAGAGAGCAATACTTGATAAGATGATCTTAACTGGGAGACCTTCAAGTACCTCACCCCCAACCATTTAAGGGCTTGAAGTAAAAACCTGCACTTTGAATTGGGCCTGAAAACAAACAGGCAGCCTGGGCAGATCTTTCATCACAGGGGTGATACGATCCCTGCGTCAAGCCTCTGATAAAAAACTGGCTGACACATTCTGGTCCAACAAAAGTTTCCAGACAGTTTTCAAAGGCAGCCCCACATAGAGCACATTACAGTAATCTAACTTGGATGTGATCAGAGCATAGATCACCTTGGCCAAATGATGCTTTTCAAGGAATGGCCACAGCTGGCTTATCAGCTAAAGCTGACAAAATGTACTAAGTGCTACGGAGGAGAACTTCAACCAGAATCCAGCAATAACCCTATGCTACCAACCTGCTCCTCAGGGGGCATGCAACCCACTCCAGTGCAGGTTGACAAGCCAGCCTTCGAAAGGCATTGTCATTGACTAACAGTAACTCAATCTTGCCTGGATTGAGATTCAGTTTACTGACCCTCATCCACCCCATTACCTTCTCCAGGCTACTTCCGAAGTTCGACATAAATGTAATTCAAGATTCAAATACTGTAGTACTGAAAATTGAGCAAAACAGAGCACAAAGAACCCAACCACAATATTACATCAATCAAAGTTACACCTATCAGACCAATACATATAGAGAACTTTTTTAACTCTTTGAGAGAAACTTCTAAAACGCGTTCTGATTAAAAGCTGAATATACAACAGCTATATTTTAGTTACAAATATAATAAGTTACCATATAAACACCATTATTTCTATCAGGAGAAAACACTCTGAGTGCATGAGTATATCCAATGGCACTTCCCTTTCATCCAAGAGAATGAGAAACTATGAACACATCTATATGCATTAGACTACAGCCAAGTTCCAGTCTCTTGTATTTCAAGGGAGAAAGTCAAGCACATCAAGAAAGAAGGAAGTTCTTCAACCACTTACAAAATACTTTGCATTAATCTGTTATATGTTATATCCTAACAAAACTTTAAACTAAACCAGGAGCTTATTTTCTGAACATTTTGATTCTGTTTGTTCATATTATCAGGCAAAAAATCAGGGGACCCGCAAATGCTTGCTGGGAGCATCTCACAACCCTCACCCACTGTTTTCTTTTTCCTTTGCTGTGAAGCCCCCTACAGCCTCTCCCCTTTTCCTGCTTCCTGCTTTCCTTCCCACCCACAGCCAATCCCCCATCTTCGTCTTTCCCTTCTTTCCTCCCACATACAGCATCTACCCAGGAAAACAATGGCTCAGTTGTAGAGTAGTGGCTGCCTCACTTTCCACTGTATCATCTTCCCTACACTATTTCCTCTTTCCCTACTACTGACAAACCCCATATTCTCACCTTTCCCTGATTCTTTCCCTCCTTCCCACCCACCCACCAACCTACCTTTTATCTGCCCCCATCCTAAGTAGGTCTATTTGGATCATTTAAATAAGGCTTACTCCCAGACAAAATAAATCGAGGTCCTACAATACTTATACTCTGGCTTGATATCTGGCAAACCTCCAAGAGAAGAAAGTATCACAGTTTTTAGGCAGCCACTAAGATAACCTCTCCGTGTGCTTTTTTTCCTTTTTCCAACTTGGCAAGGGATAGCATATTCATGCAGTTGGTTATTGCATGAAACAGAATGCTCAACTAGATGGTCCACTGGTCTGATCCAGCAGCACACTTCTTATGTACTTGCAGCCGAAAAGGCTCTCTCTTAAGATCACCCCTGTCTTGGACGGGGTTATACTCCCCTTGAAAAGTCAGGCTCACAGCTTAGGAGTGCTGCTTGATTCAGCAATCACATTAAAAAATGAGATGCCCACTGTGGTTAGAAGTGCTTTTGTCTAGCTTCAGCTGGTGCGCCATCTGTGCCCATTTCTAGCCACAATGATCCATGCCTTAGTTAACATGTACACTGGACTACTGCAATGCTCTCTTTGGGACTACTCTTGAAGAGTGTTCAGAGGCCGCAGCTAGTGCAGAATGAGGCAGCTAGACTGCTGGACAGAGCCAGTTATGGGATCATGTGACACCAATATTACAGCAATTACATTGGTTTCCCATCTGCCCCCTCCAATTCAAGGTGTTGGTTTTGACTTTTATGGCTTGGGACTGGGGTATCTAAAGGATCATCTTCACCTATATGCTCCTGCCCAGTTATTAAGATCACAGAGAAAGGCCCTCTTGGCTGTCCTATCAACCAAAGAAAATCATCTGATGGCCACACTAGAGATGGCCTTTTCAGTGGCAGCCCCACGATTATGGAACAACCGAAGGTAGGTGAGCCTGGCCCCCTCACTGTCGACCCTTAGGAGGCAGCTCAAGACAATTTTCTTCAGGATGGCATTTGATTAATTTTAGTTCTTCTGCCTATCAGCAGTTTTAAATTATTGATTTTAAACTACTGATTTCAAATTAGTGTGGGGTTTTATATATTTTATTGTTGTTTTTATTGTAATCCACCTTAAGTTCTTATAAGGTAAAAAGACTCTCATTAATGTTTCAAATAAATGAAATAAACTGTGGAACTCCTTCTTTTCTGATATTTGCTAAGCACCTACATTATCATCCTTTAAGTACCATAACAACGTAAGAGATGTCCTATTGGATCAGACCGGTGAAAACTCTCGTAAAATATCCTCTCTCACACAATAACCAACCAGTTGCCCTGATACCACCAACAAACAAAGCATAAAAGGCTGAAGCCTTTCCCTCATGATGCCTCCTAGCACTGGTATTCAGGTTTACTGCCTCTGAACATGGAAGTTCTTTTTAGTCCTCATAGCTGGTAGCCATTGATGGACTTGCTCCTTACCAAATGAAGTCCATCCTATTCACCTAGGCTTTTAATAATTAAATCTGGTACTATTTATTCATTTAATAATTTATATCCCACTGTCTCACCAAGGGGGACCCAAAGCAGTTTACAATCCAATTCCACCCTTATATATTTGCATTCTGTTGTTTGGTTGTTACTGTTTTAATTTTACTGTTTTATTGCCTTTTTATAATCTACCTTGTAAACAATTTTAAATGATTTTTAACCAAATCAAAGAGGTATTACCTCATTTCCTAAATGATGGAGAAGGGGAGAGGAGGAAGAGGAAGAGGAGGAGGAAGAAGAAGGAGAAGAAGGAGTAGGAGGAGAAGAAGAGGAGGAGTAGGAGTTGGTTTTTATATGCCGACTTCCTCTACCTTTTAAGGAGAATCAAACTGGCTTACAATCTCCTTCCCTTCTTCTCCCCACAACAGACACCTTGTGAGGTAGGTGAGGCTGAGAGAGTTCAAAGAGAACTGTGACTAGCCCAAGGTCACCCAGCTGGCTTCATGTGTAGAAGTGGGGAATCAAACCTGGTTCTCCAGATTAGAGTCCACTGCTCTTAACCACCATACGACGCTGGCAGCAGAATGAAAAGGGGACACAGAACATTTACACGCGTCTTTACATAAATGACTTCACAGCTCAGTTTTAAAAAACAGGCCACTAAATACACAGTGCACTTTGTGCTTCATATAACATAAGACAAAATTTGACCAATGTTGAAAACTCCTGGTCAATTGACCAGCATTGCAACCATACAGCAGGGCCTACAGAGTTTATGGTAAATTCCTAGTTCCAGGAAAACAAGTGAAGTGCTGCCAGATGGGTGGCTAATAGACCTGGGGTCAATTGTATGTGTGCACATGAACTAATCTTGTATACTAAAGAGTTGATAAAATGGTTCATTAGAATCCAACTTACAGACTGAGATTTACTTCTGTACACAGTTAAAAGATGGAGCTATTTTAGTGTGGGGGTTACATTTTTCTGTTTAAGATAGCACTCAAGGCAATGTCAGTGATAATGATGCTGACAGGGAAAAAATCCAGCAAGGTTATACATTTTATTAGACTGTCTCTCTTGGATACAAGCCAAAAGACGACAGATGGAGGTGATGCTTCAACAATAGTGTTTATCTATGGCTGTTCTAGAGCAGAATAATTTTACTGTGGATTCATTTGCTATTTTAAGGATGAGTGGGTTTCTCCCACAGAGTTACTATTTATGCTTTTAGTTCTCTCATGAAAGTTCTGTATGCCACCTTTAAACCAGGTAAACAGACACATGGAAACCCAGTTGCCTTGAGCAACAGAAGGAATGATGGGGTAGAGTATTACTTAAAATCTCAGGATTTCAATCATTCAGTTATTGACTTGCTTGAGTCATCTGGAATTAAGGCCTAACATTATGCTTTTCCTGACTTCAGCCCTGGGTCGGATCAACAGACATCATCTGGGAGTTCCAAGCTTTGCGGGTGCATGCAGGCCCAATTCAGATCAGGACCACAGCTCATGAACAGAAGAAGCTCAAGCCTCCCCCCACGCAGTGCCATTTCCCCTCAAACAGATGGGCTACATGTTAAGTTTCCCTAGTGGGGCAAAAAGCATCTCCCAGGACCCACTTCAGGTTGGATAAATGGTATAGCAGTGAAAAGTCCCCTCAACTTGCACACCATGATTTATAGTGCAGTTAGGCTCTGAGTTTGGCTCTACAGGCACTTTCCCTGTAACATACCGAATGCTAATGAATGGATAGTCTTTTGACAGAGGACCAGATGACATAATCTTTGGTCTCATACAACTCTATTGGTCTAATTTCTAAGGAGCAAAAGTTTGAAATTCTGGTAGCAGACTAAACCTCACAAACACAACAAATGTATATAGTCTAAGTAAGACTTTATTCAAAGATTGTCTTGGGGGGTGGCAGGGACAACTCCAGATCCCCCCTTCTGTTTGGCACCCACAGCTACCAAACCCAGTGTCCTCTAGGCCTAACAGAACCACAAATGTACACTCTAAAGAGTCACGTGACAATCAGCTGATCAATGCCAACTAGCCCTTTCAAAGTCAGCCAGTCAATGACAGTCTGCCTTTTGAAAATCACTGCTGTCTGGTGGCTCCACCCTGAGGGCGGGACAGGGGAGCTGCCAGGAAAAGATTGCAACAAGGCTGCTATTGCTCTCTCACAGTTGAGGGCATGCCCCATAACACATCTGGCTAATGGGAGGTTACTGGGCATGCCCCAGGCATGGCTAATGAGGTTAGAGGGAGGAGGCCAAGGAAGACAGTCAGCTCTGACTCCCAGCTCAGAGGGGAGCAGAGATAGGGAAGAAGAGGTGGAATAGGGGGCTGCCTAACCCCTATCCCCCTCCATCTGAGACCAAGGGAAAACACTTCATACAAGTCAGAAAATGGCACATGATGGCTGTGGCCCAGGACCCAACAAACAGCTGCCATGATAATGATAGAGAAGTGCTCTGAAGTTGGAAGGCTCACAGATTCCTGATTTACTTGTATAGTTCATGTGTGTTCTCTCTACCCTGCCCAGACTTTTGAGAATATAGGCTTGGGTCCTGTGATAAATTTCCACCCATGGAAAGGATTTCCATAATTGGAGAAGGACTTCCTCACTCACCCACCCCAACACACACTGCAGGTCTAAATAACCCCAAAACCTGCTCCTAGAGAGCAAGGGATCCCAAGACCAGCATGGGAGAGGAGTCAGTGTTATACAGATTGGTGTAGTGGTTAGGAGTGGTGGACTCTAAACTGGAGAAACGGTTTGACTCCCCAACTTCTACACATGGGCCAGTCACAGTTCTCTCAGAACTCTCTCGGCCCCACCTACCTCACAAGGTGCCTGTTGTAAAAGAGGGGAAGGGAAGGCAGTTGTAAGCTGCTTTGAGACTCCTTAAAAAGGTAAAGGTCATTCCTGACCCATGGGGTGATGTCACATCCTGACATTTTCTAGGCAGACTTTGTTTACGGGGTGGTTTTTCAGTGCCTTCCCCAGTCCTTACAATAGAGAAAATCAGGGTATAAAAACCAACTCTTCTTCTTCTACGGCAGAAAGGGGAAAGCAGCTAAAATCACCTTCCCTTCCATTAATGGAAATTTTCCGCAGGATCAAATCTATCATACTTTTTCTACACAACTATAGCTTTGACTTTCCATAGGTACAGTCTAGATTACCAGAAGGATGGGGCTACCAAAAGCTGCTGTGATTATGAGAAAGAACATGAAAATGTAACCCTCTGTGGCTGTGAAATGTGCAAAGAAGGGAGAAGAGCAGGGGTACACAGTAAGCTCCTGTAAAGGAGGGCAAGCATATGTTGGTGGCTGGTTCAGAAGCCAGGTCAAGAGGGCACAGAGGGCAGCAGATAGGAAGGTAATTTACAGTACAATACTAAACAGAGTTTCGCCTTTCTAAATCCACTGACTTCAATGGACTTTAAATGGTGTAACTCAGTTTAGGACAGTAACCTCCAAGGGGTGAAACAAGAGGCCTTGTTGTGAGCAAAGTAAACATATTCTAATATTTTTATTCTGCAGCATTCTGATAAATTTTCTGCAACAGGATCCATCTCAATTTCAGTATTATCAGCCTAGATTCATAAAGATTGGCAAGGTTTTACAGGAATAAATATTGCATAATAAATGAGGTATGTGTGAATTTTAGGACAAAGGGGAAATTATTTGTCAATATTTCATTTGAAGTGGCCAATCAAATAATGTATTGCAGTTCTTCAGTTATTTATTTTGTATTCTACAGAATTTATATCCCACCCTGCCCTCACAAGGGCACACATTGAAAAATCACTGAAATTATCAAAATGAACAGCTGCTCTAAACTGATATGACATCTTAACCTATAGTGAAGTATTATCTGTTTGACAATATAGTTGAAATGACAAATTGTCACATGAATTTCAGTCCTGCCTTCTTGTTAAACTGTCCTCACAATCAAATTCCAATCTACAAATACAGGAAAATTGTAGGGGTTTCATTTGTTGCAGCCAAAACTTCAAAGCTAAACTGCAGAAAAATCCCAGGCAATCCACAAGGTAGCTAATAAAAGTGACACTTCAGATGAAGTTAACTCACAGTCTAATTTTTTTAGAAAGTGTGGCATTCATGAATTATTTTCTTGGTGAACTCCAATGTATCTATTTAACTTTAACTAAAGCATATCTACACCCTATTGGCATTAGGATCAGTGAATTTTTAGAGTATAATGGAGATATGAAGTATAATAATTTAATTTTATTAAATGGTTGTTTTTTTAATTCTGAAATTGGTATTAGGTGTAGTAAGTATATTATACTGTTCTTTAGGTTTCTTGAAAATTTGTTTCAAAATATAGTTGGGATACATATTTTTAGACTAACGCCCCTGCACTCACATTTGATGAAAGCAAGGACTGATTAACATATAATCTTGAACTTGCTAGTAATTAGAGGAGAAAAAAAGTTAATTTCAGATAAATTTCAGTTAATTTAAGGACTTTTTACCTTCTTAAGGATATTTCTTCAAACTGAGCATTTTCCAAATAACACACAACGGCTTGTAATATTGCAGGGCCTACTGGGAACCAGAATTTTAATCATCTTGAGATTCCTCGCAACATTCGTGATTCAAAATATACGCCATTTTCTCTTAGGTCATGCAAAACAACTGTCTGATCATTCTACTGTAACCTTTTCATTTTTTTCTTGCACCTGTTGAAACATACCGGTATTTGGTTGGATGCAGCCAACTTTTTTGCTCAACCTCACCCAACTCCCCGCCCACAGAGCTGTTGACCATGTCAAAGAGGACTCCTGCTTCCCTTCCTCAACAGTGGAAAAGCAGGATGGAAGAAACACTTTGCTCATCTCATATAATATGATGTGTTTATGAGTCTATGTGTGGTTTTTCAGTAGAGATCATGCCTTTTCCTTAACTAGAAGTACACTGGGTGCTGCTTAAATACTCTGAATATAATTTAAGTTATAATGCTTGCTAACTTTAGCTGAATTTAAGGAAAAAACATTTATAAAGAAAACAGGAACAACCAGTGTTACCATAAGTATTTTAAGGAAAAAAGAAAAAGGAAATTGTTCTGTCATCTGAATGAAATCTAGCTAGTCTCAAACAGTTAAAGGGTGCCTCACTAAGGACAAATGATGTCACAACCAATATCTGCACATATGTGGGAAAGGTTTCTGTCCTTCAGACCTTCCTCTAAAGCATCTCATCTGGTGAAAGGATATGAAACCAGACTGACAACTAAAATATTTATTTTTTGATTACTGCATTTGGTTGTATCCACACTGTAAAATTATGAGGGCTCTTTTATTACTGCAGAATGGTTTTTTTTTATCACCATGCAATATATTGCCACTCAGACCAATGTAGTCACAACGATAAGCGGACTATTTACACAAGCACTCTCAGTACAACTCCAGCTTGTGGAATTCCGCTGATTCCCCCTTCTATAAGCCTTCACTTTGCTCCTCTGCTATTCCCAAGGGTCCTCTGACTCTCAGGAACAGAATTTCAGAGGGCTCAGTGAGCTACAACCAGAGGGGCAATCAAATTGCTGCCCCCTCTTCCAAAATCCTAAGAACCCTTTACTCTTTGGGACTCGGCAGTTGGAACAGGCTATAGCAGTGATGGCGAACCTTTTAGAGACCGAGTGCCCAAACTGCAACCCAAAACCCACTTATTTATCGCCGAGTGCCAATGCGGCAATTTAACCTGAATACTGAGGTTTTAGTTTAGAACAGGGGTGGGGAACCTTTTTTCTGCCAAGGGCCATTTGCATATTTATAACATCGTTCGGGGGCCATACCGGGCGTAGATCTCCTTGTGTGTGTGTGTGTGGGGGGAAGCTAGGGTTGACAGGTCCTCTTCACCACTGGCGGGAGGTTTTGGGGGTGAAGCCTGAGGAAGGCGGGGTTTGGGGAGGAAGACTGCACAGCCATAGAGCCCAATGGCCAAAGTGGCCATTTTCTCCAGGGGAACTGATCTCTATTGGCTGGAGATCAGTTGTAATAGCAGGAGATCTCCAGCCACCACCTGGAGGTTGGCAACCTTAGGGGAGGCAATGCAGAGAAGGCTTGGAGGGTGTCTCAGCTCCCCCAGGTCTTCCCCCTCCTCCCAGGTGGGAAGGCAGCCAGCGGTGGGCCCAGGCAACCAAGGTGCCAGGGGGGCGCAGCTTGCAGCCTGCGGTCGATCTGCAAGGAAGGAAAGAAGGAAGGAAGGAAGGAAAGAAGGAAGGAAGGAAAGAAAGAAGGAAGGAAGGAAGGACAGAAAGAAGGAAAGAAAGGGAAGAAGGAAGGAAGGAAAGAAGCAAGGAAAGAAGGAAGGAAGGAAAGAATGAAGGACAGAAAGAAGGAAGGAATGAAGGACAGAAAGAAGGAAGGAAGGAATGAAGGACAGAAAGAAGGAAGGAAGGAATGAAGGACAGAAAGAAGGAAAGGAGGAAGGAAGGGAAGAAAGGACAGAAAGAAGGAAGGAATGAAGGACAGAAAGAAGGAAGGAATGAAGGACAGAAAGAAGGAAGGAAAGAAGGACGGAAAGGAGGAAGGAAGGGAAGAAAGAAGGACAGATAGAAGGAAGGAAGGAAGGACAGAAAGAAGGAAGGAAGGAAAGAATGAAGGACAGAAAGAAGGCAGAAAGGAAGCATGGAAAGGAGAGAGGGGGGGGGAGGGGGGGAGGGAGAGAGAGGGGGGAGGGAGGGAGAGAGAGGGAAAGAGAGAAGGGGAAAGAGATAGAGAAGGGGAAAGAGAAAGAGAAGGGGAAAGAGAAAGAGAAGGGGAAAGAGAAAGAGAAGGGGAAGGGGAAAGAGAAAGAGAAGGGGAAAGAGAAAGAGAAGGGGAAGGGGAAGGAGAAAGAGAAGGGGAAGGGGAAGGGGAAAGAGAAGGGGAAGGGGAAGGAGAAAGAGAAGGGGAAGGGGAAGGAGAAAGAGAAGTGGAAAGAGAAAGAGAAGGGGAAAGAGAAGGGGAAGGGGAAAGAGAAAGAGAAGGGGAAAGAGAAAGAGAAAGAGAAGGGAAAAGAGAAAGAGAAAGAGAAGGGGAAAGAGAAAGAGAAGGGGAAAGAGAAAGAGAAAGAGAAGGGGAAAGAGAAAGAGAAAGAGAAGGGGAAAGAGAAAGAGAAGGGGAAAGAGAAAGAGAAAGAGAAGGGGAAGGGGAAAGAGAAGGGGAAAGAGAAGGGGAAAGAGAAGGGGAAAGAGGAGAGAAAGAATAGGAGAGTGACTGAAAAAGGAAGAAAAGAGAGAAAAGCCTTCACACACACACACACACAGCCGGCTCCCTGCGACCGGGCTTCAGCCTTCCCACCTCTCCCCCCCCACCCCCAAGTCCACAAAAGTCCTCCACCTGATCGGCTCCCACGCGGATGCTCCGGCCCCGGGAGGGAGCGATTGGCTCTTTCCTCTTCTCCCTCCCTCCCTCCCTCCCTCTGCGGCGGCCGAGAGAGGTTTCAACCCCTGTGCCGCGCAGCGTGCAGGGACGCTTCGCCTTCCCGGCTTGGGGGAAGCGTCTTCCTCCCTCCCACCTCCCGCCTCCCGCCTCTTTCCGATGGCGAGAGGGGGTTTAAAGGGGCCGCAGCGTTCCTGCACGCTGCGGCTTCAGAAAGGGCCGTGCTGCGCTGCGCTTCTCTGGCAGCTGCAGCGGAGCCCAGTCTGGGCCAGGAGCCTTCTTACTCCTCCTCCCAGAGGCTCCGGGGGCTGCTTGGGCGCAAGTCCCGCCGGCCGCCACCGCAGCACGCCCCCCCCCCCACCGCACGGGCCGCTCCCGCTCCCCGGCTCCGCTTCACAGGCCCTCGGCTGGGTTGCGCGCTGGGCAGAACCGGGGCGGCGGCGGCGGCTCCTCTTGGCCGAGCGGGGGAGGCGCCGCAGGTGGCGGCCCGGCCTTCAGGGGCCTTTTGCAGCGGGCGGGCGGGCAGGCGGGCCCTGAGGGCGACTGCTGCCGGCTCGCCCGCTGTCCCCGCCCCCAATCCGTAGTCGCTGTGGACCGCCCGTGGCGCGGGGCCAGGCAAAGCCGCGCCTCGACCCCTCGTTTCCAGCCCGGGAAGGGAAGGGGAAGGAAGGCTGCTTCCCCGGGGGCTGAGTGGAGGCGACCGGGCACGTGCCGGCAGAGAGGGCTACGCGTGCCAGTGTCGGCACGCGTGCCATAGGTTCGCCAACACGGGGCTATAGTGTGAAGTCCAGCTCAAATGTACATCTGTAAGAAAACAAACACTCCGTTCTCGACAAGAAATCATGGCCAGCGTGGTGTAGTGGTTAAGAGTGGTGGTTTGGAGCGGTGGACTCTAATCTGGAGAACCTGGTTTGATTCCTCACTCCTCCACATGAGCAGCGGACGCTAAACTGGTGAACTGGGTAGGTTTCCCCACTCCTACACATGAAGCCAGCTGGGTGACCTTGGGCTAGTCACAACTCTCTTAGAGCTCACTTAGCCCCACCTGCCTCACAGAGTATATGTTGCAGGGAGGGGAAAGGAAGGTGATTGTAAGCCAGTTTGATTCCCCCTTAAGTGGTAGAGAAAGTCGGCATATAAAAACCAACTCTTCTTCTTCTTCTTTCCCCAAAACATCACTTTGAGGCAACATCACATAATCTATCCAACCTCCAAAATAAAAGGGGTCCTGGTAAAATCAAAAATATGCAAGGAAAGGAAGCTTCTTTTAGCAAGAGTAGCTGTGCCAAATCTACACAGGTTACACAGTTAAAATAACAGAAAATGTGACCTCCGAAATCTGTACCTTTATAGCCCCTTGTAAAAACATCAAACACAAATCTCAACATTTCAGCCACTCTAGAAATGGGCCTCAATCTTTAAGAGACAGGGCCAACACCTGAATTCCTCACAAAATTTATCAAAACATAAAAGTGTATTTTTTTCATTTGTGCAAATCCTGAAACTGAACATGTCTCAGGGAATTTTAAAATTTAAATCCGAAAGTAAAATTTCCAAAAATTGAGTTTTGGTATTTCTCATGCCCTACTAGCTACACCTACTCCAGAATATCCATATGGGAAGAATAACAAGGTTTAAAAGGACATGGGAGATGAGATTTGATGGTGGTAGGCAGAATACTGTCACAGATCTGCTAGATTCAAGTCTAGTAGCACCTTAGAGATCAACAAGGTTTTGGGGGTATGAGCTTCAAGAGTCAAAGCTGCCTTCGACTGCTTTGACTCTCGAAAGCTCATACCCCCAAAATCTTGTTGGACTCTAAGGTGCTATGAAACTTAAATCTAGCTGTTCTACTGCAGACCAACACAGCTACCCTCTGAAATTATTGACAAGAGATCTGAGTTTATCATTCATTAAGATCTGTAGCATGGTAGTGATAATCTTTATGCACAACATTTTTCCATCTGGGAGTGCATATCATGTCCAGTCCAGATTTAGCACTAAGATGCAAAAACAGTCATTTTCTTCATGGGAACACTTCTAAAATTATTCCCATGTAGGCATACATGTGAAAAATCCTGACTTAGAATTTTTCAACCACATGGATTTTATGAACAGACAGATGGTAACTTGTATTCCTCCACTGAAATAATTCTATAATCACTCCAAAGGAGGAACAAACTTCACTAGTACAGACCCTAAATATATTATATTGTTATGTGCCTGAGTTCATCAGTATTTATACTTTAGAGATCGCTATATATGTGGGAACATTAGGCTGCCTTTATCTAGGGCAGGGATTCTTAAAGGTGCTACCTGGGGAGCATTTAGAACTCTTGGGGGCAAATGAGGGCATTTCGAATTTCAGGATGCCTCTTCTCCACACTTGGTTTCTGACATCAAGTGAAGGAAGCAAGATCCCAGATTTCTCCTCCAAGTTTTAAAGCAAACAGGAATCAAACTTAACATTCAGGAATTTGGTAGGTGCCTATCAAGAACAAGAGTCTCATTGAACAGAAGCTTGTGATCTACGTATTATACACTTTAAATATAAATAAACCTACATAAATAAAGTTGCATTGTTTGGAACACTGTTTTTATGTTGTAGGCTTTAACCTGTGGTTTGGAGTGCAGTAATTGATTAAAGATTAAAACCACTGATCTACAATAAAATTTCACTTAGTTTACTCTTTAACTCAGTTACGCTCACAGTTCTAGCTCCTCTTTCATGCTAAGCTTGCCCTTGACCAGAAAGCATCCCACTGTGGCCTGCTAGGGCATGTTGCTCTTGTAGCAAGGTAGTCAGTACTTTACTAAATAGCTATTTACAAAACATTTATGACTATATTTTGCACAGGATAAAGACCAAGTGATTCCTACAAGTAAACTGCAAAAATGTAACAAAGCAGGAATAGGAGTTAGGGTAGATTTCTTCAATATAATCTATCCTTTCAAGCGGCAAAGACGGGAAGTGGATAGCTGCAATTTGTGCGTACTTCCCAGTTCCAGAATTCAGTAGCTGATGAGGGCTATCTTTGGGCTGATAGCAGTGAAAGGAGGAATATGTTTTAAAATGCTAAGTGCCTGGGAATGGATGCCTTTCTGGATCTGTCACTTTATGCAGCCTGATCTTGAACATATTTACTCAACAGTAAATTCCACTAATATTATGAGACGTACTTCCAAAACAGTATGTCCAGGACTGCAGCCGGTGTACTATTCTGTAACTGCTGAACCGTGGCACACAATGCAGAACTTGAGATGTTTTCAGAGTCCTCAGATTCAGAACCCTGTGGGTCTGTACATGATATTCCCAAGAAAAGGATTTTTGAAAGAGGAATGTGGAAATTGCTGCGGGAGATTTTTCTGTCCACCAGGACCAAAATCCCAGGTTCACAACAGTGGGGAACGGCCTGCGGATCTGACAGATTAGGTGGCCAGTGATGCTTGCCAATCTATAGGAGTCTCTTTGTCTCTCCTATTTTAAACCTGCCTTTAGGAATCCCGGGAGCCCCCAGCTAAATAGGAAAGAGCTAGCGGTGGGGTTGGCAACTTCTGGACCAGGCTGTCAATCCCAGGGTCTGGCAGTTCAAAGGGCTCCAGGCAGGGGTCACTCTTTAAGACCCTCTCATGACTGCCCCAGTGTCAAATATTTGACGGGTGTTGTCTGAGTCGATTGTGTCTCCTCCTTTTACCCCAAGGTTATCTATAACATTGCAAACTGGCGGGGAGGCGGGGGTGGGGGGGGAGAGAGTGTGCGTTTGCGGGGAGAAATCACCCCCAGCCTAATCTTTAGGAATGTGCCTTTCTGCAGATCGCCGAGCCCGACAAGTCTCTTTGTCTGCCAAGATTTCTTCTCCTAAGGGAAGGCCAACCTTTGGGGAAAGGTGGCGTCGGAAGCCTCCTAGGTCATACCCGCCTGCCCCCCCCCCCCACACACCATTGCCCTCTCCTTTTGTCTGTCTGCATCTCACCTATATGTATAGATATATATAGATATTCGTTCCTCGGCCTGCGAGAAAAGAGGCTGGGAAAGGGCCCCAAGCCCCGACGAGGCCTTGCTCGCCTTCGCTGCGCCGCGGCTCCGTAGGGATCCCCCCCTCTTTGCAGAGGGCCCCGGGGGGGGGGGAAGCAGCAGCAGGAGGAGGCAGGATCCGGGGATCTCCCCCCCCGGATCCCCGATCCACCCGCCCCGGCCTCTTTGGCCCCCGCGTCCGCCCCCCGCCCCCAAGGGTCCCTCAGGCCACGGCGCTCGAGCGACGAGGCCCGCATTGGCGGCGGCGGCGGGGGCCCCGGGCCCGCCTCCCCAGCCTCCAACGGCGCGTCCTTACCGGCGGCCCACAGCTGAGGCGAGAAGGGCGGCGGCGGGGTGACGACGATGGCAACGGGGGGGGGAGAGAGAGAGAGGGAGGGAGAGCGATATTATGGGGGGGGGGCTCAGAGCCCCCAGGCCGCGGCTCCGGCGGCAGCCCCGGACACCATGATGGCGGCGCTCGCCTCAGCGGCAACGGCTCCTTCCTGCTCGGCGGGCGGCGGGCGGCGGGCGGGCCAGGCCAGGCCGGTCGGGGAAAGCGCAGCCGCCTCAGCCTCCTCCTGGCGGTGACAGCGACGGGCCGAGCCGGGAGAGCGCCCGCGCCGCCGCGGTGCAGCTTGGGAGAAAGGAAAAAAAACCGCCTGCGGGATCCGAACCCGCCGCCGGGACGGGCGCCTCCCCTCCCCCCCCCCTCTGTGGAGAAGGTAGGAGGAACGGTCGGTTGGGAGGGGGAGGGGGAGACGCGAAGAGCGGAGGGGGTTCCTGAGGAGAGGCCCCGCGGGTGGGGACGACGAGGGCTGAGAGGGGCTGGGCTTCCACGACAGGTCTGTTGTGCGTGTGTGTGTGGTTGTTTTGTTTTGTTGGGGCGCTGAGGATCTTGGAAGGGGGGGGGTTTCCTTCGAGCATGTCCAGAGCGCCTTTCCCCTTCTCACTGGATCACAGGAGTCACCAGACTGGACTCACCAGGGGAGTCCCCAGACTGAGTCAGACCCTCGGTCCATCAAAGTCTGTGTTAGTAGAAAAGGGCCAGAGTCCAGTAGCACCTGAAAGACTAACAAGAATATTTTCTGGCAGGGTGTGAGCTTTCGGGAGCCACAGCTCACTTCTTCAGAGAAAAGAGCAAGAGTCCAGTAGCACCTTAAAGACTAACAAAAACATTTTCTCATAGGGTATGAGCTTTCGGGAGCCACAGCTCACTTCTTTAGAGACAAGAGCCAAGAGTCCAGTAGCACCTGAAAGACTAACAAGAATATTTTCTGGCAGGGTGTGAGCTTTCGGGAGCCACAGCTCACTTCTTCAGAGAAAAGAGCAAGAGTCCAGTAGCACCTTAAAGACTAACAAAAACATTTTCTCATAGGGTATGAGCTTTCGGGAGCCACAGCTCACTTCTTTAGAGACAAGAGCCAAGAGTCCAGTAGCACCTGAAAGACTAACAAGAATATTTTCTGGCAGGGTGTGAGCTTCCAGGCGCCACAGCTCACTTCTTAAGAGACAAGAGTCCAGTAGCACCTTAAAGACTAACAAAAACATTTTCTCATAGGGTATGAGCTTTCGGGAGCCACAGCTCACTTCTTTAGAGACAAGAGCCAAGAGTCCAGTAGCACCTTAAAGACTAACAAAAACATTTTCTCATAGGGTATGAACTTTCGGGAGCCACAGCTCACTTCTTCAGAGAAAAGAGCAAGAGTCCAGTAGCACCTTAAAGACTAACAAGAATATTTTCTGGCAGGGTATGAGCTTTCAGGCGCCACAGCTCACTTCTTTAGAGACAAGAGACAAGAGTCCTGTAGCACCTTAAAGACTAACAAGAATATTTTCTGGCAGGGTATGAGCTTTTGTGAGCCACAGCTCACTTCTTCAGAGAAAAGAGCCAAGAGTCCAGTAGCACCTTAAAGACTAACAAGAATATTTTCTGGCAGGGTGTGAGCTTTCAGGCGCCACAGCTCACTTCTTCAGAGACAAAAGACAAGAGTCCTGTAGCACCTTAAAGACTAACAAAAACATTTTCTCATAGGGTATGAGCTTTCGGGAGCCACAGCTCACTTCTTCAGAGAAAAGAGCAAGAGTCTAGTAGCACCTTAAAGACTAACAAGAATATTTTCTGGCAGGGTATGAGCTTTTGTGAGCCATAGCTCACTTCTTCAGAGAAAAGAGCCAAGAGTCCAGTAGCACCTTAAAGACTAACAAGAATATTTTCTGGCAGGGTATGAGCTTTCAGGCGCCACAGCTCACTTCTTCAGAGACAAAAGACTGTAGCACCTTAAAGACTAACAAAAACATTTTCTCATAGGGTATGAGCTTTCGGGAGCCACAGCTCACTTCTTCAGAGAAAAGAGCAAGAGTCCAGTAGCACCTTAAAGACTAACAAAAACATTTTCTCATAGGGTATGAGCTTTCGGGAGCCACAGCTCACTTCTTCAGAGAAAAGAGCAAGAGTCCAGTAGCACCTTAAAGACTAACAAAAACATTTTCTCATAGGGTATGAGCTTTCGGGAGCCACAGCTCACTTCTTCAGAGAAAAGAGCAAGAGTCCAGTAGCACCTTAAAGACTAACAAAAACATTTTCTCATAGGGTATGAGCTTTCGGGAGCTCATACCCTACCAGAAAATATTTTTGTTAGTCTTTAAGGTGCTACTGGACTCTTGCCCTTTTCTACTACTGCAGGCAGACTAACACGGCTACCCACTGTGAAAAGTCAGTATTGTCTTTTATAGAGGTCTATAAAATTACGCATGGTTTGGAGAGAGTGGATAGGGAGAGGTTTTTCTCCCTCTCCCATAATACTAGGACATGGAGTCATCTGCTGAAGCTGGAGAGTGAGAGATTCAAAACTGATAAAAGGAAGATAATTCACAGTGGGTAGCCGTGTTAGTCTGTCTGCAGTGGTAGAAAAGGGCAAGAGTCCAGTAGCACCTTAATGACTAACAAGAATATTTTCTGGCAGGGTATGAGCTTTCGTGAGCCACAGCTCAGGCTCACAAAAGCTCATACCCTGCCAGAAAATATTTTTGTGAAGAAGTGAGCTGTGGCTCACGAAAGCTCATACCCTACCAGAAAATATTTTTGTTAGCCTTTAAGGTGCTACTGGACTCTTGCCCTTTTCTACTGATAAAAGCAAGTATTTTTTCCACACAACGCATAGTTCAATTGTGGAACTCCCTGCCCCAGGATGTGGTGATGGCTGCCAGCTTGGAGGGCTTTAAGAGGGGAGTGGACATATTCATGAAGGAACAGGGTATTCATGGCTATTAGTTAGAATGGATACTAGTCATGCTGCATACCTATTCTGTCTAGTATCAGAGGAGCATGCCTATTATTTTGGGTGCGGTGGAACACAGGCAGGATGGTGCTGCTGCACTCGCCTTGTTAGTGGCTTCCTAGAGGCACCTGGTTGGCCACTGTGTGAACAGACTGCTGGACTTGATGGGCCTTGGTCTGATCCAGCAGGGCTTTTCTTATGTTCCTATGTTCACTGCTGCCCCAACTCCAAGACGGCCACGTCAAAGGATGTGGTTTCTAGGCAGGTTTGGGGTATAGGAATGAGGCCCGCTTGAGAAATGTGGTGCTGGAGGTCAGAGGCTGGTCGTGGGAGAGCAGGCGGGGCAGGTGCAGAAAGGGGTGCCCCGAGGGGGAACACATGAACACATGAAGCTGCCTTATACTGAATCAGACCCTTGGTCCATCAAAGTCAGTATTGTCTACTCAGACTGGCAGCGGCTCTCCAGGAGTGTCAGGCAGGGGTCTTTCGCATCACCTACTTGCCTGGGCCCTTTAACTGGAGATGCCAGGGATTGAACCTGGGACCTTCTGCATGCCAGGCAGAGGCTCTACCACTGAGCCACAGCCCCTCCCTGTCTAAGGATAGACCTGCACTGGATTATTCAAGATTTCCGAACAATTCCCAGGTGTTTTTATGTCCAGTAGTACACATTCAGATTCCCAACCTTACCCCAAGGATGCAGAGTGATGTGGTAATTACAGTTCTTTGGGAAGACCCAATTCAAATCCCCTTCCAACCATGAAGCTCCTGGGTGACCTTAGGCCAGTCATTCTCTCTCTCTCTCACCATAAGTACCTCAAAGCGTCGCTGTGAGGATAAATTCGAGGGAGATGAAGAACCATGTCCTTGGAGACAAAATGTGATAAAAATGCAATAAAATTGGAATAAGGCTCAATGTGTTCTTGTGGGACTATCCCAGATGTCTCCTTGTCTTGCTTTCTAGAGAGGGAGGAACAATTATTATGGTGAACAGAGGAATCCTGGAAAACAGTGAAAAAGCCCTAACAAACGGTTTAGAAGCATATATTCTAATTTAACCCTCACTTTCACCTCTTACAGTGGCACCAAAGTTAGAATGCATTCAACTGACGTAAATTTGCAAATGAACATGGCCGGAGTGAGTAAACCGATTAATTTTATCCAGTTTCCTAGAAGGACAGATTTCCATTCTGATGGCATGAACATAAGAACAGTCCCTTTCTTTTATTTCTTTATTGAATTTGCATCCCGCTCTCTATCCCGACCAAGGCCGGGCTCAGAACGTCTAACATCCATTAAAAGCAATCCAGAACGTAGTACATAAAATAGTGTGATACAATTCTACAATAAATCTCACAATAAAACCAGTTGGCGCCTATTAATAACCACATAGGTTCACAGCCAATCTGGGGGAAAGCAATCGGGACCCCCTACATTCAAGAGTTGAATACAGAAAAGCAGGGGGGAAGGGAGGCCAGTTATGTTTCACACCATTGCTACCCATAGCCCTGGCATTGCTACCCATAGCCATAGCCCTGACGGAATATCTCAGTCTTACAGGCCATGCGGAATTGCACTAAATCCCTCAGGGTCCTGGCCTTGCTTGAGAGAGAGTTCCACCAGGCCGGGGCCAGGACCAAAAAAGCCCTGGCCCTAGTTGAGGACAGCTGGACACTCTTCGGGCCAAGGACCACCAGTAGGTTGTTATCTGAAGAGTGTAGTGCTCTCTTGGGGGTGTACCAGGAGAGACGGTCCCGTCAGGACCTGTTGTGCATTTTTTTGAAGAAGGGGCAAAAGTAGGAAATGGCGCCCCCATGTATTATATACATATTTTGGAGCAGTACCCTGGCTACTTACCATGAGGGTCCTATCTCCTCTGAGGTACAAGGGCATCTTGATTGGGTGATTCTCGGTACTTTCTTGGGGAGGAAGGAACTAATTTCCACTTCCTGTCCCTTTGGTTGGAATCTGCCACCGACTCTTCAGTTTCCAATCTTGCCGAGTCGATAAGTACAACAATTCACTAACTCATTAACAACTCCGTAATATATAATAACCACCTCTTACCAACAGTATATTACCAACTCCGTAATATATAATAACCACCTCTTACCAACAGCATCTGAAGAAACACTGTAATAGATGAGAACTAATGTTAGAACAGAGGAAGGAGACCTGGGGTTCTTCCTAATGACAAAGTATGTTTGTTTGTTCTTTGTGTGTGTGTGAGATCATTGAAAAAACTCCACTCTTCCGGGTGGGCAAGATGCCCTTGTACCTCAGAGGAGAAAGGTCCCTCACGGTGAGTAGCCAGGGTACCGTTCTCCCTTTGAGGAAAGTGCATCTTGATTGGGACCTCCAAGAGCTGTCCTGCATCGGGTGAGAATTACATATCTCCTAATACTTGCTGTAGCACTCTTCTTTCGAATGCCGCATCTGCTGAAGAGAAGGTATTAATCCTATAGCATCAGACAAAGGTCGATGCTGAAGACCACATGGCAGCCTTGCAGATTTCTTCTATGGAAGCCTGCCTCGTGAAAGCTGCCGATGTTGCCACACTTTTAATTGAATGGGCAGCAATACCGTTTGGAATCAGAGTTCCGCGATGCACTGTAATAACAGAACTAATAACAGACCTAGACGATTTGTTGCCCTTGTCAGGTCCCATGAGAGAGATGAACATATATTTCGTTTTTCTGATCGGTGTGGTGCGACGGATGTATATACGCAAGGCCCTTCTTAAATCCAACCTGTGCCATTCCCTCTCCTTTTCACACTTGGGATTGGCGCAGAAAGATGGTAAGTGGATCTCTTGTTGCCTATGAAAGGACAAGTTGACTTTTAGGACAAAGGTTGGATCGGGGCTAAGGACCGCTTTGTCAGAATGAAATATGCAGAGCCCTTCATTGATGGAGAGTGCTCCCAACTCTGACCGCTACCAGGAACAAGGTCTTCATCCATACAAACTTAACTGCCACCTCCC